>NC_000081.6:98260783-98934950 GCF_000001635.26 Mus musculus
TATATCCAAGTCTCATTGCCTCCCAGAGGCCAGGAAGATTTATTTTAACCTTAGGGTCATCAGCTGAGTGAACCTCTTCTTTTCTTCTTCTTCTTCTTCTTCTTCTTCTTCTTCTTCTTCTTCTTCTTCTTCTTCTTCTTCTTCTTCTTCTTCTTCTTCTTCTTCTACTTCTTCTTCTTCTTCTTCTTCTTCTTCTTCTTCTTCTTCTTCTTCTTCTTCTTCTTCTTCCTCTTCCTCTTCCTCTTCCTCTTCCTCTTCTCCTCCTCCTCCTTCTTCTCCTCCTCCTCCTTCTTTTATAGTTACTTAGCTTTATTGAATATTCATCCCATTGTAGTAATGAGAATTGGACCATACAATTGTAATCCATACCCTTCTCTGTTCTTTTTTTTTTTTTTTGGTCCAGTTGTT
The DNA here is from genome assembly GCF_000001635.26 of Mus musculus. NCBI lineage: Eukaryota > Metazoa > Chordata > Mammalia > Rodentia > Muridae > Mus > Mus musculus. The sequence goes on from NC_000081.6 coordinate 98,261,192, forward strand.
TGCTCATAAGAACTTTACATCTTTGAAGAGAAAGGAAAACGGTAGCTCTCTGTTAGCATGTGCTAACCACACTTGTGATACCAAGTGCTTTTTCTTAAAGATCACTCAAAGGAAAAAGAATGTAAAATACTCCTAAATCTGAATTGTGTATTTAGATAGTTCAAGGAACTCTTTCCTTGAAATTTTCAGCATTTCCAAACTCTCTCTAATAAATATGAAATTCAAAACTGAGTAAAAACATTGTCCTACTTAGGGTTTTATGGCTGTGAACAGACACCATGACCAAAGCAACTCTTATAAAGGCAAACATTTAGTTGTGGTTGGCTTACAGTTCAGAGGTTCAGTCCATTATCATTAAGTAGTTCTTTAATGGAATTGCTCTGTGGTTAATATAGCCAGTTTAGAAGAATAAAAAAAGTTTAGACAAGATTATTGTGTTATTGCAATGAAGCATTTAAGAAATGTGAACACTGTAATGCATGGTGGGAATTAGGAGATCAGTGTGCAATTTCATGAATTACATGGTATATTTCCACAGAAAGAGATTCCTTGACCTTTCTGTAAGGTTATACTTCTTACAGAGGTGCACCCCGTGAATGACTCTCACAGGGAACCCGCTCTACACACAAGGTCCATTAAACAGGGTCCAGGGAGTGCAAAACCATGAGTTCAGCCACAAAGTAGCATTTCAAAACAGCACTACAGACACTGTAGCCGTGTCTAAGCACAGGCAAAGAGAGACCTGGACAAATTACAAAAATGACCAAATAGCCTTTCTTGCAGCTATCATGGGGGGTTTGTTGGTGTTTGTTCATTAGTTTTTGCTCCATGGTGTTCCCAACTCACAGATGACAATTAAAACATCCAATCATAAATTGCCCTGTTTCCTGACAATCCCACTTAGCACAAGCCCAACATACACAACACTTGTTTTCCATGTTACTGAGATAATCTCATAGAGTCTACAAGGTTCTCTCTCTCTCTCACACACACACTCACTCTCTCACTTTCTGCTTTCTCTCACTATCTCTCGATTTCTCACTATCTTTTGTTCTAGCTCTCTCTCTTTCTCTCTGACTGTAACAAGCAATAGGCTCACCTTTGATGTAAGTGTGTCTGTGGGCATCTACACATCAGCCTTTTGCTGTCAGGCATGAGAACCATATTTTTTCCTTGCTCTTCTGATCACTGAATCCTGTTTCTGGTCTTTTCTGTCACAGCTAATTTTCTGGTTCTATGTTGTCAGTTTTTAAAATCTTCTCTTACAATGCCTTCTTAGCTTTATGACTTGTTTCTCTACCTTAGATTATTAGTAAATCATCCTGCATTTTAATATTTTAATACATTTTAAATTTCTCTCTAACCCATCTGAATTTTAATTTTGAGGGCACATAGTGGGTACTAGAGGGGAAAAAAAATTGGTATTCTTTGTTGTTGCAAATCTAGGCTACATCAGGAATTAATCCATAATTACCACTTATTTCACACTTATCTGTGTGTTTTGTGTCTGGTGTGTATGATGGTTTGTATATGTTTGGCCCAGAGAATGGTACTATTAGGTGTAGCCTTGTTGGAGTAGGTGTGTCATGTGGGCGTGGTCTTAAGACCTTCATCCTAGCTGCCTGGAAGTCAGTCTTTCACTAGCAGCCTTTAGACGAAGATGTAGAGCTCTAAGCTCCTCCTGCACCGTGCCTGCTTGGATGCTGCCATGCTCCCACCTTGATGATAATGGACTGAACCTCTGAACCTGTAAGCCAACCCCAATTAAACATTGTCCTTGTAAGAGTTGCCTTGGTCATGATGTCTGTGCACAGCCGTAAAACCCTAACTAAGACAGTGTGCATGCAGCAGGGAATGAATGCAGAGGTCAGAGGGGAACTTTCCTTCTACCACGTGGGTCCTGGGAATCAAACTCAGGTTGTCAAGTTTGACAACAGACTCCATTACTGGCCCAGTCATCTCTGCAGCCCACAGCTGTCATTTTCCTGAGAAAGGAGGGCTTCTCATGACTCTTCCTTGCCTCTGAAGCTCGCCTAGCATTGTGTGCACAGAGCACACACCAGGGGAGCCATCACTCTTTGTGACAATTTGTTTGAGAGTGAAACAGTGTTTCATTACCGCTGGAGAATCCAACTCTGCTGGAGAACTAACTAATCCTGTGGTCACTAGCATGGCATTAGATAGTGCCAGAGATGCACAAGCTGGTGCTGGGGTGGCAAAGATTCCTAGGGATGCTTGGAACATTATCTGCTGGCATTGGCCCTTCACGCACTCATTTAATAAAACCCAGCAGCTCCTAGTCCCTTGGGTCTGTCACTTAGAGAGTTGCTGTAGGCATCTCCCTAACTAACCTCCCGAGACTCATTTAAAGTCAAAGCAACACTCAGGCTGCTTTTAATTGATCTGAAGTCAAGCTGCCCATGGAGATTTCCACATTTGCAACTTCCAGGAAAGTTTAGGTAGCAGATGCTAATGATACCCTGAGAGCCTCTATTCATGTGTCCTTCCCTCTCCCAAAAGACCTACTTCCTCAGAAATCAGAGAAGCGATGAGGATAAGGAACCTGGACTGGGCAGAGAGTGGCTGGGACCCAGGGGCCTCCTCAGACTATGCTCAGCATTACAATCCGGCTACCCTTGGGAGAAAAGTTCAGAAACACAAAGCCATTTTTTGTGAACCTAACTAGCAGGTGCCAGGCAATGCCCTGTGTGACTAAAGCTCTTACTTGAGATTGTTAAATATGGAAAAAAGATTGAATCACCTCTATCTTTCTTTCATTTACCTCAGAAAGTAGGGAAATGCATACTCTCTGGGCAGAGAACCTTTGCAAGGAGACTGTAACAGTCTGTCAAGCAAGTTGGGACCCTCTGCAAAAGGCTGACTAGCAGAGAAAGTATCCAGGCATCCAGTTCAGCACAACCCTTTACCTGTAGCCTACACCAGCAAAGACCCCACATCATCCCCTTATTCAGAATATCTTCATTCTGCCACATGCCAGGCATCATGCTGGTTACTGTGGGCAAAGAAGATTAACGTAACAATGGCCTTTGCCTTCAAGGAGAAGCTAAAAACTAGCAGGTGATCTTCCTGAGATGGTTCTGCCATGGACTGTTACAGTTATTGACAGATTCCCTTCTCTAGGCAAGGCCAAGAAGATTACATTTTAGGAAAAAGTCCTGCTATTAAATATATATATATAAAACAATCCCTAGGCATTAACCCACCCTTTTGAGCAGATCTCTGCAGAATAACGAAAATGAGCGAAATTAAGGAAATTGAAGGGATGCTATGTAGAAAAATATATGATTTCTTAATCCTTAATGATAATCCTATAAGAAATCCTAAAATTATATTAGTAATTAGTAAGATCTTTTATAATAGGTCTGCTATTTTGTCCTTTCTGGTAATCAAAACTGCAATGAGAACTCTGCCAGTCTTCAAGTGTTATGAGTTCATTGCTTCTGAGATAGCAAGCAGGCATCTGCAACTTAGGGCACATTCCAAAAGGTTGTAAAACCATTAACCAAAAGTCATAAAAAGGGAACTAAGGACTTACTATAAATGCAAAGACAGAAGATAAAATATTGACTAGGCTTATCTAGACAAAACTCCACTAATACCTTAGTCTTAAAAATTATGTTTTTTAACTTTCAGTGAACCAGTTCAGTTGAGCTAGTGACAGATAATGAATGTTTAGCCAGATAATTACTCTTAATGGATATGCACGTAAACATTCCTTGTTGCAAACTTCTTACTCAATATGTGATTTGAAGTTATATGTGAACTTGTGGTGAACTTTTTACCATGTGATCATGTCTTCTGGAAGACGGATAAGTGCTGAGGACACAGAGAGAGGGAGAACTTTTTAAGCAGAACTGATGAACTTTTTAGAGAGAACTTAAAAATGAAGGATAGAATTACTTTTCTTTTTTTTCTTTTTCTTTCTTTTTTTAAGACAAGGTTTCTCTGTGTAGTCCTGGATGTCCTGGAACTCACTTTGTAGACCAGGCTGGCCTCAAACACAGAAATCTGCCTGCCTCTGCCTCCCAAGTGCTGGGATTAAAGGTGTGCACCACCACTGCGGGCACTTTTCTTCGAAGTGTCATCCTTTTCTTTCTATGACTTCAACTAGCAGGCTGGAAGTTAGAGCTCTGAAGTTCTTGCAGAAATAGAACAAAGGGTACTTTACTTAATCTCCTGCTGTTTTAAGATGAGGTGCTAACCCCCCAACCCCCCACCCCCACCCCAGACAGCAGTTTCTGGCCTCAGAAGAACTCAGGCAGACAGGTCAGCTACCTTAGCAAAGAGACTTAGACTTAGGGCAGGTAAATGTTTAAACGTTTATTAAACAGCAACCCGAAATATCTCACAAGACCAAGTCTTGCCCCTGCTGACAGTCTTCCTGCTCCACTACCTCAAGAGGAACCAAGAAAGAAGTGCTGGGGCTACCCCCTACCCCCACCCCCAGCAAAGGCTAGCAGGAACAAAGATTCATTCAAGATAATCACCAAAAGGTATGTTATGCCCTAAAATGTAACACAGAGAAGAAGAAATGGAAGAAATGTTCAACAATTGGAGACGAAGCTTGCTTTCTGATTGGAAAGAGGGTGGGTCTTGAGGGATTAGAAGTTTAACAGAGTCTTAAAGCTTTCCAATTTCTCTCCTTTGTCCCCATGCCCACTGCCTTGGATCAAATTTGTTCCCTTATGTAACCATTCAATCAATCAATCAATTATTTATTTATTTATTTATTTATTTGCCTTGAAACTTACAAGAATGCAAGCCATGGGTAAGGCCAGGAAAGGGTATGCAACAGTGACCAAGATAGCTTATATTCTAGTGAGGGAATAAGTAAACAGGTCAACCAGAGTGATGATAGGCTAAAATGAGTTTAGAAGATAGAGTGGACCAACATATGTATATGTGTATGTGTATGTATATGTGTATGTGTATGTGTATGTGTATGTGTATGTGTATGTGCATGTGTATGTATATGTATATGCATTGTATGTATAATGCATATGCATATGATATATACATGTAATGTATATATGCATTATATATACATATACTATATATATATATATATATATATATATATATATATATATATATATGTACATATGAATTTACAGCCTATTGGTAGAGCATGTGTACAGATCCTGGGTTCTGGGTTCTGTGCACAGGATCACGGCAGGAGAGATGGGTCACCAGTTAAGAGTGCTTGCTGCTTAAGTTCAATACTTAATATATATACAAGACTACAGTAATCAAGACTTTGACATATCATTTAACAACACACACACACACACACACACACACACATACACACACACACACACACACACACACACACACACACACACACACCACAATGTTTTTAAAGCTTTAGAACACTCAGTCCTGAATGGGATGCCTTTATCAAACCATTCCCCTCAAGGCTCAGGAATTCATGTGGAAGGGAAGGCAGAACGTCAAAGGTGGTGACTGACTTTAAGGAGACAGTGTTCACATTCCAGGACAGTCCCTATGTCTAGGAGTAGTTGGGGAACAAAAAAATAACTGCACGGCTCTCTGTCTCTGCCTCTGTCTCTGTCTCTGTCTCTTTCTCTGTCTCTGTCTCTGTCTCTCACTCTTTCTCCAGATTTGTTTAGGGTTTATTTTGTTTATTGTGTTTGGTTGGTTTTTTTGTTTGTTTGTTTTGTTTTTTTTGACTTATTGGTATTTTGTTTGTTTTGCTTTTTTTGTTTTGGGTTTGGACTTTTCTGAGAGAATAAAGAAGGGAGAGAGGAAAAAGGAACATGAAATTAGGCAGGGAGGGAGGTGGGAAGGAGCTGGAGAAGAGGAAAATGATCACATATTTTTTATAAAAATTTTAAAACAAAATCAATTTAAAAAATTATAAGAGGAGGGTCTGGAGTTAGAAGGGGAGTGCGATGGGGAATCCTAGGGAGAGTTGGAGTGAGAAGTGAGGGGTAAATATAATATATGTTATATATTATATATGTAATATATAATATATATGAAAAATTCAAAGACTGAATAAAGGTAAACATAACTGAATTTTAAAAATATGAGGTAGAGATCAATTAAGGGCTATACCTGGCACTGGCCAGTTACTCTACACACACACCTGCAGACATGTGCATGCACACCTGTATGCACACCTGTATGCACACCTGTATGCACACCTGTATGCACACCTGTATGCACACCTGTATGCACACCTGTATGCACACCTGTCTGCACACAGAGAGGAAGAAAACCAGCTTGAATCAAAACTTTAGAAAAGAATGAAATTAAACCCAATTGTCCTCAACACAGGAATATAACAAAAAAAGGCAAAAAGTGATCTCAAACATAAAAATAAAGTTAAGTTTGCTTTAAGTTTAATAGAGCTAAATACAACGTAATGGGAGTAAGAAAACAATCAATAAAATAGAAATAAGGCAGACTGTAAAAATAGGAGATTTATTGAGCAGAGGGAAGGTAGAAGAAGCCAACACAGATTGTAGTCGTAGTTGAAGCCTCAGAAGACGACGTACGACTGGATAATGACCATGAAAAACGTTCAACGTCCGTAGCTATCAGGGAAAAACAGATTTAAAAAGATTTGAGATTCCACATCATCTGGGACAGAGAGGCTGCAAATAAGGAAGAAAAGAACCACCAAATTCTGGGAGGATGTGGGGGAAGGGAACCCTCAGATGCTGCAGGGGTGCAAAGGACCAGTCCTACCACTGGGGACTCAGGATGGGGTTTCTTCAACATACCAAAACCAGAACTCCCACAAGATACGGCTACAACACTCCCGAGAGTGACATACCACAGAGATGCTTGGACATCTATTCAAATTATCCAAGTGTGGTATCAGCCCAGGTGTCCATTGACAAATAAAGAAAATGTGAGATTTTGTTTGTGTGTGTGTGTGTGTGTGTGTGTGTGTGTGTGTGTGTGTGTGTGTGTATAACAGAGTTTTTAAAAGTCACAAAGAAGAACTGATGAACCAGCCTGACTCCATCTTAATATCAAAAGCCATCTTATTACAAGATTAAAATAAGTTCCTTCCTGTTTTCTGTCTTCTGCACCCCTGACTATACCTTGACTGACACCCCGATAAGATAAGATGTTCTGCCAAGTTCCTACATAACCAAAAACCCTTGGAACTGCCCTAGCCTTGCAGATTTTTGGGTAAGCCCCATTTTCTCCTGTGCCCAATGCTACTCTATTAACTCTTACATGGTGGGATTAACATTTGAACACCCCAGTGAGACTAAGATACTAACACAAATTCTGAAGCTGGACCTTCACTCTGGCGCTCCAGGACCAGAATGCTGCCTCGGGAAGTATGCACCTTGAAGGTGTTTCAGGGTATGGTTTTGGTTTGGCAGATTGATAGAGCTAACTGTCACACTAAAACAAAACCAGCTTGTCCCTGTCTGAGGAGGCCTCTGTCAGTGGTTAGTCATGGTGAAGTGTCTTCTGTGACATCTGGCACTATTTCTGGTGGGATCCCATCGGGGGTGGAGACGTTCTTGATAAGGCACACACACTTCTGTCCAGGGCATTAGTGAGAAGTCACATGCTTTGTTTGTGACACAGGTTTTCTGACCATGTGAACGTTCTGTGTTCTGTGTTCATTTTCCATTTTTGCTGTCTCTGTCCCTTTGGATTCACTACAGCCCAGAAGCTGTGACGTGGACCCTGTTGGGGAAGACTGACCAACTCTCCCTTCGCTGTGACTGCTGTTCTGCTCACCCGATCCCGTCTTTAGGTATGGAGAATATCAGAATACTACTTTCTCCTGTTCTACCTTATTGAAAGCCTGGCTCTGGAACTGCTCATGGCTTCCGCCACTCTAAACGCAAGCATGTTCATTTAAAACCTTCTGCCGTAGGTCAGGCAAGCCACTTAATGTTGTTACTCTCTGTCAGAAAAAAAATATATATATCCTAGCTGAGGTTAGTCCTGCCTCTAACCAAAAGATACAGTTGGACTATATACAACAGAGATCCCCTGGGGTACAGGAAAAAAACAACCCTTGAGGAATGACCCACCACTAAGTTCCCATAAATCTTCAACTAACCAGTTCAGGCACCTTCAGATCAAACAAGATTTGTTCAACAAAATAGAAAGCTGAATGTCCGTGTGTTTATATACACAACTGAACCTCATGTTGGGAGCCAAACTTTGTAGTCTAAGAGTGATCCAGGTGGTACTGGTTTTAGAAGCATGAAGAGATCTTGGAAAGCAACTAAGGCTTAGAACTGAAGAGAGCCCAGGACAGACTCTTAATGAAAATGCAGCCCAATTGCAACAAAAGGCCCCAACGACTTTGGGAGTGTCAGTGCCATATGATGGCTGGTCTCCAAAAACAGTAGCCACAGTAAGATGGAGCCAGTAGTGGGGAGACTAGGTCAGAGGGCAAAGCCAGAGAGATAACCCAAAGAGAGCCCCAAAGGATCATGAATCAACCCAAGATACTGAGCATTGAATTGTTGGAATTTGGTCTTCTCATGTCCAGATTACGACTGGGCCCCGGTTTTTCCCTCTTGAGAGATATATCAGAGTCCCCAGACCTTAACACAACCGACTCCATGATGAAAGTACTATCCAGGCTGCAAAGCTCAGCATGTATGTAGACTGTGTCACTGGACAAAATGAAAATGAAAGGCTAACGAGTTAAAGTCACAGCTATGAGCACCCATACAAACCACCAGAAACTAAAATGTAGGGATAATCTCTTGTGTTCTGTGTGGCAGCATCCACCGTTGATAAAAATCTAATTGTCAAAAAGCTGAGGCAGGATTAGAAAGCGGTACCCTGGCTGGGCCTTCCAGCCAAGAGAGAGTCAGGCAGGGGACTTTTTTGGGGGTGGGGGTGGGGGGGGACTGAGATGTGGAGAAGATGGAGTTAAGATGAGGAGGAGAAGAAACCAGTCACGTAGCTGAACTTAGGCTAGAATAAAAGGGATAACAAGTTGACAGTTAGTCAGGGAACTAGCCTAGTTTGTGGCCTAGGTGTTTGTAAACAATATGAGGCATTTGGGTTTTATTTTGGGTATTGGGGCACAGGTATCCTATAGAATGTCTCTCCTTACCTAAGGTCTATCCAGGCTCATAGAGACATAGGTCTAGCCATCTGGTTTTGCTAACTTTGTTAAGCTTTACATATTTTGATAAACTGAGGCATATAAGAAACTGTGATGTCCTGTAACAATACACTATGAGCAGAACAGGAAAATAAAGTTGCCAGTCTCCCTATGGACTGCATTTATGGTTTAAAGTTTTATTTCAATACTAAAAGAGTTTCAATTCAAAATTGTAATTTTTTTTAAAAAGGCTATACTTAACAGGGATAAAAATAAAATTCTTATCTTATTTTTTTAATTTAATTTTATTTGTAATTCATTTTTTTTACACTCCATATTCTATTCCCCACCCCTCCCCTCCCATCCTCCAACTGCTCCACATCCCATACCTCCTCCTCCTCACCACATCCTGTCTCTACATGGATGCCCCTACCCCCACCCCACCTGACCTCTAAACTCCCTGGGGCCTCCAGTCTCTTGAGGGTTAGGTGCATCATCTCTGAATGAACATAGACCTGGAAGTCCTCTACTGTATGTGTGTTGGGGGACTCATATCAGCTGGTGTATGTGGTCTGTTTGGTGGTCTAGTGTTTGAAAGATCTTGGGGGTCCAGATTAATTAAGACTGCTGGTCCTCCTATAGGACTACCCTTCTCCTCAATTTTTTTCAGCCTTCCCTAATTCAACAACAGGGGTCAGCTGCTTCTGTCCATTGGTTGTGTGCAAATATCTGCATCTGACTCTTTCAGCTGCTTGTTGAGTCTTTCAGGGGGCAATCATGATAGATCCCTTTTTGTGAATGCTTCATAGCCTCAGTAATAGTGTCAAGCCAGCTTGTTGTGAACTGGTATAGATGATTAAAACATACAGGTTGATAGTCACCTTATAAATGACCAAATTCTTTAATATGTTCAGAACTACACTTGTAGTCATTGTAAAGAAATGTCATTTCTTTACAAGAATAAACTTTGTTTAGCCTTCTCTATACATTTTTCAAGGTTAAGCCTAAAGCAAATAACTAAAAACGAGCAAAATTTTAATTTAAAGGCAAGTATTTAAGATGTTTAATGAATAAACTTCCCGTGACAGTAATGCCAGCTCCTGGCAGTGACCCTGAAGTGTCTGAGGAAGATGTGAAGCACAGAACAACCGTACCTGGATTGTGACAATGATCCACTGGGCAGAGCCCTGCCCCAAGCTCTGCCTGCTACCAGGGCCCTGCAAACTGTGGACACTGTTGGGTTAACTGACCTACTCTACCTAAGTCAAGGCAGGCCAGTTTTTCCAAGTTCCCTCATCCATAGGGAAATCTCTCAGACTTTCAGGGTCTGGCAGCCAAAAGCTTATGCTGTCCTGTGCAGCAGCTGAAGATGATGTAATGCTGTTCTCTGTGACAGCCAAAGACTGACCTCTGCCCCCAGCGAAAATACCACTGGAGCCTAGGATAATTGTCCAGGTAGCTAGTTAAGGCTCCATCATTTTAATTGATATAGAGGCCATTTGGACTATACTTCCTGCTATAATTTAACCTTCTCAGATCTCTGATGATATTGATGGCTAACTGTAGACTTAAGGAGTTAGCATCCATGCAATGTCCTAGCTAAATTAAAGTTTTATTTTCTGTGTTAAATAAACATGGAGAAAAACACAGTGCCACAGGGCATCTGGGCTCCATGTAATTTTGCTATACTGATCAGCATAGAAATAATATTTTTTTCAGTAATGATATCAACATTATCTATCCTTTTAAAGAGAGATCTAAAGAAGGCAGACTTAGATAAGGAGAGGACTGAAAGATAGAACGCCAAGTTTGAGGTTGTAGAAGAGAGAGTAGAGGCTCTGGAACCCATGACAACAGCAGGAAAGGGCGGTACCAGATTAATCCAAGAAAATCCCAAAGGCTTGAGGAGTTGGAATGGCAGCCCATAGAGATACAGTAAATAATCCAGATTCCGATTAACGGTTGCTACCTTAGAACAATGTCATACAATAGCCTGTGTGTCTCACTTTATAGAATTTGGAGAACTAAAGTAAGTACATTTGCTAATGCATTGTAGAGTTGATTCCTACTCAGGATTTCAATGTGCCTTTGTCTTAAGTTCTAAAGAGGCTGATTCTGAGATCTCACCTTTATTAGAGATAACCTTTATTAGGTTATCTTAGAGATGCCTTTGCAGATGAAAGCTGATGATGTTCAGGCACATGTATCCACTAGAATACAACAATCTTAAGCATGGTGGCATAAAAACCTGTTACATATACAGCTTATAGACCTACAGGTCAGGCCATTTGGAGAGAACCAACAGGACTCTAAGATAACTTTAAATTCGATGGTTTGGTTTGTTGATGTTTAGTTCCTAGAGTTCTTGATATATTTTGGATATCAGCCCTCTGTCAGATGTGGAGTTGATGAAGATCTTGTCCCATGTAGGCTGCCATTTTGTCTTTTGACAGTGTCCTTTGCCTTACAGAAGCTTTTCAGTTTCATGAGGCCCCATTTATTAATTATTAATTGTTGATGTTAGTGATTGAGCTGTTGCTGTTCTGTTCAGGAAGTATTCTCCTGTGCCAACGTGTTCAAGACTACTCCCCCCCCCCATTTTCTTTTCTATCATATTCAGTGTATCCAGTTTTATGTTGAGGTCTTTGATTCACTTGGACTTGAGTTTTGTGCAGGGATCTATTTGTGATATGGATCTATCATTCTTCTTCGTGCAGACATCCGGTTAGACCAATACTTTCTTTTTTCCACCGTATAGTTTTTTGCTTATTTGTCAAAAATCAAGTGTCCATAAGTGCGTGGATTTACTTCTGGTTCTCTGATTTAATTCTATTGCTCAATCTGTCTGGTTTCTTTTATGCCAGTACCCTATGGTTTTATTAATATTGCTCTGTACAGCTTGAAAGCAGGGATGGTGATACCTCCAGAAGTTCTCTTATTATACAGGATAATTTTAGCTATCTTGGGTTTTTGTTTTTTCATAGGAAGTTGAGAATTATTCTTTCAAGGTCTGCAAAGAATTGTGTCAGAGTTTTGATGGGGATTGCGTTGAATCTGTAGATTGATTTTGGTAGGGTGGTTGTTTTTATAAGTTAACCCTACTGATCCATGAGCATTGGAGATCTTTCCATCATCTGATATCTTTTCAATTTCTTTCTTCGAAGATTTGAAGTTCTGCCATACAGACCTTTCACTTGCTTGGTGAGAATTACACCAAGGTATTTTATATGGATTACTTCCATATGATTACATTTGCATTAAATTCAAGAAAGGGTTCATCTCTAAGTTTTAGAGAATACTTAGAAAGTGACATGAAGAAACTTTCTCTGACGGTGGAAATGTTCTAAATTATTATTAATCATTATTATCATTAATTAAAATTGTTCTTTGATGCATACACAATGTAATGCTTTCTGATTACTTGGATCTCATAGTCTTTCTTAACCCTCTCACCTATGTATCCTCCTCTTCTGAAAATACTTTATCATATTCCTGCTTGTTTTGTGACCCATTGAGTTTGATCAGTACTGTCTGTGTGACCAGGATTTGATAGGAGACTGGTAAGCTTAGCAGTAAGTGCACAACTAAAGACTGTGCCTCCTCTCTTATAATTTATCAATTACCAATAGTTCATGAGCAGGGTTATGGCCCCAGGGCCTCTTTCCCATCCATGATTTATTATTAACAGGGTTGAACTAATCTTGTGTAGGGCCATGTGCAAGTAACCATAGCTGTTGTATGTTCAAGATTGCAGTGGCTTTGTTGGTCTTAAAGGGTGGAATTTCACAGACGTTCTCCATATTCACACTTTGCTCCAAATTCTTTGATAATGGTCTGTGAACCTTAGATGGGGTGCTGAATAATTTTATGTCAACTCGACACAAGCTAAAGTCATCTGAGGGAAAGTAGCATCCTTTAAGAAAGTGCTTCTATAAGATCTGTAGGCAAGCCTATCGGCACTTTCTTAATGAGTGATTGATGGAGAAGGACTCAGCCCATTTTGGGTGGGACCACCCCTAGGCTGGTGGTCCTGGATTCTATAACTGTGCTGGCTGGTTTTGTGTGTCAATTTGACACAAGCTGGAGTTATCACAGAAAAAGGAGCCTCCCTTGAGGAAATGCCTCCATGAGATCCAACTGTAAGGCATTTTCTCAATTAGTGATCAAGGGTGGGAGGGCCTTGTGGGTGGTACCATCCCTGGGCTGGTAGTCCTGAGTTCTATAAGAAAGCAAGCTGAGCAAGCCAGGGGAAGCAAGCCAGTAAGTAACATCCCTCCATGGCCTCTGTATCAGCTTCTGCTTCCCTACCTGTTTGAGTTTCAGTCCTGACTTTGATGATCAACAGCAATGTGGAAAGTGTAAGCTGAATAAACCCCAACTTGCCTCCCCAACTTTCTTCTTGGTCATGATGTTTTGTGCAGGAATAGAAACCCTGACTAGGACAATAAGATAGCAGGCTGAGCAAGCCATGGGGAAAAACCCAACAAGCAGTACTCCTGTGTGGCCTCTGCATCATCTCCTCCAGGTTCCTTCTCTGTTTGAGTTCCTGTCCTGACTTCCTTCAGTGATAAACAGTGATAGAGATGTAGAAGCCAAACAAACCCTTTCCTCCCCAACTTGCTTTTTAGTCATTTTTGGTCTGACTAAAAATAACATTGAAGTTATTACAGCAATAGAAACTTTAACTATGACAAGTTGGTACCAGGAGTGGGGTGTAGCTGTGACAGACCTGACTAAGCTGTTTTGGTGAGGATTGTGGAAGAACTTTGCAACTTTGTGCAAGAAAAGCCATTGAGTGTTCAATGTTTGGTGAGCTGCTCTGTGGGAGGTTGAAAGATAAGGATATTGAAGTTAATGCAAAAAGATGGAGGCTTGTGAAGTTTTGGTGGAAAAGTTTAAAGATTTTAACTAGGCCATTTGTTATTTTGAATTAAGAGTCTGTGATTCTTAGCTGGGACTGAAGAATCAGCTGTGATTAGTAAGATACCAGAACTACTAAGTGAAACCTTTGCTTTACCAGTATGGTGGCCAGATGGAGTTGGGAGATTAGCAGTGATTAAGAAGAGAGCAGCATCACTGAGGTGAAATCTTCTGAGAAGTGTTTCCTGAAATTTAGCACATAGAAGCTGTGTTCCAGAGGCGGTCACAGTTGCACCTCACATTGGAGCTGACCTTGCACTGTGTAAGAGTTACCAAAGTGGAATTTGTTTTGAAGGCATGAAGATGTCATGAAGAACAGCTGAGACTTGGCACTGTGAGAGATCAGGAGAGGTCGCTGATGAAGGTGTTGCCTCAGTAGCAGTTGAAGGCCCAGGATTGAAGGGGTCATGCAGACAAGTTTAGACTTGGCACCAGGAAAAGAGTCTATGAGAGGCTATTGGTGAAAGTGCAGCGCAGTTCCAGCAGAAGACTCCATCCTTTGAAGATGCCAGTACCCTGGGATGACCACCAAGAATAGCAGCAACAATGGCGTGGAGCCTGCCATACCTTAGAATAGAAGCTGTGTGTGCTGCAGAGGACAGAGCTGGAGAAGTTACCTAAGCCCTTGAGAGGAGGTCTTTGGTGAGTGGATCCCCAAAATTGCATTATTTATACTGTTTGCTTTGATCTGATTGTGACTGTGCCCTGTTTTTTTTCTCTCTTGAATTAAGAGAGTATTTAACTTAATTTTGATTTTTATAGGAGGCCACATTGAGAAACTTTGAAGTTTTAAAAGAGATTTTAAATTTTTAAAGAAATTTGATGTTTTAAAGGGACTGAACTTTTAATGTGTTTCAACTTGTAAAGACTATGGGACTTTTAAAATTATTTAGTTTTTAATGCGAGTTCTTGGGGATAAATAAGAAAAAGGTTGTGGCTTAATAGTGATGTGTTTATGTGTCAAGTTGACAAGGGGCCATAATATCTTATCTAGGTCCTTAACTGTCTCTGATTCTTAGCATCTTGGGTAGCCAGGAATCTCTGGATTAAATTCCATTCACTGCAGAGTGATTAAACTTTTCTGATTAAGGCAGAGTAATACTCTGTTGTATAAATGTACCACATTTTCTTTATTTATTCTTTTGGTAAGGGACATCTAAGTTGTCCCCAATTTCTGGCCATTATGAACAGAACAGCAGTGAACACAACTGAGCAAGTATCTCTGTGTCAGGATAAAGCATCCTTTGGCTAGATGCCCAAGATTAGTATAGCTGGATCTTGGGGTAGATTGATTTTCATCTTCCTGAGGATTGCCACACTGGTTACCATAGCGTCTGTACAAGTTTGCACTCTTACCACCAATGGATGAGTGTTCCTCTTACTCTACGTGCTCCCACAGTGGATGGGTGCTCCTGTGGTTCCATGGGTTGTAGCTTGGTTGTAACTGACTCAACAGCTAAAACTTTGCTAAAAACAAATACATACCACATTTGTCTCTCAAGATGATTTTTTTCTACTTCCATCCATTTACCCATCAATTTCGTGATTTCCATTTTTTATTGGTTATTTTATTTATTTACTTGTATTTGAAATATTGTCCCCATTCCTGGTAACCCTTCCACAACCCCCCCCCCCGTCCTCTCCCCCTCCCCTTTGTCTCTAAGAGGGTGCTCCTCTACCTACCCACCCACTCCAGCCTCATTGCTCTAGCCTCCCCCTACACTGGGGCATCAAGTCCCCTTATAACCAAGGGCCTCCCCTCCCATTGATGCCATATAATGCAATCCTATGCTACATATGCAGCTTGAGTCATGAATCCCTCCATGTTTGGTACTCTTTGGTTTGGTGGGTTAGTCCCTGAGAGCTCTTGGGGGGGGGGGTGTCCAGTTAGTTGATATTGTTCTTCCTATGGGGTTACAACCTCCTTCAGCTCCTTCAGTCCTTCCCCTAGCTCTTCCATTGCGGTCCCTGGGCTCAGTTCGATGGTTGGTTGTGAGTATCTGTATCTCTATTAGTCAGGTTCTGGCAGAACCTCTCGGGGGACATCCATATTAGGTTCCTATCAGCAAGCACTTCTTGGCATCAGCAATAGAGGCTGAAGAGATGGCTTTGAACACTGACTGCTCTTATAAAAGTCCTGAGTTCAATTCCAGCAACCACTTGATTTACTTTTTTAAAAATTATAGAGTAATATTTGCTGTGTAAATATGTCATATTTTCTTTACCTATTTTTCTTTTGAAGGGCAGCTAGGTTGTTTCCAGTTTCTAGCTATTATGAACAGAGCAACAGTGAACACGGCTGAGAAAGTATATCTGTGGTAGGATGATGATGTCATTTGGATGATGTCATTTGGGTAAATGCTTGAGAGTAGTATGGCTATATCTTGAGGTGGATTAATCCCCATCTTCCTGAGGAGCTACTCTGCTGATTTCTATAGTGGCTGTATAAGTTTGCACTCTCACCAGCAATGGAGGATGAGTGCTCCCAGTACACCTAACCTCCCCAGCAGAAGCTGTGGCTTGTTTTATTGATCTTAACCATTCTAATGGGTGCAAGGTAAAATAGCAAACTAGATTCAGTTTGCCTTTCACTGGACTAGTGCTGTTCTGTCCAGAAAGTCTTTTCTGGTGCCAATGAGTTCAAGGCTATTCCCTACTTTCTCTTCTATCAGGTTCAGTGTATATGATTCCATGTTGAGGTTTTTGGTCCAATTGGAGTTTAGTTTTGTGCAGCATGATAAGTGTGAACCTATTTGCATTCTTTTTCAATGCAGCCTCCCTGTTGAAAGTTCTTTTTTTTCCCCAGTACGTTCCAGTAATAAGTACTTCTGGCTTCTTTATCAAAAACCAGGTGTCCATAGGTGTGTAAATTTATATCTGGGTACTCAGTCTGAGTCCATTGATCCATATGTCTGTTTATGTGCTGTGGTGGTTTGAATATGCTTGGCCCATGGGGAGTGGTGCTATTGGAAGGTGTGGCCTTGTAAGAGGAAGTGTGTCACTGTGGGGAGTGGTCTTTGAGACCCTCATCCTAGCTATTTACAGGACAGTCTTCTCCCGCTTGTCTTCAGAACAAGATTTAGAACTCTCAGCTCCTCCAACACCTTTCCTACCTGGATGCTGCCATTCTTCCTGCCTTGATGATAATGAACTGAACTTCTGAACTTGTAAGCCAGCCCCAATTAAATGTTGTCCTTATAAGACTTGCCTTGGTCATGCTGTCCCTTCACAGCAATGGAAACACTAAGACATGTGCCAAGACCATACTCTTTATATTAATATATCTCTGTAGTTTAACTTGGAATCAGGGATAGTAATATCCCCTCTCTATCTCTCTTTCTTTCTCTCTGTCTCTGTCTGTCTCTCTGTGTGTATGTGTGTGTCCCTGAGAATTGTCCTTTTAACCCTCCTTCCATCTCCTAGGTAATATGGCTAAGAGTCTGTCAACCTTGTTGATTTTCTCCTCTGTTCCATTGATCCCTTGCATTGTTTGTTTGTTTCTATTCATTTATTTCAGCCATGAGTGATTATTTCTTGCTATCTCCTCTTCTTGGTGGCTATTTATTCCTGTGCTTCTAGAGCTTTGAAATGTCTTGACAAGTCATTAATTTGAGGTCTCTCCAGTTTTTGACGTAGGCACTCGGTGCTATGAACTTGCCATCATCGTGTTCCATGCATTCGGATGTGTTCTGCTTTCATTTCCATTCATTCGTTCCATTTTCATTGGTTTTGGTGCATGTGTTTTTTTTTTCATGTTAACTATATCTAGTTTAATTGATGTTGATAAGAAAAAACAAATACAGTTTGTATTTGCAATTAAAGTACTTTTAAAAAATAAGCAAACAGGGGCTGGAGAGATGGCTCAGTGGTTAAGAGCACTGCCTGCTTTTCCAGAGGTCCTGAGTTCAATTTCCAGCAACAACATGGTGGCTCACAACCATTTTTTTTTAAGAATTAATTTTTTATTAGGTATTTTCCTCATTTACATTTCCAATGTTATCCAAAAAGTCCCCAATACACTCCCCCCCCCCACTCCCCTACCCACCCACTCCCACTTTTTGGCCCTGGCGTTCCCCTGTACTGGGGTATATAAAGTTTGCAAGTCCAATGGGCCTCTCTTTCCAGTGATGGCCGACTAGGCCATCTTTTGATACATATGCAGCTAGAGTCAAGAGCTCTGGAGTATTGGTTAGTTCATAATGTTGTTCCACCTATAGGGCTGCAGATCCCTTTAGCTCCTTGGGTACTTTCTCTAGCTCCTCCATTGGGGGCCCTGTGATCCAATAGCTGACTGTGAGCATCCACTTCTGTGTTTGCTAGGCCCCAGCTTTGTCTCACAAGAGACAGTTATATCTGGGTCCTTTCAGCAAAATCTTGCTAGTGTATGCAATGGTGTCAGCGTTTGGAAGCTGATTATGGGATGGATCCCTGGATATGGCAGTCTTTAGATGGTCCATCCTCTCTTCACAGCTCCAAACTTTATCTCTGTAACTCTTTCCATGGGTGTTTTGTTCCCAATTCTAAGAAGGGGCACAGTGTCCACACTTTGGTCTTCGTTCTTCTTGAGTTTCATGCATTTAACAAATTGTATCTTATATCTTGGGTATCCTAAGTTTTTGGGTTAATATCCACTTACCAGTGAGTACATATTGTGTGAGTTCCTTTGTGAATGTGTTACCTCACTCAGGATGATGCCCTCCAGGTCCATCCATTTGCCTAGGAATTTCATAAATTCATTCCTTTTAATAGCTGAGTAGTACTCCATTGTGTAAATGTACCACATTTTCTGTATCCATTCCTCTGTTGAGGGGCATCTGGGTTCTTTCCAGCTTCTGGCTATTATAAATAAGGCTGCTATGAACATAGTGGAGCATGTGTCCTTCTTACCGGTTGGAACATCTTCTAGATATATGCCCAGGAGAGGCATTGCTGGATCCTCTGGTAGTATTATGTCCAATTTTCTGAGGAACTGCCAAACTGATTTCCAGAGTGGTTGTACAAGCTTGCAATCCCACTAACAATGAAGGAGTGTTCCTCTTTCTCCACATCCTCGCCAGCATCTGCTGTCACCTGAATTTTTGATCTTAGCCATTCTGACTGGTGTGAGGTGGAATCTCAGGGTTGTTTTGATTTGCATTTCCCTGATGATTAAGGATGTTCAACATTTTTTCAGGTGCTTCTCTGCCATTCGGTATTCCTCAGGTGAGAATTCTTTGTTCAGTTCTGAGCCCCATTTTTTAATGGGGTTATTTGATTTTCTGGAGTCCACCTTCTTGAGTTCTTTATATATATTGGATATTAGTCCCCTATTGCTGCGGCCACCAGCAGCTCGCAACGCCCTATCTGATTTAGGATAGGTAAAGATCCTTTCCCAATCTGTTGGTGGTCTTTTTGTCTTATTGACAGTGTCTTTTGCCTTGCAGAAGCTTTGCAACTTTATGAGGTCCCATTTATCGATTCTCAATCTTACATCACAAGCCATTGCTGTTCTATTCAGGAATTTTTCCCCTGTACCCATATCTTCGAGGCTTTTCCCTACTTTCTCCTCTATAAGTTTCAGTGTCTCTGGTTTTATGTGGAGTTCCTTAATCCACTTAGATTTGACCTTAGTACAAGGAGATTGGAATGGATCAATTTGCATTCTTCTACATGATAACCGCCAGTTGTAACAGCACCATTTGTTGAAAATGCTGTCTTTTTTCCACTGGATGGTTTTTGCTCCCTTGTCAAAGATCAAGTGACCATAGGTGTGTGGGTTCATTTCTGGGTCTTCAATTCTGTTCCATTGGTCTACTTGTCTGTCGTTATACCAGTACCATGCAGTTTTTATCACAATTGCTCTGTAGTATAGCTTTAGGTCAGGCATGGTGATTCCACCAGAGGGTGCATGTGTTTTTAATGTCCATTTTGATCCCTGTCTCAACTCATTCTTTGTCTTTAGGGTCTCCATGAGTGTGTATATTTCCATCTGTTTCTGTTGTTGTTGTTGTTGAAATCCTGCTTTAATTCACGGTGGTCTGATAGGATGCAGAATGTTATTTCAATTCTCTTATGTATGTTGAGATTTGCTTTGTGTCCTAATATGTGGTCAGTTTTGGAGAAAGTTCTGTGAGCTTCCAAGAAGAAAACCCATCCTTTCGTGTTTGCCCTTGTGAAATGTTCTATAGTTGTCTGTTGGGTCTGTTTAGCTTAAGATGTCATGTAGTTCTAACATTTCTCTGTTTAGCTTTTGTCTGAG
The DNA here is from genome assembly GCF_000001635.26 of Mus musculus. NCBI lineage: Eukaryota > Metazoa > Chordata > Mammalia > Rodentia > Muridae > Mus > Mus musculus. The sequence continues at coordinate 98,281,441 of NC_000081.6, forward strand.
TGACCTGTCTGTAGGAGAGAGTGGAGTGCTAAAGTCAGCCACTATCCTTGTATGAGAGTCAATATGTGATTTTTATGTGATTTTATCTGTAGTAGCGTTTCCTTTGCAAACTTGGGTGCCCTTGGTTTTGATGCATATGTGTTTAGAATCACAACATCCTTTTGGAGGATTTATTCCTTTGATGAAAATGCAGTGACCTTCCCAATTTCTTCTGATTAGCTTTGGTTTGAAGCCTATCATGTCGGTTATAAAAAAAACATGCCCTCCTGCCTCTTGGTTCCATTTGGTTGGAATGTCCATTTCTGTTCTTTTATCCTGGGTGACATCTCTCCTTGATGCTAGGGTACACCAGAGAGATGAACTCTGCTTTCTAACTCAATCTGTTGGTCTATGTTTTTATAAATAGGATATTGAGACTGTTGATGTTTAGAGTTATTAATGAGCAGTATTTTTTAATTCATTATATTTTGTTGTCTTTTTTCACTAACTGTTCTATGGTTATTTATTCTTCATGTCTTCTAGACTGTAGTTCTCTGCAAACTTGAGTTTTCCACCTAGTGCCTTCTGTGTAGCTTAATCAGTGCACAGAAAATGCTTAAATTTGTGTTGTTGTTGTTTTAATCATTTTAATCATTTTTCTGTCTGTGTGATTGATATTTTTTGCTAGGTATGGTAGACTGAGTTGGGATCTCTTTCTTCTCAGAGCTTTTAGTATATCAACCTAGTCCTTCTATTGTTCATGATCTCCACTGGAAAGTCAGTGCTATTCAAATGGGCCTGCCTCCCTCTGTTACATAGAGTCCTTCCATGGCAGGTTTAATATCCTTTCTTTAATGTTTTGATTATGATGTCTTCCTGGAGCCCTATTATTTGTAGATACTGTCTTTTCATAGTGTCCCAGATATCTTGGAAGAACTAAAGAGACTCTAGGTCTGTACAAAAATCCTAATCCTGAGGGATGGAGGTGGGCTGGGAAAGGGGGCTTGGGCTGGCACATTGCAGACAGACTTAGGGTAAATCTCGAGAAACTGGGATGAAGCTCTGAATTTCTAGCTGAGGGGACTTGACTCAGAGACATAACTCTCCTTCTTCGGGCTGTTTTTAGTGAGCCCCATGGTTTTACAGAGGTTTTTGTCTGTTCATTCCCCATTACCTCGGGAATTGATTTTCTCATTTTCTTTTTCTTTTTCTTTTTCTTGGATTCATTCAATTCATGTTGTTTAGTTTTGTGTAATTTATTAGAGACTCGTTTGGTTATAACTTTGAGCTTTATTGCATTGTTGTCAGATCAGACACACTGAGCTATTTGAGTTATTCTGAACCCCAGTATGTGGTCTATTTTAGAGAATCGTCCATTGGCTGCTAAGTAAAACACACACACACATACACACACACACACACACACACACACACACACACACACGCATGTATGTATGTATAAGCTCTGAATACATACATACATATATATATATATATATATATATATATATAATCTTTGGAGCTTGAGCAAAATATCCTGTAGATATATGTGAGGATCATTTGATAGGTGATGTCATTTAATTCTGATGATGTCTGAGAGGTGACTAAGGTGACACCATCTTTTCTTGACTCCCTTCTGTGTTTGCTTAGACAGCTCTCCGTTCTCTACCCTCATGCCAACAGTCATATGAGCGTTAGTAACACATTGAGATTTCTATCATCCTGTCTATGGTTCAGATGTATTAATCAAAATAATTTCTCAAGTGAATTATATCATCCATTATTTTTGTCCAGATGGGCTGTGTCTTGTTGAAACCATCTATTATTGCTGAGCCCAGGATAATTTGCATCTTGAAATCCGCTGGTATGATTTTTATGAGGTTGGGTGTACCAGAATTTTGAATTGTAATGTCTTTTTAGTTAATTGTTCCCTTGAGCAAGATGAAATGGTCTTATTTATCTCTTCTGATTAATCTTAATTTGATGTTTAGTTTGTCAGATATGATGGCAGCAATGTCTGCTTGCTTTCTGGTCTAAATTGCTTTGAAAAAAATACTTTCATCTGTTCACCTTAAAGTATTGTCTCTTCTGAAAGTAAGATGATTTTCTTATAGATGAGAGAAGGATGGATCTTTCTTGCAAGTCCTTTCAACTACGTTATGCCTTTTGACTAAGGAGTTTCATTGGTATTAAAGCTTGAGACTTGCAGTTTTGCTTCAACTTTGGCAGACAGCTTCACTGGGTAAGGGAGTCAGGGTTGGCATTTGTGGTGTTTGTAGAACTTAGAGTAAATATACTGCTCTCTTCTGGTTTGTTGTTTTTATTGAGAAGCCAAGTGTTATTCTGATGAATTTTTCCTTTATAATTTATCTAGAAGGTTATCTAGAACCGACAGAATGTGTGTGTGTGTGAGTATATGTATATATGTGCATATGTGTGTATATATGTATATGTGTGTGAGTATATGTATATGTAAGCAAGCAAAGAGAGTGAACCTTCTTCTTCCATATCCTGCGATTTTGCTCTTACCAGTGCGCAGGAATCGGAACCACATCCCTGAAGCAGGGATCTAGCGATTTCGCTCTTACCAGTGCGCAGGAATCTGAGGCACATCCCTTAAGCAGGGGTCTAGAAGGTTCCCTCAATAGCATGGAGCCCCAAACCCCTTGCTACGCTCATGCAGCCAGGCTGTCTGCAGGCCTGAGGCTTGGTCTCAAAACAACACATTAGTGGGTCGATCATGACCTCTCAGTCCCCGCTCCACCCCACTCAAAGCAACCCCAGAGCCGGCTTTCTCCATGCCCTAACTCCACCTGTGCCTGCTCCATTTAGCTTCCCGAAAACATCCAGTTTCTCTGAACTTGACAAGAGGTCATTTGGAGCGGGTCATCATGACCTTGGGCCCCACTTCTATCCCGCAAAGGCATAATGGGTATTTGCAGAGTGGTCCCTGACTGAGGAAGTCCAAGGTCCCGCCCACTCTTATCCTGACGCTACAGCACTCTATGGAGCCTGTCACTGAGTCAGCAGCACTGGGAGTTGAGCAGGATCCAGCGTGGTGGGGGAGAGACGCTGTGTGTGTGTGTGTGTGTGTGTGTGTGTGTGTGCGTGTGTGTGTGTGTGTAGGGGGCGGAGATTGTTTTTGATGCTTGTTTTGGAGGGGCGACTGGGGGCTGTCCAGACTGAGACACACCCTCCCCTTCAGCCCCTCGCTTCACCCCTCAACACATACTCTGCTGTGGTTTAAAAAAAAAAAATCTGGAGAAATGAATGGATTTCTCAGCCACTAAGTTCTCTTCTTTGGCTATGTTGTCCCTATATTAAGTCCTCATCCATCTCTCCGCTCGTGTGCATGAGCACACACCCTTATGTGCGCCCCCTTCCGCAAACTGAGACAGTTTGAGGCTCAGGAAGGGCAAATTAATCCTCCCCCCAGCCTCCAAATAGATGAGAAATGCCTCTGAAAGGGAAGGAAAGCATCCCGGAAAGGAGGGAAAGAGCTGGACCAGGCAAGCAGAGGCAAGCAGTGGGCTGGGGAAGTGGACTGTGGGTCGGTGCACCATGGGTGAGATTTTCAATACAGTAGAGGCAAGACGGAGAGAGATGGAGAGAGAAAGGAAAAAGAAAAGGAGGGAGCAAGGAGAAGACTAGGCAGCAGGCAGGGGTAGCGATGGGATCGGAGTGGAGTGCAATTAGCCAGAAACTTAGAGAAACTAGGTTTGCAGGGACAGAAATGGGGCAGAATAAATACCCCTGGGAAGGGATGAGATTGCTCAGGCAAAACAAACTCAACGGAACAACAGAAGTGAGAAGAAAGCAAGTAGGGTGCTGCCTGTGGGGAAACGAGTTGAGTAAGAGGAGGGAGCCCAGGGCGGAGCCTAAGATGTGGACACGAGTGGTGACGAAAGAGAGGGGCGGAGCCTGAGGTGTGGCGTTACCTGGACCAGCACCCACAGGGTAGATGCAAACAGCTCACAGAAATTCATTGCCCACATCTGACCTCTGAGAGTGTCAGACACACATATGTGGTGCATATACATACACTCAGGCAAAACACTCATACACAAAATTAAAATGTAAGGGTCTTGGAGAGTGTACTCATGAGACCCAAGAGTTGAGGAGGTGAAAATTTGAGGTTATGTGAAGAATCAGACCCATTCACTCATTTAATGGTCGTTGCTCGTTTTATTATTTGTCCAAAGGCGTTGTATTGGACCGAGGTAGACAAGATAACGTTACATCAGAAATGAGCCAAAGGACTGTTCCTTTTGGGAAAAAAAAAAGCCCTTAAACTCTGTGCTGCCTTTCAGTTGGATGCTGTAACCGCACCTACCCTTTGGGGGCTCCACTTTCTATCCCCTCAATTACTAAAGCAGATAAAAGGCTGGAGGTTACACTGTTATTGAGAGGTATCGTCTGATAGGTAGGAACATTAACACCCACAAGCGTTTAAAGCCGGCTTTGTGAGCTGAGCCATGAGCACGTTGATGTTCCCTAAGAACAGGGCACAGTCAGTCTAAGCCGTGCCTTAGCCATTGAAGGCCTGGCTCTGTCCTCATCTCCTGGTGCCTTCTAGTATTTAAATCCTTAAAATACTTGATGAATCTTGCCTTGTAGTTCTTGATACAAGTGTCATCTACACAACAACCAGTCAGGAAGGATACATCCCTTATGTTTTGTTTGTTTTGTTTTGTTTTGTTTTCAGACAGGATCTCATTACATTGCCTTGGCTCATCCAGAACGCAGAAACCATCTCTCTCTGCCTCCCTGAAGCTGGGATTAAGGATGTGAGAGAGACACCACCACCAACTGTTCCTCTCCTTTGGAGATGCCAAGGGCAGGCTCTGAGTCCACTTGTCCAATGCATATGCAAATGAGTGAGTTGTAAATGTCTACTTTTCTGCCTGGTTTCTACCGGATTCCGAAGGGATTGCTTTGCACAGAGCTGACTTTATCGTAAATATGTGTATTAAAGTGGGCGAGTTTTCTCATTCTCATCACATTGACTCTAGAACGACTCCAATCCCCGGAGACTAAGGCCTGCTTGCAAGGTTGCCCCCCCCCTTTTTTTTTTTTGCTTGATTCATCAGAACACAAGCAAGAGAATGCATCCTAGCTCAAGAAGGGAGGCTGTTCTGAGCAGCTGCAGAAAGAGGTTGGAGGCTGGGCTGCTCAATTTAACCAAAATGCCTAGTCAGCAGAATAACTCTGTTTCCATTCCTCTCGAGCCAAGGGCCCAAGAGCTCTCTCTGATTCACCCAGCTTTTCTCAAGCAGAGCACTCATTAACTAGATCGCTGAAAATCACTTCCTCCTGTGTCTTCTCTGGCTAATTCTAACAGTGTTCGAGAAATAAATATCTCAAGGAGAAGCAGCAGCCCGTGCGTGAGCCTTGAAGACACCCCCTCTTACATTCTTTGCTTCTGTTCCTCCCTGACTCCAAACTTCTCTTAAATAGAGGTTAAGTTGTAAGATGTGTATTAACACAGTCACCAAAAAGAAAAAAACAGTGAAAACTCGTGAACTGACAGGCATGGGGACATCTGTCTGAACCCTGGTGCAGGCGCTAACCTCAGAGGCAAGAGCCAAAGTGTGAAGCCCTTTCCAGAGGCAGCAGGAACACCTTCAGGAAGCTCAGTAGCCTCAGGTCGGCAAGGTAAGCAACAGCCTTTTCTCCTCCGGTTCTTTTTCCTGGGAGAATGAGAGGCTCAGCAACCATTCTTCCCTTTGATGAAAGCCAAACTAGGATGACAAGAGTAACTCCCAGGGCTGTGACCCCTGTCCTGATAGTTTTAGCACGTGAAACAAAACAAGACAGAACCCCACGCAGCACGAACCACCATCACATTGCTCGAGGTCAACAACAACAACAAGTCACTGTCCCTTTCCGTCTCTGTAGGGGAAGGGAATTTCCTCCCAGGGATTCAGACCTAGATATACAAATCCACAACTGTCTACATCCCAGGAATACCAAGGAAAACTTTGTACACAACTCAAGCCATTGTTACACCATCCCACTACGACTCCCTGTACCACTCAGAATACGTTTAAACAAAACCAAAACTCATACCGTCCCCACTACCCTTATCCCTAGAACACAGTTCCTAGAAAACCTAACTTGTACATTTCGCACTGAGCATGCTGTCTTCAAAGACCCTGCACACGTACACACACGGACACAAAAACACAGACAAGAGAAAGCTCTGTTCAAGGGGATAGTTTTTCCTTCTGTGTGGGCCTTGATTACTTGGGTAACAAAGTTCACTCTTTAGCTCTGTAACCTGATCTCTCAGCTGTGTGTGTGTGTGTGTGTGTGTGTGTAGCATGTGTGCATGTGTGTGCATATGCATCCATGTGGTTGTGTGTGGTATGTGCATGTTGAACGTGTGTGTGTGTGTGTGTGTGTGTGTGTGTGTGTACAGGATGAGGGACTATGAACTGGGAGTGAAAGCTCACTCTATACTTTTCAGAGGGAGGAGTGAGAGGCATGTGATCACAGGGGAAGAGAGAAGAGGAAGAGAGGAGGCAGACCCACATGAGAGTGTCTGGCCCCTTGCTCTCAAGCTCCGAATGCCTGATCACCATCTCTTTCCTGTTTCTTCCTTTCATCTTAGCCCAGTACTTCATGGAGTCACCCATTCTGTAGAATTTGATGTAGATCTTGGAGCCAAACAAATTTAGGAAACATTACATGAATAGAAATTGACTGTGGGGGTTCTCAGAGCCCTTGATATACTAACAGCCGCTTTCACTTTCTCTCTGTGTAGAGTAAATACTTGGGAACTGGTACCACATGGACCCCAACCAGTGAGAATGGACCTCAGCTATCACTGCTGGTTCCCTTGAGAGTAGGTTCAGCATGAATAGCCTCACACATACATACTTTGCACCATTTCCCACAATTTTGCCCAGAGAACTCTGTTTTCCCACGTTGTCTCACAGAAATGGTGAGAAATACTCTGGCCCTCAGGGTACAGGAGAGGGCCAGCTCTGGCAGTGGCTGCTGGTAGCACCGGCTGACAGATATGACCATGGCTACAGAAGAGACAGATTTCAAAAGGCAGCTGTCCTTCTGTCCCAGCTGCTCCCAGGACTCTGTCCCTGGTGGGTCAGCAGGTGCCTATCTAGGTGGTGCTTGCGGCCAAAGCTCTTCTCACAGCGAGGGCAATGGAAGGGCTTCTCCCCGGTGTGGGTCAGCCAGTGTCTCACCAGGTGGTGCCTCCGGCCAAAGCTCTTCCCACATTCAGTGCACACATGGCACTTTGGCACGGGAGGCACGCAGTGCTGAGCCGCAGGACTCTCTCCAAAGTCTTGGCCCTTGCAGGACTTGCTGTCTGCGTGCACTCTCTGGTGGCTGGCCAGGTGCGAGCTGCATCGGAAACTCTTGCCGCACTCAGAGCACCTGCTTGGCTTGTCATGCAGATGGGTTTTCTGGTGCCTGATCAGGTGGTGCCTTCGCCCAAAGCTTTTCTCACACTTGAGGCAGCTGTAGGGCCTCTCTCCAGTGTGGGTTTGCTGATGTCGGGCAAGGTGGGAGCCCCACACAAACTGTTTCCCACATTGAGGGCACGTGTGTGGTTTTAAGAGAGAGTCTGTGTCTGTTCTGTGTAGATGGCGAGAGAAGGTGTCCTCCTGAAGGAAGCGTGGGCTTAGGAGCATTCCTGTGGAGTTCCTGGGCATGGACTCCCAGCTTGGACCCTGCCCTGGGTTCCAGAGAGCAGTATCTTCAGTCACACTGGATAATGTTCTGGGAGGTTCCACCTGTAGCTCAGGAGTATCACCCTGGGGTTCACCTCCGTCTCCTATGGGGAGGGAAGAATGCAGCTCTGTAAAAGGAGAGTCCAAAGATAGGATCCCAGTACCCAAGTCCCAGGGAACATTGCCTGATGACAAATGTTAGCCCAGAGGGGCTAGGAAAACCCAGGCTAGCATAGCAACTGCAGAGGTCTTCAAAAGCCTAGTTTTCATCCGAGACACCTTACTTTTTCAAGTCTTCATTTCTTCTTTCTGTGTGTGTGTGTGTGTGTGTGTGTGTATGTGAAAGTGTATGTGTGTGTATATGTGTGTATGTATGTGTGTGGGTGTATGTGTGTGTGTATGTGGGTGGGTATATGTATGTGTGTGTGTTGGGGTGTGTGTATGTGAAAGTGTATGTGTGTGTATATGTGTGTGTGTATGTGTGTGTATATGTGTAGGTGTATGTGTGTGTGTATGTGGGTGGGTATATGTATGTGTGTGTGTGTTGGGGTGTGTGTATGTGAAAGTGTATGTGTGTGTATGTGTGTGTATGTGTGTGGGTATGTGTGTGTGTATGTGGGTGGGTATATGTATGTGTGTGTGTTGGGGTGTGTGTATGTGAAAGTGTATGTGTGTGTATATGTGTGTGTGTATGTGAAAGTGTATGTGTGTGTATATGTGTGTGTGTATGTGTGTGTGTATGTGGGTAGGTATATGTATGTGTGTGTGTATGTATGTGTGTGTGTATGTGGGTGGGTATATGTATGTGTGTGTGTGTATGTATGTGTGTATGTGTGTGTGTGTGTGTGTGTATGTATGTGTGTGTGTGTTAGGGCTGAACTTCTTAAGATAACCATATCTGCTCTTGGTAAGGACGCAGCAAGTGATAAATGCTCTCCCTAATATCTATTTTCCAACATTATTTTCTTAACACTATTTACTACTCTTCATCACTACTAGGCGCCATCTTCACACTTCCACATGGAACGAGAGTGAGGTGTGAGCTGCAGTCATCGCTGGTAGCTGTCAGCATCATTGGATAGATCTCGAAGACATCTCTACGGTGACTCGGATGCTGACTGCCAGTGTCAGCTCTCGTCGAGTGTCTATTGTGTGCTTTGACACTCGTCTGCTGCTCCTGGGTGTTAACACATTTAACTGTAATAACTTAGATACAAGTTCTCACGGGTATGGGCTACAGGTCAAACCCGCACAGCCTGACTTCCACACCTTCTGCACCCAGGTTTGCTTTTAGAAAACAAAAACTTTCTGGTTAGGGACCTATAAAGATGACACCCTTGAGAGTATTTCCAGGTCCTTACCTGTATATGTGACCTTCAGGATGTCCCTTCCTTCTACATCCTGGGGGTCAGGGGCCCATTGGTCTTCTCCTCCCTCTTGTTGAGAAAGCATGTCCAATTTGGGGATGGGAAACCCTGTCCAGGAGAAAAGGACACACACACACACACACACACACACACACACACACACACACCCACCAGGTTAGTTCAATAATTCTGTGTTAATGGACAAAACTGCTTCCTAGATTCCTCATTGGGATGACAGGATAAAAAAGCCAGACACAAGCCTCCAGTCACATATCTTAAGTCCCTCTTCCTTTTCCTAGAAAACCACACGCTCTCTTCCAGTGAGCCAGTTCTCTTCCTTCAAACCCTCTGGTCACAGCCTTTCTGCTTCCGACTTTATCTTGACACTGTTAGGTCTGACCAGTAGCACCCTCACCTTCCCCAGGGCAGTGCTCCTGTTTCCAGGACCCAGATCCAGGTGGCTGTGTAAGGAGACTCAAATCCCCAACCAAGATGAGCCTTAAGTTTCCACTCCACAATTTAGCATTATTTACAAGGAGATCCCTCACTTCAACCCTTTTGGGCTTAGCACCAACATCTTTCTTTGTTGCCTAGACAGAGCCCTTGCCAAAGTCTTCTCAGCAGGCAATTTCCAACACCCAGAAGGGGACAGCCCCATCCCTCAAGGGCACATAAGATCCTGCTTACTCAGAGAGACGACGATCCCACAGTTTTCCTGCATGACATATTCTCCGTAAAAGTCTGTCTGCGAGGGGTCCAGGCTCCGCCACTCCTCCTGAGAGAAGCACAAGGACACATCCTTGATAGTTACTAGGCCCTGAAACAAGACAGGCGGTTGTCTGTTAGCATCTGCTCTGACGGGAAACACGACCTCACTATGAAGGGCTGAGGTGGACGAGGAAAGAGGGCAAGAGAGGACCCCGGAAAAAAACAACAACCCTAGCAGGTTAACAAAGCACTAGGCAAGGCCTGTAGCTTTGTTAAAGAGAAAAGGAAATGAGGCCAAGGAGTGAATATGGGAAAAGTGACTAGAGGAGGTTCCTGAGCGAGACCGTGAGAAGTCAGACTCAACGGGTCTGTGGCTTAACTACAGGTGTCTCCTGCGTCTCTTCTTACCTGCCTTAGTCTTTCTTGTAGACTGTACCACAGTCTCCTTCCTCCACTTGACCTTCCCTTCTCTGTCAACACAACATGATATAAACAAAACATGCCCATCTCCTGAGCACGCTGATGTTGTCTCTTCGGTGCTATAGTGGGTAAGCTCATAGTTTGGAGGCAAGCAGCTACCGCATGAGTGGCATTATCCAAATGCCTCCATCTTTCTCTGCGCCAATGTTCTCGCAATGGGATGGAGTGACTGAGTTGTTCTTACAGTACTTAGTATGTATAAAGTGCACAGGAAGGCTTACACATAGTAAGCGTCCTGAAATTTCACCACTGCCAACGCTGCTATCTTTCCACGGTTACTCTCTCCACTTGCATTCTCTTTCCAGATCTTTGCATAGTTTTTTTCTTCTCTTCTCTCTCCTAAAAGCTCCACATTCTACACCACCCAGTCTACTTGATGCTCTTCCAAGCATTCCTTGGCCCCTCTTTTGTTACCTTTTCCAGGACTTTTTCTGTTCTTTTCCTTCTTTTCTTTTCTCTTCCTTTCTTTCTTTCCCTTTCCTTCTTTCTTTCTTTCTTTCTTTCTTTCTTTCTTTCTTCCCTTCCTTCTTTCTCTTTGCTTTCTTTCTTTTTCTTCTCTTTCTTTCTCTCTCTTTCTCTTTCCCTTTCCTTCTTCCCCTTTCTTTCTTTCTATATTTTTTCTTTCTTTCCCTTTCCTTCTTCCTCTTTCTTTCTTTCCTTCTTTCTTTCTCTTTCTTTCCCTCTCCTTCTTTCTCTTCTCTTTCTTTCCCTTTCCTTCTCCTTTCTTTCTTTCTCTCTCTCTCTCTTTCTTTCTTTCTTTTTCTTTCTTTCCTTCCTTCTCTCTTTCTCTCTTTCCATGTCCTTTTCCCCCCCCCTCTCTCTCTCTCTCTCTCTCTCTCTCTCTCTCTCTCTTCCTTTCTTTCTGAGATAAAGTCTCACTGTGCCACCCAGACTGTCCCAAAATTCTTGGACTCAACCCACACTCCTACCTCAGCCTCCCCAGAAACTGGAATTACAAGCATGTACCACCATGCCCGATTTCAGGTTTTCTTTCTAAAAGAATCAACTGGTTGGTTATTCTGAAATCACCACTCTAGTCCAACAGATAACACAGTCACCCAATAGAAAAACATTGCACAGCCCTTAAACAGAATCTATTCCGTTCTAAGCACACTTTAGTGTTCACGGGAACTAACAAGCCAGTGGGATGATGCCAAAGTTGTAAAAGGACAATGACACCAACCTTGGGAGAGAACAGGGGGAGTAAAGCTCACCTGGGATCCGGCTGCAAGAAGTGCGGCTGCCATTTCCCAGTCTCCAGTGTTCCCCTCCTGGGGAACGGCCGGAACCCAGGGAACAGAAGTTGCTGGTGAGGGAAGAGAGGAACCATCAGAGATGAACTACCCATCTTTCCCAGGATGCACTTTTTTTTTTATCTTCTCCATCTGTGCTCACTGGTAAAACTCAAACACATATATAGAGATGTAGAGGCCTCCACTCAAACAGTTCTGCAAGGATCTGGGGACATTGAGTTAAGACTGGCTTTAGGTTGGATGGTACTGATTGATGCTCATCATGTGAAATATATGTTACTGACTGTGGTCTCCAACAGTAATGAGTCTCCCAGTACTTCCTGGGTCTCCCACATTCAACACCATTAATGACGTGCTTGCCTGTTGGAGGAATGACTGTGTGAGAAAAAGGAGCCTCTGCACATAGTTTGGAAGATGCAGGGCCTCTGGACAGCAGGGCCCAGGGTAAACAGACTGAACCTGGTATTTGGTACATACTTCAGTTGGTGGAAGTTAGAAATTAACTATTGTTGTTTGAGACAGGGCCATGCTCTGTAGCCCAGGCTGGCCTGAAACTCATGGCAATCCTCCAAGAAATGTGATTACAAGTTTGAGCCACCATACCTAGCCAGGTTAGGAATTTTTAATGCCTCTTTTGGAGCAGAGACTAGAAGACTTCTAGTGCTTCCAATCCCCACCCCACTATGTGCTCTCACCCTTCTCCTGAAGGGACAGTGGCTCGTCTTCAAGACCACAGTGAAGGTGCTCCAGCGGCCTTGGTGCTGTTCTCCACGAGCCCTCTTCCCGGGTCCCTCTTTCTGACTGGAGTTCTGCCGCATCCAGCTGTGTATTCATTGGCTCCCATCCCGTGCCCAGGCCTACAGCCTGTTCCGAAAGCATGTCTGCAGCAAGCACACACTGTGACCTGGAACAAGTCAGGAAGTGATGCACTCTTCTATCATGGATGAGGATGATATGCCCAAGGAAGCTTCAGAGAACAGCTCTTAAGGCTAAGGACAGGAAATGGTCCAAGGAGCCCCATGGAAGATGAGCTTACCAAACATGGTGTGAGCCAAGCTTTCCAGGAGGAGCTCAGGAACTGACAGGCGCCACACAGTCAAGTCCCTGTTATTTCGAAGGCCTCACACTATCAACAGACCTTCACCCAGGACTGCAAGAAACTTCACTTTAAAACACAATTAGTCCAATCCTGAAGATCCAGAGGGTTTCCACTGTATCAAAATCACTCAAGGCGCAGCAAAGTCGTTGAGAACACAAGAAGGAATCCACTCAACAAAGATGGATGCTGTTATACCTGAAGATTCTATGCCTCACATTACATTTTCACCAACTGATGTAGAAGTCCCACCCGGGGCAGGGGGTGACCTGTGAGTACCTGCTGTCTCTCTCGAGCTGAACCAGATAGCCCTCCCTTAAGTCTCAGTGAAGGGACCCATGATCTGTCACACTTATGTAGGAAATGAGAACTGATAAAAACCCAGCAGAAAGACCCGTAAAGTAGACAGCTATAAAAGCAAGCTGTAAGCACTCAACGCAGCCTTGACAGGGGGCTGGAACTGCAGGTCAGTGCAGAGCCAAAGTTTAAAGGAGATCATGGAAAGATCAGCATGTGGAGAGACCCTGGGAAGCTGGAAGGTGGCGTCACTCATACAGTGTGACAGGGAATAAGCATCCCTGTGGGCTGAAGTGTGTGACAGGCACCGGTCACAGTGCCTTACAAAGAATATATCCAACTTCAAGAACGGTATGGGGAAGCCAGTGTTTGTTCACAGGAAGAGATTCGAATCAAGAAAAGGGCAGGAAACCCAGCCTCTGGAAAAGCTAAACCAACAGACATAGTTTGGGCTTGATAAGCAACAGAGGGTCGGCCAGTCAGGCCACCTGTAAATATGTCTATGTATCAAACAGAATAAATGGTTTTGATCACAGGAAAGACTTAGGCTAGTATTTGTTCGTTTCTGTTTGTTTTCTAGAGTCCACAACAATCCTAGAGCAAGACAGGTCCCATTTGATAATGACTGTGGAACAACTTACTGCGTGGCAATCCATGTCTGTCATTTTTATTCCCTTTCTATGTAGACGGAGCGACCAATAATCTCCCTAGAACAAGTCAGAATTTCAGGGGCAGGCTGGAGAGATGGCACAATGGTTAAGAGCACTGACTGCTCTTCCAGAGGTCCTGAGTTCAATTCCCAGCAACCACATGGTGGCTCAACCGTCTGTAATGGAGTCCGATGCCCTCTTCTGGTGTGCCTGAAGACAGTGACAGGGTACTCATATACAGAATCCCAGGGCTATTTTAGCTCACAGGATCATCCAGTAACATCTGCAGGAACCCAGGAGGCTGGGAAAGGCTACAGCAGACCCCAGGCCAGTTACAATGTACAGAAAGAACAAATTCCTCTTCCATCATTGAAGCTCAAAGATGGCTTTGGGGCCTCAGGGATACACCCTGGCCTGATTCTGCAGAGCGCACTGGGCCAGCTGGATGACAGAAAACCTGTGGAAATGTTAGGGGGAACCGGGAGCAAAGGATGGCATGGATCACTGTCACCTGCCTGCATTTCCTAGGGTGCTCCTGGCAGGGCCAGCACCTGGGCTCCCACCTTAACCTGTCTTCTATCTTTCCTTGTCCCTAGTTCAGGATGATCCCAAGTCTGCTGGAGCCTGGGTTCTTGGGCTTTCATTTCTTTTGCCTGGTTATGTATCTGGGAGGCAGGGCACCTGCTGAAGTTTTTTTTTTTTTTTTTTTCTCAGCGAGTTCTTTTGGACAGAGACAGGGCCTTAGTATCAAAGAGTGGCCCAAGGGCACAGGGACGAAGAGTGGCTCAGTGGCCCTGCCATCGCGGGTGTGGCACCTTGGGCCCCGAGCCCACAGCAGAATAAGGTTTCTTCTGAGTCAGACTCAGCACCCCCGGGAGGGTCAGATTTCAGAAGACTCGGGAACTGGCTAAGTGGGACTAGAAAACAGGTTCCCGCGAGCAGGGGCTATACCAAGTGACAGAAAGGTGCTGCGGGGACGCCCACGCAAGTGACAGCGGCGGGACCAGGCATGCGACACCGACGCCACTGTTCCCACGGCCAGGCTGGTGCCCTCCTCCACGCCCGCCCGCACCCCAGCCTCACTCACCCCGGCTCGGCCCCTTGGCGTTACCTCCCGCCCGGCGCGGCCGAGCCCGCGGCCCGCACAGCAAGCGACAAGCGACAGGGCCGGCGCGGGGCGGGCACAGGAAATCCCGCCGCTTCCGGGGCTCCGTGGTGCGGGCGGGGGCGGGCACGGGTGGAGAGGACCGCTGGACCCACACTCCTGTCGCCACAGCCCACGGGCTTTGCTGCTCCCGGGGCCCCGCCCACCGCCTGCGACCTCCCACGGCGCCTGGCGGTAGGGTGGGGGCGGGGGTGGGAGTTCAAGAGGGTTGGAACCCTCCCCTAGGACTAACCCTCCAGACAGACAGACTGCCAAACCCGACTGGACAGTGGACTTCTAATGATGCCTTCCTTCACGTTGGCTCCAACAAGATGGTGCTGTGTGAAGTGGGCAGTGATGCTTGCTGCATTGCCTTCAGACCTGAAGAGACATGGGCTACAAGTGTGCACTGCACATTTAGACGACTTGATATTTAAAAACGTAATATCGAAGCTACATTAGGTTAAGTGTGTTAGTTTTACATATTACAAATGTGACTTGCGACAGATTGATTTCTGTTGGCTGGAAAAGACCAGAAAGACCTACAAAACAGATAATGGTAGAAAGAACCTAGCTTGTAAACGTTAACGTTTGTTTTATCACAGTCATTCTGCAAAATCGTACAGCCTATCAGTGGAGACATGTGCCAAAGGCTGTCTGCCATAAACTATGTGATACGTATTTCTTTTAAAAATCTACTCCGAACTAGGATAGAAGCAAAGAGAAGAGATTGCGTTTAGCAGGGATGTCAGAGACTCACAGAAATAAGCAAAGGAGCGGGAACGATGGGATAAGAAAGATATATATATATATGAAAGGAGACCTGCAGTTGGCAACAGGTATAGAGGGCGTTCTTAGGAGCAGCTCGTGGGATGTGTGAGCATGGTTGGACCAGAATGTCTATCCTCAGCCCCAGCACCAGGCTTGGAAATTCTTGCTTAAGCAGGAGACATGGGGTTATCAGTGTAATCCAACAACATATCAGTGTCGTGACTCTAGTATAGACTTTTTCATACCATTCACGGCATGTTGTGGGTGAATGGTGTGAAAGCCAGTGGGAGCAGGATCTCTGCTCTTGGTTTTTATGAAAGGGCCAGGCATCTTTTACCTAGTGTCTCCACTGTCTCAAGTGGCCTTAGAATAGTCTTGTTCATGAGTAAGAGGGAAGAGAGCTGTGGCTGACCTGTCAGCAGCATTAGGGATCAATTCTGAAAATACTTTATTTATTTATTTATTTATTTATTTATTTATTTATTTATAGCGACAATAAAAGTGACTTTTATTAGAAAACAATTACTGTTAACTTCTCTAATGTGGATAAGTGCTCTCCAAAATTTTTCTCCTGAGTAATCTTTAGAGTTTGTTATACGCATGCAAAGTAAATATTTTTCTTGGCTTTTCTTTCTTTCTTTCTTTCTTTTTATTTTTAAAATTCATCTTACATCCTGATCATGGCCCCCCTCACCTCTCCTCTCTTCCCAGTCCCACCCTTACAATCTCTCCAATGCCCCCTCCTCTTCTCAAAGAAGGACACCCCTTGGGTACCACCCTACCCTGAGACATCTACCTAGTCCCAGGAGGACTTTCTCTCCCACTGAGGCCCAACCAGGCAGTCCAAGTAGAGGGGAAGGGAATCCAATGGCAGGGAACAGAAACCAAGACAGCCCCCACACCACTTGCCTGGGGACTCATATGAAGACCAAGCTGCACATTTGTTACAAATGTGTAGGGGATTTAGGTCCAGCTCCTGCATGTTCTCTGGTTGGTGGCCCAGGCTCTGTGGTCCCCCCATTGTTCCAGGCTAGATGACTCAGTGGATTTTCTTGTGGTGCCCTTGACCTCTCCAAGTTGCTCACTTCTATCCCCCACTCTTCCACAAAATTCCCCGGGCTTTGCCTGATGTTTGGCTGTGGGTCTCTGCACCTGTCTCTATCTGTTGCTGGAGGAAGCCTCTCAGGAGACAGTTAGGCGAGAGTCCAGTCTGCAAGTGTAGCAGAGTATCGTTAAAAGTGTCAGGGGTTGGCGCTCTCACATGGGTTGTGTTTCAAGTTGAGACAGTCATTGGCTGACTGATCCCTCAGTCTCTACTCCATCTTTATCCCTGCACATTTTGTAGGCAGGATAAATTTTGGGTCGAAGGTTTTGTGGGTGGATTGATGTCCCCCTCCTCCTCTGGAAGTCCTGCTGGCTACAGGAGGTGGCCACTTCAATTTCCATATCCCCCTCTAGTAGAAATCTCAGCTAGGGTCACTTCCATATACTTCCATAATTCTACAGGTATTTATCAGCTGTAGGAGTTCTCTGGTAGAGTTTGGGGGGTCACTTATGTATACTATCATATCATCTGTGAATACTGATACTTTGACTTCTTTGTTTCCAATTTGTATCCCCGTGATCTCCTTTAGTTGTCTTATTGCTCTAGCTAGGACTTCAAAGACTACATTGAAGAGGTAGGGAGACAGTGGACAGCCTTGTCACTGATTTCAGTGCAATTGCTTTAAGTCCTCTCCATTTAATTTAATGGTGGCTATTGGTTTGCTGTATATTGTCTTTATTGTGTTTATGTGTGTGTGTCTTGTATCCCTGATCTCTACAAGACTTTTAACATGAAGGGGTGTTGGTGTTTGTCAGAGGCTTTTACAGCATCTAATGAGATGATCATGTGATTTTTTTTCTTTTAGTTTGTTTACATAGGATTACATTGATGGATTTTTGTATATTGAACTATCCTTGCATCCCTGGGATAAAGCCTCTTTGACTATGGTGGATGATATTTTTGATGTGTGCCTGGATTCAGTTTGCCAGTATTTTATCGAGTATTTTCATATCAGTGTTCATAAGAGAAATTGGTCTGAAATTCTTTTTCTTTGTTGAGTCTTCACATGGTTTAGGTAACAGGGTGACTGTGGCCTCATAGAATGAGTTTGGCAGTGTTTCCTCTGTTTCTATTTTGTGAGGAGCATTGGTGTTAGCTCTTCTTTGAAAGTCTGATAGAATTCTGCACTAAAACTGTCTGGCCCTGGTTTGTTTGTTTCTTGTTTTTGCTTTTGGTTTTTGTGGGTTTTTTTTGGGGGGGGAGTGGGAGACTTTTAATGACTGCTTCTATTTCTTTGGTGATTATAGGGATGTTTAAATAGTTTACCTGATCTTGATTTAATTTTGGTAAGTGGTATCTATTTAGAAAATCATCCATTTTGTTTAGATTTTCCAATTCTGTGGCGTATAGGCTTTTGAAGTAAGACCTAATGATTCTTTGAATTTTCTTGTCTGTTTTTATGTCTCCTTTTTCATTTCTGATTTTTGTTAATATTGATACTGTGTCTCTGTCTTTTAGTTAGTTTGGCTAAGGGTTTGTCTATCTTATTGATTTTCTCCTCTTGGTTTCTTTGAATCTTTGTATTGTTTTCTTTGTTTCTAACTGATTGATTGCAGCCCTGATTTTGATTATTTCCTGCTGCCTACTCCTCTTTGGTGTGCTTGCTTCTTCTTCTATTTTCTAGAGCTTTTAGGTGTGCTTTTAAATAGCTGGTGTGAGAACTTTCTAATTTCTTTATGGAGGCACTTAGTAATATGGACTTTCCTCTTAGCACTGCATTTATTGTGTCCCATAAATTTGGGTATGCTGTGTTTTCATTTTCATTGAATTCTCAAAAGCCCTTAATTTCTTTCTTTATTTCTTTTAGACCCAGAGATCACTAAGTAGAGAGTTGTTTGATTTTCATGTGTGTGTATGCTTTCTGGCATTTCTGTTGTTGTTGAAGTCCAGTTTTAATTTATGGTGGTCTGATAAGATACAAGCGTTATTTCAATTTTCTTGTATCTGTTGAGGCTTGCTTTGTGACCAACTATATGGTCAATTTTGAAGAAGATTCCATGAGGTGCTAGGAAAAAGGTATATTCTTCTGCATTTGGGCAAAATGTTTGGGTACATTTGATTCATAATATTAGTTACTTTTATTAGTTCTCTGTTCAGTTTTTGTCTGAATTACCTGTCAATTGGCGAGAAGAGTGGGGTGCTGAAGACTCCCACTATTAATGTGTGGGTTTCAATATGTGATAAGGTTTAACAATGTTTCTTTTAAAAATGTGGGTGCCCTTGTGTTTGGGACATAGACATTCAGAATTGAGATATCATGTTGGTAGATTTTTTTCTTTGATGAGAATTAAGTGTCCTTCCCAATCTCTTTTAATTAATTTTGGTTGAAGGATTTTTTTTTTTTTTTTTTTTGAGTAGCTAGTTCAGCTTGCTTCTTGAGTCCATTTGCTTGGAAAACTTTTCCAGCCCTTTACTCTGAGGCAATGTTCATCTTTATTTCTGAGGTGTGTATCTTGTAGCAGCAGAATGTCGGTTCCTGTTTTTGCATTCATCCTGTTAGCCTGTGTCTTTTATTGGGGAATTGAGTCCATGATGTTGAGAGATAGTGATTGTTAGTTCCTGTATTTTTGATGTTGGTGATGTGTGTGTGTGTGTGTGTTTCCATTGTTTTTGCTGTTCTCTTATTTCTTGTGTTCTCTTGGGTGTAGTTTTCATTCTAGTATTTTCCATAGGGCTGGATTTGTGGGCAGATATTGTTAAAATTGGTTTTATCTTGAAATATCTTGTTTTCTCCATCTATGGTGATTGAGAGTTTTGCTGGGTATAATAGTCTACATATCTGTGGGGTATTTTAGAGGTTGCAAGATATCTGTCCAGGCCCTTCTATCTTTTAGAGTCTCTGTTGGGAAGCCTTGTATAATTCTGGTAGGTCTTCCTTTGTATGTTATCTGGCCTTTTCCCCTTGCAGCTTTTAATATTCTTTCTTTGTTCTGTAGATTTAGTGTTTTGACTGTTATGTGGTGGAAGGATTTTCTTTTCTGGTCCAGTCTCATTTGGTGTTCTATATGTTTCTTGTATGTTTTATAGGCATTTCTTTTCTTTAGGTTGGTTTTCTTCTATGATGTTGAAAGTATTTTCTGGTCCTTGGGGCTGGGACTCTTTACTTTCTTCTATTCCTATTATTCTTAGTCTAGGTCTTTTCATTGCACCCAGAATTCCTGATTGGTCTGCGTCAGGAATTTTTTTTTTTATTTAACATTTTCTGATGTATCAATTTCTCCTATCATATCTTCTACATCTGAGATTCTCTCTTCCATTTCTTCTATTCTGGTGGTGATGCTTGTGTCTGTTGTTCCTGTTTTCTTTCCTTGGTTTTCCATCTCCAGGATTCCCTTAGTTCATGTTTTCTTTACTACTTCTATTTCCATTTTCAAGTTTTGAACAGTTTTATTTATTTCCTTCACCTCTTTAATTGTATTTTCCTGTATTTTTGAGGGATTTGTTTGTTTGTATTTCATCTGTTTGTATTTTTCTGCATTTCTTTAAGGGATTTATTCATTTCCTCTTTAAAGGTTTCTATCATGTTTATAAAGTTGGGTTTGAGGTCATTTTCTTGTGTTTCTGTTGTATTAGGATATCCAGGCTTGCTATAGTAAGCTAGCTGTGCTCTGAAGGTGTCATATTGCCCTTGCTTTTGTTGATTGTGTTCTTTCATGGGTTTCAGCCATCTGGTTGTCCCTGGATGTTCTTGTTGGAGCAGGTATTAGGAGGGGGGCCCAACATTGATGATCCTGGTGTGGCAGGCAGAGCTCTGATGGGTATCCTTGGGCTGGACAATGGACCTTAGACAGTGGTGCAAGTCTCCCAGCAGTTGAGTGTGCCCCTGGGAATAGGCAGGAATGGAATTGGGGGGTAGAGGGGATGTCCAGGGTGTCACACCACCTCCAGTAAGATCTGTGTGACAAGTTCCACAGTCTGAGGTGATTGACCTCAAAAGATAGAGGCCTCCTGAAACTGGTTGTGGAACTCTTCGCCAGAGAAAAAACACATTGAGGCATAGTTCTCATGGCAATCTATCTGTTTTGCTTTCTCTTATTCCTTTTCTTATTGACATGTTCCTGGTAGCCTAGACCAAGATCTTAAGCGAGAGTAATGGGTAAGAAACCATCCCTAGAGATGGGGCTACAAACATGACCTTATCCCTAGGGAAATCAATGCTTTACTTTTTAAATCATTTACAAAACTATTATGATAAAAACTTTTCCAACAATAAAATTTCATATGGCTACACGTGTGTCATCAGAGGTGGGTTTTGGTATATGGTAAAAAAAAGCCTTAACTAGAAAGAATTAAAATAGTTTAAATTTATATCAAAGATTATAAAAATTTAGTCACTAGATGTTAAATAATAATTGACCATGGGACTGGAAAGTTAGTTCAGCGGTCAAGAGTACTGACTGTTCAAGATTTATTAATCTGCTCCTGGAAATATGCCACTAGCCTTGGATGACAGCCTCTGTAAGACCCCCTTTCGGGGACTGCCACTCTAGCCTCAGGAGAGAGAGAGAACCCAAAGAAACACGAGAATCCTTTCTTGTTGTAAACACATGAGGCAGCTTAATGACAGAGCTCCAGGTCAAAATGTATCTCACGCAGGAGACAGTGGATTCAACCCCAAGGCTCGAAAACTAGGGGTTTTTATGGGGTAAGGGGCTTAGGGGTGTGGAATTTAGCATAGCAACACACTATTGGCTTATTCAAACATCAGCAGAAAAATTACATGTACGTGCAGGGTGTCAGAGTTCTGTTAGTTGTTGACTCGGTTTAGATAGCCCTGTTCTGTCTTCACATTCCCCTTTATCTTTAAGGTTAAGCTGTTCCCAGGAATGTTTTAACTACGGGGCATACCCAGGTTTGTTTTTCTTTTTTTTTTTTTCTCAGCCCCCGGCAGCCTCTAGGCTCACAAACAACCAGCAATTTCTGAGTACTTTATATGACTTACGGGTCTTGAAATTTCATCTTTCTTTCACCTCCATTGAATACATCCTTTTAGAATTGTTGTATTTTGATGATTTATGATAATGTTACCTATTCTGTTTGTGATTCACTGAATACATAGTTTCAGAGTTGTAATGCTTGGATGATTTTTGTGCTTTACTGTGCCAAATGAGTTTTGTTGGTATCTGTGATTGTCTCACTGGATATAGTTTCTAAGAGATGTAATGTTTGTTTTTTTAATGTATAAAACCCCCTGTTTGAGAGCTGCAGAATACACTCAGATTCAAGCTGCCTCTGTGTTTGTTTCTGTTTGTCACCGCTGAATCCTTACCCACCTAGCTTCAAGGGCCCTCGTTCCAGGGACCCCTATACCCAACTGGGGTGGTCCATGGCACCAGGGACAGAAGACCACTCAGGCAACTGGGCATGCCTCAGAAGACTTGGTGTGTAGGGGAAATGGGGACAGGAAAGGTTCCAGATCAGTAGGTCTGATGAGGGTGGGCAGAAAGGTGACCTGACGGTGGGGGTCCAGGATGAAGTTAGATCACTGAGGGCAGCTGAGCATGTAACTGGACTTAATTTTTTTCTGTAACGGGAACTCATGCATCTGGTTGCATAGCCACAAGTAAACTCAGGGTGGCTGTGAAGTAAAGTGTGCCTGTCTGTGTGGTAGAAAAGAAAACACTGCTGTCCCTATGTTCCTGATGGATGATGTGAAACGAAAGACAACTGATCGCCTATCTCTAACTTTATATGAAAAGCCTGTCGGGGAAAAGCTGGAAAACATTTCCTCCCCCCTGGAAGTGGGGGAATTATGAGATAATATCCTACATCCCAAAAGAAAGGAAAAGGAAGAATAGGTTTAAGTCCAATGACAAATGGGACATTAATGTTTAATAAGTATCTATTTTATGCCAGGCAGGGCATTATTTCAAACACCACAAGGGATAAACATAAGGCACAATTGTATTTTGCATGACAGTCCCACCTTTTTAACCATCTGTCAACAAACTCTTGTCAGGTGTAGATATTACCTCTACATGAGTTCAGGGCCATGGAGTAAAAGAAGTATGAAAGAAAATGAGCCCCAGTCTGACTTCTAATCTGGTGCGCCTGTCTCTGGGACAGTATCTTTTTATCTTTCCTTGTAATTACATGGAAGTCCAAACACTATGCCACCGTACAAGGGGAAACTACATATGTGGAGAACAGCAGGTACATGATGCAACCTTTTACAATTTTTTCTGAGGAAGAGTTTGAAGATCAGCTTTGGAGGTGAGAGGTGAGACGGGCGTTGCAGACTGTTCAGGAAGAGCTGATGGAGGTGCTGTACCCAGGGTATGGGAAACTCACAGACACAGGGATGTCCATCTAGAGTAGAAAAGAAATAAAATAGGAAGCTGGTGGAGTGGGCCAAGGAGTTAATGTGCTATGTGTTGACATGGATATGATCTATTTCATGGTTCTCACTATGTCAGGTGACAGTCACCATCCGTGTGTTGACATGGACATGATATATCTCATGATTCTTACTATGTCATCATTAACCCAATGGTCCTAGCCTGCTCCATTGATGAAACTCCAGTTTTTGAAAACGGTTGAATTGTATCTGGTTGGATTCTAACATGTAGTACACAGACTTCTGCCGGTTGTGGTGGCACACACCTTTAATCCCAGCACTTGGGAGGCAGAAGCAGGCAGATTTCTGAGTTTGAGGCCAGTCTGGTCTACAAAGTGAGTTCCAGGACAGCCAGGGCTATACAGAGAAACCCTGTCTCGAAAAACCAAAAAAAAAAAAAAAAAAAAAAAAAAAAAAAAAAAAAAAAAACCAAAAACAAAAACAAAAAAAGAAAAGAATGTTTTCCTGGGCAAAGAGAGAGGTCTCAGTCATTTTAGGGTTCTTGGTTCTCAAAAAAACTTCCAAATGTCTTAGGAGGTTAGCAGTCTTTGTGTGTTAGCCCCGGCTCCTCTATCTCTTACGTATTAGCCCTGGCTCCCCCATCTCTATGTATCAGCTCTGGGTCCTTCTTACTTTTTGTATCAGCCCTGGCTCCTCTATCTTTGTGCATTAGCCCCATAAATACAGTTTTCAGCACTGGGGAACTTTACCATCTTGGTGCCCAGACTCATCAAGCCAAAAGATTCTACAAGATAACACTAAAATGTTGTCATGGGTGCATTCTGTTTGGATGAACACTAAAATGTTGTCAAGGGCTCATTCTGATTGGATGAACACTAAAATGTTGTCATGGGCTCATTCTGATTGGATAAACACTAAAATGTTGTCATGGGCTCATTCTGATTGGGTAACACTAAAGTGTTAGCTTGCATGCGGTCTGATTTGAATGAATACTTGTTAAAAAGCATTGGGCATCTTTGCTGTCTTCTCCTGTTTCCTGATTTAATTCTTTTGCTTCTAAAGGTGCTCCTGGCCAATCTGTGAACCCAAGCAGAGGAGCTGAAACAAAGCAGGCTCTGAGGTCCCCTGCTGTGGGAGTTGCAGGCTGCTCTGAGTTGGGAAATAGGGCAGATATGGATTGAACTGTAAATTTATAAAATTGGGGTTACTTGCTTTTAGGAAAGAGTTATATTCAGATTTTGTCCAAATCACGTGGGGAATTTTGCCCGTGGTTCAGAACTAGGATAGGGAAAATTAATCACTGATATGTAGAGAGGCGGTGATAACAATTGCCTGCTATGTACGGGTATTAATTTTGTCTGTGGCTCCAGGTAGAGAGATCAACAGATAGATGTTATAACATGTATTAATAAAATATGTCTGTGGCTCCAGCAGAGAGCCAAACAGATAGATGGTATAACAAGAAAGATATATTGCTTTATTACACCTCACAGGATATTCAAATTCTGTCTATGTGGGCTCCATGGAAATCCTGGGTTACATTCCTACTTGACAAAATAGACAAGGTCTAAGAATAAGCACATACAGTATTTTAGTTTACTTTGTTTTGGATTGCTTTAACTTTCAAAATGAGTGTGATTTTGAGTTTCGTGGTTTTCTTATTCCTCTGGAAGGGAGGGCAGGATACAAGCTTTCCTGGTTGCGAACTGAAGGATATGCTATTTTGGGAGAAAAGTTTTGTCTTTTCATGTTTAGAAAAGGTGATTAGTGTCTATACACCTTCCAGAGTTATATGGATCAGATATGATGAAGGGAGACCCCCAGAGTACTAGATTCCAGAGAATCAAACAAAAAATGTATCTTGATGATACTAAAATTTTGTTTTGAGATTTGTATGTTACAGAATATATAGCCTTGGTGAGTCATCATCAGACATGCTGAACTGACCTGCGTGAACTCCTGATGTCTTGGACTTGCATCTGGATCCAGTCAAGATATAGACATCAGAGACTAAATCAATCATTGGTGTGGCCTTCTTAAGGCCAATCAACTCCCCCATTTTCCCTAAAACCCTCCCTCCCCCACCCTGCACGAAAAGATATGGCAATGCCCATATTCAGCTTGAAGAAGTTATGAAGAGTCGATGCCCCAGTTCCCTGGGCTTTAGGGCTGGAGGGGGTTATTATAGGTTGTCTTTCTAGGGAATTTAGAAATGGTCATAATTGGAACAGAGAGGAAATATCTAGAATTAATTGTATAGCCATTCTCTTTAGGTAGACATTTTTATAATTGTTACTAAGCTGAATTCACAATTTCTTATTTTGGTACAGAATTTATTTTGATGCAAAATTGAGGCTTTTATTGATATAAATTTCTTTTATTGATGCAAAAAAAATTAAGTACAGGGCTTAGACCCAGTTCTTCTATAACTGTTATTATATACTGATCTGAAATGTTTAAGCCTGTGAGTTAAGCGCCAAATAGCAAATTCATGGCTCTGAGTTTATTGTTAGAGTGTTATCTAGATATTTAATTAGAAATAGCTGAGAGTAGTTTATGGAGAACAGTCCAGATCACTTTACATAAATTGCTGGTTTTCAAAAACATCAGAAATCCACAGACTGTGACACTTACTGTTACTTATTCACTTGTTGTTGAGAAAAAAATCTGCTCCTAACAGCTTCCCATTCATGGATTCAAAGAAGCAGCTGAGTATCTAGACCTCCAGGTGAGGTAGTACATTTGTGGCTAGGTGGCTACTGGGTAGAAAATTGCCAGTCTCTCCTGCAGACTTGTACTGTTCTCGAAAGGACACAATTTACAGGTTAGGACAGCTTAGTTCTGCTGAGACAGAGTAGGCTAGTCCTTAATATTTCTGTTTCTCTAAGGTCTGTCAGATGATCCTGGGCCAGAGGGCTGAAGACCGATGCTCCAATTTTCCTGACTTATGGGAGCTGCATAGGTAGGCAGCTGTCTCTACAGTTTGTCTCAGTTCTGGAAGCCCTGTTAGGTTTCCTGTATATTTTCAGTGAATGTTGGCCATTCTCAGGTTTCTGATGGGGTTGAAAGACGACTTATAGTCTCATAGCCAACCCAGGCTGTTTACATTGAGAGAACAGATTTGAGAGGATGGTTTTCAGATGACATACAATCTAAATCCGGGACATAAGTCAGGTGTAGAATTATAAGTCTTTTAAGCTAGGAGAGACGACAATGTTCTATTTTATTGACAAAAATGATGGACTGGGTGTTTGGTCTATCTTGTACTTCATAAATTACAACATGGTAATAGTTGTGCTCAATTTATATTTTGAGAGAAAAGTTTTTTCTTTTGTTTTGTTTTGTTTTTAGTTAAACAAAAAGGGCAATGTTTGGCAGGATTTTTCCTGTCCGATCTATTTAAATATTAGTGAAGCAGGAGGGCTGTGATTAGACAGGGGAAAGGGAGGTGGAGCTAAGAGTTGCAAAGACAGAGAGCGTAGGAGAGAGGGGGAAAAAAAACCAAAATGGAAGAAAATAAACAGGATGATTCAGAACCAATGTGGCTTTAAATAGCCACAGGCAGATATGTTATCATATAGAGATAGAATAATTGGAATAACTTGTCTAATCTAGGCGGGCAGCTTGTAACATTAGTCAATTGGCCCTGAAATTATTGTGTGGGCATCTTGTGAATTGAGAATTTATTGATATATATATATCTGACTCTTTAATTATAAGCTTCTAGAGTTTTATTTTACTGGGTTACTGGAATGTGGGCCGCCATCCATAGGGGATTTATGGCTGAGAAGGAACTAGCAGGTCCAGAGACAAGCAAATCAGAGCTGGGAATACCATGATGGGTCGATTCAGGGGTGGGATGGTGTGGAGGAGGGGGGCTAGCTAGAGACAGAGACTGTGAGTATCTCAACAGAACTTTCCCCAGAGGGACAGAGAAACAACCCTTGTTCTCTAGCAAGGTGCCTCCTTTGTCTACCTGGGTGCCAGTCCTTGACAGAGGAAAAGCCTTCCTCCATGACCCTCATGACTCTGGGCTTGACCTCACTGGGGTGAAAGAAGGAAAGATACATGACAGAAAGGCTGGGTTGGATGGGTTATGCACTCTGATAGAAATGCACCAGCAGCCTGGAAACTCAGCGGATTTATTTTAGACCTCTGAAGTGAGATGTGTTTATGGCACACAGATGGACAAGGACATGGGGTTATAGCATGGGGTTGTACCCTCAACAAGACCAGCATATCCAGTTTATTCCTCCAAAAAGCCTGTACCCCAAGGTTACAAGCCACCCCTTGCCTAACGACCACCAATGCAGAGGAGAACAGAAGTTAAGTTTATGATAGGACTCCCAGCACCAGCCAATCATGTTAAAGGCTAGAGTAGCTTTCCAATTAGATGCTTGAACACTTATTCCTTGCTTGCTACTTACTATAAAGTCTTGCCCCAGTAGTTATTCTGGGCTCCCCAGTACAACCAAGGCGAACCTGAGTGATGGTGGTGCATTGGCGGGTGTGTGTGTGGGGGGGGGGAGTACTGGCTAGCTTGAATAGAATCAAGTCCCTGCTGTGAGTTGCATCAGATTGGTTTCTGTCTGGTTTTTTTTTGGGGGGGGGGGGAAGGCACTAACATTTCCATGGCACTACAGGTTTATTTTACACACACACACTTGGTCTCCCAGTTTTTGACATGGATTCCAAGCAGTGGAATGCCAATATCATGCTTAGGCAAAGAGTCTGAACATAGTTCTTTCCTTTCTAGTTCCCAAGTCTCAGATATTCAGTTACAGCCGCAGAAAGCAGATGAAGATAGTGTGGCAGGGTTATCTTCCAGGCTCAGCATTCAAAGACACTTTCAAGAGTCTTCTAATCTTGTGCTACTCTAAATCAAGAAGAAAACACTGACTCCCAGAATACAAACAGGGGGACAATTACTTCTTTATTGTTTTATTTTATTTTTGTTTTGTTTTCTCCCCCATGGTTTCCTTATTCTAAATATTTCTCTAAGGGTGTTACATAACAAGACCAGACTTCTCACATACAGCAATGCAAAAGGGTGCCTACACCCAGGTAACCAATGAGTGACCAGCTGAGCTTGCACATCTAAGAGACAAGTGAATTTGATGTCTTAAATTTCTTAACTGTTTGCTTTTTTGATGTAACTAGCTTAGCAATTTCCTTATATGTATTGAACGTGAAAGCCTTTTAATCCTGCGGGTTTCTTTTTAGATTTTTTTTTTAAATTCCCTCTCATATACTACATCCCAACCAAAATTTCCCCCTCCCTCCTCCCTTCCCAATACCTTCCCCCCACCCCCACCGCTCCCTCTGCCCACCCCAGATCCACTCCTTTTCCATTTCCTTTCAGAAAAGGGCAGGTCTCCCAGAGATGCCTAGATTTATTTTTATGTTATGTGTATAAACGTTTTGCCTGAATGTCTGCCTGTGTGTTGCGTGTGTGCCTGGTGCCTGAGCAGCGAGAAGAGGGCAGTGGTATGGCTGCTGGGAATAGAGCCCGGAGGGCTAGTGCTATTACCTAATAAGCCACCTCTACAGCCACAAGTGCTTTGGTTTTTATTTAAATATTTACTTTATGTTTAAGTATATGTGTATTTGTGTTTGTGCGCTTGTGTGCGGCTCCCCTAGGAGGCAGATAAAGGTATCAGATCCCCTGGGGCTAGAGTTACAGGCAGTTGTGAGCATCCTAATGTAGGTACTGGGAATTGAACTCCAGTCCTCTACAAAGCAGTGAGCACTCTTAAGTCATCTCTCCTGCCTCTAAATCCCCTTTTACTTTGGAAACTCTGGACTTGCAAGTTACTTCTTTGCCTCTTAGTACTGTATATGACCACCACCTTGACCTCTGGCCAGCTTTACAACCCAGGAATGTCTGTCTCAAAGACCTAGGGAACATCTTTAAAATAAAAACACTGGAGGGGAAAGCATTTCCGGTTGTGGGTCTCTGACAATAAGGACTCAGAGAATCTCAGAGAAAATCACTTAAAAACTCAGGATGACCCAATGCGCTGGCTCTGCTCCGTGGACTAACATCCCTGACAATGTCATCCAGAGCCTTCTATTGACTCACTCCAGGGTTTAAAAATTCTCCTTCCTGTGGGGTCAGTGGTGCTGAGTCTGTCAATTTTGTCACAATAGTTTCGGCAGTCTTCCTGGTCTCTTTAACTCCGGTGCAGTATTTCCCTCGGTGATGCACTCAGTGGGTGCATTTAGTTTTACCTTTTACACAAAGGGATGAGTTTACTAGGATGTCTTTGTTCACAGTGCATCATCCTTACAGCCCTCTTCACCGGTTTTGGTGCAATGCTCTTTTGCACAGTATGACCATTACAGCCATGTTCCCTGCTCCTCCTCACAACAGGGAACTTTCTCTTCCACATAGACATCTCTTCTTGAATGTTTAATTCTTATTCTTCTGTTTATAGGAATTATTGGCTTTTGTGAGTGCCTGTGTTTTTAAGACAATAAAGATACAACTGCTATAGGTATGAGTGGATTATACAGAGCAGATATGTTTGTTTGCCCAGATTATCCATAAGATTCTGTAAACAATAAGAAGGGAAATGGAAGTTTGAATGTGGATGCTCCTGTGCATACAATAGAGGCCTCTCTAATGTTCAGACAAAAATGTATTCAAAAGGGTAAATGTTGCTTCAGTAAATAATAATTGTGCTCTGCCGGGTGGTGGTGGTGCACAGTTTTAATCCCAGCACTGGGAGGCTGAGGCAGGCGGATTTCCTAGTTTGAGGCCAGCCTGGTCTACAGAGTGAGTTCCAGGACAGCCAGGGCTACACAGAGAAACCCTGTCTCAAAAATAAAATAAATAGATAGATAGATAGATAGATAGATAGATAGATAGATAGATAATGAATTGTGCTATTAGTTATAAGGCTCTACTTTCAGATTCTTGAATGAAAACTTTTTCCTGAGAATATGTTATTTTCTTTGTCTGGTTTTGGTATCAGGATCTCATAAAGTTCCTTGAGAATCTTTGTGCTCCTCTGTGTTTTGGAAGCTCCTTTTTAAAATTTATACTACTGCTCCTCATAAACTTTGTTAAAAATTCACTCTATAATTCATGCAAACTTAAGGTTTCCTTTATGAAATGTTTTAAAGTACAAACTGAGCTTATTTGAGTCAACATTAATGTGAAAATTAAAAAAAAAATTCAATACCAAGTATTAGCAAGGATCTAGGGAGTAACAGGGGTCTTCATATACTACTGATAGGATAGAATTTTACAGACACTTTTAAGAGTAGCAAGGCAGATACTTATAGACTTTAAACTTACAATCAATACAACTCCATAATTCCTCTCCTAGGTATTTACCTGGGTGGATGACTGCATACATCATCACAAACATTTCTACCCACATATGTGATTTAGAGAGTAAATGAACATATCAGTATCACTGTGGTGAGAGAAAGGATGCATACACAAACATGTACTTCACACCATGACTGCATCAATGTGAACTCCTAGGAGAGGCAACATTATAGCCATTGAAGGTAGATCTGTGATTGCCAAGGGCCCGGAGATGAAGGGAAATGTATTCCTAATTAGCCCATGGGCACTTTGTGTTAGCATAGAAATATTTTATACATGATTATAGTGGCAATTTCCATTCAGAAAATGAAATTTTCAAACATGCCTTTATGAAACTCATCACAACACATAATAAATGCATACCAATACCATTTAAAAAAATAAACAAATGATCAAGCTGTCCATTAGAGTTGGTGAATTCCATGTAAGTTATACTAGAGAGATGGATTATTTAAAAGATATTGGGCATCACATAGCCATTCAAATCCAAACAAGAGGAAAATAGATGGGAAAACTCAAACTAACGTTGAAAACATTATAGGTACAGGAAACTGGATAGTTTGAGCCATTTTTTTTAAATCGCTCGATCAATCACTCCTGGGCTAGACATTGGAGTTGAAACAGAATGACCAGACACGACATCCCAGGAATTCCCTAGCATAGAAAACGATGCTGTTACTGACACACCTGTAACAGGACACTGTAATTCTGCCCCAAAAGAAAATAGAGTAGGGGAAGACAAACTAAGAAATGTCCTCTTCAAAATAAAATAAAAGACAAATAGGTTTACAATTAATTTCATAAGAGATGAGTCAGATGATTTGAGGCTTTGACTCTGAAGAAGAGTAACGTGAAGGCCAGTGAAGGAAGGGGCATTCCTCTGGAAAAATCCCAGTGTTTGCACTGAGCGTCCAACTTCAGTGAGATGTCCCTTGCCTCACTCCGTGTGCTGATATCAGTCTGCTCAAGACTTCACCCTGTGTCTCTGATCAACTTCCCCAAAATGCTGGCAGCATCTTGCCAGCAGCTTTCTCATGGCCATCTTCACCTCCTTGTTCTTCAGACTGTAGACAAAGGGATTCAGCATGGGGGTGATGACGCTGTACTGCAGAGAGAAGAATGTTTCCATGGGAGAACCTGAGGTGGGCATGACGTAGCGCAGGCAGGCCGAACCAAAGTACAACGTCACTATGGTGAGGTGGGAGGAGCAGGTGGAAAATGCCTTGCTCCTACCCCTGGTGGAGCTCATGTTCAGGATAGTGGAGAAAATGCAGCCATAAGAACATACCACGAGAAGGAAGGTTCCAGAGGCGTGTATGACAAAAGTACAGACTATGGCAGTGGCATTAGTGGAGACATCGGAGCAGGAGAGAGGGAAGAGGGAAGGAAACTCACAGTTGTAGTTGTGTATGGTTCCATAGTGACAAAAGTCCAAACTCACAGCTAGGAGGGTATTAATGAGTGAGTTCAGGATGGCCAGGATCCAGGATCCCCACACTAGCACCTGGCAGAACCAGTCGTTCATCATCTGACCATAGAGTAGAGGGTGGCAAATGGCTGCATAGCGGTCATAGGCCATGACAGCAAGAAGCAAAGCCTCAGTACCCCCAATGGCAAACACAAAGAAGGCTTGGGCCAGGCAACCCTTCACAGGGATGGTTTTTGTCTCAGACACCAGATTCTCCAGCATCTTGGGTGTGGAGACTGACGAATACAAAAGATCCAGGAAGGAGAGGTGACCCAGAAAAAAGTACATGGGAGAGCGGAGGTGAGCATCCACCCTTATCACCAACAGAATCATGGTGTTCCCTGTCAGGGTCAGGACATAGATCACAAGGAAAGCCACAAAGAGTAGAGCCTGGACCTGTGCATCATCAGACAGACCAAGGAGGATGAACTCAGAGACGACACTGAAGTTCCTCATAGCTGAGTAGTATACCTTCCCTTGGCATTTGAAAAGAAAAATAATACAACAACCAGACCTCCTTTTCCACGATGCCTTCTTTTTTTCAAATAAATATTTTCCTCAGTACCCCAGGATCCAAATTTCATCCACTGTTGGTCCAGACATGATGACATCTCTGATTTCTTTCTTTCTTTTTTTAAAAGAATTATTTATTTATGTTTATTAGTACAGTGTAGTTGACTTCAGACACACTAGAAGAGAGCTTCAGATCACACTGCAGATGGTTGTGAGCCACCATGTGGTTGCTGGGAATTGAACTCAGGACCTTTGTAAGAGCTGGTAGTGCTCTTAACCCCAGAGCCATCTCTGCAGACCAAACGCTGATATTTTAAACACCACACATTTGTCATCATGACAGCCAATGGCCCATGTTGGCAATTCTTTCCCCCTCTGACATGGGCTGTTGGGATTTTTCTTTGGGTTTTTTGTTTGTTTGTTTTATGTATATGTTCTTCTAAAGAAAGCTGAGGATTTGAAAAGTAACATGGCCAAAGAGCAAATTCGTAAGTGGCTCCAAAAGACTGGAATCCTCAATTCAATGAAGAGTCTCTGGAGTCATGGAAGTTGCCTAGTCAAGGAGAGAGTCAGGTAGGAGAGAGAGATTTTGTTTTTAAATATATTTATGGTGGTCATACAACTTTGGCTGCACTGGGGGTATTGTAGAAGAAAGTCTCTTTGGAAGAAGGAAAGACAATGACCTCTCTGATCAACTATTGGCCTTCAATGTCCTAAGGCTATACACTATTTCAAAAACATATAGAACACAAAAATCTGACAAAAAGCACATAAAGAAAATGATAAGGCACATAAGCAATGTGTAATCGCAGTCATGCAGTTAATTATAAGTTCTTACTGTCATTTTCTCTTGCTCTGGTTGACAATCAGATATGGACATCTAGCTTCTAGAGACTGTTCAATGCCCTTGGCTCTGTTTGAGCATCATCCCTGGTCCTCACACTTAATCCCTAGAGGTGTAGACATGGTCTGAGATCAGAGTTGCTCAGCTTCTACAGGACTTACGCATTTTCTCTAGGTTCTAGGCCAGCAAAGTCAGCATTTGAAGAGTGTATTTTCCATGAGAATTTACTAACGCATGAGTAATACTTAGCCCACAATGTCTACAGGGGGTTCTTGCTTTCCATTCTGAGATATGTCCTTCATCTTCTGACACTAGAAGAAAGCACTTGGTAGATAATAATGTCAACAAACCGTTTCTTCCCAGTACAGAGACCTTGGTGTCTGCGAGTCAGTAAGGAAGGCTGCACCACTGATGGAGTTTGAGATATTTAAGTGAAAAAACGTGCCTCGAACAGACAGAGTTAGCCCCAAGTGCTTTCACCAGGGATAGAGCTCTTGTGTGTGCACATGTGTGTGTGTTTGTATGTACCTGTGCCCATGCAGAACCCAGAGGATAGGAGTGCCTGTTATACCACTCTCTGCCTTCTGCCTTGAGACAGCCTTACTCATTCATCCTGGAGCAAGACTAGTGGACTATAAGCCCCAGCTATCCTCCTGTCTCCCTGACCCCTGTCACCAGTTCTAGGTCAGTTACAGGAGTTCCTGGCCATACCTCCATTTCCACATATGTTCTGAGAGGTTCCAACTTAAATTCTCATTTGTGCAACAATTTTCTTACTTAGGAAAAAAATATAAAAGCTTTTTGTGGTGGTTTCATGTGAAACATACAGGGATATTTGATGACATACCATGGAGTCCTCACAGGGGTTTTTGTGTGTGCTAGAAGAGTCCCAAAAGGTCAGAGAATTGGCTCAATACTTAAGGATGCATACTGCTATAGAAGATGTATTTCAGTTCCCAGCACCCTGCCTGGGCATCTCAGCTCCAGTTGTGGCACTTTCTTGTAGCCTCTGCGGGCCCCTGCACACATGTAAATATACCCACAGACAGGCATACAGATAATTAAAACTACAAATAATTCTTTAAATTGGGTTCCAGAAAACCAAGCAACACCTCTAAAATAACATACATTATTTTCTTTCTTAGTGTTTGCAATCACACTCATTTCAGCAATTCATTTGTATAGACTCTAAATAAAAATATATAACATGAGCCAAATGGAGGATGTATAATAAAAATCAGATTAGTAGAAAATAAATAAATGCAGGGCACTTATTTAAAAATAGGCCAAGACATTTCTTAGAATAAATTAACCCAGAATCTTACAAGAAATGAAAACTTGGCCACAGAAGACTTTCTGAAAGTTGTATTTGAAACAGGTAATAAAAGCAAAGCCCAGACAGTCAACATGGTGTGGGAGCCACCTGGTTATCTTGGGGCAAGTTTGGGTCAACGCCCCCTGGAGGGGAGGTCTGGAATCACGACAGATCTCCAGCTTTACAAAGAAGCAACGGGAACTTAAGATTGAAGAGCACTGTGAATAAACCTGCACACTGAGTCCTGACCATGCCTGCCACGCCCATACACACGTGTCTGGTGGCAGGGGTGAGAGGTGGATTCTAAGGCGAAGGGAGCTCTCTGTGTCCCACAAACACGCCTTATTGGATCAGGAGATACAGAACAAAGCCACGACATTTTATTCTTTACATTGCCACTTCAGCAGCTCTGATCTGACTTCCTGACAGTCCTAGAAAATCCCTCCACATTCTGGTCCAGGGATGAGATGAAAGAGGACCAGAATAGAGAGAAAGTGGTACTGGAGAAAAATATCAAACAAATATAACCACTGTGCATGCGCGCGCACGTGTGTGTGTGTGTGTGTGTGTGTGTGTGTGTGTGTGTAGAAAGATATCAAACTCATTTAAGCACTGTAGATCCATGTGTGTGTGTACAATAGTATGTGTCTGTATGTGTCTCTGTGTGTACATGTGTGTGTTTGTATGTGTCTGTGGGTAGCTATATGTGTGTCTCTGTCTCTCAGTCTCTCTCTCTCTGTGTATCTGTTTCTGTGTGTAGCTATATGTGTGTGTCTCTCTCTCTTTGTCTTTGGCTCTCTCTTTTTGTCTGTATGTGTGTGTTCCATTTCCCCAAATTTACAATGTGATGACAATGTTACTTGTAAAACTCCAAAGATTTAGCACTAAAGACACCAAGTCTGGTATTTCTAATCTGCTCATCATTCTAATTTGTATTATTCGGTTGTTATGCACCAAGCTAAAGAGAAAGAAGAAACAGGAAATAAGATGCAGCCAAACAGCAGGGTGGGGATGATAATCCATCCCCACCCCAAGACCCTGTGAAGTAAACTGGGTAATTAGAGCACTGGAAGAGAGAGAGAGAGAGAGAGAGAGAGAGAGAGAGAGAGAGAGAGAGAGAGAGAGAGAGAGAGAGAGAACATGCAGCTGGAAGGGAGAGGGGAATAAGCAGCTCCAGGACGCAGCCAGGAGAATTCTGGTTGGAGCCATGTTTACCTGGTCTTTGCCGGTTGCAGATGGAAAGAGTGATTCAGTTCATCTGCTCTAACAGCAAACAGCTCTGACCTCAGGAAACCTTTCCACGGCCACCTAAGTTCCGTACCTGGTAGTTCTTTTCCTTTCTAGAAATGTTTGTGAATAAATGGAATCGTGATTACAGGAGTTATCTCAGTTATACAAATGAGCTAGAATTGCTCAGGCTTGCCCGATCCCTTGGAAGCAGAAACTAGATATCAACAAATGATTCAAGATCCTCATCAATACATCTTTAATGGATGTCTCTGATCATGCAGTCCCAGGCACAGGCGTCATGTGTATATCTTCCTTATGGTTTCCACACTGTTCTCAGTATCGCAGAGCAGTTAGCAGGCATGGAGTTCTCAGGGGTAACACGGCAGACAGCAGGTTTAAGTAGTGGGCAGATGGTAGCTGAATTGGATCCCCAAAGACAGCTGGGGTGGTGCCTTGTATTCCTTGAAGGCACAACCTACAACCAAAACTTCCAACTGATTAACAGGTTATTTGCTTTAGTTTGACTTGGCTTTAAATTGGCATCTTGGCATCGAATACTGTACATGTTTATTAGGCATAGTGTGATGTTTTGATATGTGTGTGCATAGTGCCATGATCAACTCAGAATAATTAGCATGTCTATCACTTCAAACATTATTTCTTGGTGGTGAGGGTATGAAAATACTCTTCTTTATTCTGACTCATAAGGTTCATTGCTGTTAGCAATGGCCACCAGAATGTCTCCTCCTGTTCTTTACCAACCTTCCCCCCTGTGCCTCTCATGCTCCCACCACACTTCTAAGTGTGATTCAAGTATCCTAACTTGACCCTTCTTTCTTATTTAACTTCTTTGGGTCTGTAGGGTTTATCGTGGATATTCTGTACTTTTTGGCTAGTACCCACTTATCAGTGAGTCCATACCATGCGTGTCCTCCTCTTAGGTCTGGGCAACTTCACTCAGGATGCTATATTCTAGTTCCATCCTTTTATCTGCAACATTCACAATGTCCTTGTTTTTCAATAGCTATAGAATTTCCCATTATGTAAATGAACCACATTTTCTACATCCATTCTTCTGTTGAGGGACATCTGGGTTGCTTCCAGTTTCTGGCTATTATGAATAAGACTGATCTGAACATAGTGGAGCACGTGTCCTTGTGGTAGGGCAGAGCATCTTTTGGTTATGTGCCCAGGAGCAGTATAGCTGGGTCTTCAGATAGAGCTATTTCCAGTTTTTCTGGGAAACTGCCAGATTGATACTAATTTTTGTTGTTCCTATTTTAATTTTTATTATGCATTTAAGTTTTCATAGTTGTATACAATGCATCTTGATCATATCCACTATTTGCTGCCATCCTCCTACCCTCCCCAAGATACCTCATCATGTCTCCCTCCCAACTTCCTGTGTCCCTCTCAACCCCACGTGTCTTCATTTGATATTTTTAAAGGTTCTTATGTTTTAACCCACTGAGCCCAGTAGTGCTTTCCCATATGCACAAGGGTGTGGGGCACTGGGTGTGCATGGGGAACCTACCAGTAGCCACACTCCTTAAGAAAAGTGACTCTCCCTGAGCAATCATCATCCACTAGTAGCTCTTCTGCTAGGGGTGGGGCTATGGCCACCCCTCCATCACAGTGCAGAAAGGTGAAACTAGATCCTTTCCTCTCATCTTGCTCAACAATCAACTCCAAATAAGTTGAAGACCTCAACATAAAACCTGATGCTCTAGAGGAACGTGTGAGAAGCACACTCCAGCTCATAGGCATGAGTGAGGACTTATTAAACAGTGCTCCCAGTAGGTCAGGGATCTACCAAATGGGATCTTGTGAAGCCAAACCACTTTTCTACAACAAAGAAACCTGTCAGTCAAGTGAAGAGGCAGCCCACAGAATGGGAGACACCTTTGCCAGCTCTCAGACAGAGGGTTAGAGTCTAGAAGATACAAAGAGCTAAAACAAACTAAATACCCAGTAAACAAACAACCCAATTAAAATGAGGCCATGGAACTGACCAGAAACAACTGGCTTTATCTTGTAAGTTTACTGAATTTGGCTATGAGTCCTAAGAGTTTTTCAGTGGGATCCTTTAGGATTTTATATCTATAGAATCATGTCATAGACAAATAGGAAATTGAAGTTCATCTGTTCCACTTCATGTGTTCTCTTGCTGTCTTTTGCCTGATTGTCCTGACCAAGGCATGGAAAGCAATGTTGGCTCTCGCAGCAAGAATGGACTGTGGTGCTTGTGTTTTAATGTGTTAAGTATTCTAATAATGTGATGCGTCCTATGTCTTGATGGGCTCATGTTACACTATCCATTCATCCTAAGCATGAATCCTGCTTGAACATGAATCTTGCTTAACATGCTATTGGATTGATAGCACCTCACTATGGATTTTTACATCTATGTTTGTAAGGGTAAGAGTCGGTGGTTTTCATTTGCATTGTGCTCTTGTCTGATACACACCTCACTGGGTTCGTCAAAACATCATTCATGAGTTGAGAGAAATTCTCTCCCTTCCAGCTTTTGGGAAATTTTGAAAAGAAATTATATTCATTCCTAAGACAGTTGATATAATCCAGCATGAAACTAACCTTGCCATTTTCTTCAGTGGGAAACAGGAATAACTAGCTCAATGTTACTTTTTTATTTTCCTTTGTGACTTTCCTTGGTAAATTGTATGTGCCCAGGATATGGGGTTTCTAAGTTATTGGTATGGAATTTTTTCAAATAATCTCTTTTCATTCTGCACACTTTTGTTGTAATGTCTTTTTTAAAATATTTTTAATACGTATTTTCCTCAATTACATTTCCAATGCTATCCCAAAAGTCCCCCATACCCCCCCACTCCCCTACCCACCCATTCCCACTTTTTGGCCCTGGCGTTCCCCTGTACTGG
This sequence comes from Mus musculus, assembly GCF_000001635.26. NCBI lineage: Eukaryota > Metazoa > Chordata > Mammalia > Rodentia > Muridae > Mus > Mus musculus. The sequence goes on from NC_000081.6 coordinate 98,319,895, forward strand.
GGCATATAAAGTTTGCAAGTCCAATGGGCCTCTTTTTCCAGTGATGGCCGACTAGGCCATCTTTTGATACATATGAAGCTAGAGTCAAGAGCTCCCGGGTACTGGTTAGTTCATAATGTTGTTGCACCTACAGGGTTGCAGATCTCTTTAGCTCCTTGGGTACTTTCTCTAGCTCATCCATTGGGGACCCTGTGATCCATCCAATAGCTGACTGTGAGCATCCACTTATGTGTTTTCTAGGCCCCGGCATAGTCTCAAAAGAGACAGCTATATTAGGGTCCTTTCAGCAAATGTTTGCTAGTGTATGCAATGGTGTCATCGTTTGGAGGCTAATTATCAGATAGATCCCTGGATATGGCAGTCTCTAGATGGTCCACCCTTTTGTCTCAGCTCCAAACTTTGTCTCTGTAACTCCTTCTATGGGTGATTTTTTCCAATTCTAAGAAGGGGCAAAGTGTCCACACTTTGGTCTTTGTTCTTCTTCAGTTTTAAGAACTGTGTTTTACAATTTGAAGAAGAATTTATAAAAAGAATTTGTGTTTTACAAATTGTCTCTTATATCTCGGGTATACTAAGTTTCTGAGCTAATATCCACTTATCAGTGAGTCCATATCATTTGAGTTCTTTTGTGATTGTGTTACCTCACTCAGGATGATGCCCTCCAGGTCCAACCATTTGCCTAGGAATTTCATAAATTCATTCTTTTTAATAGCTGAGTAGTACTCCATTGTGTAAATGTACCACAGTTTTTGTATCCATTCCTCTGTTGAGGGGCATCTGGGTTCTTTCCAGCTTCTGGCTATTATAAATAAGGCTGCTATGAACATAGTGGAGCATGTGTCCTTCTTACCGGTTGGGACATCTTCTGGATATATGCCCAGGAGAGGTATTGTGGGATCCTCCCGTAGTACTATGTCCAATTTTCTGAGGAACTGCCAGACTGATTTCTAGAGTGGTTGTACAAGCTTGCAATCCTACCAACAATGAAGGAGTGTTCCTCTTTCTCCACATCCTTGCCAGCATCTGCTGTCACCTGAATTTTTGATCTTAGCCATTCTGACTGGTGTGAGATGGAATCTCAGGGTTGTTTTGATTTGCATTTCTCTGATGATTGAGGATGCAGAGCATTTTTTCAGGTGTTTCTCAGCCATTCGGTATTCCTCGGGTGAGAATTCTTTGTTTAGCTCTGAGCCCCATTTTTAATGGGGTTATTTGATTTTCTGGAGTCCACCTTCTTGAGTTCTTTATATATATTGGATATTAGTCCTCTATCTGATTTAGGATAGGTAAAGATCCTTTCCCAATCTGTTGGTGGCCTTTTTGTCTTATTGACAGTGTCTTTTGCCTTGCAGAAGCTTTGCAGTTTCATGAGGTCCCATTTGTCTATCCTCCATCTAACAGCACAAGCCATTGCTGTTCTATTCAGGAATTTTTCCCCTGTGCCCATATCTTCGAGGCTTTTCTCCTCTTTTTCCTCTATAAGTTTCAGTGTCTCTCGTTTTATGTGGAGTTCCTTGATCCACTTAGATTTGACCTTAGTACAAGGAGATAGGAATGGATTGATTCGCATTCTTCTACATGATAACAACCAGTTGTGCCAGCACCATTTGTTGAAAATGCTGTCTTTCTTCCACTGGATGGTTTTAGCTCCCTTGTCGAAGATCAAGTGACCATAGGTTTGTGGGTTCATTTCTGGGTCTTCAATTCTATGCCATTGGTCTACTTGTCTGTCACTATACCAGTACCATGCAGTTTTTATCACAATTGCTCTGTAGTAAAGCTTTAGGTCAGGCATGGTGATTCCACCAGATATTGCCCAAGCTTTTGTCCCCGCCAGCAAGAACACACTCAGGACAACCGGAAACTTCTGCGGCAAAACTTTATTGCTTACTTCTCAGGAAGACCCCGACCCCATAAAATGGAGTCGCTTATATAGCCTTCAGCTTTGGCATTTCAGCACCTGATATGGCGTGTCAGCTCCTGATTTATTGCTCGCCCATCACCCCACTATTAGGCCCCGAGAATAGGCAGTGACTAAGAGTGAGTTCACAATCGCGCCTGTGTACAAGGCTTGTTTACTAGTTAGGCACAGCGGAGGCTAGTGTCATCTTATACTAGCAATTGCTCGAGGCACGCATGGCTCTCCACAGTGATTGCTCGCGGCACGGCTCTCCACATCTCCCTCTTTTTATTTTATTAAAATGAGGCTGGACTAGGTCTGTGTAGTTATGCCCATCCGCTGTGGCTCCTGTCTTAGGTCGTTCCTCCAATGTCACAGCCTTTCCTGTCATAGGGTAACCCTATCGCCACCGGGACCCGTGTCTTAGGTTGATCTGTGCATGAAGAAAGTTGCCCATCCCTGGATACCGCAGTGCTATGTGACAGTAACTACTAAATGAATTAGGGCGAACTCTACAAAAGAGGCCAGCCACCAATGTCAACTAATTTTTGAGCATAGATAGCCAGATTTCGGGGGAGGCCCCTTGCTCTATGGCAGCAAGTGCTTGAGCTATCACAACCTTGTCACGTGTTCGTTGGGTTCTGAGCTTGCAAACCAACCAGAGCATGAACACAAGTCCACAGCAGGTGGCAACATCAAATAAACCCACCCCCACCCATTCCTTAAAATAAGAAAATGCAGATGAAATCCAGGAGGAGAGGCCCTCTGTCAATGACAGGTCCACTCATGTCGAGTTGATCTTTAAAACTGCCACCCTCAGGGCCTCAAGAGTCTCATCGAATCCCTCAGACCAATTTCCTGCAAGATACAAGGAAAGCTGTCTAGACAGATTAGCTGCATAAGTAAAATTTTCATATTGGACACTGGTAATACACAGAGCTTCCAGTTTTCTTTCACAACCCAACTGGGCCATCTGGTATAGAACACCTATCTGTTCCTCTGCCAGGTCAAGGCGCTGATTCAAAATCATCAGCCCTCCCTTTAACTTGGTACTAGCAGAAGTTTGGACAGTGATGGCATCAGCCAGATCTGCTGAAAGCTGATTTAATTTTGTGCCTGATTGAACCGTACTAGCCATAGCGTACCCTGCAGCTGTAGCAGCAGCTGCACTGGCTGAAATCGCTATGATCACGGCAGCAGTAATGCCAAAATCTCTCTTTTGTCAAAATAGAGATAAGGTGGAGGGTGTTTCCACCGGAACAGGGATCCAACGTGGGATCTGTGCCACCATGGCACGGGTGTTCTTTGTTAAATCCCAACATTGAGAAATCCAGCAAGAATCATTGGAACAGACTTCAAATGAATCATTTGAAAGAATAAACAAGAAATGGGGGTAAACACAGACTGGGGTAGATGGATAATTAATCTGGGTTACCAAAGTTTTATTGAACCTAGTGATCTCTACACTGGTATTAGTATATCCATAAGAGTCCTGGGAGGTATCATGTATTCCCCAATACTGAGCAAATCTTGAGATACCAGTAAAAGAAGCCTTTCCAACTGCTCCTCCCTGGATAAAGATCAAAGGATTGAGTTCTGTACAACTGCCATTAACTCCACAAAGCACCCACTTATGAAAGGGATGCATTCTAAAGTCCTGTATGAAAAGTCCCTTTTTCATAACAAATTCCTTCTCTGGGTCATCTATCATGTTGGGAGAAAAGGAAAAGGTTTTACTCTGATCTGCCCAACGAGTGATGGAGGATTGACAATCAGACCAAGTCAGAATCAGCCCTTCATCTTCCAAGCTACAATGAGGGGCTATTTTTGGTTGGTGGGGACGTTCTTTGTCTGAAAGGTTAGGTGGTAGAAATGTACCATTAACCCAAATTGCCTCCTGCCAAAAGGTCCGATTTGTAAAGGTTATATCTACATTGGAAGTATCTTGGGTTGTGCTCACCCAACCTCCTCGGTGCTCATTAAACTTCCCCAAAGCTCGGGCTGTGAGGTTGATACATTTTCCTGGTCCATTAATTTGAAAACATAAAGAACCCTGTTCTAGTAAAGAGCGATTTTCTCCTAATGGTGCTCGGGTGGGATCATAGAGTAAATATGGCAAATCAACTGTTTTATTAGTAGTAAAGAATTTTGGAAAAACTATAGCATCATGGCGAACTAGCATTGATTTAGGGAAAGTTGAGAGAATAGCCCATCTCTGTTCGCCCCTCATACTAGGAACCTGAGACAAGTTCAGCATTGTCAGGATCAGAAGCAGTCCTCAGGAGGTCAGCATCTTCTGCACCATCCTTGATGAACATCTCGTGGGTGAGTCGTTCCGGCAGCCAAAACAGGTTGTCTTCACTCTGTGGAAAAACACAAACAGCTCCCCTGGATCCTATTAATATAGGATCTGGGCCTTTCCACAGACCAGTTAAAACATCCTTCCATTTGACCATTTCTTTTGGTCTATCAGGGTCTGAGCTATGTCGATCAGCTGCAGAACGTCCTTGCTCATCGAGATTCAAAAAATTAAGTGTAAAGAGTGCCATAGATACAGCTACTCTTGGCACTGAGGGCAGAGTCTCATCAACTCCCCCCTTTTGTTTTATTAAATAAGACTTGAGTGTGCGGTGGGCACGTTCCACAATGCCTTGTCCTTGAGGATTATAAGGAAGGCCAGTCAAGTGAGTGACATCCATTTGATGACAAAATTGTTGAAATTTAGTAGAAGTATACGCTGGCCCACTGTCCATTTTTAGGATTGTGGGCTTGCCCCAAGCACTCCAGGCTTCTAGGCATTGCTGTATAACATGAGAGGCTTTTTCACCCGTTAAAGGAGTGGCAAACATTACACCAGAGCAGGTGTCAATAGAAACATGTAAATATTGATTTCTCCCAAAGGAGGAAATATGCATGACATCCATTTGCCAGACCTGCAATGGCCTGACGCCACGAGGGTTTAACCCTACATAAGGAGTAGGTAAAAATTGACAACTACCTCTGCACATAAGGCGGAGGTGCACTAGGACCCTGAAGCTGACAGTCCGTAGGCCGAGCAGCAAGCTGGCTTTCGCCAGCCGCTTTTGGCCTTTTTCTGGACTGAGTAGCTTGCATTTTATCTTGCTGGTACCTTTCTCCCTTATAACGAACTGCTTCCTCCTCCAAGTCCGTTTCTTCAGAGGAGCTAAGTCCTTCATCTGATTCTGAGCTACTAAGAGCTAGCTGCTTAAACTCATCTAGTGGTGGGTAGAGGCTCCTTTCCTTATGTGCCTCTCCAGCTCGATCTCCCTTCTCTCCCTTTCCATCCCTTTTTCTAATCTCTCCCACGGCATTCTTTCCTTTATATCTCTTTTCCTTGGGCTCAAGGCCTATGGAAAGGCCTAAATTCTTCAGTGCACTTTGTTTCCTCTCTACTTTTGCTCTCTCTCCCCACTCTGCCTCTGATAGACTGTCTTGAATTTCATCCAAAATCTTCTGCCCTGCCTCAACCATTTTCTTACAATCCTCGTCTGTTAAGCATGATCTTACCAGTTTCCACAACGGCATGGTCCCTGCTTTAAGTTTGCTTTTCTACTGTTCCCTAACTAGATCTCCTTTCAGTTTGTCCCATGAAATGACATATCAGTTGAACGGAACTAAAGTCTGTGACAGTGGACATAACTGCTGGACCATTCTATCTTATGTGTAAAGAAATGTGTAATTATGTGATTATAATTTTCTTAGCATTTTCTTTGTAAAAAAAAAAACTAAAATATGAACTAGTTGGTGTATAGTAAAAGGTAAAGAAATTTTGAGAGGAGTTTTATTTTAGGATAATACATATATACATATGCAGTGTGTGTGCCAGTGGTGTTAACAAAACTAATAGTGGAATTTGATTCTTAACGACGCCATTATTTAAGTTGAAGTGTTTATTAGCTCACCAAAATTGAACGTACTGTTAAAGGAAACTGGCTTTCTGATGCATGAACATTTGTATGTACACTGAAAGTAGTCCCTAATACAAGTTAGATAAACCAAGCATAGACAGTATGTACCCCTGAGAAGTGTTGATGACTTATGAGGCAGGTTATACCATGGTGCCACACGGTCTATCTCCCTGACAAATCCCTCTATAGTCTTAGTGGCGATTTTCAGGCCACACTGCTTCAGGACCGACCATAACGCCACTACTACAGAATGGGAGATTCCCATACTGCCGCTGTCCAGTCCTGACCACAACTGAAACTGGTCGCTGTCCAGGCACTGTCCTGGCCTGACCGCGACTGGGAACCAGTCAGCAGTTCCAGCGGTGGAAGCAAAATGAAACCGAAAGGAAAAGTGCAATCGCCGTGCAAACAATTGAAAGGGCGTCTAACTCTGGAGAAATTTCAAGACTGTACGTACCTTGCAGAGCCAGAGGTTCTTTTATCCTTGAGAAGAGTTTTTGCTATCCTAGGTTTTTTGTTATTCCAGATGAATCTGCCGGTTTCCCTTTCTAATTCGTTGAAGAATTGAGTTGGAATTTTGATGGGGATTGCATTGAATCTGTAGATTGCTTTTGGCAAGATAGCCATTTTTACTATATTGATCCTGCCAATCCATGAGCATGGGAGCTCTTTCCATCTTCTGAGATCTTCTTTAATTTCTTCCTTCAGAGACTTGAAGTTCTTATCATACAGATCTTTCACTTCCTTAGATAGAGTCACGCCAAGGTATTTTATATTATTTGTGACTATTGAGAAGGGTGTTGTTTCCCTAATTTCTTTCTCAGCCTGTCTATCCTTTGCGTACAGAAAGGCCATTGACTTGTTTGAGTTAATTTTATATCCAGCTACTTCATTGAAGCTGTTTATCAGGCTTAGGAGTTCTTTGGTGGAATTTTTAGGGTCACTTATATATACTATCATATCATCTACAAAAAGTGATATTTTGACTTCTTCTTTTCCAATTTGTATCCCCTTGATCTCCTTTTGTTGTCGAATTGCTCTGGTTACGACTTAAAGTACAATGTTGAATAGGTAGGAAGAGAGTAGACAGCCTTGTCTAGTCTCTGATTTTAGTGGGATTGCTTCCAGCTTCTCACCATTTACTTTGATGTTGGCTACTGGTTTGCTGTAGATTGCTTTTATCATGTTTAGGTATGGGCCTTGAATTCCTGATCTTTCCAAGACTTTTATCATGAATGGGTGTTGGATCTTGTCGAATGCTTTTTCCACATCAAACAAGATGGTCATGTGGTTTTTGTCTTTGAGTTTGATTATATAATGGATTACGTTGATGGATTTCCATATATTAAACCATCCCTGCATCCCTGGAATAAAACCTACTTGGTCAGGATGGATGATTGCTTTAATGTGTTCTTGGATTCGTTTAGTGAGAATTTTATTGAGAATTTTTGCATTGATATTCATAAGGGAAATTGCTCTGAAGTTCTCTATCTTTGTTGGGTCTTTTTGTGGTTTAGGTATCAGAGTAATTGTGGCTTCATAGAATGAGTTGGGTAGAGTACCTTCTACTTCTATTTTGTGAAAACATTTGTACAGAACTGGAATTAGATCTTCTTTGAAGGTCTGATAGAACTCTGCACTAAACCCGTCTGGTCCTGGGCTTTTTTTTTTTGGCTGGGAGACCATTAATGCCTGCTATTATTTCTTTTGGGGATATGGCATTGTTTAGAACGTTAACTTGATCCTGATTTAACTTTGTTACCTGGTATCTGTCTAGAAATTTGTCCATTTTGTCCAGGTTTTCTAGTTTTGTTGAGTATAGCCTTTTGTAGAAGGATCTGATGGTGTTTTGGATTTCTTCAGGATCTGTTGTTATGTCTCCCTTTTCATTTCTGATTTTGTTAATTAGGATGCTGTCCCTGTGCCCTCTAGTGAGTCTGGCTAAGGGTTTATCTATCTTGTTTATTTTCTCAAAGAACCAACTCCTCATTTGGTTAATTCTTTGAATAGTTCTTCTTGTTTCCACTTAGTTGATTTCGCCCCTGAGTTTGATTATTTCCTGCCATCTACTCCTCTTGCGTGAATTTGCTTCCTTTTTTTCTAGAGCTTTTAGATGTGTTGTCAAGCTGCTAATGTGTGCTCTCTCTAGTTTCTTTTTCGAAGCACTCAGAGCTATAAGTTTCCCTCTTAGAAATACTTTCATTGTGTCCCATAGGTTTGGGTATGTTTTGGCTTCATTTTCATTAAACTCTAAAAAGTCTTTAATTTCTTTCTTTATTCCTTCCTTAACCAAGATATCATTGAGAAGTGTTGTTCAGTTTCCACGTGAATGTTGGCTTTCCATTATTTATGTTGTTATTGAAGATCAGCCTTAGTCCATGGTGGTCTGATAGGATGCATGGGACAATTTCAATATTTTTGTATCTGTTGAGGCCTGTTTTGTGACCAATTATATGGTCAATTTTGGAGAAGGTCCCCTGAGGTGCTGAGAAGAAGGTATATCCTTTTGTTTTAGGATAAAATGTTCTGTAGATATCTGTTAAGTCCATTTGTTTCATAACTTCTGTTAGTTTCATTGTGTCCCTCTTTAGTTTCTGTTTCCACGTTCTGTCCATTGATGAAAGTGGTGTGTTGAAGTCTCCCACTATTATTGTGTGAGGTGCAATGTGTGCTTTAAGCTTTACCAAAGTGTCTTTAATGGATGTGGCTGTCCTTGCATTTGGGGCATAGATATTCAGAATTGAGAGTTCCTCTTGGAGGATTTTACCTTTGATGAGTATGAAGTGTCCCTCCTTGTCTTTTTAGATAACTTTGGGTTGGAAGTCGATTTTATTCGATATTAGAATGGCTACTCCAGCTTGTTTATTCAGACCATTTGCTTGGAAAATTGTTTTCCAGCCTTTCACTCTGAGGTAGTGTCTGTCTTTTTCCCTGAGATGGGTTTCCTATAAGCAGCAGAATGTTGGGTCCTGTTTGTGTATCCAGTCTGTTAGTCTGTCTTTTTATTAGGGAATTGAGTCCATTAATATTAAGAGATATTAAGGAAAAGTAATTGTTGCTTCCTTTTATTTTTGTTGTTAGAGTTGGCATTCTGTTCTTGTGGCTGTCTTCTTTTTGGTTTGTTGAGGGATTACTTTCTTGCTTTTTCTAGGGCATGTTTTCCATCCTTGTATTGGTTTTTTTTCTGTTATTATCCTTTGAAGGGCTGGATTCGTGGAAAGATAATGTGTGAATTTGGTTTTGTCGTGGAATACTTTGGTTTCTCCATCAATGGTAATTGAGAGTTTAGCCTGGTATAGTAGCCTGAGCTGGCATTTGTGTTCTCTTAGTGTCTGTATAACATCTGTCCAGGCTCTTCTGACTTTCATAGTCTCTGGTTCTTACTCGCGTTCTCACGACCGGCCAGGAAAGACGCAGCAAACCAGAATCTTCTGCGGCAAAACTTTATTGCTTACATCTTCAGGAGTAAGAGTGCAAGCCCCCCATTGCTTACATCTTTAGGAGCCAGAGCGCCAGAGCGCCAGAGCGCAGAGCAAGAGCTCTATTGTTTACATCTTTAGGAGCAAGAGAGCAAGCCCCCAAAGCCCCAAAAGCCCCCAAAACGAAAGCGAAACCCCCTCCCTCTTAAGGAGAGTTATCCTTTGCCTAGGACGTATTACTCCCTGATTGGCTGCAGCCCATGGCCGAGTTGTCGTCACGGGGAAAGCAGAGTACATGGGGTGGAGAAATACCCTTGGCACATGCGCAGATTATTTGTTTACCACTTAGAACACAGCTGTCAGCGCCATCTTGTGACGGCGAATGTGGGGGCGGCTTCCCACATCTGGTGAAAAGTCTGGTGTAATTCTGATAGGCCTGCCTTTATATGTTACTTGACCTTTCTCCCTTACTGCTTTTAATATTCTCTCTTTATTTAGTGCATTTGTTGTTCTGATTATTATGTGTCTGGAGGAATTTCTTTTCTGGTCCAGTCTATTTGGAGTTCTGTAGGCTTCTTGTATGTTCATGGACATCTCTTTCTTTAGGTTTGGGAAGTTTTCTTCTATAATTTTGTTGAAGATATTTGCTGGCCTTTTAAGTTGAAAATCTTCATTCTCATCAACTCCTATTATCAGTAGGTTTGGTCTTCTCATTGTGTCCTGGATTTCCTGGATATTTTGAATTAGGATCTTTTTGCGTTTTATATTTTCTTTGATTGTTGTGCCGATGTTCTCTGGGGAATCTTCTGCACCTGAGATTCTCTTTTCCATCTCTTGTATTCTGTTGCTGATGCTTGCATCTATGGTTCCAGATTTCTTTCCTAGGGTTTCTATCTCCAACATTGCCTCACTTTGGGTTTTCTTTATTGTGTCTACTTCCCTTTTTAGGTCTTGGATGGTTTTATTCAATTCTATCACCTGTTTGGTCGTGTTTTCCTGCAATTCTTTATGGGGTTTTTGTGTTTCCTCTTTAAGGTCTTCTACCTGTTTAGCTGTGTTCTCCTGTATTTCTTTGAGTGAGTTATTAAAGTCCTTCTTGATGTCCTCTACCATCATCATGAGATATGCTTTTAAATCCGGGTCTAGCTTTTCGGGTGTGTTGGGGTGCCCAGGACTAGGTGGGGTGGGAGTGCTGTGTTCTGATGATGGTGAGTGGTCTTGATTTCTGTTAGTAGGATTCTTAGTTTGCCTTTCGCCATCTGGTAATCTCTGGAGCTAGTTGTTATAGTTGTCTCTGGTTAGAGCTTGATCCTCAGGTGATTATGTTAGCCTCTATCAGCAGACCTGGGAGACTAGAGCTCTCCTTAGTTTCAGTGGTCAGAGTACTCTCTGCAGGCAAGCTCTCCTCTTGCAAGGAAGGTGGCCAGATATCTGGTGTTTGAACCTGCCTCCTGGCAGAAGTTGTGTTCCACTCACCAGAGGTCTTAAGATCCTGTGGGGGATCCTGTGTGGGTCCTTGCGGGTGTCCAGAGACTCCACAGGCAAGGAACCCCGGTCATTGTAATGTCTTTTTATCTCTGATTTTATTTGAATTGTCTGTATTTCACTGAAGTGACATCGATTTCGCTATGTGGGTGGTGTGGAAATAAACCTCAAGGAGGAATAAGTAGAGAGAGAAGCACCCTAGGCTCCTGCGAGTTCTTGAGGAGCCCTGAACTGCTCTATGTGGTATATGATCTGAGATGTCTCTCTGCACACCTGTGGGACAACACAAAGGATCTGAGGTCAGGGCAGTGGCTGCTTCCCCTGTCTTCATGGAATTCTCCCTGGGTGATCAGTTCCTCCCCTGCAGGGTCATGGGCAGATAAGTCAGATTTAGCTAAAAAAAAAAAAAAAAAAAAAAAAAAAAAAAAAAAAAAAAAAAACATGTTGTGCTCCAGTTTGCCCTTGAATACAAAAATGCATCCCAGTTGGCTGAAAAACTATATAAGTTTATGTGCTAAACAATAAAGCTAGATCTGCACCCCATGCTGGTTTTGGGGGTCTGAATCCTGGCAATTTTATGGGCTCTGCCTCTACTTCTCCCCCCACCCCCACTTCCTGGTCCCTGCTCCCACATTTCTCTTTTTAAAAAACAATGATTTATTCCAGTGATCTTTTATATTGTTTTTACTCCATATTTTTTAAATTAATTAACATATAGTTATGTGATTTATCCCCTTTATTGCTCTAACCCCTTAAATTCTCCCCGTTCCATTGACCCATCTCTGCCCCTTTCCAAGTGTACAACCTTTTACCCTTTGTTACTGTCACATCTATGTGAATAGATATATAAATGCAGCCTGCTAAGTCTGTTTAGTGCTGCATGTATGTATATTTTTTAGAACTGAACATTTGAGATTGGTCTACTTTTATTTCTGTTCTGGTATTATTTATTCCTACCTACTAACTTCAAATTTGGTTCATTAATATTTTTCACTTTATTTTTGTTTGTTTCTAAGTTATTTTAAAAATATCTTTTAAAGTGGGCATTTATTGTTACAGTTTTTTCCTGTGATCCCAGACTTTAGTACATTGTGTTTCCATTGTAATTTGCAATCCCCTCTTATTTTCTTCATTGGTCCATTATTTTTGTGCAGAAGCAGGGCATTCTGTTTCTATTTATGGTTGCAATTTCATAGTCCCTCCTTTTATCAGTTTCTATTTTATTCTAATTTTGGTCAGAAAATACACTTGATTTTTTTTTTAATTGTTAAGACTTGTTTTGTATCCTGACATATGATATGTCCTGCAGAACGGGCCTCTGCTGTTGAGAATGTGTACTCTGGAGCCATTGGCTGGGATTCTCTGTAATGAGGGCCATCTGGTCTAGAGTTCAGACTAACTCTAAGGCTTGTTGAGTTTTTGTCTAGATAGGCTATGACTAAGAAGAAGATGGCCTCTGCTATTACTATGTTGCCAACCAATTCCAGCCAGGTTTCTGTTGCTGTGATAAAACACTGACCAAAATCAACTTAGGAGGGAACAGTTTATTTGATGTACAGGCCATGCTTTTTCACTGAGGGAAGTCAGGGCAGGAACCTGGAGACCATCATTATACAGTTGGCTTCTTTGTAACTTTTCAAAGTTCTTGACTTAAAGTCCTGTTATGGTTTGAATATAAAATGCCCCACACACTCCTGTGTTAAAATCTTGGTGGCTGGGTTAGCCCATTAATGAGTTCACAGATAAATATGTAATTTGAAGGTGGGGCCTAATTGGAGACAATGTGGCACTGGAGCATGCTTTTAAGCTTATACATTGTCCCTTTCCACACGTTGCCCCCTCACCCTCCACCCCACCTCAGACCCCAGGGGCTGTGCTGTCCCCTCACCCCTTCACCCCCTCAACCCCTCCAACCCCAGGGGTTGGCAATTTTCTTCTAGTCCCCTCTCTCAGAATGCTTCTGCTTCTTGCAGTCATGAGAAAAACAGAGAAGCCAATCAGAAGTGAAAAATCGGAAACTAGAAACCAAAATCAGTATTTTCTTCATTTATTTGGTCCTCTCAGGTACTTTGTCACAGAACCAAAACCTCAACATGAATATAAAAATCATTCCAAGAAGGGTTGATGCTGCAGGCTGACTGTGTGCTTCAGAGGACACTGGGCAGGTTTGGAGATGCAGGTTGGGGAAAACTTAGTATGATGTGATTTGTTTGTTTGTTTGTTTTTTGACTTTTTATTAATTAAATGTGCTGCTTGGTGATTCCATACATGTATGTATGTGTTGCATTCGGATTACTTCCCAATCTCTCTTACCTGCCACTCTCTCCAAACAAACTGCCCTTATTGTGTGACACTCTCCCTGGGGAGAAGAAACATCTACTCACACCAGGTAAGGAACAGATTACAGACTAAAGCAGGAATACCATCAAAGTACAACTCTGAGAGCCAATGAACTTTATTGGGATCATTTACAGGTGCAGGTATGACTCAAAGATAGCCTTGTCATCACAAGTCCACCCCAGCATCGCCTACAGCTCCAGAAAGCTGACAACCTGGAGCACACTGCACATCGGACTGCCTACAGGTCTAGAGGCTGTCTCCTTCAGAGAGTGCAGGTAACTGAGCCTCCTCCCAGTAGCTGGCTGTTTTCTGTTCCTTTTAGATAGCTCATCCAATCTCTCCTTTTTTCAGACAGCTTCTTTCTTTCAGGTGGCTTGGCCAGCTTGTGCTTTTTGTAGGTTGTCCAAGCTTGTGTGAGAATGTCTCTCAGTAATCATTACCGATTAGATAGGCTTGGGGTGAGAGGAGCCTAGTGACTCTGGTCAGTTTTAGGGACTTCCTGAGGCAGTTGTGTTGTTTACTTTATGACTTAAAGAGCTTCTCTGAAGAATGAAATGCTTTCCCTCTGTTTAGAATATCCTTCTTTCCAAGAAGAAATGTTTTATGCCAGTGGAAAGCACTATACAACAGCATCCTAGGAGTTTCTTGGACAATTTACAGGAGTCTACTCTCCCCAGCATGGATTACTGCTTCTATAACTTCTCCCGGGCCTTTGTGAACCTTGCAACATTCTGAGCCTTGTTTTCATTATCTTCATAAGACTTAGGAGCCTCACTCTTCCCTCAAAGAATGTTCCAACTTGGAGAAAATAATAATAGCATGTATTGTAAACAGATGTGAAAGGGGAGGCAGCCCTAGAGCAGGACAGGTTTATTTCTAACCTGAGAAGGGCTTTCATTGGGGGAAGGGTGATAACAAGAGAGCTATCATGTGCTGAGTTTTACTGGGCTCAGGGTAGGTTACTCAGGGGCCTCTGGATTTTCTGGAAGGGACAAGAATAGCATCTGTGGTCTTTACAGCAGGATTTGGAACATTGCAAGCATTCGTCACAGGAAAGAGGGCTGTTCAGGACAGAATGGGGCTGCCTTCTACACGAGGGCACTGTTGCTTGCTCAATCATGACAAGCACAAAGGCAGAGTTAGACAACAAAGTCCAGAGAGCAGCTGTTTGATCCTGTGAATATTGTATTATAGGAAAGAGATCTGCTGAGAGGGTAGCGCCTAAGTGTTATTTACACACAGTAAATATGTGAATGGATGCTTATGTTAATTAGCTCAAAACTTACACAACTTTTAATCAGCAGCTATGCCTCAATAAAGCTGGAAAAAGATACATTTGATAAGAACAGCACTAGACCTACGTAATGATACCCTATGCAATTTTACCTATGGCTATAAATAATATCGGAAGAGATTGAAAGACATAAATTATGACAATGTTGAGACTATTGATTATCAATATGAATCCAAACTAGATTTTAAACTTGATGCTTTATCAATAGTAATCATAAGGTAGCCTTTCTGGGTGGTTCAATAAAGATTCTGGAGATTGCACAGAAGAAGGGGAAGGAGTTAGAGCAGCAGTGGGGGTCACTCCGGAGGAGACAATCTCAACAAATTGAGCAGAAAGAGTACGTTGACAAAGCTTAAAGTGTCATAAGCTTATCTCAGATACAACAGCACAGCCCGGTTGCTATTTCCATCCGGTTACAAAAGAATGACTTCTTTAGAAAAGGTTTCTGTCAGAAGTTTCTACCCATTAGAGCCTAGCACAGTTAACTGTCTTGATGCAAGTATGAGCACAAACTCCAAATGACCATAGATAGACATAAAAATTAAAGTCTAAGCATGACTAGAAACCAGCAGTAGAGAAAATCTTTATCAAGGTAGTTGGAGATCGGGTGTTAAAGAAAATAAACTATATATGACAATATAAAAGGTCAAACCTTTTACATGGTTGAAGATCCTATAAATAAAGATGGACAAATAACAGAAATGAAGAAAATTTTGCTGCTTAAAATATAGACAATGATTAATATACTTGAAAAGGCAAGCAATGTACTAGTGACTTTTTTAAAAAAACAAGTACAATTTTTGTTTGTTTGGTTGGTTTGTTTCCCGAGACAGGGTTTCTCTGTATAGCCCTGGCTGTCCTGGAACTCACTCTATAGACCAGGCTGGCCTCGAATTCAGAAATCTGCCTGCCTCTGCCTCCCAAGTGCTGGGATTAAAGGTGTGCGCCACCACTGCCCGGCTAACAAGTACAATTTTAAAATGGCCGGTTGATATGATTTGCTAATGTAACGTAATGTAATCAAATACAAATATTTGATTAATACACATACAGACATTGCCATTTTCTCGTGGTCGAAGGACAGCATATTGCTAATTTAAAAATTAAGTATCACTGTGCAGGAATTCTATTACACTAGAGGCTAGTTGCAAACTAAAGGAGCTCTTGCTTTGTTGATGAGCTATGAGGCGCAATGGCATACCTTGAAAACACCAATTAAAATTAAAAACAAAAACCCAGTTCATAATCCTTCTTCTGGGAGTCAATCCAAGATAAAGACATTTAAATTTCATGTTATATACTAAAAATTTTATTGCAACATGTTTTGTAGTCTTTTGGAGCTGGAGGCCGAGGGAGCTCAAACGGAGAAATGGTTTGAGAAGTTATGGCACATTCAAAGGATGGAATTTTAGATTTACACAACAACAAAATATCTTCAACAAATTAGATCTATGTCATTGGCCATGGATATAACTTACACTATTTATATTTTTCAAAAAGAGATGGGTAGTCTCCTATATGTATGTATATTTACATATACATATGTATACAGATGTTTAACTATAAACTAAGAAAGATATCTATTCTGTGGATAGCACAGCTGTACTGGAAGGAGAATCAGTAGGTAAAGATATGATAAGGATGGCAAGCCAAGAAAAAAAAATCACCAAAAAAAAATTATCACATGGTATGAATAAATTCAAATACAGATAAAATTGTGTCTGCCTAAATGACTATAGAATTGTTTAAATTATTTTTAGAAAACAAATCACTGCACAAAAACTAAATTTACTCTTCTAGTTGAGAAAAAATACATTTTAGATTATTGGACATAAAAATTATCCTAGAAGCCAAATAGATGATTCAGTGGATAAGAACCCTTGCTGGGCAAGTCTGAGGATCTGGGTTGGATCTCCAGCACCCATGTGAAGTAAGCTGGGCGTGGCTGTGTGTGCCAAAACGCCAGCCTTCAGGAGGGAGCAGACACAGGTGGATTCCTGAAGCTTGTCTGCCAGTATAACCAGAACGGTGAGCTCCGGGTTCATTGAGAGACACTGCCTCAAGGGAAAAGGATGAAAAGTGGTGGAGCGGGACACTGGAGAGCTTCCTCTGGCCTCTGAGGGTACACAGGAGACACACACACACACACATGTACACATGCACGCACACATACCGCTAATCTATTTTCATCTACTTGCATGACTTCTTTCAGCGATTCTTCCGTCCTCTGATTCTGACTTCACACTGCATGTTATGACATTCTCAGATTCTGGACTTTGTCCAAGCAGCATGGAAGAACAATCACATGAAAGGGTGTACTAACATCCATTCCCTGATGGGACACAGGAAGCTGGGGCAAGAGGCACGTGGTAGTTTAGGAAGGCTTGGAGAGTCGTGATTCTCCAGGTCCTCCAGCTCCCCCAACTCCCCCAAGCTGTCTTTATTCCAGCTGTTGACAGATCCCTAAGCAACATCCATTTCTTCTATAAGCAGCATCCTGTGATAGTTCAGTTAGCGGTGTAACCGAGCATGTCACTGAATAATCCACAGCGTAGTTATCGCTGCGTAGTCTCTGCTCTACATCTCTAGAATGACAGAAATTCTCTCAATTCTCTTATTCATGTATATATTCAGTAAGTTTATTCTGTACCTTAAGATCAGAACCAAGAAATGAGAGCTAAAGCGATAATGGAATCCCTTAGAGCTCTTACAGCTCCTGCAAAGGACCCAAAGTTCAGTACTCATGTCAGATCACAACGTCAGATCACAACCATTTGTCACTACAGTTCCAGGGAATCTGATGTCTTCTTCTGGCCTCCAAAGGCACTGGCACACACATATCTCACACACACACACACACACACACACACACACACACACGGTGGGCAGAGACAGAATATAATCTTAAAACAAACACAAGAAGTAAAATCACTGTTTTGTGAGCAGAAGAGCCCATAGCCTCGGCCTTCCTCATTCTCTGGAATGTCTTGCACTTGCTGGTCTGGAGTGATCAGGTGTCTGAACACTTACACACCACCAGCAGTTAAGTGGCATGGCTCACTTTCTTCTGTGCACCTTAGTAATTAATCCCATATAATCTCATTTTCCTGAGAGGTCTTTTGTTGTTTGTTTTTAATCTATGAAGCAAACTATAGATTTCCCTGACAAGTCACGATCTCTGTTTCAGGGCCAGTTACCATTCCTTGGTTTTAAGAAACTGAATGAGATAGCAAACATTACACAGAGGAGTTGGGAGACTTAGAGGTAGCGGTGATGGGCTATGTTCAGTAACTGAGAGCATGGCTTAGCCCCAGCCAATTTCTTGGCTTAGAGTCAGGTGCCATCATCTTGCTGACAATAACTTTGCAAGCACACACATCCAATGTCTTACTTCTTCACTAAATGAAGAAAACTAGCAGCAGAACCTATCCCACGTTCGTGTTAAGATGATTAAGTAGAGTATTCAAAGCCATGGTACTATATTCACTTTCTATTACTATGATAACAAAGCATTACTGATTTAGTAGCCAAAAACTGTGTTCATATCCCAACAAATCCATCTGCAACACTAAAGCTCAGGGAACAAGGTAGGAAAGAGGGTGGGGTGGCTGTGAGAGCCAGAGGAACAGAAAGTTGGCTGTGAGAATTGGGTCTCCTACAGATATCCAGAAAAGCTACACCCATGAATTCTCATCAACATGTGTAGGTTTAGATTTTTTAAAAACCTATTTTAATAAGGGTTTTTTTTTAATGCTTCCACCCCACCCCACCCCACCTTGGGTCGCTTCCAACCTCTGTCTGTCAAGATTCAGCCCTGTCAGGATAGAAATGGAATCAGCAGGAATGGCACAATCCAGCAGAAACCACCAGCCCTCTGCTGCCAAATCAGCATGAGTCAGCAGCAGCCACCAGGACCAGCCAGGAAGCCAGGAGCAATTCTCCACTGTGCTTCTTCTCTCAACGAACTAAAGATCAACAAAGATGAAAACTAGAGACCAACCAAGTGTTGCAAAGCTAGCTAAGCAAGTGTGCCACCACTGTCCGTTGAGTCCTATGTATACTCTCTCCGAACATCACGTGTCCTCCCACAGGTCTTGCTTCGGCAAAACGCTATGTGAAGTGGCCTCACCACAGGAGTCTGTATCAGCCAAACACCATGTGAGTTTGTATCACCTGACATATCCAGAAATTTCCACTTCAAAAGTGGCTGCCTAAAGAAGACACACCACCAGTTGAAATGGCAATGTGGGTGGGGGGAAATGTCACAAGGCCTCACCCCCAGATGAAATTAAAGCCTATTGAGAGAATCTGTCTTTTCCAGGGGTTATCCAGTTATTTATCCAATCTTGAGTGGTCAGCTTTAAACACGTATGGTGGGGGAGGGTATGGAACAGCAATAATTAAAGAAAAAGAAACTCATGAATTTGAAATGAGGTGGAGGGACGTGGAGGTAATTGTGGATGGAAAGGGTATGTAATAAAAATGATGTAAATACAACATTTGTGGGTGAAATTCTAAAAAATAAAATAAAACATTTTTAAGTCATACAGATATGTTATGTTGTAATACATTAGGTTAGTAGTCTGGGTGGGCTGAACACCCTGCATTGCCCAAGGGCAAAATGAAGGCATGGCAGTGCTGATCTGCAGTACCTGTGAAGAACCTCTTCTGCCTCTTCAACCTCTCCTGGGCTCCTGGCAGAGCTCAGTACTAAGAAGCGAGTTTTCTGTTTCTCTGCTTCCTGTTGGCTGGTGCTCTCTGCTTCTAGAAGCTGGCCACAATCCCTGCCTCATGGCCTCCTCATCAAGAGCACCAGCCTTGAGAGGCAGGGGTGATAGTAAATCTCCCTTGTGCTTATATTATCCCTGTCCTCCCATTTGCCTGGCCTTTTCTGTGTCTAGCTGTAGAGTGCTTGCACCTTTACAGGTCCATCTGACTGTGCTGGTCCCCATGGATAATCTAGGATACTCTTCTCTTCTAATATGAAGTAGATCTGTCCAGAGGCCCCGGAATTACAAGTGGGAGCTTGTTGCTACCCCAGGAATGTAGTACACTTCTTGGCACAAGTTAAGAAATATGTCAAATTTGACATTGTTGTTCTTTCTTAACATATCACCCCAAGGATAGTTGCCAGAGAACAGGGATGTGGTTTTTTTTGTTTTGTTTTGTTTTGTTTTGTTTTGTTTTGTTTTGTTTTGTTTTGTTTTTAAGGAGGCACAGTATTATAGGCTTGGTTCTAGGGATTTCTTCTTGTTTACAGTTAATATGTAAATTTCCTGGATAACTTCTCTTGAGCCTTGATTTCACTCTAGGTAAGAGTGTACGGGTTGAGATGCTTCATCAGGAGAAAAAGAACTGTCAACCTCTCCTGAGCCACAGGGTCACCCCGCCCCCGTGATGGTCATCTGCTTCTGAGGGAGTCAGATTTCCCGAAAATTTGGGATATTTTTTTTTAAACATGAAGGTATGGTGAGCTGCCAATGACAACAGCTATTTATACAGACATGAAAAATGAGCATTTCTGTTAGATGCTCTCCTGGAAAGAGGGTTCACTTATCTCCTTTTATCATTTTCTGAATAAGATCTCTCACCCGAAAAGTTCTCTGCTTCTTTCACAAATATTTCCAAAAGAGCAAGAGGCATGTAACATCTTCCATCATGAATGAACAACCAAAAACTCCCCTCAAAGCCCATCATCTGGTTGAGGAGCACCGCCATGCCGTCTATCTTATCATAATGTTGTGTGTGATATTCGAGAGGCTAAAAATGCTTTCTGATCATTCTTCCCAGCGCTGCCTTCACCTCCTTGTTCTTCAGGCTGTAGATGAGGGGGTTCAGCATGGGGGTGATGACGCTGTACTGCAGAGAGAAGACCTTCTCCAGGGGGGACCCTGAAGCCGGTAAGAGATAACTGATAAACCCCGAGCCATAGAACAAGATGACGGTAGTGAGATGGGACAAACAGGTGGAGAAGGCCTTGCTTCTCCCCGTGCTGGAGCTGACCCTCAGGACAGTGGTGACAATGCGGCCATAAGAGCAAACAATCATGACAAGCGTTCCAAAGAAATGCACGACGGAGGAGCAGAGCAGGAGTGTGAAGTTGGCGGCGGTGTCAGAGCAAGACAGAGGGAAGAGAGAAGACAGCTCACAGCTGAAGTGAGAAATCGTTTGGTCCTCACAGAAATCTAAACTGACAGCCGGGAGGGTATTGAGGAGAGCATCCACAACAGCCAGACACCAGGAGAGCCACACCAGCCCCACACAGAGCTGGCTACTCATCACCTGGCTGTAGAGCAAAGGGGAACCGATGGCAACGTAGCGGTCATAGGCCATCGCTGCAAGCAGACAGGCCTCGGTGCCGCCGGTGGCGAAGACGAAGAAGGCCTGAGCCAAGCAGCTTTCAACCAAGATGGTTTTCTCCTCAGAGAGTAGATTCTCGAGCATCTTGGGCGCCGTGACAGAGGAGTGACAGAGATCCAGGAAGGACAGCTGTCTCAGGAAGAAGTACATAGGTGTGTGGAGGTGGGAATCGGCCACAATCACAAGCAACATCAGGGAGTTCCCCACCACGGTGAGGAGGTAAACCAGAAGGAACAGGACAAAGAGTGCAGGTTGAATGTGGGGGTCGGTGGATAGTCCTAGAAGAACAAACTCATGGACAGCGCTGTGGTTCCTCATGGCTGCAGAGAAAAATACGAAACAAAAACAAAAGATAAGATCCGTCATTAAAGACCCTTAATGCACCTTAGCTACCCCAGCTCATACTCCTACTCACCATAAACCTCTGCTCAGCTACTTAAAAATGAACTCCCTGGCCGGGACTAAGACCATTAACATTATAAATCCACAATGCTATCTTTTATTGCGATGCCTTTCTCTGAGCTCAGTTGCGGCTGAGAGTA
The DNA here is from genome assembly GCF_000001635.26 of Mus musculus. Classification (NCBI taxonomy): domain Eukaryota; kingdom Metazoa; phylum Chordata; class Mammalia; order Rodentia; family Muridae; genus Mus; species Mus musculus. Next base: position 98,341,164 of record NC_000081.6, read on the forward strand.
TGAGAAATGTTTCCTGTCAGAGATAGAGAAAAAGCCCAAGGGTGGGTGGGTTACAGGGGAGATGAAGAGCTGAGACAGGGATTTAAGCAGGTGCAGAGACGCTGAGTGTGTTCTACAAACAATAGAAGAAAAAGTCAAGAGCACTGGACCAAGCACCAGAAAGCCAATCCTTACTTACTTCACTGCTTCCGTTTAACTTTAAATGCGACCTTTGTGTGTGTGTGTGTGTGTGTGTGTGTGTGTGTGTGTGTGTGCATTTTAACATGTCCACTTGCCTGCCAGAAATAAGAAACTCTATGAAATTAAGGTGCTTGGGAGTTTTCTTCTTTGAAATATACCCAATTGCTTAGTGTTTAGTGCCATAGTATTATTTAATTTTCAAACGTGTGCATATAATAATGAACTCTTAGAACAGCAGTCTAGATGTCTAATGCCTAGGGAGTAGGTGGACTTTTACAGGCAATTCTTTGCCTACATTGAGGCATGAGGTGCTGATCTCTGTTTGAAACGTGTTCCTGTTAGAAGCCCATTCTGACACCCACCCATCTGATAGACGTGCAGTGGCATAGCACGTGTGGGCTTTGTCAGTTCCTCAGGGGAACCTAACCTGTCTTCTCACAGCTGTGTGCCTCGTGCCATGCCAGCCTGAGTCACAAAAGAGTTGTCCGATCATCTTGCCTTCTCTCTCTTCTAAGTCAGCCTTAATTCACCCAGTTCTTCTGTGAAAACTGTGGTGACTCCTGTGTCACAGGTAGAGAGCACCTAAGCTTCCCAGGTTTGGAGAGAAACAAAACCCAACCAGCCTGACGCCTCAGCAGGTCCACCCTGGATAATGGTGCTACCTTGAGAGCAACATTTTAAGGGAGCAAATTGCTGAAAGCTAACATTTTATAGACTTAGCATTGGTAATATGAAACGGTAAATCAGAGACTGTATCTGGACATGTATTTTACTACTTTGAGAAGAAGAGAGAATTCATCCTCTTTCTCTCTTTAGATATGGAGGTGGTCAATGTCCACCCTCAGATCTTCCCATCCCACCTCAGAGGAAAGCAACGGAGGAGAGACCTCGGCTGAAGGGTCACAGCGGCCACAGAGGCTTGTGCCGTGCCATTCCAGAGCCAACACAAGTCAAATGTCCCTTTTCCTCTAAGCACGCCCAAGTGGCTGCCAAGATTCCAGGAGCTATAGAGAGATTCCAAACTTCCTTTTTTCTTTACAAGAAATTAAACCTTATTCATGCAATTCAGATGGCTACACAAAAGAGTCTTCGTGTCCAAAAAGGAAAAATAAAAACCATTGCTTCATGACACTGGGATTGAAGGGGAAGAGAGGACTCTAGTGTCACATGCCAGGAGAGCAAAGTGAGCAAAGGAAAGAAGGACTGCGCTGGTGACCATGGAGAGCGCCAGCTTCACACGTGAACCTCAGATAGACTCACCAGTGTAATGTAAGTCACTTCATTCTGCAGGCTTCTCCCTCGAAGCCATTTAGAGACCCTCAGGGGAAAAGCCTTTTTAAAACAAAATGAAAGTTTCCACTTTGGCTGTGCCTGATGCTTGAAATTCCACCCATCATTGATTTGTGCAACTTTGATGTAACAAACTGAAGACAAATAATTACGGGATACAACACGAAAGGCTTTTCCTTTCCAAGCAATACAATTTGGGGAGGGGGGGTGATGTTAATTGACTCTTGCTCAAGAGAAAAGGCTCCTTGAGAGCTGCTCATCTCAAAACCAGACAAAAGGTAACACACACAATAGCCGATCCTCCATGGTTCTCCTTTATAGAATAAAATTAGAGAGAGAGAGAGAGAGAGAGAGAGAGAGAGAGAGAAGACACAATGGCAACAGGGAGAGAGGCAGAGAGGACAGCCCAATCTATGTAACTATGTAACGGCAGTGTGAGCATCTACACTGTAGACTCAACATCACATAAATTAGAACAAAGCAAAACCTCACTAGATTTCCGAACCACAGCTACCCCTGCTACACAATCAACTGACAAAGATCGGATCTCCACTGGCTGGGGAGCAAGTTGAGCCCACCACACAGCAGCTGACGTCATCTTACAGAGGGCCCATTCCTGCGGGCCAAGAGGAACACCAACAGCCAAGCACACTGCCCCTCACCTGTGACCTCTTAGTGCTTACTATCCACCCTACCACTGCAGACTGTCTAATAATGGGGCTGCACACAGCAAGGGGCAAGAAAGGATACCACACCTCTGTGGGGACATGATGAGAAAGAAAGTAGGCAGCTACCTGCAAACCAAGGAAAATGGCCTCCAGGGAAAGCAAACTCACTTTCACCTTGACCTTGGACTGCTAGCTTCACCAGAAATACAATAGAATTTTCTGCTATTAAGACAGTAATTCTGCATCAGAGTTGCTTAGAGCTGAGACGCCATCCTAAGACAACATAGTACGACTACCTGACTACCTGTACTTGAAAAAGCTTCCCATCCCATCTGTTACAAAGTAAGGCCAGCAAGAAGTCTCAGCAGGTAAAGGTACTCGCTACCAAGCCTGATGACCTGAGTTCGATCATGGGGGACAATGTGCCCCACCCCCATGGTGGAAGAAGAGAACTGATCCCCACGTGCTGTCTTCTGAGCACCACGAGTGTGCTGTGGCACACGTCTGCCCACACGCATGTGCAAACACGCATACTCAGTATTAGATACCATTTGAGTTATTGATAATTATCTTAGGGCAGCAGTGAGGCTGAGGTAATGCAAGAGAACTGGCTTGTTTGTGTGAGTGCAATGGTTAAGTATTAAGGGATGAATGTCCATGTTATTGTTACCTTGTACTTTCTAATGATTCAATATGGCAGATTCTACCGGGGCATAAGCACAAAGCTATGCAAAAAGGAAAGCCGCGTGCCTACAGAAAGCAAAATATTAATGCTTGAATCTGAATCTAGGTTAAATTATATTAGTGTATGATTCTCTCAACTTCCTTGTATGCTTAAAGCTATTCAGATTTAAAAATGCCTTTAAGGGCTAAAGTGACAGTCAACCTTTGCCTTGAAGAATACAAGCATCCTAGCTCAGACGCTGGAATCCACACATAAAAAGCTGCCTGTGATGTATGCAGAGACAGTGACGGGCAGACCCTGGGGGCCACTGGTCAGCCTGCCTGGCTTACTTGCAGAGTTCCAGGCCAGTGAGAGACATTTTTCAAAGCAAAAAGGAGGAGCTCAGCAATGGATGGTCTTCCAGAGGACCCACATGCCAGTTCACAAGCATCTGTAATTCCATTTCCAGGGGACCGTGTGCCCTTTTCTGGCCTCTGCACAGACCAGGCACACATATGGTACACAGACACAAGTGCAGGCAAAACACCCATACACACGAAATAATGTTTTTAAAGTCAGAAACAAACAAACCAACAAAAAGCACCTAAGGTGCAACACCCAAGCACACAATTTTTTAATTATTTGGTTAAATTTCCACACGTACATAAATTAAATAGTTAACTTTTCATTAAGAAACTTACCCACCAAAGGAATTTGAATTAACACAAGATATTATTTTACTGCAATCATATGTGCATTTATACATGTGTGTGTACACGTACATCAGCTACAATGTATTTCCCTTGTCTGCGAAGTTACCTCGGGTGCGATGTAAACTTCTGGCAAACTGCTGCGCTTGGTTTGCAGGCACACCCTCTACCCTCACAGAGGCCCTCTCTAAATTACATTATATAGTTAAGTGTGTAATTGAAACAGCTGTATCTATGCTCCTCTTTCTGTTTTCATTAAGTGTCTGACAAGCATCACTATCTCCATGATACAAAAATATACATAGAACTCACTGAGTCTACGTAAAAGATGGCAGACAGAAACCAAAACAGAAGAGTGACGGAGGGATTCCCTTCAGGTCCCTGCAGTAGGAGGATGAGAGAGTTAAGACTTATTATTGGTTAGGAAAACCATAGTTAGGGAAGCAAAATCAAGCCAGCTATTTTCCCTGTGGCGTGCTAACCCCATAACCAGATCGGTGCTTTAACGTTCAGTGTGGTGAGAGCTCAGTCTCTGACTGACACCCATGCTCCTCAGTACCAGTGGGACCCTGCCCTGGGTTTGTTCTTCTGTTAACAGCTTTAATGCCACGTTTCACTATCAAAATTGCCCAGTAGACACAAGTCAGCTCAGGCACAGAAGTGGCAAACAGTCTCAACATACTGAACTGTTCAAGGCTAATGACGATTTGTAACTTGACAATTTTTTTTCTTAAATTTTACTTATATGTGTGTGTGCACAGGCACACACTTGAGTTCGGGTGCCTCAGAAGCTAGAGGTGTGGCATTCCCCAGAGCTGGAGTTACAGGCGGTTGTGAGCTGCTCAGTGAAGATGCTGGGAACCAAGTTTGGATGCTCTGAAAGAGCGGTCCAAGCTCTTAACTACTGAGCCATCCCTCAAGCCCCAATTTTCCCGCCTTCATTGTTCTGTGCTGTAAGGATCTAATCGAATCATGAAAGAGATTTAACGGAGCTCTGTTTCCAGTTTGATTTAAATCATCAATACACCAATGGAGAAGGAGGAGAGGTCCATCTGAGAACCCGTAAGAACGACTTAAACCAAGGGAAGAGACTGCTGGAGGGGTGTGCGTGCAGGAACGCTCAGGATAGAAAAAGACACAAGACAAAAGGAATTCAAAATAAAACCATAATATCTCAGAAAGGCACGAAGAGAGAGACAGACAAAAAAAAAATACCTCAAGGAACGGGGAGAAGAAATGGGACCATCTAGACAGCCCGGGGCATCTGTGTGCGTCTGGCGAGTATTCTGAAACTCAAGAAGCCTTACCTCAGGTGATCTCCATCAGGAAAGCACATCCCTAGCTACGCAGCTGGAGGACAGGTGTAGTCTTCAGTCCAGGGAGCTGAATGAGAAGTGTGTACAAGGCCTCCGGAACTCCCCTACACAGTTGAGGACACTTCCCTAATTTTTATCTGGGCGTCATCACAACCCACTCCGTATTTTTTTGAGCAATTTCTTTCATGTTTCTTAATACTGATCATGATCATTCGTCCACTTGACATCTTCCAGGACTGACAGTTTGCTGGTAGCATTGTCTGAAGGGACCCTCCAGTGTATACCATCAGGAAGGCAGCGTGGTTTAGAGTCAATGAGGCCAGTGGATTGAGTCAGGGAGCCTAAGAAGCAGTTGACTCAATGCCAGGCAGTCCCCGGAGGCATGCGGAAGCTTGACTTTTGCATCGTTAATTAAACAGGACTTTTTTTTTTTTTTTTTTTGGCAACAGGGGACTTTATTATGCATTATCTTTGAAAACTCTGGATTAAACTATTGGATGAGAAATCTTGCTGTGCTGATGACAGCTCACTGGAACAGGACAAAACCTGTCCCTGTGTAGGAAGGCACGATTTTTCCAATGACAAAATCCAAGGGGGAACAAATGAACCATTGGAGACTTAGCATGGAGGCTGAGACAATTGTGCTTCCCTCCTGATCATTTCCCACCTGTGTATGAAGTAGGTTTGTAAGAACAACTGCACTGAGTAGCCAAAGAGCCAAAGGAGGAAGAAGAGTAAACCTCTTCTCATTATTACTGTATTAAATAAGAAATTACAAAACAATCTTCCATTACATCATTAGGCACCAGACCTACTTACCTACACAAAGTGATTTAGCGGATATGCCCAAGGTACTTCTTAGGAATGGGATCCATGTCTAGGGTTAGTTTGGTCCATTTTGTCATTTAACTGTGTACCCGAGTGCTTTTTTCCATGCCTACAGGAAATAATCAATTCATTCATACTAGATTCATCATAAAGTCTTTCTCCCATTGATAACTCTTCAAGGTAATAAATAATAAAGCAAATGTGCTGTAATGAATTCAGTACACTCTACGCTGGGCATTCTATGCCTGTACTGGGTGTGTGTGCTAGTTCTATGTTCCAACCCTGTATGTAATAACTGCATCTGAGTATGTGTCTGACAACCTGATCTCACAGTTTGGATAGCACACTTCTCACTGATAGCAGTTCACTAGGTGTATATTTGACTGGCTTCAAGGTAAGATATCTGTATGGTACTCATACTCAAAGAAACTGTTCACATCTCAGTGAGAGAAGAGGAGGTCGGATATTATATAGTTACAGCACAAAACCACTCAAAGATGTGATCTAAGAACATTGCCAGAAAGAAAGAAAGGAAGGAAGAAAGAAAGAAAGGAAGGAAGGAAGGAAGGAAGGAAGGAAGGAAGGAAGAAACTGTGTCACAGTGGGAATAATCTACTGAGTCAGGAAAGAAATTAAAGATTTCCTAGAATCCAATGATAATGCATTATGTGTCACAATGAAAGCAGTGCTAAGAGCAAAGTTCATACCACTAAGTGCCTTCATTAAAAAATCAGAGAGATCTTATGCTAGCAACTTAAAAGCATGTCTGCAAGCTCTAGAACAAAAAGAAGCGAACACACCCAAGAGGATTAGAAGGCAAAACATAATCAAAGTCAGGGCTGAAATCTGCAAATTAGAAACAAAGAGAAGAATACAAAGAATCAAGTAAACAAAGAGCTGGCCCTTTGTGAAGACCAACCAGATAAACACTTAGTCAAAGTAACCAAAAGGCAGAGACAAATTAACAAAATCAGAAATAAAAAGGGGGGTGGGGACATAGCAACAGACACCACGCAAATCCCGAGAATCATTGTCTGTATCCCTGTCATAGTGATGAACCTCCAGAGCGAGTGCAGGCAGGCGCTCAGCGACACCAGTAGCCCCAGGAATTTCCAGTGAGGCTGAGCATTTCTGATGCTCCTTTCACACATTGTATGTGGTCCTGGATTCTATCATTTATCATCTTTCACTCCTGCAACATGAACTAGCTCTGTATTCCTTTCATACAAAGTAAGATTCCATTCGTGATCATATTATGGTTTGAATATGAAATGTCCCAAATGTTTTATGGGTTGAATGCTAGTTCTCAGTTGTTGGTGCTATTTGGAGGAAGCTCTGGAAACTTTAAGATATAGGAAATAGGTCACTGGTGTGAGGAATTCTTGAATACCTCCCCTCTTCTTCTTGGACCCATGATAGGACCAACGTTTCTGCTCCACACACTCCTCATCATGATGCCCCAGACTCACAGTGGAATCAACCCTCCATGGACTAAAACCTTGAAACCATGAACCAAAATAAAGCTCTTCTCCTTTACATGTGTTTCTGCCAGATATGAATGTCTGTCACAGTCGTAAGGGACTGGGTTTCATAATGGGTATACTGCTGTTAATCCACTGAGCAAATAAGGTTCATTGGATTGTTTCTGATTTGTGGCTGGTATAATATGGCTATGAGTGTGGTGACAATTTTGGAATTTTAAATTCTTTTAAAAACACAGAAATATAACACCATGTTTTTGTTTTAATCCCAGGTGTGGGGTACAGGGCTGCTTCATATTGTTCACAATAGCTGACTATGATTTGCCTCATGCTCTAGCAGGGACGTGATTTTGCCAGCAGCAGTTAGTTTCTGTGACTATGTGACATTTGGAATTCTGGGGACTTTTCAGAGGGTATATAAATGCTAGAGCCCTGAGAGGCATGGTGGGTTGTTAGTTATTATTGTTTGCTCTTGTTTGTTATTGGTTGTTTGCTATTGGTTGTTGTTGGTTGCTTCCTGTTGATTGTTGTTGGTTATTGGTTGCTGTTGATTATTGGTTGTTGTTTGATTGTTGTTGGTTGCTGTTGGTTGTTGGTTGGTTGCTGGACACCCCTAATTGCCAAGATGTAATCTAATAATGATATTGCTCCCTTTCCTTTCTATCCTTTATTCTCTTCTACCTAGTGTTAAGGGATTGAAATGGTGAAAAAAGCATAGGGGAGTGTTAGTAGGACTTACAAAGTAGCAAACATGCACTACATATGAGTATACACACATTTTGCGTTGACATGTTTTATGTTTTGACTCTCTCTGGTATAGTCCAGGAACACAATTCTAATTCAAACAGTAATTCTGTAGCCCACTGTCTTAGTTACTGTTGCTGTGACAAATGACCACAATTAAGACAACTAAGTGTGTTGCTTTCAGAGGGTTAGAGTCCATAACAGTGGAGCAAAGGTATGTCAGCAGAAAGAGCTTAATCTCCAAGCAGGAGGCAGAGGCTACACTGGGGATGACACAAGTGTTTTGAAACCTAGATGCCCACTCCCTGTAAAACACACTTCCTCTAAGACCACACATCCTAATCCTTTACAAAAAGTTCCACCAACTGGGGACCAAGCATTCAAATGTATGGGCTTATGGGGGCCATTCTCATTTAAACTACCACACTCAATTTATGAGGAAAGGCAACTAGTTACTCAACGTCCACTATGAATATGGAAGATTTCTAATTTCTCTATACCCTATCTTTAAAAATGTGTGTGTGTGTGTGTGTGTGTGTGTGTACATGCATAATGTTTGAATGTGGCATATACAATGGCAGGTATGTGAAGGTCAGAGGACAACTTTGAGAAGCAACTCTCTCCTACTTTTACACAGTTCTAGGGATGTCGCCAGGCTTGCACTGCAAGCATCTTTATCAGCTGGACCTTCTTGCCAGACACACTGATATCTTCTTAAAACCCTTGTTTTACTATCTATCTCTATTAAAGTTCATTGTGATGCTCAGGTAGCTGAGTATGTGTGAAGCATAGGACTAACATGTAGCAATTTCCTCTGAGCTAAAACATTCCATGCCATTTGGAAGCTTGGTACGACACAGGATGTTCTGAGGGAGGTGGAACACTCTGTTCTGCATCAAACTCATTAAAGCTCAGGAAAAGCAACTCAAAAGCTTTAGGAAGTCCCTGAAACTGACCACATACACTAGACTCCTCCATCTCTAAGCGTGTCTAAGAAATGTTGCCTGGAAGAAGACCAGCCAAGCTTCCTAGAAGTTCAGACCAGCTAAAGAGGCAAAGATCAACTGCCCTGACTGGAGAAGAAATTCTCCATCCTGTCAGGCTACCTGCAGTTATGCAGCATGCTTCACATTTCCAGTGTTCATGAGCTCTCATATCACCCATGCTGAGGCGCGCTTTAATGGCACATCTATCTTTGAGAATTTCTGTTCCTGTAAGCAACCCATATTCCTGCAAATTACCCCAATGCAACATGTGACCTCATCAAGTTGGACTTCAATGGTGCCTTGGTTTGAGTTTTATTGCTGTGAAGAGACACCATGACCGCAACAACTCTTGTAAAGGACAACATTTAATTGGGGCTAGTTTATAGTTTCAGAAGTTCAGTCCATTATCATCATGATGGGAAGCATGGCAGTGTGCAGGCAGACATGGTGCTGGAGGAGCAAAGAGTTCTACATCTTGATCTGCAGGCAACAGAAGGAGACTATGTCACTGGGAGTGGCTTAAGCATACATGAGACCTCAAAGCCTGCCTCCACAGTGCTACACTCTCTCCAACAAGGCCACACCTCCTAACAGTGCCACTCCCTGTGAGCTTATGAAGGCCAATTATGTTCAAACTGTCACCGATGGGATCCTTATTTGGGTCTGTCATGGATTCTCTATCTGGAGTGAGTAGAATCTATTAACATCCCCTGGGAATAGTGTCATGCAACAGAGGGTGCATGTATACATGCATTTGTACATGTATATGCATACATATATACATACATTCTATATGCATGCATGTAGAATCCAGAGGTTAATGTCAGGCGTCTTCAAGTGTGTTTCCTGGTCAGACCCTACTTGCTTCTTTTGAGACAGCTTCTCACTATATATGGGGCTCATTGATTCAGCTAGACTTGCTGACCAATGAGCTCTTTATGATTTTGTCCCTCCCCCTCCCCCCACCCCATTTCCCAGCACCAGGGTTACACATGTAGGCCACCATGGACAGCTCTTCCATGGGCCCTGAAAGTCTGAACTCAGGTCTTCATTTCTCCATGGCAGACACTTGGCTAATTAAGCCATCTCCTTATCCCTCTAGGGTATCTTTTTTATTTCTTCTTTAAGCCATTGGTTATTCAGTTGTGTATTGTTTAGTCTCTGGGTATCTGGGGGATTTTTAGGGTTTTTTTCCTAGCTTCTTATTTATATGTTTCATATGACTGTGGCTAGAATTGAGATATTATATGATTTTAATCCTTTTAAGTTTATTAAAATTTGTGGCCTAACATCTATCTTAGAATATATTCTACTGCAGATGGGCAAAATGTGTTACTTGGGTCCAATTTATACTATTTTTTCTATATTATCTGTTGATTTTTAGAGCATAGAAATCCCATGATATCATGGCACTACTCTCTATTTCTTGCTTTGGATCCGTTAATATTTGCAATATTTATTTAGATCTCCCATTTGAGGTGCCTACATATTTACAGCTGTTATAATATCTTAAGGGATTAACCCCTTCATTACAATATGATGATCTTTTTCTATTACTATTTTGAGCTAATATCTATTATATAGGAGTATACCCATACCTTTGCTCTTGACTTCCATTTGTTTGGAAAATCCGGATGTCCCTTCACTGTTTGTCTGTCTGTCTTGTGAAGTCAGTCATGTCAAGGAAGCATGTGGTTAGATATTTCTGTTGGATCCTTTAAAGATTCTGTAAACTGCTCTATATATCTTGTGATGAAATAGGCTGATGTAATTGTTAATAAAGTCAGGATTTAGTGTCACCCCCTTGTCTCTGTCCTTTGCTTCCTCTTGCTCTTCTCCTTTGTAATTTGATCTTTCATTGGCAGTGGTACTCTTATTTTGGCCTTCTCTTCTGTGCTGCTACAATAAGTTTTTATGCACAGTTTATATGATTTGTATATGCTTGTCCCAGGGAGTGGCAGGATTAGAATGTGCGGCCCTGTTGAAGTAGGTGTGCCACTGTGTGTGTGGGTTATAAGACCCTCATCCTAGCTGCCTGGAAGTCAGTATTCTGTTAGCAGACTTCAGATAAAGATGTAGAATTCTCAGCTCCTCCTGTACCATGGCTGCCTGGACGCTGCCCTGTTCCCACCTTGATGATAATAGACTGAACCTCTGACCCTGTAAGCCAGCTCCAATTAAATGTTGTCCTTATAAGAGTTGCTTGGTCATGGTGTCTTTTCATAGCAGTAAAACCCTAACTAAGACAACAGCCTACATATAATTGATATTTACAACCATTTTTTAATCTGATAGTGCTTAATTTTCATTTCACACACACACTGCACTTCTACACCTCTCATGTTTCCTTTTTGATCTTACAACATTACAACCACACTATTAAGATGACCTAATTCTACAGCTCATTATCTTTGCCAGTGAGTTCATGTGTTCATAGATGGATGTTGTTTAATTTTCAGCTTAAAGGTATCCTGGAATGCCAGTCTTTGTGGAGATGAAAATCCTCAGCTTTTGTTTTCTAGATAGGATTCTATCTCTTCTTTGTGTCCCAGAGACAGGCTTTCTGGGTATAGCAGCTTTAGTTGATAGACTCTCCTCACCCCAGAAATGCTGAATGCTCCATTCCACTCTCAGTACACCAGGTGTCCTGCAGCTTACCTGCTGACCTCCATCTGGAAGTTCCTTTGTATACGATGGGCTTCAACAAGTTTCCCTTGATATCATTGCAGTGTCTGGATCTTAAAAGGTTGATTAGAATGTCTATTCGTGAAATCTTCTTCGGTCTGAAGTTTCTTGAGCACTTGAGCGTCAAGTACCTGCGTGTCCACATCTGGTACACACTCTTTGGAAGGTTTAAACTATTCTTCTCTTTAAGTAGGCATTGTCTTCCTTCATCCCCCTCTCTGTCTTCTATAACCTGACCATGTGAGTTCTCTAGAGGCTCATCTGTAAACCCTGTCATATTTGCCTGCCTCTCACACCATACTTGAGATGTTCTGCCAACATGGACCCTCTAAAACTTTGAGTAAAAGTATTGACTCCTTTAAGTCGCTCAGACATGCAAAAGTAAGAAGACAGAAAACGAGTGTCAAACGGGCAGGGTTGTTGCTGCAACCAAATCTGATCACACAGCTTTAGGCCTCTGGAACTGCTTGGCAAAAAGAATTTAGAAGAGTTTGGAGATGCAGACTAGAGAAGCCATAGCATTTTATATAAAAATAATAATAATAATAAAAAGAAAAGAAAAAGAAAAAAAAGGGGGTGGGGGGGACATCCTGGTGGGAGTTTAGAATAGCAAAACTCTAATGAAATCCAGTCAAAGGCGGTAGAACTCATGAGGTTTCTATGGGGACAGAGACTCCATTGAGAATTGGATTTAAAAACATTCGTGTTACATTTAGAAAAGACTTTGTCTATATTTTCCCCATGTCCTATAATTTTGAGTGAGGGCGATTATCTTAGTTTGGGTTTTATAGACACCATGACCAAGGCAAGTCTTATAAAGGACAACATTTAATTGGGCCTGGCATTGAACAGATTCAGATGTTCAGTCCATTATCATCAAGGTGGGAGCATGGCAGCATCCAGGCAGGCGTGGTGCAGGAGGAGCTGAAGGCTGCTAGCAGAATACTGGCTTCCAGGAAGCTAGGACATGGGTATTAAAGCTTACACTCACCGTGACACACCTAATCCAACAAGGCTACACTTCCTAATAGTGCCATTCCCTGGTCCAAGCATATGCAAACTATCATACTGATTCAAAAGCAACAGGATAATTAATGTGATGGAGGACATTTTAAGATAGTAAAGTATTTGGGATTTGGCATGGCTGTTACTAGATGCTTTTATCCTGGTTTACAGTGGTTTGAATAGGTATGGCCCCCATAGACTTACGATTTTGAATGCTTAGGCCCATAGGAGGTGGCACTATTAGGAAGTATGGCCTTGTTGGAGTATGTGTGGCCTTGTTGGAGGAAGTATGGGGGCAAGTTTAAGGTCTTCTAGGTTCAAGCTATACCCAGTGTGCCACACAGTCTCCTTCTACTGCCTATGGATTAAGATGTAGAACTCTCAGCTCCTTCTCCAACGTATGTCTGCCTGAATGACACCATGATTCTTGCCATGATGATAATGGACTAAACCTCTGAACCTGTAAGCCAGCACCAATTAAATGCTTTACTTTATAAGAGTTGCCTTGGTCATGGTGTCTCTTCACAGCAATAGAACAGTGACTAAGACAGGCCCTCCCCCATCAATCACTAATTAAGAAAATGCCTTGCAGGATTGCATACTATCTGATTTTACGGAGGCATTTTCTTAATGGAGGTTCCCTCCTCTCAGATGATTTTAGTTTGTGCCAAGTTGACACAAAACTATCCAACACAGGTCTCATTTCTTCTTCTTCTTCTTCTTCTTCTTCTTCTTCTTCTTCTTCTTCTTCTTCTTCTTCTTCTTCTTCTTCTTCTTCCTCCTCCTCCTCCTCCTCCTCCTCCTCCTCCTCCTCCTCCTCCTCCTCCTCCTCCTCCTCTTCTTCTTCTTCTTCTTCTTCTTCTTCTTCTTCTTCTTCTTCTTCGTCTTCTTCTTCTTCTTCTTTCTTCTTCTTCTTCTTCTTCTTCTTCTTCTTCTTCTTCTTCTTCTTCTTCTTCTTCTTCTTTTTGAATGTGTAAAGTTTAATTTTCCATGCATCTTGACTAGATTTAGACTCATAGTCAAGTGACATAATTCTGGGGTTCTTGCGTGGTGGTGTTTCTGAAGGTTATCTGTGGAGAAATGCAACCTGAATCTGGGTGGAGCCATGGCATAGGCCAATTTCACAGAATGAATAAAAGGAGAGGAAGGGAAGGAGAGAGAGGAGGGAGGAAAAAGAAAGGAGGGGAAGGAAGGAAAGGGAAGAGTTGAGGAGAGGAGAAGGGAGGGGTGGAAATTGAGGAGAGAGGAAGGGAGGGAGGAGCCTTGTGTTCATCTTTCTGCTCCATGGCTGTAGACACAATGAAGCCATCAGTCCCATCTGTCTACTGTTGTCCCTTCTGGCCATGATGACATCCTCCAACTTTAAGCCAAAATAAACCTTTCTTTCCTTAAGTTGTTGTTGTCTGGTGTTTGGCAACCAGAAAGGCATCTAATACAGCCGATCCAGAATATTACCCAAGTAAACCTAAAAGGTCAGGAACACACTAAGATGTAGACATTTGCAGGGACTTTCTGAATTGGTCTTTAGTGCCTGAGGAAATAATGCTAATATCGGCAAAGGGGCCCCATGACATTAACAAGCTTCTGCCCAGCAAAGAAACAGCCAAGTGAAGAGACAGCCTACACAACGGAAGGAAATCTTTGCTGGCCACTCACCCAACAGATCCATATCCAGAGTATACAAAGGACACGAAAAAAATCTCAACAATAACAAACTAAACAAGCCAATCAATATATAGGCCAGTGACCCATTCATGATAAAAGTTCTGGAAAGATCAGGAATTCAAGGCCAATACCTAAACATGATAAAAGCAATCTACAGCAAACCAGTAGCCAACATCAAAGTAAATGGAGAGAAGCTGGAAGCAATCCCACTAAAATCAGGGACTAGACAAGGCTGCCCACTTTCTCCCTACCTTTTCAACATAGTACTTGAAGTATTAGCCAGAGCAATTCGACAACAAAAGGAGATCAAGGGGATACAAATTGGAAAAGAGGAAGTCAAAATATCACTTTTTGCAGATGATATGATAGTATATATAAGTGACCCTAAAAATTCCAACAGAGAACTCCTAAACCTGATAAACAGCTTCGGTGAAGTAGCTGGATATAAAATTAACTCAAACAAGTCAATGGCCTTTCTCTACACAAAGAATAAACAGGCTGAGAAAGAAATTAGGGAAACAACACCCTTCTCAATAGCCACAAATAATATAAAATATCTCGGCGTGACTCTAACGAAGGAAGTGAAAGATCTGTATGATAAAAACTTCAAGTCCCTGAAGAAAGAAATTAAAGAAGATCTCAGAAGATGGAAAGATCTCCCATGCTCATGGATTGGCAGGACCAACATTGTAAAAATGGCTATCTTGCCAAAAGCAATCTACAGATTCAATGCAATCCCCATTAAAATTCCAACTCAATTCTTCAACGAATTAGAAGGAGCAATTTGCAAATTCATCTGGAATAACAAAAAACCGAGGATAGCAAAAACTCTTCTCAAGGATAAAAGAACCTCTGGTGGAATCACCATGCCTGACCTAAAGCTTTACTACAGAGCAATTGTGATAAAAACTGCATGGTACTGGTATAGAGACAGACAAGTGGACCAATGGAATAGAATTGAAGACCCAGAAATGAACCCACACACCTATGGTCACTTGATCTTCGACAAGGGAGCCAAAACCATCCAGTGGAAGAAAGACAGCATTTTCAACAATTGGTGCTGGCACAACTGGTTGTTATCATGTAGAAGAATGCGAATCGATCCATACTTATCTCCTTGTACTAAGGTCAAATCTAAGTGGATCAAGGAACTTCACATAAAACCAGAGACACTGAAACTTATAGAGGAGAAAGTGGGGAAAAGCCTTGAAGATATGGGCACAGGGGAAAAATTCCTGAACAGAACAGCAATGGCTTGTGCTGTAAGATCGAGAATTGACAAATGGGACCTAATGAAACTCCAAAGTTTCTGCAAGGCAAAAGACACTGTCTATAAGACAAAAAGACCACCAACAGACTGGGAAAGGATCTTTACCTATCCTAAATCAGATAGGGGACTAATATCCAACATATATAAAGAACTCAAGAAGGTGGACCTCAGAAAATCAAATAACCCCCTTAAAAAATGGGGCTCAGAACTGAACAAAGAATTCTCACCTGAGGAATACCGAATGGCAGAGAAGCACCTGAAAAAATGTTCAACATCCTTAATCATCAGGGAAATGCAAATCAAAACAACCCTGAGATTCCACCTCACACCAGTGAGAATGGCTAAGATCAAAAATTCAGGTGACAGCAGATGCTGGCGAGGATGTGGAGAAAGAGGAACACTCCTCCATTGTTGGTGGGATTGCAGGCTTGTACAACCACTCTGGAAATCAGTCTGGCGGTTCCTCAGAAAATTGGACATAGTACTACCGGAGGATCCAGCAATACCTCTCCTGGGCATATATCCAGAAGAAGCCCCAACTGGTAAGAAGGACACATGCTCCACTATGTTCATAGCAGCCTTATTTATAATAGCCAGAAACTGGAAAGAACCCAGATGCCCCTCAACAGAGGAATGGATACAGAAAATGTGGTACATCTACACAATGGAGTACTACTCAGCTATTAAAAAGAATGAATTTATGAAATTCCTAGCCAAATGGATGGACCTGGAGAGCATCATCCTGAGTGAGGTAACACAATCACAAAGGAACTCACACAATATGTACTCACTGATAAGTGGATACTAGCCCAAAACCTAGGATACCCACGATATAAGATACAATTTCCTAAACACATGAAACTCAAGAAAAATGAAGACTGAAGTGTGGACACTATGCCCCTCCTTAGAAGTGGGAACAAAACACCCATGGAAGGAGTTACAGAAACAAAGTATGGAGCTGAGATGAAAGGATGGACCATGTAGAGACTGCCATATCCAGGGATCCACCCCATAATCAGCTTCCAAATGCTGACACCATTGCATACACTAGCAAGATTTTACTGAAAGGACCCAGATGTAGCTGTCTCTTGTGAGACTATGCCGGGGCCTAGCAAACACAGAAGTGGATGCTCACAGTCAGCTAATGGATGGATCACAGGGCTCCCAATGGAGGAGCTAGAGAAAGTACCCAAGGAGCTAAAGGGATCTTCAACCCTATAGGTGGAACAACATTATGAACTAACCAGTACCCCGGAGCTCTTGACTCTAGCTGCATATGTATCAAAAGATGGCCTAGTCGGCCATCACTGGAAAGAGAGGCCCATTGGACACGCAGACTTTGTGTGCCCCGGTACAGGGGAAAGCCAGGGCCAAAGGGGGGGAGTGGGTGGGTAGGGGAGTGGGGGTGGGTGGGTAAGGGGGACTTTTGGTATAGCATTGGAAATGTAAATGAGCTAAATACCTAATAAAAAATGGAAAAAAAAATATATAGGCCAGTGAAATAATCAAACTAGTCTCAAAATATGAGTTACGAATGACCAATTAACATATAAAAAATGTCCAGTCTCATGGGGCATAGATAAGTGTGAATTAAAACCACACTGAGACTCTATGTCACCCAAGTCAGAACATTCTCTTTATTGGTTGGGGTTCTAGAGTCACAGAACTTATGACTGTCTCTCTATATTAAGGGAATTTATTGTAATGACTTACAGTCTGCAGTCCAACTAACCCAACAATGGGCAGCTGTGAATAGTAAGTCCAAAAATCTAGTAGTTGCTCAGTCCCACAAGGCTGGTTGTTTCAGCTGGTCTTCTGTATAAACTGGAATTCTGAAGAAGTGGGTTCCAACAGATGTTCTGGCAAGTACATGCAAGCAGGAAAAGAAGAGTGAGTCTTCCTTCTTCCAATGTCCTTAAGTAGGTCTCCAGCAGAACATGTGGCTCAGATTAAAGATGTGTACCACCACATCTGGATCTGGAACTTGCTTTGTCCCAGGCTAACCTTGAACTCAGAGATCTTCTTGCCTCAGTCTCCTGGGACTAAAGGCATGTACTACCTTGCCTGGGCCTAAGCTTTTCATGGCCACTATGCCTCAAGTGCCTATAGATCACAGGTGTTGTGCCCTCCATTTCTGGATTGTAGGTCATTCCAGGTGTCGTCAAGTCAACAATCAGGAATAGCCATCACAGCCTTTATTAAGGAAAGAAATAACAAAAGCTGGTAAGGATATGGACAAGGAGCCCCATAATACACTCCAGCCACTAGGGAGTCCAAGGAGGCTCATTAGAAAACTGGAAGTAGATCTACTGTTTGACACAGCTCTTCCACTCGTAGGTATGTACCCAAAGAACTCTACATCAACACATCACAGAGATACTTCACACCAGTGCTTGTTATATGGAACCAACCTAGATGTCCATCAACAGAGGAATGGCTTAAGAAAATGTCCTATGCGTATACAATGGAGTTTTTCAGCCATGCAGAAGAAAGTGTATGCAACCAATAAGAATTATATTATGTTAATTAAGCCAGTCTAGGATAAAAATCCATATACTTTCTCTCACATGTGGTTTGTAGATTTTATGTAGCTATGTAAGATCACACGTGCATCTATGACACAAAAAGAGAAACTAAACTATTGAGAAGAGCAAGGAGGAGAGGAAGAGGGTTGGGATAAACTCAAAGGGTATAATATGCTTGTATGTAACCCAGTACCATGTGCAGTGAATGTACACTAGTGAACAAAAGTAGACAGTAGTTCCTTCTTTTCTATTTTCTGGAATTAAGAGTATACAGCACATGTTATTCTCTCTTAAAGGCCAACAGAATTCATCAACAAGAACATCCATGCCTAAAAGGCCCTTGTTTGATTTGTTATATGAAGGTGTTTCTGAATACAAGTTCAATACCACTGCTCTGTTTGTTTTCCTTTACTAAAACTGGATGCTTCAGCTCTTTCAAGGAATGTAGCTACTTCATCTAAGAGTTGTGTACCCCAGTTCTGGCTTTCTTCCCCTGGAGGTCTGAAGTTCATGGTCTGATTCTTGTTTTGAACTCGCTGCTTTATTCTAAATTTAAGGAAATGGCGTATCTCATCAAGTGATCAGTGTACACTGAGAAAAATGTTTCTCCTAGTGTTGATTCAAGCTTTATGCATGAGGATTGGGTTAAATGGATGGATTGCACCATCAACCTCAACCAATGACGTGCATGTTGTATGGTAACCAATGACGGGCATTTCTCAGTGTCCTCCTACAGCTGTGACTTTGAGTTTCTTCTCATACCTATAGGACTTTAAGCCACTTAATTTTGAAGCTGTAACTTTAGATCATACATATTTAGATTTTTAAACATTTTGAGGACAAGATTACCTTATCGTTGTATAATGACCTATCTTCCCCAAAGTCTTTATCCTGAAGAATACTTTGAAAAATGAGCCCAGATGAACCAACCTTCTTTATTCTTCCATGGTATCTTTCTACAACATTTTCCTTTGATGCACAATATTCTTAAATTTTTCTTTTTATAGAGAGGATATAGTAGGGTTTTCCTTCTAGATAGTTTGATCATAGTGGCTTTTCTCTGCATTTAGTACCTGTCTGGAGAGCTGCCATATGCATTTTAAAATAATCTGACTTTAAAAGAAAATAATCTGACTTCATTTTGATAAGTATTTCATTAACATGGTATAAAATCCTTTAACTCTTGTTTTCCTAAATATGTGCAGTTCTCTCTCCCTGTCCTCATGTGCTCCTTTGTCATACGTCATCTTTATACATAAATATTTATACATAACAATTTCCTTTCATCAGACTTTGAGGTACAGAGCATCCAAAGGTTTCTTTTACCTTTAATTTCTTCATCTTTGCATTCTTCATTTATTCACACACATCCAAGCTTCAAGCCTACATCATATTCCATCTAACTAGGAAACTTTGTTTACTCTCTTGGTAGGGCTGGTCTTACAGGGACAGGCTTCCTCTTGTTCTGTTTGCTGAGAGAGTCTGAGCTCTTCTTTTGAAGATAATTTTATGAGTGTCGCTTTTCAGCTGTTTGTTGCAGCAATGTAAAGATCCCCTTCCCTTGTCCTCTTGCTTCCACCATTCTGATGAGAATCGTGTCTGCAGGGAGGTTTCCTCAGCCTTGGTTCCTTCACATTTCTCAGAGGGAAAAAAAGCTGGCAACAGGGTACATGCTCCCCTGTCTCCAGCCCCAAGGGCTTCACATCTCTTATCCCTCTACATTCAGCCTTAATTAGGAATTAATTATTTTTTAATGCACTTATTTTCCCAGTCAATGTAGATGACTTTGGATGGCATCAGTCTTAGTTAATCCATCCCTGGTGCTGTCTTTATCTAGATTTTAGGTTAGTTATTTGCATTTCAATCTGGGTTGTCTTCCTTGATTAGGAGTATGTATTAGCTTGCTAAGTGTCTAGCCAGCTTCTAGTGCAGAGGTGAGAAATATGGTCTTTCCATATAAAGTTTCACTTTAGTATTTCTGGTATCTTGTTAATCACAGCTCATTCTTCAGCCCCAGCTAACCAAAACCACAGAATCTTCACAATCAAAATATCAATGGCCCTGAAAAGAGTCTTTAATCTTCCCTCTGAAATTTCACAAGCCAGGACTCCATCATTTGCACTGTTCTCAACATTATCTTCCAAGCTCCTACACAACATCCCACAGAGTTCTTAACACCCAATGGCTCTTCTAGCCCAAAGTTCCAAAGTCCTCCCATAGTCCTCCCCAAAATATGGTCAGGTTGTCACAGGAATACCCCACTATGCTGGTACCAATTTGTCTTAGTCAGGGTTTGTATACCTGTACAAAACATCATGACCAAGAAGCAAGTTGGTGAGGTGTGATGGTTTGTATACGCTTGGCCCAGGGAGTGGCACTATTAGAAGGTGTGGCCTTGTTGGAGTAGGTGTGTTACTGTGGCTGTGGACTTTAAGACCCTCATCCCAGCTGCCTGGAAGCCGGTATTCTGCTAGCAGCCTTCAGATGAAGATGTAGAACTCTTAGCTCCATCTCCAGCACCATGCCTGACTGGATGCTGCTATGGTCCCACCTTGATGAAACTGGACTGAACCTCTGAACCTGTAAGCAAGCACCAATTAAATGTTGTCCTATATAAGACTTACCTCAGTCCTAGTGTCTGTTCACAGCAGTAAAACCCTAAGAAAGGAGGACCAAATTTATTCATCTTACACTTCCACATTGCTGTTCATCACCAAGGGAAGTCAGGACAGGAACTCACACAGGTCAGGAACCTGGAGGCAGGAGCTGATACAGAGGCCATGGAGGAATGCTGCTTACTGGTTTGTTTCCCCTGGCTAGCTCAGCTTGCTTTCTTATAGAACCCAAGACATGATTTCTTCATGTCTAAAACAAACTTTTGCTATTTGATATACTCGAGAAGTTATGCCTCTATTGAATTATAAAAATATTGTTAGAATTATTTCTTAAGAAGCTGGGGCTGTAGAGATGGCTCCGTGGTTAAAGAGCACTGACTGCTCTTCTGAAGGTCCTGAGTTCAAATCCCAGCAACTACATGATGGCTCACAACCATCCATAATGAGATCTGACACCCTCTTCTGGGGTATCTATTAGAAGAATGTTAGAGCTTCTGACAACCAACTTACTTCTTTAATCACTGTCTTCACATGCTTTATAATGCAGTGACTTTTCAGTAAGACCTTCCTCTTCAGCAACATGATGTATTCCAACAATAAATACGGTCTGGAGCTTATGTCATATATCCATATGTTTATTTCAGCAGTCATAATAATTGTTTTCAAAATGCATGAACATTTTATGGTTTTTTCTTATTTTATTTCTTAATTTCTTTAATAACCATTCATTTTATATACATGGAATTTATGCACTATGCAATCCTTTTAACTATCTTAATATACACCTATACGACTCTTCTATAGTAACTTACAATGTCAATTGTTATAAAGCTGTTGCCTCTCTGATTAAGCTTTTCTTTGGTGTTACTTTAGAATTGTGACTTGTTGATCTGAATGCTTCCTTTTTTCATGACTGTTCCCTGGGCTTATCTCTATCTGTGAGAGCTTTGCCTCCATGTATGTATGTACCACATGTATGCCTGGTGCCCACAGAAGTCAGAAGTGGGCACTCAACCCCCTGGAACTAGAGTTATGGATGTCTGTGAGCCACCACATGAGTGCTAAGAGTTAAGCCCCAGTCCTTTTGTAAGAACAAGTGTGCTTATCTACTGTGCCACCTCTCTCCCAGATGTCTGGCAAGGTTTTTTCTCTTGTGACTTTCAAAACTCTTTCTTTGTTCTGTATGTTTTGTGTTTTAATTGTGATACCCTCTGGGATTTTTCTTTCTGGTCTTTCCTATTTGGTGTTCTGTGTGCCTCTTGCATTAGTTTGGGAATGTCTTTCTTTTGTTTGGAGAAGTTTTCCTCTATGATCATGTTGAAGAGCTACTGTGTGCCATCAAACAGGGATTCTTTTCACAGATGTCTGTAATTAGATTTGTTCCTTTGATGGAGTCCCATATTCCCTGCATGTTCCTTTTCTGTGCTTTAAAGGGGTTTACCATATTTTGCTTATTTGCTCTAGATCTCTGCTCTACCTCTGAGTCCTGACATTCTACCATCTTCTTGGTTCATTTTACTCTTTAGATTTTCCACTGAGCTTTCCAGCTGGAATACGAATTTTCAATTCCACATCCTTTTCAGCTTGTGTTTTCTTCAATGTTTCTATGTCTTCATTGAACTTAGGTTAAATCTTAAACTGTTTTTATCATCCACAATTAAAACACGTTGAAAACCAGCTGAGACATTCAGTCTCGAGGCCTGAACAACTACTGGATTGTTGGGCTTTCTGTTGGTAGACAGCCATTGCGGAATGAGCTGGACCACAGTCTGTAAACCAGCTAATATGTTTCATTATATATATGTACATTCTATCAGTTTTGTTCCTCTAGAGAACACTGACTGGTGATGCACTGTTATTTTAAAAAGGCAAAGAAAGTGAAAATTAAAATGGGAGACTGGTCTCCTTCTTGCCACAAAATGATACTTATATTTGAGGTCATGCATATGTTAATTAATTAGATTTAACAATTCTCCAATGTATAAATACTGCTGAACATCAGGTTGCATGTGATACAAAGCATTTCATATTTTAATTTAAAAATGAATTTTAAAATCGTGTGTATCAAGGCAATATGTGTGGGGCTTCTTTAGGGTTCATGAAAACCACAGACTAACTTGCAGGGATGGTTGTGCAAATTTACGAATATTCTACAGACCATTGATTTGTTGTTTTAAAGAGGAAAACTTTGTATTGCATAAATTACAATTTCTTTTTTAAGACAATAGGTTTTTGTTAAGATGCATTAACTGTAATAATTAATGAGTTCAGTATGATATTCCCACACATACATGCAGGATACACTGGTCACAACCAACGAAACTTTCTTTCCTGCTCTATTTCATATACCCCTAGCTTCCACACATGAGGGAATGGCAGTAAATCACACATAGAACCAAAACAACATGGAATGTATTGGCTCCTTCTACAATACCTGCTTCCTGGTCCTTCTCTGCTACACTGTGAATAAAAATCAAGTTTTTGTTCTACCTCCTGACACTGATGATGAAGATACACTGGCAACTAGTAACCATAATGTCATGGTGACATCTCTTGATTGGAATAGACAAAGAATTAATAGATGGAGAATGTGTGTTTGATGAATTACAATTTCAACAAGCCCATTTAAAAGAAAATCAGATGAAGATATATACTACCTTAATTATAAGCATAAATAAGTAACTTCTAAGTTAAACATTGATAGAATTTGCTTAAGCTTTTAATAGTTTACAAGAGATGCCAGTAATGTCGGGAGAACCATTTTTTAAATCTATATTGCAAATAGCTAGAAAATATAAAAGGAATGGAAAAATCTAAACACAGGTAACCTACCAGAATTATATAAAGATGCTATAAGCAACTTAAGTGGCTCTGTAATAACTAATAAGACAGAGTCACTGCCTGATTCTACATAACCTTTAAGGAAAAGTCTAACCTCAACACTTTTCAAATTCTACTACAAAAGAGAAAAGAGGAAAAGAAAGAAAGAAAACAACACAAATAAGACTGCTGCGAACATGGTGGAGCACATGCCCCTGTGGTATTGTAGAGCGTCTTTTGGGTATAAGCCCAGGAGCAATATAGCTGGGTCTTGAAGTAGAACTATTTCCAATTTTCTGAGGAACCACCAGACTGATTTCCAGAGTGGTTGTGCCAGTTTGCAATCCCACCAACAATGATGGAGTATTCTTCTTTCTCCACATCCTCACCAGCATGTGTTGTTGCTTGAGTTTTTGATCTTAGCCATTCTGATCGATGAAATGTGAAATCTCAGGATCATTTTGATTTGCATTTCCCTGATGACTAAGAATGTTGAACACATTTCTTTTAAGTGCTTCTCAGTCATTTGAGATTCCTCTATGGAGAATTCTCTGTTTAGCCCTATACCCTATTTTAAAAAATGGGTTATTTGTTTTTTTGGAGTATAACTTCTTGAGTTCTTTATATATTTTGGATATTAGCCCTCTATCAGATGTAGGGTTAGTGAAGATCTTTACCCAATCTGTAGGCTGCTGTTCTGTCCTATTGATAGTATCCTTTGTCTTACAGAAGCTTTTCAGTTTTAAGAGGTCCCATTTTTTCAATTGTTGCTCTTAGAGGCTGAACCATTATGACTGGCCCAACTTGGGATCCATCCCATTGGCAGGCACCAATCCCTGACCTTCTTACTAATGATATGTTGTGTTTGCAGACAGGAACCTAGGATGGCTGTCCTCTGAGAGGTTCTACCAGCAGCTTACTGAGACAGATGCAGACATTCACAACCAAGCATTGGACTGAAATCAGGGACCTCTGTGGAAAAGTTAGGGGACAGGTTGAAGGAACTGAAGAGGATGGCAATCCCATAGGAAGACCAACAGTGTCAACTAACCTGGGCCCCTGGGAGCTCTCAGAGACTAAACCACCAACCAAAGAGCATACATGGGCTTGTCTGAGGCCCTGGCACATATGTAGCAGAGGGCTGCCTTGTCTGGTCTCAGTGGGAAAGGATGCACCTAATCCTGTAGAGGCTTGATGCCCCAGGGAGAGGGGATGCAGAAGGGGCCCCTCTCAAAAGCAAAGGGGAGAGGGGAGGGGGGAAGAACTTGGTGAGGGGGAACTTGGAATGGGAACAACATTTGGGATGAAAATAAATAAAATAATTAATTAATAATTTTAAAAAAGAAACACTTCTAAATTCATTCTATACCAGTACAACTCCAGTGGATGCAAAAACTAAATAAAGAAACAACAAAAAGAAAATAATTTACCAATTCCCCAATGAATATCGGTAACAAAGTTCTCAATAAATAAAAATCTTTAAATCAAATTCAAGAAGAAATTTAAAAGATCATGTGTCGTAACCAAGCAACAGCATACCAAGGATGCCAATTTGGTTCAATATATACCAATGAGTAAATACATAAATGGATGTCACCTACATAGACACCAAAGAGGCCTTTGAAAAGGTCCAACATCCCTTCATGCTGTCTTTAAGAAAATAAATAGAAGGAGTATATCGCAACATAATAAACACTATACATAACAAACTAGTACTCAATGTTATACTAAATGGGAGGAAATTAAAAGAATATTCTCTAAAATCTAGAATGAGATAAAGTACCTACTATTTCCATTGGTTTTCAATAAACTGAAGTTTGAACTAGGCAATAAGAGAAAGAAATTATAATGAATCTTTCTCATCTGGGCTGGTAGTGCTCACTTCAAGAGCCAAAGACCACCTAACAAAAGCCCCAATATCTGCCCTGAGAAGCCATCTTTTGAGTTGTTGTCTGGGACTGTCCAAGAGACTCTTAAAATATACAGTCTATTGCTGTTGCCCTTGGTTACCCCCCGCCCAGTGGTGGAAGGCTGATGGCACCATGCATTTCAGAAACAGGGAACAGACACTGCTGAGCTGGAATTGGTCTGAATGCCCCCTCCCTGAGGACAAACTTTCACAATTCCAGAAGGCTTTATACAAGCTTTCCAATGAGAGGAGTAACTGACAGACAAACACCTGTGAACCTCAGCATGCATACATTGGTGCTAACCAACAGCTTTCTACTTAAATGTAAAACCCAGTCAAGAAGATGGAGACCATGCCTAGAATGGAAAGCCTGGCTAACTACTCATGGTTGTAAAGGTGCTATACAGATCTCACTTGGGGGTAAAAATCAACTATTAATATCACCCAGCTATAAACCCTGCAAGCTATAACTACAACTTGCCTACAAGGTGTGCCCACTAGTACAATAGTGGCTTGAGTGTTAAGGGAATAACCAATCACTTTAAAAAAATTGTACTAAGGGATCACTTCATGAGATGGGACTCATCTCTAATATGGTTGATGAAGTCAAGAACCTAGAGCTAGATAGTTCAGTGCTCCTACAGGAAAACATACTATTATTTTCTCTGCTAGATGAATATAACAATAAAATGACTCCTATGGCATATTATTATAGCTATAGACCAGTATATCATTCAACCCTCAGAAGAGAGGCTGTTTCTTATAGTAGATGATAATTAACCCAGAGACCCACAACTTGGAAATGTTCAGAGAGAAAGAGAGAGAGAGAGAGAGAGAGAGAGAGAGAGAGAGAGAGAGAGAGACTGACTTTGATTGCTCAGTACTAAATGGGATGTCTTTTTCAAAGACTTCCCTTCAAGGCTTACCAATATAAGAGTCAGTGGTGGTAGGTGATTTTAAGAAAACAGCATGTCTTGGTTAGCTTTCTATTACTATGATAAAATACCATGACTGAAAGCAACTCAGAGAACAAAGGGTTTATTCCAATTTGAAACTACTAAATTATATTCCAACACTGAGGAAACTCAGGACAGGAACCTCGAGGTAGAAACTGAAGCAAAGGCCATAGAGGAATTCTGCTTATTAGCTTACTCTTCATGGCTTGCTTGGCATGCTTGGTTGGTTGGTTGGTTTGGTTTGGGGTTTTTTTTTTGGTGATGGTGGTGACAGTGGTGACGGTGGTGGTAGTGGTGTTGGTAGTTTTTTTGAGGCAGGGTTTCTTTATGTAGTCCTGACTGTCTTAGAACTTACTGTGTAAACCAGGCTGGTCTTAAACTCACAGAGGCCTACCTCTGCTTCTTGACTGCTGGGATTAAAGGTGTGCACCGTCATCGCCTAGCTTCAGCCTGCTTTTCTATACATCTCAAGGACTCATCTCTAATATGGTTGATGAAGTCAAGAACCTAGAGCTAGATAGTTCAGTGCTCCTACAGGAAAACATACTATTATTTTCTCTGCTAGATGAATATAACAATAAAATGACTCCTATGACATATTATTATAGCTATAGACCAGTATATCATTCAACCCTCAGAAGAGAGGCTGTTTCTTGTAGTAGGTGATAATTAACCCAGAGACCCACAACTTGGAAATGTTCAGAGAGAGAGAGAGCACCAAAGACAGCACCACCCACAGTGAGCTGGGGACTTCCACACCAATCACCAATCAAGAAAATATCCTGCAAGCTTTTGGGGGTTTGTTTTCTCAAATGAGGTTCACTCTGCTCAGATGACCCTAGGCTAGGTCAGGTTGATATAAAATTTAACTAGCACAACGCATTTTCCAGATACAACAGGGCATATGTACATATAAACTCACAGATACTGTCAGCACATGTGTAACAGCTATTAATCTCAAGCCAGACAAAATCCCAGCACTGGGGCGAGGTAGTGAGCATAAAATCCCACCCTAGTCAACAAGCTAGTCTAAAATGCTAGCTTCTGGGAGAGTGAAAATTCATTTCCTTTAGTGGAAAGATATGGGGTATATCAACCATGATCTGAGGCAGGCTCTGCACTCAGGAGTAGTTGGCCAACACAAATCAAACTCTGTGTTTTAATGGCTTTCCCTTCCTTCCTTCCTTCCTTCCTTCCTTCCTTCCTTCCTTCCTTCCTTCCTTCCTTCCTCCCTCCCTCCCTTCCTTCCTCTCCCTCTCCCTCTCTCTCTCTTCTTTCCTTCCTCCCTTTATCTCTTCTTCTTCTTCTTCTTCTTCTTCTTCTTCTTCTTCTTCTTCTTCTTCTTCTTCTTCTTCTTCTTCTTCTCCTTCTCCTCCTCCTCCTCCTTCTCCTCCTCCTCTTCCTCCTCCTCCTCCTCCTCCTCTTCCTCCTCCTCCTCCTCCTCCTCTTCCTCCTCCTCCTCCTCCTCCTCCCCTCCTCCTCCTTCTCTTCTTCCTCTTCCTTCTTCTTTTTCTTCTAGGAGAAAGAAAAAAACCATTGGGTGGATAAGGATAGGGAAGGATCTTGGAGGAGTTGGGAGTTGAAATTATGTTTAAAATATACTATCTGAGCCAGGTGTGGTGGCATGCACCTTTAACCTCAACACTACAGCAGCAAATGCAGGGGAATCTCTGTAAGCTTGAAGTCAGCCTGGTCTACATAGAAAGGACCAGGACAAGATAAAGCTATGTAGAGAGACTTTATGTCAAACAAACAAACAAACAAAATACTGTGTGCGGTTCTCAAAGAATGAATTAAAATGTAAAAGCACTTTGGCATAATCTTAACTAAGGAACTAAATGGCATTGTCTTAGTTAGGGTTTTACTGCTGTGAACAGACACCATGACCAAAGCAAGTCTTATAAAAACAACATTTATTTGGGGCTGGCTTACAAGTTCAGAGGTTCAGTCCATTATCACGGTGGGAGCATGGCAGTATCCAGGCAGGCATGGCACAGGCAGAGCAAAGAGTTCTACATCTTCATCCAAAGGCTGCTAGTGGAAGACTGACTTCCAGGCAACTGGGATAAGAGTCTTAAGCCCACACCCACAGTGACACGCCTACTCCAACCAGGCCACACCTATTCCAGCAAGGCCACACCTCCAAATGGTGCCACTCTCTGGTCCAAGAATATACAAACCTCTACAGGCATCTACAATGAAAATTTTAAGACACAAAGACAAAATACTGACGTCTCTAAAAGATGATAAAACCTTCCATGCCCATGGATTGTGGAATTGGCTATATTACTGGAAGGAGTACAAACATTCAAAGCAATCCACAGTAAATGCTGACAAAATGTCCTCACAGAACTAGAGAAAATAATCCTCAAATCCTCATGGGAGTATAAAGACACAAATAGCCAGAGGAAACAAACTAATGGTAGAAGTATCACAATATTTGACCTCAAATTATACCTCAAAGTCATAGGAATAAATAAAGTATGGTATGGGTTCCAAACAGACACGGAGATCAATTATAGAATAGAAAACTTGAAAAAAGGCCCACATAGCTACAGTCATATAATTTCTGATAAGTATGTCAACAGTATACATTAGAAAAAAGTCTTCAGCAAGTTGCACAGAAAGAACTGGTTAACGACATGCAGAAGACTAAAGCTAGATCCATATATCTCACCCTACACACACATACATGCACACATACACACACACAATCAATTCTAAATCAATCAAAGACTTTAATATCAGACCTGAAGCTTTGAAAATGTTGGAGGAAAATTGGCAAAGCATTTCAAAATGTTGGTATAGACAAAAATGTTCTGAAAATGACTCAGACAGGTCATAAAATGATTCAAAGATCTGATAAATGGAATTATAATTAAATTATAAAGGATGAATGGAAATAACATTTAAAAGCTTCTGCATAGCAAAATAAACACTACCCAGAGTGGAGAAACAGCCTGCAGACTGGGAGAACGTGCTAACTGCGTTAGGCAGTAGGTAAATATCTAGAATTTATAAAGAAGTACAAAAAATAAACACTAGAAAAATGTTCTAATCAATGAATGTGCTAAGTAGTTCTCAAAGAAGAAATATGGGGGCTGGAGAGATGACTCAGCGGTTAAGAACACTGACTGCTCTTGCAGAGGTCCTGAGTTCAATTCCCAGCAATCACATGGTGGCTCACAGCCATCTGTAATGAGATCTGATGCCCTCTTCTGGTGTGTTTGAAGATAGCAACAGTGTACTTGTATTTATAAAATACATAAATAAATCTTTTAAAAAAAAAAAAAGAAAAAAAAAAGAAAAATGGACAGCCAATCAATATTTGAAACAGTATCCAACATACTCAGCCATCAGGGAAATTCAAATGAAAACTCCACTGAGATGCTTTCTCACTCCAGTCAGAGTGGGCCATCAAGAAAATAAATGTTGGTGAACTAGAGTACTCGCTGTGCTTGCAGAAGGCCCAAGCTCAGTTCCCAGCATCCACATCAGGCCATCCACTAACATCTGTAAGTTTGGCTCCAGAGTATCTGATGCCCTCTTCCATAGGCAACACATACACATATAGATACATGCAGACACACACAGATATACACATATATACAGACACACACACACATACATACACACACATATGTGCATACACACATACATACACATGCATACACATACAGACATACACACACACATACATACACACCCATACATACACACACAAACACACACATACATACATACACACACATACACACATATACACACATATGCACATATACACATGCATACACATACAGACATACACACACATTCACACACATACATACATACACATACATATACACACACATACACACAAAAAGACACATACACACAAGAAAATGAATCTTTTAAAAACCATAAGCAACGAAGGCCAACACAGATGTGGGTGAAGAGAGCCTTGGGCACTGCTGATGGGATGTAACTCATGCAGCCATTATGGAAGTCAATGCAGAGGTTTCTCAAAACATTAAAAGTGGAATTGCTGCTATATGACCCAGCTATACCATTGTTGAAATTCAGCCAAAGGTTCCACATCCTATCACAGAGATATTTGCACATCTGTGCTTATTGCTGTTCTGGTCACAGCAGCTAAGAAAAGAACCAGTGTAGACATCCACCAATGGACCACGGAGAAGGAGTGTGCACAGGCACAAAGGAAGTTTCTTCACCTGTAATGAGACAGCATTAGCGCCTCTGCAGGAAGGCAGAACTAGAATGCTGTGGTGAGTGAAAGAAACCTGACTCGTATTTGGATTATTTCACCAAAAATCTCATAGCTCAGATAAACATTTTTAAGAAAGTAGCAGGACGCTGGGCAGTAGTGGTGCACACCTTTAAACCTAGCACTTGAGAGGCAGAGGCGGCGGATTTCTGAGTTTGAGTTCGAGGCCAGCCTGGTCTACAGAGTGAGTTCCAGGACAGCCAGGGCTACACAGAGAAACCCTGTCTCGTAAAACCAAAGAGGGAGAGAGAGAGAGAGAGAGAGAGAGAGAGAGAGAGAGAGAGAGAGAGAGAGAGAGAGAGGAAGAAAGAAAGAAAGAAAGAAAGAGAGAGAGAGAGAGAGAGAGAGAGAGAGAGAGAGAGAGAGAGAAAGAAAGAAAGAAAGAAAGAAAGAAAGAAAGAAAGAAAGAAAGAAAGAAAGAAAGAAAGAAAGAAAGAAAGAAAGAGAGAGAGAGAAAGTAGCAGGACATAAAAATCACCACACAAATCCAGTTGCTTTCTGTAGACCAGTAACAAACCCGCCAGGAAACTGCTATAGTCTCATATACACAAAACCTGAATGGAAATGTGTGAATGGTTGTTAGGTGGGTGTGGGTGTGTAGAACAAGAAACTAGAAACAGGACTTTGAAAATGGAAGAAGAGATAGAAGGAGGAGGAAGAGGAGGAGGAGGAGAATGTGAAAGGGGGGGCAACAGGATTCATGAGATTCATGGAACTGTGAAGTTGGCCAGCCTGGCTGCCATGTGAGGCGAGGTGTATATCATAGGTTTTCAGGTTAGAGTCCATTGCTCCTGGGCACAATGTGCCTTTCACTTCCAGAGAGACCTTCAGACAGTGAGGCATTCAGGCCTCCCTCCCTCCCTCTCTCCCTCCCTCCCTCCCTCCGTTCCTCCTCCCCTCCCTCCCTCCTTGCCTCCCTCCCTCCTTGCCTCCCTCCCTCCTCACCTCCCTCCTTTCCTAGCTTTCTTTTTTTTTCCATTTTTTATTAGGTATTTAGCTCATTTACATTTCCAATGCTATACCAAAAGTCCCCCATACCCCCCCACTCCCCTACTCACCCACTCCCCCTTTTTGGCCCTGGCATTCCCCTGTACTGGGGCATATAAAGTTTGCAAGTCCAATGGGACTCTCTTTGCAGTGATGGCCGACTAGGCCATCTTTTGATACATATGCAGCTAGAGACAAGAGCTCCGGGGTACTGCTTAGTTCATATTGTTGTTCCACCTATAGGGTTGCAGTTCCCTTTAGTTCCTTGGGTGCTTTCTCTAATTCCTCCATTGGGGGCCCTGTGGTCCATTCAATAGCTGACTGTGAGCATCCACTTCTGTGTTTGCTAGGCCCTGGCATAGTCTCACAAGAGACAGCTATATCTGGGTCCTTTCAGCAAAATCTTGCTAGTGTATACAATGGTGTCAGCGTTTGGAAGCTGATCATGGGATGGATCACTGGATATGGCAATCACTAGATGGTCCATCCTTTCGTCACACTTCCAGATTTTGTCTCTGTAACTCCTTCCATGGGTGTTTTGTTTCCTATTCTAAGAAGGGGCAAAGTGTCCACACTTTGGTCTTCGTTCTCTTGAGTTTAATGTTTTTAGCAAATTATATCTTATATCTTGGGTATCCTAAGTTTCTGGGCTAATAACCACTTATCAGTGGATACATATTGTGAGAGTTCCTTTGTGGTTGGGTTACCTCACTCAGGATGATGCCCTCCAGGTCCATCCATTTGCCTAGGAATTTCATAAATTCATTCTTTTTAATAGCTGAGTAGTACTCCATTGTGTAAATGTACCACATTTTCTGTATCCATTCCTCTGTTGAGGGGCATCTGGGTTCTTTTCAGCTTCTGGCTATTATAAATAAGGCTGCTATGAACATAGTGGAGCATGTGTCCTTCTTATCGGTTGGGGCATCTTCTGGATATATGCCCAGAAGAGGTATTGCTGGATCTTCCGGTAGTACTATGTCCAATTTTCTGAGGAACCGCCAGACTGATTTCCAGAGTGGTTTCTTTTTAAGACAGGGTCTTGCCACATATTCCATGCTGACTTAGACCTCTTAATCCTCCTGCCTCAGTCTCCCCAAAGCTGACATTACAGGCATATACTACTATGTCTGGCTCTATATATTTTTTTTCATCCTCATGGGAAATGCATGATTTAAAAATTACTAATTGTGATATTTGGTCAAGGAAGCATGGACGCTTGATAAGAC
Organism: Mus musculus; assembly: GCF_000001635.26. NCBI lineage: Eukaryota > Metazoa > Chordata > Mammalia > Rodentia > Muridae > Mus > Mus musculus. The sequence continues at coordinate 98,373,964 of NC_000081.6, forward strand.
CATCAGTCTTGGACATTAATCTTCCGTTCCTGGCATTTGCCACTATAGTCTGTTTCTGATAAAGCTATAAAAAGTCTGACTGCTCTCAATAAAATAGCAGCAGCCCCAGCCTTGTTGTGGACCTTCCAACTGGCCTAGTTTAGTTCCTCAAGGTCGGATGAGGTGGAAACTCAGGTACTTACGATAGAGTATGAAGGCAGATGGAGAAACACACAGGATTCAGCCAGCAAAGGCTCGCTCGGTTGGCAAGCCAGTCCACCTGAGTCTGGTCAGAACCCAGGAAGGAGAGAACCAATTCCCACAAGTGGTCCTCTGATCTCTGTGCATGCACACACATATTAAATAAATAAATGTGTGTAAGGGTTTCTTTTTAAAATGAGAAATCAAAAGGGAAGCTATTGGGGAGGAGAGGAAAGAGCCCGGAAGCAAGGGATGGGGAGAATAATGTGGGCAGAGGACAAACTAGAACAAGTTAAGTTGAAACACCGTGACAACACATGTTATTATGTGTGCTAATTAACAGGGAAAATACAAATTAAGCTTTTAGTGCTCTGACTGGGGTATATGCAACAACTGTATAACAGAACTCATACTGTGCAATTGATTGTTCATAAGTAAAAAACTCATATGATCATTTCCATGAGTTTACTTTCATTGAACACGTGCTCCTTCGGTATCTCCTCTGTGAAGGTTGCTGCACAGCAGGAAAACAGACAAATAACCCTTGCTCTCAACAGAAGCAGAAAAACATTTGATAAAACATCCTCCCTGTTCTTGGCAAACTATGATTAAAACAGAATTCTCCTGGTAAGGTGTGCATCCAACAACCAAGCGAAACCATCGTCCATAACGCTGGAACACGAGCAGCTTTCTGTTCGCTCTCAAGTACAAGAAAACAACTCTCAAGGTCCTAACCATTAAATTAACCTTAGAATGAGATGTATAAAATTATATAAAAACCCTCACCCTTCAAGATGAAATAATTAAAAGTGCTTTAAAAATTCAAGAGTATCTATGAATAAGACATAAATACAGTTTAATAACAGATATAAAAACAATGTGCAGAATTCCACAACACCCTGTACACTGGAAACCATCAAGCAGTGACTGTGCCTGACACTTTATCACAGTGACAGAAAGTAGACGGTATGTACAGGGCAACAGAGCAACAGAGCTAACGAAAGTCCATGTGTGCTCTTCACCAAGAGCAAGTGCAGATCAGCCCTGGGGACCCACCCGGCATGGCTGCTGTGTTACTCAGCTCATGGGCTGGGCTGAGGCTGACCAGGAAGAGACTGACTGACGTTTGTGGGGTAGACATATTTGTGTAGCTCTGATTTGGGAGGGGCACACGTGACAAGAACTCACCGCAAATGTATTCTCAGCTTCTCTACAGTTATTGGACAATAAACAGGGTGAAGCCTCTTTTGCGTTTCATCTCTGTGTACCGTGTCTACGCCATTTCTCCCTCTGCTCCCTCCCGCTCCTCTCGCATCCGCCAACTCCCTCTCAAACCCGTGGCCTCTTTTCCCCTTCAATACCGTCGTCATTACACAAACGACTGTGTAAAGACAGCCTGCTCAGTCCGCTCTGTGTTGTGTTACTCCTACTAGTTTTCCACAGCTGACCACTTGGTGGAGAGGGCTCATTCCTGTACGAGACTCGGTCTCCCTCTCTGGGCAGCCGGTTAGTTGCCTTTCGCTCTTCATCGGCCATTTTACTATTCTTGAAATGGTGGTAAAGATAATGTACTGGTTTTGTACTGTTCTCTTTCCCCCTCCCTCTCTCCCTCTTCTCCTCCCCCTCCCCTTCCCCCTCCCCCTCCCCCATCCTCTTCCTCCTCCTCCCCTGTGTGTTGTTTTCTTTTGTCCCGCTCTTTGCTGCTGAGGGACACAACATGAAAGGAAGGGGGAGGGTGACAAGTGACAGCTTGTAAATAAGCCAAAACAACAACAACAACATCAAAGGCACTCTGAGAAAGAAGTTCTTTTTTTAGTACAATAATTTCAACTCTGCACCTCTCAGAACCCTTATCATTAATTTCATAATCACCTTTCACAGTCTAAGACATCTTTGATGGAATTCTGTCCTTTTCTGCCAGGTGAGTGACATGGTCACTAGTCACTCTCTGGACTGTTGGCAGTCTCACGGGAGACACCTCGACACCGGAAGGGCTGACCTGAGTGGCAGAGCTGTTTGTCTAGCAATGTGAATAATCTGGGGGGAATCATTTCTCATCACCAGGCTCCTCACAGATAAGATTGTTTGACCATTGGGCTAATAGTCTAAAGTGGGCATGTCACTGTAGTCTCTAGGGACGTGGATGGGTCCAATAAGCAGCTTCAGATGTCCCAGCTGCCCTCGGATGTCCACATGTGCGTCCGTGGTGGTATCAATGTCTCTTGGGTTCTTTGTGTTGAAAATGACAAATTCTTATCCTGACTTATAATAATGGAAGACAGTGCTGAGCATTAAAAAGCACAGTTCATTCACAGTTCCAGGAGCACAGAAGGGTCCATTATCAATATGGCAACAAAACTAGCAATAAGTCTGCTAGGCTCAAAATTCCAAGCCCAGCACTCACTTCTCTGAGACAGCTTTCCCTTCTTTAGAGTAGAGACAACCGAAATATGTACCCCATGCATTTGCTGGGATGGCTTTCATGGAATGACCAATGTAAATGGTGTATCGTGGTACATGACACACGTGAGCATGTAGTGAGGAAGACATGCCATTGCATCTTAGAATCTCTCCTCGAGAGCTAGAGAAAAATACCCAAGGAGCTGAAGAGGTCTGCAACCCTATAGGTGGAACAACAATATGAACTAACCAGTACCCCCAGAGCTCATATCCCTAGCTGCATATGTAGCAGAAGATGGCCTAGTCGGCCATCATTGGGAGGAGAGGCCCTTGGTCTTGCAAAGATTATATGCCCCAGCCAGGGCCAGGAAGCTGGAGTGTGTGGGTTGGGGAGCAGGGCGGAGGGAGGGTTTAGGGGACTTTCAGGATAGCATTTAAAATGTAAATGAAGAAAATATCTAATAAAAAAATTTGTTTAAAACACCCATGGAAGGAGTTACAGAGACAAAGTTTGGAGCTGAGACGAAAGGATGGACCATGTAGAGACTGCCATATCCAGGGATCCACCCCATAATCAGCTTCCAAACGCTGACACCATTGCATACACTAGCAAGATTTTATCGAAAGGACCCAGATGTAGCTTGTGAGACTATGCCGGGGCCTAGCAAACATAGAAGTGGATGCTCACAGTCAGCTAATGGATGGATCACAGGGCTCCCAATGGAGGAGCTAGAAAAAGTACCCAAGGAACTAAAGGGATCTGCAACCCTATAGGTGGAACAACATTATGAACTAACCAGTACCCCGGAGCTCTTGACTCTAGCTGCATATGTATCAAAAGATGGCCTAGTCGGCCATCACTGGAAAGAGAGGCCCATTGGACACGCAAACTGTATATGCCCCAGTACAGGGGAACGCCAGGGCCAAAAAAAAAAAAAAAAAAAATGGGAATGAGTGGGTAGGAAAGTGGGGGGTAAGGGTATGGGGGACTTTTGGGATAGCATTGGAAATGTAATTGAGGAAAATATGTAATAAAAATAAATAAATAAATAAAAATAAAAATAAAATTTAAAAAATGTACAGAAGACCAGAAACGAGGGAAACAAAAAACAAAAACAAATAAATAAATAAATAAATACCTGTATTTGATGACCAAAAAAAAAAAAAATTGTTTAAAAAAATGGAAAAGAAAACTAACAATAAAAAAAAAAAAAAGAATTTCTCCTCGAGATCCAAATTCCTCAGCACATAAATGATCTAGCTATTGACTCTGGGCTTAGTTCTCTACTACCTGCCAGACCAAAGGAGTGAACACCAACCGGGGCTAAGAAAGGACGTTGAGACACCAAGATGAGTGGTCTTTCTGAAGCCACACTGAACGAGTTTCGTTTCTGGAAGAATACAGAGCAGAAAATGCCAGCGTCCACCAGGCTGTGTATAGGGACTAAATACAGTACTTTACAAGAGCATGTGTTAGATTACGAGTTTATCTTATCCTCTGAGTATGACCAAACTGATATTATCCCAAGAAAGTAACTCTCCAACTTTAAGGAAAGAGCAAAGGGCTCGCAGAGACGCGACTCCCCGGGCACGCCAGCATCAGCAGGGTTCAGCGGCGTGCTACCCACATCCCCACTATTTGAAACACTGCAAATATTTCGTGACCGTTCTTCTCACAGCGGCCTTCACCTCCTTGTTCTTCAGGCTGTAGATGAGGGGGTTCAGCATGGGCGTGATGACGCTGTACTGTAGAGAGAAGATCAGCTCTTGAGTCGATCCGGAATTTGGCATGAGGTAGCGGAGTAACCCTGAGCCGTAAAAGAAGCTGACGGCCGTGAGGTGGGAGGAACAGGTAGAAAAGGCCTTGCTTCTCCCAGAGGCTGAGCTTATCCCCAGGATGGTGAGCAGGATGCGAATGTATGACAAGAGTATCAGGAGGAAGTTTCCGAAGAAGTGGATGAAGCTGGAGCAGAGGAGGGTGGTAAAGCTCGCAGACACATCAGAGCAAGACAAAGGATAGAGGGAGGGCAGCTCACAGATGAAGTGGTGGATATTCTGTGCCTCACAGAAATCTAAATTCAAAGCGACAAGGATATTGATGAAGGCATCCAGAAAAGCCAGGCTCCACGAGCCCCACACCAGCCCTGCACACAGCTGCCTGCTCATCACTTGACCGTAGAGCAGAGGAGAGCTGATGGCCACATAGCGGTCATAGGCCATCACGGCAAGCAGGCAGGACTCCGTGCCTCCAGTAGCGAACACAAAGAAGACCTGAGCCAGGCAGCCCTCCACTGAGATGGTCTTCTTCACAGACAGGAGGTTCTCCAACAGCTTGGGCACTGAGACGGAGGAGTGGCAGAGGTCTAGGAAGGACAGTTGTCCCAGGAAGAAGTACATGGGTGTGTGGAGGTGGCGATCGACCTTAACCACCAGCAGCAGCATCAGGTTCCCCATGAGGGTCAGGAGGTAAATCACCAGGAAAAGCACAAAGAGTAGAGCCTGGACCTGGGCATCAGCAGACAGCCCAAGCAGGATAAACTCGGGGACCGTGCTGTGGTTCCTCATTGCCTTTGACGTTTCTTTTGGAACACGAGAGAGAAGTCGGTAATATCCCTTCCTTTGCCTAGCAGACACGCGAGTGTCTGGCCCTCTTTCTTAGGGTCTCACGCTACTTAAAAATGCACGCCTAAAAAAAAAACATTAGCTTGCCTGAGTCACTGGAGCAGAGCCTCTAGCTCCGGAGATACCTTCTTGGGAGCACCGGCTACTCTTCGGAGGACCCAGGTTCAAATCCCAGCACCCACGTGGCCGCTCACACCTATTTGTGACTCCAGTTTCAGGGAATCCAGCACCCCCACACAGACAGATATGCAGGCAAAATGCCAATGCATATAAAATAAAAATAATTATAAAAAAGAAAGAAAGAGAAAGAAAAAATTAATCAAGGCCAGAGTCAAAATCTTACAAGGACGTTTTCAAGTGGGACAACTTTGAAATTGTGCTCCTCTGGAGCCAAAGTGCCTTCCTTCAGGGCATGCACACTACATATCGGTTTTGTGAAATTCCCAGGACTAAAGGCATCACATTTTTTTTAACCTGGTGCTGAAGTTCACTGCTCTCGGTGCTTCCACTGTTCAGACTCCGAGTCCCAGGGTTCAGGGGAAATGATTCTGAGAACATAGCCATGGCTTTGCTCTGCTGTTGTCACAGTTACATACAGTGGGAGTGGCTCTTTTCCAGAAAGGACCTGGCTGGGGAAAAAACATTTTCAGAAGGGGACACACAAAAGCATCTAGCTTGGTAAATGGCTCAAAGTTGCTCAAAAATGCATTCATTATCTCAAAATAAAAATTGATGTGTCGATGAGCAGACGGGCATCATGGATGAGCCTGAGGAGAACAGCCTGTGGCTTCACCATGCAGCAAGCTGGCCTGCTTAGGACCAACAGGGGATTTTACACAGCCACGCCTTGCATTAGTACAGACGTAGCAGAGGCAATGGACAAAAGTCTGCCAAGTGGAGAGGTTTGTACCCTATTCTGTGCTGCGGCAAACTCGGGGTTACAACCAGCAGGCATACGGATAGTTAAATGTATGGCTACTTTCTGTGCCTTGTGTGTTTGGAATTCTTTATGAATCTCTAAGTCTCCTGCAGGTGTCCTCATCTACCACACCCCTTGTACATGCATGGTGTTCTCCTACTAGCCCCCCTCGACTTGCAGACAGCATCTCAACCGTTGTATTGTGAAAATGGGAGCTAACTACTCCAGAAAGTCATGGGGGGGGGTGGCATTTACTGATTTGAGTCTAGTGCTAAAAACAGCAGAAACGCTGAAGAGTTGCCTAGTTTTCTTCTCCTCACCTCTAAGTCATATTGCATTGTCTTTAAAAGAAGAAGAGGAATTATCCTGAGGAGCGAGCCAAACTTCTTACATAACAGAAAAGACTTTCCATACCAGAGAGGAGCCTGCTAGCCCAGAAACTAAGTGCAGACAAGAGGGCTAAGGGGCAGGGAAAGTGACCGATCAGGAAAAGGCTAGAGTGGTGGACCCTGGGGAAAGCAGCAGAGAAAACCACGGGCGCAGGGGCGGGGGCAGGCATTACCGTGCTCCATCTTCTCCCTGTGCAGACGTGGCCCATTTTCCTAGGGTGTTTGGCGTGTCTCTGAATGCAGGAGAAATTCAAAAGAAACTGTACACCCATCTGATCTCACACCATCCGATCTCAGGGACCGACGTTGCCATTTCTGCTTATGCTCTTTTGTGCGTAAAGATGTGTGCTCACCTCTCAAAAAGCCTTTCTGGACTTTGGCAGCATGGGTGACCCCTTTGTCGATTTAACTACAAAGAAAAGGAAAGCCTTAGACTTCAAACTCCTAATAAAGAGTATCACAGCAAAGTTTTCCCAAACCCACTTAGCACAGTTACCCAACTATCTCTCTCCAGCTGTAAATATACTGTTGAGGGCACCGTCCTAACAAAGGAGGCTCAGGTCTAGCCATTTAGATTGGCCACTGTGTAAAGGTGGCCAATGGGACAGAGACGCAACGACCTGAAAGCCCAGGGGGCAGCTGTGTCTCCTGGATGCTAGAAAGCAAGCACCTCCTGGGGCAAAGTTGTGCTCTTTGGCGTAAAAGGGTTACTAAATGATTCTCCCGGAAATTCCCACTGAGGTTAAGTGATTCACAGTGTATTTTATATCCTCTTCCCTAATGCTGTACTTCTAGATCCACTATATATAATAATCTGTAATATATATCATAATTATGTAGTTGGTGATAATTTGCATTTACCAACATACCGACTTAATTTACTCAACTGATCTGCATCCAGAATTGGAAAATCTCAGTAGGTAAACCAAGAGATCTCAGCGGAAGACTTTGATGCCAATTAGACACAGCTGAAAAAGGAGTCTGGCTGGAGAATAACCACCCGGGAGGGAGCGTCTCCTTTCATCTTGAAAGTGTTTCTTCAAGCTTCTGTTCATGGAGCATCCTCTAGTGATGTTCACCTCTGAGTTTTAAGTCTCTATATGATTCCATTTTATGTTTTTTACCATTCTGTTTATCCATATCTAAGGGTTATCATGTTACAATCTTTTATAGGTGATGACACACATGCACAGTGTATAATAATTAATGGACACAGAGTCCCAATGGATAATTTTATTTTTGATACCAGACCTCATTATGTAGCCCTATCTAACCTGGGACTCATAGATACCTACCTGCCTCTGATTTTTAAGTACTGTTCACCACCATGACTGACCTAGTGGATCATTTAGAAACATATATTTTAAAGCGATCACTATGTTGTTTTCTCACCTGATGGCATTTCTCTTAGGATGTCAGTTTGGCAGTTTAATCTTACTTTCTCTGAAGTTAACTCTCTTTTTCACAGTCTCTCACTACGTTTTCAATGTTTTCTAACTTGACTTCCCATAACTACATTTGATAACCATCAAATACAGACATTTTCATCTCTTCTACATCTGCAATATTTGTTTCAGGTTATTTTTCAAAAATAAGCAATTCAGAGTCCAGAGGTTTCTTTGCGCCATGCCTAACCGCTCTCCTCATTTGCATATGCTAAAGTCAAAATGCAGCTTCCGTGGCAATGGGATGCCCTCCCAAGGGATCTCTGAAACCTCGAGACATGCAGGAAAATGACCTGCCATGGGAAAGGGGACTTTGCAGATGGCATTAAGGTTACAGGCTGAAGGAGGGAAAATGGCAGCCACACACAGGCTCCAACCAGTCAAAGGGCAGCCAGAATTTGAAGTCCAGGAAAGCTGTTGGAATCACATTCTTTCCTCCTCTAGTCCAAGAGGATATGGTTGTTAGTGACGTCGAACACTCCCCATCCTGTCCTGCCTCTGAGGGCATGGGGTGAGGCTGCTCTCTGTGCCTCTGCTGCTCTGGGAAGCTAAAGACATCTATCACAATGGCCTTCCAAGCATCAAGTGTTGTCAGGATTCTCTGATGGACCAACGGACTTGCTTACATCAGGATTTCATCTGAATGCAAGGACAAGACATGGGTTTTATTTCTAAAGCTAATGATAGGCTGTGCATAAACAATGACCCGGGCCCAGATCTAACTTCAGACATGTTTTCATAGAGAAGTGGATTCAACAGAGGTCATTCCTCTTTCTCTTCATCTGTGAGCGCTCATCTCCAGTCAAAAAACCCCTCAGTCCCCGCAAGAAGAATGTCAATACGATTTTCTTCTTTTACAAAAGAGACAACAGATACAACTCACTACGGCAAGGTGGACAGAACATGAGTATCAGAAGTCTACACTGTGAAATGTGACCCGATAAGAATTACCTTTTCTTTACAATACCTCTTCTGGCAATGAATTAACTTTTATATCAAACTGAGACCTTTAGAGAGTGCCCTGTGTATGTGTTGTGGCATTATAAAGACCTCTCCTTATGTGACTTGTCGTCACAGGTTTTGAAGGGCTTGCTGACAGGCCTCAGCGTGGTAAATATGGTGAGGCAGAACTGTCCCATCCCGTTTCCCTCTCCCTGGCTAAACGGTTTCCTTAATTGGCCACTGGCTTATTCCTGAGACTAAACATCAAGGTCCAACAATCATGATTTGGCTACAGTGTCTATCCTGTTCAATCAGGATTTATCAATTGATCCTAGCATAGACTTCCTCTTCCTCATTAAAAGCCACTCTTGCAGAGACACCTGCTGCTGCTGCTGTTGCTGCTGCTGCTGCTGTTGCTGCTGCTGCTGCTGCTGTCCAATCCAGGCAGCCCACCCACCTCTGTTGCTTGTCCCTTTCGGGTAATAATCCCTTTTCACGCTGAGAACGTGGTGTCTGGGTGTGGTCTGTACAGACTCTGGGGGAGCCGCCCCCTTACAGTTCTTGTGTGGATTGCTCACAATATTGCCTATGGGTAGAAACGGTTGGAAGTAGTTAATGCTGTACGTTAGTTATTTTCTGTGATGATACACACCAACACCAAGAGAAACTTATAGGAGAAGTTCATTTGGGCTTATGGTTCCTGCAAGAGTCCACCGTGGCACAGCAGCAAGCAGAAACTGGGAGTTTACATCTCAACCATGAGCAGAAAACCAAGATATGGTACGAGGCTTTTACCTCAAACCCTGACTCCAGTAACATACTTCCTCCATCATGGCTGCGCTACCTAGACCTCCCCAGACAGCGACACCAACCAGTGACCACGTGTTGAAATGCTCAAGACTGGGAGAGACATTTCTTACTCAACCACAAATCAGTTGTTCAGAATATACTGAGCTCTCTCACTCCTGTGACACGCCCTTGGTGATGTCCCGACTAAACAATGAAGAATTTTGTGATGGGACTGTGGCTCTTTGCAGACACCATTACAAGTGGCATTCATCTCCAGACTATGGGTCTACTGTGGTAGCATTTTTGGTATACCGGGTGTTCAAAAGTCATTTGAATTCATTCGTGAGCAAGAAGACTGGAACAGAGCTTAGATACCACTGTAAATAGATCTGACATTCAAGCAAACCCAAGGACATTGCTCCACGGGAGACCAGAGTTTACACTGAAGAACGCTCTTTTTCGTCTATTAGTTACAATCAAGGCTCAGCAGCAGTTGAAGCTATAAAGCCATGTACACGGTGTGCTGAATACATACTAAACATGAATAGTGGTAGCTGCAGTCATACGGCCTGTTGTCATGACTGTGAGTTATACTGGCTGTATATGAAGTAAATCTCTCGTCCTTCTGGTCTGATCTGGTGCCTTGAGCAGACCTTGGGCTCGAACTCCGAAGCCAGTCCCACATCACCCAGAGGAAGTTCTACTCCCAGGCACTCTAACACGCCCAGGACCACAAGATCCCAGGAGCTTGATTGAACCAGGATCTCAGGGTCCCAGAGGCAGTTTGACTCCCAGGAGCTCTGACACACCCAGGATCTCAGGATCACAGGATCCCAGAGTCACAGGATCACAGAGACAGATGAACTTTGAGTAGTTCTGATACAACCAGGATCACAGGAAGGACAGGCTCCAGTCAGATATAGCGAGGGCAGGTAGCACTAGAGATAATCAGATGGCGGGAGGCAAGCATAAGAACATAAGCAACAGAAACCAAGGTTACTTGGCATCATCTGAAACCAATTCTCTCACCATAGCAAGTCCTAAATACACCATCACACCTGAAAAGCAAGATTCAGATCTAAAATCACTTCTCATGATGGTGATAGAGGACTTTAAGGACATAAATGACTCCCTTAAAGAAATATAGGAAAACACGGGTAAACAGCTAGAAGCCCTTAAAGAGGAAACACAAAAATCTCTTAAAGAATTACAGGAAAACACAATCAAACGGGCAAAGGAAATGAACAAAACCATCCAGTATCTAAAAATGGAAATAGAAACAATAAAGAAATCACAAAGGGAGACAATCCTGGAGTTAGAAAACCTAGGAAAGAGATCAGGAGTCATAGATGCAAGCATCACCAACAGAATACAAGAGATAGAAGAGAGAATCTCAGGTGCAGAAGATACCATAGAAAACAACAGTCAAAAAAAATGCAAAAAGCTCCTAACCCAAAACATCCAGGAAATCCAGGACACAATGAGAAGACCAAACCTAAGGATAATAGGTATAGAAGAGAGCGAAGCTTCCCAACTTAAAGAGCCAGTAAATATCTTCAGCAAAATTATAGAAGAAAGCTTCCCTAACTAAAGAAAGAGATGCCCATGAACATACAAGAAGTCTACAGAACTCCAATTAGACTGGACCAGAAAACAAATTCCTCCTGTCACATAATAATCAAAACACCAAATGCACTAAACAAAGAAAAAATACTAAAAGCAATAAGAGAAAAATTTCAAGTAGCATATAAAGGCAGACCTATCAGAATTACACCAGACTTCTCACTGGAAACTATGAAAGCTAAAAGATCCTGGGTAGAAGTCATACAGACCCTAAGAGAACACAAATGCCATCCCAAGCTACTATCCCCAGCAGAACTCTCAATTACCATAGACAGAGAAACCAAGATAACAAAAACCAAATTTACACAATATCTTTCCATATATAGATGGAAAACACCAACACAAGGGGGGAAACTACACCCTAGAAAAATCAAGAAAGTAATCTTTCAACAAACCCCAAAGAAGATAGCCACACAAACATAATCCCACTTCTAACAACAAAAATAACAGGAAGTAACAATCACTCTTCCTTAATATCTCTTAACATCAATGGACTCAATTCCCCAAAAAAGACATAGACTAACAGACTGGATATGTAAACAGGACCCAGCATTTTGCTGCATATAGGAAACACACATTAGTGACAAAGACAGACACTACCTCAGAGTAAAGGCTGGAAAAACAATTTTCCAAGCAAATGGTCCCAAGAAACAAGCTGGGGTAGCCATTCTAATATCGAATAAAATCAACTTTTGACCAACAGTCATCAAAAAGAAAGAAAGAAAGAAAGAAAGAAAGAAAGAGAGAGAGAGAGAGAGAGAGAGAGAGAGAAAGAAAGAAAGAAAGAAAGAAAGAAAGAAGAAAGAAAGAAGAAAGAAAGAAAGAAAGAAAGAAAGAAAGAAAGAAAGAAAGAAAGAAAGAAAGAAAAGAAAGAAAGACACTTCATACTGGTCAAAGGAAAAAATCAAGATGAACTCTCAATTCTGAACATCTATGCTCCAAATGCAAGGGCACCCACATTCATAAAAGAAACTTTACTAAAGCTCAAAGCACACATCACACCCCACACAATAATAATGGGAGACTTCAACCCCACTCTCAGCATTGGACAGATCATAGAAACAGAATCTAAACAGAGACATAGTAAAACTAACAGAAGTTATGAACCAAATGGATCTGACACATATTTATAGAACATTTCATCCTAAAGCAAAATATATATATACCTTCTTCTCAGCACCTCACGATACCTTCTCCAAAACTGACCATATAATTGGTCACAAAACAGGCCTCAACAGATACAAGAAGATTGAAATAATCCCATGTGCCCTATCAGATCACCATGGACTAAAGCTGGTCTTAAATACTAACAAGAACAACGGAGAGCACACATACACAAGGAAGCTAAACAATGCTCTACTCAATGATAACTTGGTCAAGGAAGAAATAAAGAAATTAAAGTTTTTTTAGAATTTAATGAAAATGAAGACACATCATACATTATGGGCATCATGAAAGCAGTGGTAAGAGGAAAACTCATAGCTCTGAGTGCCTCCAAAAAGAAAGTGAAGAGAGCTTACACTAGCAGCTTGACAGCACACCTGAAAGCTCTAAAACAAAAAGAAGCAAATACACCCAAGAGGAGTAGACAGCAGGAAATAATCAAACTTAGGGCTGAAACCACCCAAATAGAAACAAAAAGGAACCATACAAAGAATCAACAAAACCAGGAACTGGCTCTTTGAGAAAATCAACAAGATAGATAAACCCTTAGCCAGACTAACCAGAGGGCACAGAGACAATATCCAAATTGATAAAATCAGAAATGAAAGGGAGACATAACAATGAAATATATCTTAAAATAATTATTCTGTTTGTTGAATATTAACAGTTGACAATATTAAAATCTTGTTTTACAAACATCAAGGAAATATTATTGATAATTTTTCCCACTGTGCTTGAAATTAGCATTTTCTTAATACTTAACTTCAAAGAGTTTTTGCTATTTTGAAATTTTAAAAATATTCTTACTGATAAAATAATTTATCTCCTAGAAACACTGATAATCTTTTTTAAGTAAACTGATTGTTAGACAATGTTCACAGATATATAATGTGTTTTAAATAATCTCTCACTATGTCGGGTGATGTCATATAAGGACTTTTGAATATATTTCTTAATGATTCATTTTTAATATTTTACACTCTTTTACTATGTTTAATTCCCAAAGAATATTTTGCATGTTTCGAAACAATTTAGTATTCAACATTAGATATAGGATCCTCAGTTATGGATAGTGTTAAATGTTCATTAATGATATTTTTAGAGTATAAATGGATATGAATATAAAAATTTAACAAATTTTTCATATATTATTAGATTCTCAAAATACTCAATATTGTTAATATGTTTGATGTATAAAATGCATTTAAATAATACAAATTAAGGGGAAAAAAGAAAAAGAAATAAATCTCTCATTTAGATTATTTATGTTGTGGATAGCTCTGTGCTGCTTGCTGTCCTGGGAGGGGCTGTCTGGAATGAGGAATGAGTCACACACTCAGATGACTTCTTGTGAACCAATCCCCTAATGAATAAAGGAGCCAATCATTGGGAGAGTAGGCGGGACTTCTGGATTGGATGGAGGAAGTGAGGAAGCAGGAGAGAGTTAGGTCCCTCTTTGGAATGGGGACAGCAGAGGGGTAAGATATAGCTAGTAGAGTTTCCCTGTATCATGGCAGATCCTCAAGGATTCGCCACCAGAGGAATCAGATTTTAATAAGGCTTACAAGATTAGGTTTTAGTTGTTGCGCCCAGAGATTGAGTTACCGTTGTTTCTGAACTAAGTTTCTTATGTTGCATTTTCCTTCACGCAGAGAGAGAGAGAGAGAGAGAGAGCGAGAGAGAGAGAGAAGCTGAACTGGATGTGGCCCGAGGCTTTTGGCCTCAAAGCCCACACCCAGCACTTCCTCCAACAAGACCATACTTTCTAAACCTCCCCCAAACAGCACCACCAACTGAGGACCAAGTGTACAGATACCCGAGACTCTGGGGAGTGGGGGGGGGGGGGGGGGAGGCATCTCATTCAAACCACCACAGATATAAATGTTGGTGAAACTAATACAGCTGTAGACAAACATCAGGAGCAGAACAGAGCACAGCCTTGGCGTAGAAGAGGAGAGTGCTGACATCTGACTGTTTCATACACACATACCCATCCGAAGGTCCTTAGAAACCAAGCAATTTAGCTTCACAGTAAGAATTTACAGACGGTGAAGAGTCAGGGTTTATCCTTAAATTTATTTACATCTAAAGTATTTTGCGTGGCACCTGCCTCACATGCACACATTTCATGTGTGAAAGCTAAGTGCTATGTCATATACCCCTACCTGTCAACAAATACACCTACGTGCCAGTCCATACATATCTGCATACAACCATTTGCAGCCAATATGGGGGTGGGGAGGAGGAGATATTTTACACCTGGAGTTTTGTTTTGTTTTTTAATTTGAATAAGACAGACTTACAGGCTGTGAGGTCAGGGAATCCCCGTCATTATAGAAGGGTAAAGCGGAATTCTAAGCGACAGTAAGCAAAATCAATATGGTGTCTCAGTACGAGCAAACCTGTCTGTCTGCAGAGTCCGTTTGTTCCTGCTGTGGAAGCAGGGTGGCAGCCATCACAACTGTGGGCAGATAAGGAAGGCTTGGAGATGTGAGGTTTGGCCAAGGAAGTCCGACAGCTATTGTAGTAAATATTATTTGGGGGTTTCTACCCCACCTTAGATCATTCTGTTCCAAAATAAAACACACAAAACCTTTATATTTATAATAAGCCTTACAGCGCTAGAGCTGGGCAGATAATAGCCCTGTATGATATTTTGTCTACTTCCCTGTCAATAATCCCGAATATGACTTGCTGTGTTCCTCCTGGGCTGCTCTACTCCAACTGGACAGCCCCCATGGCCAGTTCTCACAATCTACCCACTCCACTCTGTCTTCCTCTGTCTTCTCCCTCCTCTCTTCCTCAAGATCTCTGCTTGGAGCCCTGGAAAGAAGCCCTGCCTACCTCTCTCTTCTGCCAGGCTATGCAGCAACAGGCCAAACCTCACCAGCTGAGAGTAACATGGGCAGGCTACGTCCTCACCTCTGCTTTCTCTCTTTTTAGTGTTGGGAAGGATGAGAAGTCCTTAGAATAAGCTCAGGATCAAGAAAAATATATACATAAATTATTTCCTGATTTCCTGTTTAACATTTACATCACCTCTTCTAAAAGCAATTCTGAGCCAGAAGACCAAGGAATTTGCTGTGAGTGTGTCTCCTAGCTGTGTCAGAAGCTACGCCCATAGAGTCTCACCAACATGACTGCCCACGCAGGAGCTGAACAGGGCAAGCAACAATAGGCTTGCTCCAGTGGATGAGGGAACACAGGAAGAACCAGGGAACAAAGAATCTGAGAGCAGGAGAAGTGGTCTCCCCAGGGAAGAGCACACAGTACCAAGTGGTCAGCCCTTGTAACATACATGTAACATTGTACACATATAGACACATATATGCATGTAACAACAATGAATGAAGTAAGCCACGAATTTGAAAGAGTTAGGAGGGATATGGAGCTTAGAGAAAGGAAAGGGAAGGGAAACTGTAATAATAACCTCAAATTTTAAAAATAATCGTTTATTACGCACAGTGTTGTGTAACCACTGCCACTGATTTAAGAATTGCAAAATGAAGGTCATACATGTGGCTCGACAGGAGAGTAAAGATTCCAGCTCCTCCAGGCCTCCTGCTAGACCCCCACTGCCCCCTGGTGGCACGTCTTCAGGATGACAAGTTTCTTCTTCAAATCCTTTTGACAGGCCATAGCACAGAAGCCATAGCACACAGGAAGAACTGTCAATGATCGTAGAGAGGCAGAGGCAGAGGCAAGACACTCAGAGCATTAAAGAGATCTTGTATCAGGACCCCAGACCTGTACGCAGAGAGACTAAAGGAATCACCAAAGTAGTGAGAGGGCTTGGAGTTGAGAAGCCCTCAAAAGAATGGTGAGCAGCTCACACGTGACTGTACAGAAAGACTGACAGACATTTGCATCAAGTCTGGACAACAGGCTTTGCTCTTCACATGCTACATAAGATTCAGGGTCTGTGTGTGTGTCTGCATCTGTGTGTCTGCATCTGTGTTTGTGTGTGTGTGTGTGTGTGTGTGTTACTGTCTAGCCATGTGTCTCTGTGTGTGTCTGCATCTGCATGTCCGTCTCTGTGTGTGTGTGTGTGTGTGTCTGTGTGTGTCTGTGTGTATCTGCATGTGCATCACTGTCTAGCCATGTGCCTGTGTGTGTGTCTGCATCTGCATATCTCTGTGTGTGTTGGTATCTATATGTATTACTGTCTGGCTGTGTGTCTGCATGTGTGTGTGTTTGTATATGTGTGTGTTACTGTCTGTGTGCCTGTGTCTGTGTGTTTCTGTGTGTGTATGTGTCTGTGTTTCTGTGTGTATGTCTCTGTGTCTTTGCATCTGTGTCTGTGTATCTGTGTCTGTGTGTATATGTGTCTGTGCGTGTCTGTGTGTCTATGTCTGTGTGTGTATTTCTGTGTGTGTGTGTGTGTGTGTGTGTGTGTGTGTGTGTATTATTATCTGATGGTGCGTAAGTTGCTGGCCTTCTGTCAATCATTTTCTCATTTCTAGAATAGCCACAATCATAGCAAGCACCTCACTGAATTTTACATTTAAATAACATTTTCGACTTCTTTACCACATCCCACATTTTCAATGTTTTGCTTTATCTTGTTTCAGCCCAAAGCTGTCAAGCACACAGAGCTCTCAGTCACTACTGTTAGCAGCTCACACTCATGAAGTCACTGAATTTGAAGTCTATGAAGTTCTCTCTTTATCTCAATCAAGGAGGACAAACTCATTTGTTTAAGCATGTCAGGCCACAGTGGTCCCCTCTCCATCCCCAGGCTCATGGGATATAAAGATGAACGAGACAGACTCTGCTTCTAAAACACCTGCCACACAGGAGAAAATCTGCCGATGGGTATAATGCAATGTAAGGAGTCCTTTTACACCAGTGTGGCAAGACTGTGTGTGAGCTCAGGGGAGAAAGAGTCAAGCTGTACCAGGCGGTGAGGGAAACCTCAGATCATTCCATGCCATCCTACGTGCATGGGCAAGAGTAAGGCAGACGATGAAAGAAAAATCCTCCAGGTGGAGACCATAATTTAGTGGTCAATGTTAGAGATTACCAGTGTGGATACTGGGGCGAGTAATTTCAGATTGAGGCTAGAGGCAATTGGCACAGGTAATTGGATATGGCCTCCAAAATGGAAGCTCACTCAAACCCCCTGGGGCATCTTCCCCTTCTCCGCATTTCTGCAACTTTTGATGAGTGGACTCTGAAGACAATATGGGCATCTGGCCAACGTCTTGGCAAGTCTCTAGATGAGGGAGAGAATGCACAGGCTCTCTTTGTCCCTGGCAGTTGTTCCTGGGCTCGACCCTGGGGAGGTGTGGCCACAGACTTTCTAAACTAACTTTCCTGAGACCTACCAGCAAAGGCAGTAACTAGACCCCAAGACACTTGGACGGAATTGCACTCCCACACACCCAGCCTTCCCTGTCCTTAATGATGCTCAGTGGGACTACAGTTCTTTCTCTCTAGGACAGAACATTAGTGCCTCTGTGGCTGGAGAGAGCATTAACTGAAATGTGTGCTAATGCCAGAAGAGGCAGGGCCTGGAGGGTCATAATTTCAGAGATCTGAAGCAGGCTTGCCTAGCTCACCAGAGAGAAGCTCACATAAGCCAAGTACTTGTTGGTCGCTGGCCAACAGTGTCAGCAGCATCAGCACTGCCCAGGAGGTCATTAGAAATCGTCCAAGGCTTAGATTACATGGTCAGACCCTGATGGCTGCACCCTAGCCCTGGAGTTCTTGGTTTGATAGGTCTGGAGTGAGCCTGAGAATTGGCCTTTCTGATGACATCTTACACGGTGCTGATAATTCTGATGCTACAGTTTCTTTTGTTTTGAATTGTCACATGCAAGTCCAGGATGGGGAGCTAGCAATTAGATGCAGTCAGAGACCTCTCTTTGGCACTGGTTTAGAGCCGAGCTTAAAGCATGTTCCTTTGAGTTCTAATCCGAAGCCCTAAGGATCTTCTCTCGGGTGCTCCCCGTGTTGGTCAGATTCTGTTTAATTTCAGTCTACGGGATCGTCGTTGTGTGCCCCAGAAGATGATAAGCATTGCTGCACACAGACTAACAGGGCACAGGTTCTAACTGGGAGAAGACCCTAGGATTAGAGAGTATTTGTTGACTGACATAGGAGACACATCACAACAGAAAGGCCTGGAGTTACAAGCATCAAATATATGAGTTTGTACAGGATTGTGCAACAGTTTGTACATATACAGGACTTCATCACCAGGGCAGTAGAGAGGACAGGCTCCTCCTCTGTGTGAGAGTTCACCTACTGTTATTCTCTTGTAACAGGCAGCTGTGAGGGCCTCCATCACTGCCCATGTGGGCACTCCCTGATGGTGTACCCAGACTTCACTGATGGATACAACACAGTTGCTCCTGGTGGGTGCCTTCTCCACTTACCAACATCTCACCCCAGTGGTATACAGCATGAGCTTTTAAATGCTGATAGACTAGAGCAGCGTTAGCAGCAACCTCCCGATAGCTGGTCATTATTATCCTGCCGCTGACATTCTGCATCCTCCTCACAGAGGTCACCTCAATTGACTTGTTATTGTTACAGGATACCAACCCTCATCTTTGTGACACTTCACACTTCGTGTTTAAAAAGACTGAAATGGCTCAGCATGTGTGAGCAGTGCTACTTCAGAATTCCAATAGAGACGAAGACCAGCTGAGATGTGCCGCCTCATGGACTAACAACTACTGGATTCCTGGCTTTTCTGTCAGGCACTGTTAGACCACAGATGATAAGCCACTCTAATAACACACACACACACATGCAACACATAATTATATTATATGTTATGTGTAATGTATTATGATGTATTACATACCATATATTTCTTATATGTTATATAGTAAATAGTATATAGTATATAATATAGTATATAGTACATGTTATATATTATATATTGTGTGTTATATATCATATACTATCCCCATATATGCAATATATTACATATTATATACATTATACACTATAGATTATATATGTTATATGTTATGTACATTATATATTATGTACTATATGCTATATATTATATTATACATATTCATTCATCACTTCTATTCCTTTAAAGAACCTGACTAATACACAGGAGTTTAGGGGGAGATATGAGGATGAATATGATCAAAATACAATCTATAAAATTCTTAAATGAAAATCTACTACTGTAGAAGCTCCCTAAAATGTATACATATGTAAAAGAATTTTGATGGGGGGGGAGACAATACCCCAAAATATGACAATCTCCCATTATATGCTATCAACTAAAAACCCCAGTAACAGGAGTGGATGACTTTTTGAGCCATTAGGCCCTCAGCGCACGCACAGGACCTGAACAAGATCAAGCCAGACACAATCCTAGTACAACGGCAGGGGAGTGAGATAAAAGTTCCACCGTAGCCAAGAAGCTATTCCCAAATAAAAGCTGCTATGAGAGGGGGAAATAGCAGTTTTCTACAGTTGTGGGGCCGTGAAAGGCAGCCTGTTTTGGTTGAATGAGGCTTGCTCTGGTGACCCAGTAGAAACCCAGTAGGAAACTCTACAAGGGATGGAACAGTGAGCCACATTCACAGATACAGGTGTCTGACACCACAGAGCCCCCAACTCCATAATTCTGTGACTATAAGTCACACAGACTCTGTCCCAAGCTTCTGGCATTCTGGCTAGACTCCACCCCCACAGTTACCTGGCAACAGCAAGGTAGCCCAGCCCACTATAAAAGGGGCTGCTTGGCTCCTCACTCTCTTTAAGCTCTCACCTTTCTTACTTTCATCTCTAGCCCTCCTTCTCTCTCTCCCTTCGCCCCTCTCTACACATGGACATGGCTGGCCTCTCTCTTTCTTTCTACCTTCTCTCTTTCTTTCTGCTTTTCTATAATAAAGCTCTAAAACCATAGACAGTCTCTGCTCATCAAGGCCTGCCACACTTGAACAATGGGATAGGCTTTCCTCTAAAAGAGTCGTGTCTAACCTCCAGCCCTGGAAGGCCTTCCTGCACTCCAACTACAGACTGGACCAAGTACTCTTGCCAGCATGGGAACCACCCAGCACCCCCTCTCTCCCTGTCCTCCCCTCCCTTTGGTCCTGGGGATGACCAAGCCACTCCCTGGGCCCCCATTTTGTTCTCAGCTCTTCTGCTGTGTCCAGTGGTGTCTGGGATACCCAAGACTGAGTACCTGTTACCTCTGGCCTCCGTGAGGCCCAGAGACCTCAGAGTGACCCTTGTCCAACCCCTATGGACTGAGTCCGTAGCTTTCCACAGCCAAACACCCACCCAGGGCTGCATGGAAAACATGTGGCAGTCCTCCTGCATCTGCCTGCACAGAGCACCAGAACTCTGGCGGCTGGATTTTCTCCCACTTCGTTTATTCCCCCATGCCCACTGCCCCTCATACAATGGTGATACTGAGTGAATTAGACACATACTCAGGAGCAGTTGGCAAGAATAAATCCAACTCTGTGGTTTTTAGTGGGCTTTTCTTTTGTTTTTGTTCTTTCAGAGAAAGGACATGTAATTGCATGGGTGGGGAAGACGGGGAGGATGCCAGGTTGATGCCATAGAATAAATCTTCGGTAGATCACAGAAGAACATGTTCCCAAACTAAGGAAAGACCTGCCCATTCAACTACAAGAGGCACAGAAAACACCAAAAGATGGGACCAAAGGGAAAGTCCCTGTGTCATATTACCCTTAAAAACTCTAAATACATAAACACAGGAAAGGTATTGAACGCTTCTAGAGAAAAGATACATGTCACACATAAAGGAAGCTCAGTAATAGCAGCTGACTTTTCCATGGAGACTTTAAAAGCTAGAACTTGGAGAGCCATGTGCCCCAAGTCTTAGGAGACTACAGATGACAACCCAAACTGCTATACCCAGCAAAACTATCTACCATCATTGACAGAAAAGGAAAAACTGTCCATGATATAAGCTAAAAGAACTCACCCCCACCAAACCAGGCCTACAAAGAATACTGGACATGATTGTTTAGATTGAAAAGGAGAATGGGCATAACAAAGAGGCTGCGCAAAGAAAACAAACGGCCAAAGGGGAACAGAAAGCAGCAACACAACACTCTTCACAGTAACTGTTAATGCCTGCAACTCACCAACCAATAGATCGGGTTAGTGGAATGGATGGAAAAACAAGAGCCATCTGTTTGTTGCCTCCAAGACACTCATCTTACCTTCCATGATAGGCACCAATACCGAGCGAGAGGATGGAAAAGGTATTCCAATGAATGGGACTGTGAGGCAAGCAGGCGTCACTAACCTAATACCTAACAGGATAGACTTTGAGCCAAAACCAACCAGAAAAGACAAAGACCCTTCATTCTGATCAAAAGAACAATCAACCATAAAGACACCACAGTCCTAAGTATATTCGTACTGTCTTAGTCAGGGTTTCTATTCCTGCACAAACATCATAACCAAGAAGCAAGTTGGGGAAGAAAGGGTTTATTCGGCTTACACTTCCATACTGCCGTTCATCACCAAAGGAAGTCAGGACTGGAACTCAAGCAGGGCAGGGAGCAGGAGCTGATGCAGAGGCCATGGAGGGATATTCTTTACTAGCCTGCCTCTCCTGGCTTACTCAGCCTGCTCTCTTATAGAAACCAAGACTACCAGCCCAGAGATGGCACCACCCACAAGGGGCCTTTCCCCCTTGATCACTAATTGAGAAAATGTCTTACAGTTGGATCTCATGGAGGCATTTCCTCAACTGAAGCTCCTTTCTCTGTGATAACCCCAGCTGTGTCAAGTTGACACAAAACTAGCCAGTACATGTACCAAACATAGTACACCCAATTTTACTGAAAACATATTGACCCTCAAGACAAAGATTAGCCCCCAACAGAATAATAGTGGTTGACTTCAATACCTCACTTCCTCCAACTGGCAGGTCATTCGGATAAAAAGTAAACAGAAAGATGGGAGTTAAATGAGATCATAAATCAAGTAGCCCTGACAGATATCTATGGAATATTTCACCTAAATACCACAGAACACACATTTTTCATAGGGCCTCACCCTGCCCTGAAATCTGGCAGTCTAGGGCTGCAGGAAGACAGGAAGTCATTGTCTTCAGTGGTGTAGCCACTGGGAAGCTACCTCTGCTATGGTTTCGCCCCTTTGCCCGAGGGACTGACCCTGGTTAACAGGTCCCAAAGCAAAAACTCAACTACAAAAACTAAGAGAGGCAGGACTAGCCTCTCCCTCAGCAGCTTTGGGAGTAACCGACCCTACATGGTACCTTCATTCCAGACATTAGATCTCTGTAACTGTGAAAAAATACATTTTCATTGCTTTTTTTTTTAGTGTTTTATACATTGAGATAAGTTTAATCTCATAAAGACAACCAAAAGCTTTAAAATGCCCATCAACTTTGAATTACATAAGTACAGAAATGTTGTTTCCTATGTAGGTAACGGATTTTTCACCCGAGTTGCTCAAGTGACCAAACCACCCATAATTATTTATTAATTCACTTTACATCCTGCCCGCACTCCCCTCCCTCCTTTCCCCCAGCCCCACCCTCACACACCCATTCCACCTCCTAGAGAAGGGGAGGCCACCCATGGGTTTTAAGGACTCAATATTGTGGTAATGTGTTATCACATCACCACGAGGAAAATACTTCACAGCACAATGGACTATTACATAGTAATGCAAAAGAATAAACTATTGACATACACAGTAAGATGAATAAATATAAAAATAATCAATCCACAAAAGGTACATATTATATAACATTATTAATTTAATATGCTGCAATTGTACTTTATAGTGACAGAAAACTTATCAGTAATTGCTTCAGGATGGGAAAAATACTAAAGGCAAGTAAGGTGAGTTAATAATTAAAACCAGGGGGCAGGGGGAATGGCTCATCGGTTGAGAGCACTGACTGATCAGACACACACACACACACACACACACACACACACACACTTTGAGGCATAGCCAGTAGCTCACAGCTGTCTGTAACTCCATTTCCAGGGGATCTGACACTCTCCCAGACATGCAGGCAGGCAAAACACTAATGCAAATAAAATTCAAAATAAATGAATCATTTTTTAAAATAATTTTAAAGAGATGCAAGGAAACTGTGTGTCATGGGTAAGCTTTGACCTGAGCTGTCAGGTGTACCATCTCACGTGACAAGAGAGACTGGGTGGGTGGAATTAGAATTTAATTTTGGATGGAGTGGAAGTGTCAGTTGGTTTGTGGACCATGTCTGTCCATGAAGGGATAAAAGTCTACACGGTGTGAGAAGATGGGCTTTTCTATCGGGGGCTGGTCCTGTCATTCTGTCACGGGTTAAATAATTGTGACTGCACTTCAGATTCCAGATGAAGGATTTCACACTCTCCTGCGGCTTCACTGAATCTCCCCCGCTATCACCCAGGCAGACTAGGGGCTCTGGGATGGTGTTCTTCTGCATGCCATCTTGCTGAACCCATGCCAAAGTTCCCACTTTGCTGGGAAGGCTGCACCTTGGCCCCAGTGCTTCTCTAAGGCTGCTCCTCCCGAGAGCCTGGACAGAAAAGCAGCAGCAAGACCTTGGTCCTGGTGCTGCTTAGACTTTTAGGAACCTTAGCTTTCAGTTTAATATTCGTTATCGCCAATTATTTTTGGCGATTTTTTTCCAAGTCAGAAACGTTTGAAATTCAGAACAAAAACATTTATCTTTACAGAAACCTTGAAGTCAGGTTTCTCAGGCCCTCTTTGGAAACTCGGAACAGAAGATAAATTCTGCTTTTTTGGGTCTCGCTCTGAAGATCAACAGATGTTTTATAAAACTATATAGAGGACAATAAAGGAGGCAAGGTCTCTAGAGACTAAACATAAAAATGTCATATTGTCTCTTCATTTCACCGACATGGGGTGGAGGTGACAGGGCCAGAGGCGAGCTGGGAGAGAGCTAATCCCCGCCCCACACACACCTATGACGTCATAGCTGAAGTCATAAAGTGTTGGGAGGAAAGGGTTAGCCTCAGGAGGAGGGTTGTGGTATGGGGTTCAGAAGGGAGAAAGCTTAAGGGGAAGGGTGTGAAGCATGGTCAGGTGAGTTTCTGACGGTGTGGAAGCTGAGGAAGGGTGTCAGTGGGAAGAGGAGGATGGAGCCCCACCAAAGGCAGGCGGGCTTGTTCCTCATCTGGACGTCTGCTTTGGCCTTGCAGACCCCAAGCATAATGACTATAGAGTTTCCTCCCCACAAAGCAATTGCCAGTGAGAGCTGACTGACCTCCCTCTGCCCAGCTTCCCCCCCTTAGCAGATGACTGATTCGGCATTCACGGTCTGCTCCTTTCCCGTCTTGCCTTAGATCCTATCTCAGCTAAGGAGCCTCTGGCCAGCCCCTTTCCTACATTGTTAAATATGATTTCTTCAGCTTATGAAGGAGAGCTTTCTTTACACATACCTCCCCTTCACACACACACACACACACACACACACACACACACACACACACACACTCAAAACAAGGACATCTATTGATGTAAGCCATGACACAGGTTCCTGTGCAGAGAAAGAGTATTCTTACCGTATGTCTGAGAGTCTCCTCTTATTTATTTCAGGGCCTGAAACTCTCTCCATCTTCAGCTCCAGGGGCCTGGCCATACCAAAAAAACATAGGCAAGAATGACATCTAAGCAGCAGAGAAGGTAGATTGCACCACCCACACCCTGAAAGAGCCCTTTGCTTGGCTTTATCTGCAGGGGGAGAGGCATCTCCTCTCCTCCCATTTCCATCTGGCCGCACCCAGGGTCCATGGGGACTTCTTTGTGTTCCCCCATCTCCTTGGTAGAAGGGACAACAGTCTCTCCATTCTAGCCAAGAAGGTGGGCTTGCTCTGTTCCTCTAAGGGTTGGCTGGGCGCTTCATCCTCCAAACACGGATCGTCCCAGAGCCAATGCTCTCTGAGCCCTTTGTGCCCTTTCTAGCATGAGTCTAAGCCAGACATTCAAAACCATGCTTCCAGATTGGAGAGATGGCTCAGTGGTTAAGAGCACTGACTGTTCTTCCAGAGGACCTGGGTTCGAATTCTAGCACCTACATGCTAATTCACAACTGTAAACTCCAAAATCTGACACCCTCACATAGACATACCTGCAGGTAAAACTCTAATATACATAAAATAAAAACAGTTTAAAAATGCTTCCCTCGCACTAGGATAGAAAAAGACAAAGCAAAAGACTATTTCTGTTAAATAAAAGAAGCTAAGTAGAAGACCTAGACAATGTCAGCTAAAATGAAAAGAATACAGTTTCTGTGGGTTTTTATACATCAGGGAAGCTTCAGGAAGGAACCAGAGCTTGGCTCAAGTCCTTGAAGCACATGACAGATGTTCTGAGATTAAGATGTCTTGGACTCTCTGCTGAAGAAAAGGGTGTTGTTGTTGTTGTTGTTGTTGTTGTTGTTGTTGTTGTTGTTGTTGTTTTGTTGGCAATAAAAGTATACAAGACACTGGACAGATAACACAAATCACAATAATGTTTGGAATGTACTTAACCACTGCAAAGGCCTTCCTATAAGTCTCCAAAGCCCTTTCCCTGTGTCACAGCCTGATCTGCTG
This sequence comes from Mus musculus, assembly GCF_000001635.26. Lineage (NCBI taxonomy): Eukaryota > Metazoa > Chordata > Mammalia > Rodentia > Muridae > Mus > Mus musculus. Next base: position 98,399,999 of record NC_000081.6, read on the forward strand.
CTCATCGGAGCAGGCCTTTCACACATTGGTGCCCAGCTCATGAAGGCTCAATCTTTCTACCTCAAGTTCGGGTAATTCTGTGTATCTGTCTCTCTCCTGCTCCAGGTGTCCTCTCTTCTGCTTTTCTGTTCTCATCTTTGTCACTCTAGCTTCATGACAACACACATATACAGAGAGAGAGAGAGAGACAGAGAGAGAGAGAGAGAGAGAGTTACTTGTCCCACTGTCCTTATCAACTGTGATTAGTCACCACCTGTTTAAAAGAACTTGGATTAAATATCAACATGGGCTGGAAAAAAATGGCTCAGTGCTTAAGAGCATGTATTGTTCTTTCAAGGACCCAAGTTTAGTTCCCAGCATCTGTGTCGATCAGCTCACAGTCACTGAAACTCCAGTTCCAAAGTGATCTGAGTCCTCTGGCATCTGAGGGCACCCACACTCATGTACACATACACACACACACACACACACACACACACACACACACACACACACACACACACACATCTACATATAACTAAAAATACAATGTCTCTATAAGCAAAGGCCCTGGTGGATCCTAATCTTGTTCTCTATACCCCTGGAACAGATGTATAGAACCCAAGGGAATGAATGAAGGATATTTTAGGATAAGGGCCATGGCTTAGACTGGAATGAGGAATGGCTATGCTCAGATAACTTGAGTCTCCTGTAGGATTCCTGGGCGATGTCTATCCTGTTCTATCCTGAACACATGCTCATTAAGGGTCCTGTCTTAAATAGAGATCTTCTGGGGCTCAGCATCCTTTAGGGACTCTTTGCTGTCTTCTGGGTCCCCAGACTAATAGAGAGTAAGGGTACTAATGCTTTCCCTTGGAAAAGCTACTTTCTGATGGCAGGGGCAGTTTAAGCAGGACCCCAGACAGAGACAGCAGGGTCCTCGGGTTCTTAAGTATGTTTTCCCTCCATCACCTTCCCCTCTCTTTTCAAATCCTATCTGAGGGACTCTATCCAGAGGAGCCTGAAACAGGTCTATGAAGCAATGGCCTCTTGCAGATCATTGTCAATCTCTTGGATTCCTTTGGGGTATCACGCCTACACAGTCCACATGTGACCAGAAGCTCTGAGTGAAGGTTTTTCAGGGACCCCATACTCAGCCCTCCCTCCCGGATGATGATGGCATTCTAGTAGTACTTAAGAATAAGACCTTGTTGGGCCATAGATGCACTACTGGATTTTTGCTTATAGCTCATTTCATTTTGACACTACACCCCTGACTTAAAGAGGTCCCTGTACTATACCACCCTTGTATTGTCGTTCTCTGAAATTGCATTTCCTAATAAAGAAAACAAGAATAAGACCTTCAGTTCTGCTCCCCGAGATGAGCAAAGTCTTTCCAGCTCTTCCTCAGTATGCCACTCCAACTCTATCAGAAGTCGCCAAGGAAAACTAGAATGCACTTGGGGACACAAAGACGACAGAGGTTTTATAATTGCATGCACTTCCTCCAAGGGGACCTAGGTAGGTCAAAGACAAGAGAGGGGAGTGGCTCTGACAGGCAAGAGAATGGTGCCACCTTCAGCACTGCTGAAGTGGCGTACTCAACGTTCTGTATAACGACAGAGCACGCCAAGAAGGCGGAGTTATGAGTCCCGGGGTGATGGAGAGGTGGAGGCGGGCTAGGAGATGTAGAATAATGACTATTTCTAAAATTTAAGAATTCTCACTAGTCCACTGGAATTGAGAGAAACCTTGGGGTTGTCTTCCTCATCCGGTTTCTTTCTTTTTCAGCACATCCATTGAACAGACAAAGCCACAGGTGAGTCAGTCAGCCACGTGTGTTGGTTTCTTGGGAGCTCCTGGAGTGTGGGGGGAGAAGAGAAAAGCTGTGTGGCAAATGTTACATCTTTGAGGGACATAGGCTTTGGGGGGCACAGGCTTTGGGGGACATAGGCTTTGGGTTTGGCTTTTTGAGAGTCTGGTAGATCGACTAATAGCAAGGCCAGGTCAGAGGTCCAACAACATTTCTGTATGTGAAGGTTCGGGGGCAGGCTATCAGATGTTGACAAGGCAGATGAGCATAAACTGGCTGTTGATAAGGCTCTGAGCTACCTGGGGTGAAAAATAGAATGTCTCTTAGAATTTCACCTCAGTTCCAAGAAATCTCTCTCAACCCACCAGTTAAGTGCCATGCCAGGCCTTATTCTTGGAGAGGTGGGATAATGTTTTCAAGATGTGTCTGTTGTCTCAACAGGAAAGAGATTTGCTAATCACTGAGACCCTGTGGGAGCAGGTAAGTACACGGGTGGCGTGGGAGGAAGTCGGGGGGAAAGAGCTCATTTCTCTTCCTTTAAGCAGATTAATGATGAAGAGTCACTCTGGACCATCCTGTCCTTTCCTCTCACTCTCTGGGCCCCACATCTTCAGCCCTGCCACCCCCCCTTCCCTGTACATCTTTGTGCGGCTTCCAAAACCCTCCATTCTGGCCCTGCCAGGAGTCCTGTTTGTGTTGTTTGGTTTCACGGCTGTTGAACCCCTCAGTGCTAAGGGACCTCCACAGACTCCTAAGCATGGGTTTGGCCTCTCCGGTGGGCTCAGTGTGCTGCTGCTGTGCGCTGACCCGCCACGGTAATCATTGGTGTGCGACTGCCTTCCCAAGCCCTTTTAAACGATTTAGATGTTCCTCACTAACTCCGTCTACAAGGGTTTAAAAGAAAACTCAGGTTGGAGAACACTGAAGATGAGCCCCAGTTCCGTGTTCTCTCCCTGCAACACCCCTGTGTAACAGGGAGATGGAACCCCATGGAAAGCAACCTCCAACATACAGACTAAACGGGAACCTTCTGTCCCCAGGACCGTGGATAGATAACACCCCAGTTAGCAGAGTTCTGTGTAACTGGCATGTTTGAGCACCACTGTGTGAATCTTGATGAAACTGATGTAGTTTTAATTTCCTTGAAGGTGCGGGGCAGTGGTGGCGCACGCCTTTAATCCCAGCACTTGTGAGGCAGAGGCAGGCGGATTTCTGTGTTCGACGTCAGCCTGGTCTACAGAGTGAATACCAGAACAGCCAGGGCTACACAGAGAAACCCTGTCTCAGAAAAACAAAAACAAAACAAAAAATTTTTAGGCTAAAAATGGTAACATTGAAAAATATGGTAACATTGTTCGAACTGTTTACTGGACACTTTGTTCCTTCTTTTGAGAATTGTCCGTACAGCTTATTAACCAATTGTTGACTGGAAGACTAGGGAGGGTGTGTTTTTAATTTTTGCAGTTCTTTCTAAAGATACCAGCCCCCTCTGCTGTACAGTTGGCAGAGACTGCCTCTCATTCTGTAGCTGCCTCCTCGCCCCGGAGACCTTTTCCCTTGCTGGGCAGACTTTGATTTATGTAACACCCTTCTTCAGTTCTCGAAGTGATTTTCTGTGCTGCTGGAGTCCCTTCAGAAAGTCTCTGCCTTTGACTATATAATTAGTTTTTTATTTATTTTTTCTCCAGTCAGGCATGCATGCCGGGCTATTCCCAAGCCATTCACTTCTCATTAGTGATGCTCAAAGGCAGGGGGCTGTGGAATGATACATCTAAAGCCCTGAAAATAAATAACTGCCAACCAAGGTCACTACTTACAGTAATGCTATCTTTTTTTTTAATTAACAGGCAGATAAAAACAGATCAAGACTCTTTTAGTATTCATATCCCACTCGCTTTATACTTACTTTTTTTTAAGATTTTTTTTTTTTTGGTCCCTTTGAGGCAGGGTCTCTATATTGAGCAGGTCTGGCTGTCCTGGAACTCTTTGTAGACCAGGCTGAACTTGAACTCACAGAGATTCACCTGCCTCAGCCTCCTGAGTGCTAGGATTAAAGGCGTGCACCACCACTACCAGCTTATATAGAAGAATTTAATTGGAGTTCTCTTACCCAGGGGATAATTCTCCCCAAGGTCATAGATTATCAGATAAAAAACAAAACCAGATGTGGGATAACACCTCCCAAGTTATTGGTGAGACATGTCCAAGGAGCCCCCCAAAACAATAAAAAAACTATTGCCGATGTTCTGGATTGTCCCCCAGAGCCTAATAGTAAAACCCCATTGCTGAAGACCACATTCTTCGGTCATATGACATGGGCATATCAAGTTGATGTTCACTAGGAAGCTTCCTGAGTGGCTAGCTTTCATCATATTGGGAAGCGCTATACAGGCTGCTGGGGGAAAGACGGCAACAGTCTTAGCCAACTGTGAGCCCTGTCAGCTACAATGTAGCAAGGTATGCTTAGGAGTGCAGGAGCAGCAAGTCCTAGCCATCTTTCCACCTGAGTGGACCCAGCCTGGTGCTGTCTTCACACGCCCTGCTCAGTCTCTCTCCAGCTTGATATTTGTGGTGGTTTAAAGGGGAATGGCCTGAAGTACCTGCTTTCTATACTGATGCCAATAAGTTAGGAATGGCAGGCTATAGGTCAGAGAAAATGAGCAAAGTAATTCAAAGCCTATATACCTAAGTTCAAAAATGAGAACTTTTTGCAGCTCTTGAAGTATTATTAGCTTTTTCTACATCTCTTAATATAGTTACTGACTCTCAATATGCAGAAAGAGTTGCTCTGCATGCAGAAACTGCTGAATGTATTCTGGATAATTCAGGACTAACTTGGTTATTTATACAACTGTAACAGGCAATCCTAAATAGAAAGTAACCATCATACATCACCCATATTAGATCTCATACAGGCCTTCCAGGTCCATTTGCACAAGGAAATGAAGATGTTGACCGATTATTAGTAGGAAATGTGTTAGAAGCCTCAAAACGTCATGAAAAACAGTATCTTAACAGTAAAGGTTTAAAGGAACAATTTCTCTCGCCTGCCAATAAGCCAAGGAAATTATAAGGAAATGTCCTACTTGTTCTCTGTATAACCAAACTCCTGCAGGGAGTAACCCCTGGGGTGCCAAAAGAAGTAAAATCTGGCAGATGGATGTGTTTCCATTTTGCAAAAATTAGAAAACTAAAGTTTATATGCACTATACCATTGATACATATTGAGGGTATCAATGGGCAACTGATTTGGGTTCTGAGAAGGTTGATTCTATAATTACACATTCCCTGAAAGCAATGGGTATTATAGGGATACTTGCACAAATTAAGACTGGCAATGTCCCTGCAGATATATATGTCTCCAGCAAGATGAAGCAGTTCTTTACATACTATAATATAAATTTACAGGCATACCACACAAACCTACAGGACAACTAGTTGTAGAAAGATCTAATTGCACCTTAAAGAAAATGCTTATAAAACAAAAAGGAAGAATAAAGACCCACAGGGACAGATTAAATAATGCTCTGTTAACTTTAAATTTTCTGAATGTTAGTGGGAAAGGAACAGCAACCAAGAAACTGGGTTATAGAAAAAAATGTATAATTAAATCAGCCTATAGACTATAGAGGTGTGTTAATATCAGAATGGAAGCCAGTGAAAGTTTAGTGTTGGGGACACAGGTTTGTTTATATTTCCACAAAAATGAAAAGCTGTGGATACCATCAAAACAGATAAAGATGAGAACTGAGCAGGACAGGTATCCTGGAAACCTTGGCTACTGACCCAAAAAAGCGCTGATTTCACTGAAAATGTCTGTGTTTATAATTTCCTACTCCACCCAGCATAATTAATGGCTTAGAGTAGAAAGGGAGAAATGTCATTTTGCTCTGGAATTTTGGTTTCTTTTAAAATAAAAAACACAAAAATGTTGTAAGAATGTCTTTTTGGTTTAATCCTGGGTGTGGGATACAGAGTTGCTTTGCAGCAGGTGATTATGATTTGCCTCCTGCTCTAGCAGAGGCGTGGTTTTGCCAGTTGCAGATAGTTTCTGTGATTGATGTGTGGTATTTGAAATTCTGGAAACTTTTCAGAGGATATATATAAATGCTAGGGACCTGAGATGAGAGGTAGGTGGTTGTTGGTCAGTCATGGTTTGGGGGTGAGGGGGTTGTGATTTGTTTGTAGTTGTGCTCAAAGAAGAAACAAGAAAAAAATAGATTCAGAGATCTCTATCACTCTCTTCCCCCTCTGTCTCTCCTTTCTAGTGATAGGGGATGAAACTGAGGGGATAAAGGGAGGGGAAAAGAAGAACCACAAAGTAGCAAAGACCAGCTACAAGCAAAGAAGAAATGAGAGAAATGAAATTCAAGAATATCTCTCTCTCTCTCTCTCTCTCTCTCTCTCTCCCTCCCTCCCTCCCTCCCTCCCTCCCTCCTTCCCTCTCCACTCTTTCTTCTCCCCTCTCTTTGCCTGTGCTAATAGATCAAGATGTAAGCTCTTAGCTACTGCTCCAAAGCCATTCCTGCCTGCTGCCGGGCTCCCTACCATGATGGTCATGGACTCTAATCCTCTGAAACTTTAAGCCCCATACAAATTATTTCTCCTAGAAGTTGCCATGGTCATGGTGTCTTATCATGTCAAAAGAAGAATAACTAAGCCACTGTCCTTAGAGTGTTGATGGGCATGGGGTGTGGGATACAGCATCTTCCTGGTGTCTGCCACTGACCTCATGTGGTGGTATGAGAACAGTCCCCATAGACTCATATATTTGAATGTTTGGTTCTCAGTTTCATTAACATTCTCTACACAGCCCAGGTATTTTTAGATAGATTAATAAAATTCAGTCACCACGTACAAAAATGGTAGCCTAGAGATCTATGTAGAGTTGAAGTCATTGGGGGGTTATTACTGGGGCTAGAAAGCCCCAGCAAGTTGGAACTCACATTTCACACAGTGGAGCAATTAGGTTATAATATAATATAAACTGGGAGATTAGGAGACTTAATTTCCATAAAAGTTCCCTCTAATAACGGGATAGTTTGTAATGCTAATCTTTTTGCTTTGTTTTTCCCCCTGTCAGGTGCTAATGGCCTTTAAAGGAATACAAAAGGAGGTGAGGTTAACTCTGACTCTCTAAATTCCCTGGACTTTAACATGGCTTTTTATCTCCATGCCCTGCTGAGACGTGAACTCTTTCCAAGGTTTTCATTTCAAAGAATATGACTGACTTGTTATCCCAAGCAACCAAGGCAAGAAGATGCCTAACAACCCCCCTTTGAGAAACTATAGTAAAATACTGGGGGAAAGATGAATTTATCAGAAATTCTCTCAATAGAAATTTCTGACCTGGTTCTATGAAATGCTGATCAGAGACTACATGAAGAGACCCCCTCCGGGTAGCGTGACGCCTTGGGAGGTGGTGTGCCTATTAACTGCAGGAGGTGCAAAGTTTAGCCCAGGTCTAAACTTATGTTCTTTATGCAGAGTTCAATATCTTTTCTAAACACTGATCAAATGTTTAAACACTATACTGACGCAAGCACCATACTGCTGGCCTTTCCCCAGAGCCTAGCTTGCTCAAAATGCTGAGGTGCCTCAGATCCACCAAGTCCCCTGCTGTGTGTCCCTGTCCCTCCTCCCATCCTCCTCTCTCCTTTTTCTTCTCTCTTCCTGTGCTTATTCCTAACCCTCTTCTTCCTCTGTGTGTGTATATGTGTGTGTGTATATGTGTGTGTATATGTGTGTGTGTATGTGTGTGTATGTGTGTGTATATGTGTGTGTATATGTGTGTGTATATGTGTGTATATGTGTGTGTGTATATGTGTGTGTGTATGTGTGTGTATATGTGTGTATATGTGTGTGTATGTGTGTATGTGTGTATATGTGTGTGTGTATATGTGTGTGTATATGTGTGTGTATATGTGTGTGTGTATATGTGTGTGTATATGTGTGTGTGTATATGTGTGTGTGTATGTGTGTGTATGTGTGTGTATATGTGTGTGTATATGTGTGTGTATGTGTGTGTATATGTGTGTATATGTGTGTGTATATGTGTGTGTATATGTGTGTATGTGTGTATGTGTGTGTGTATATGTGTGTGTGTATATGTGTGTGTATATGTGTGTGTATATGTGTGTGTGTATATGTGTGTGTATATGTGTGTGTATATGTGTGTGTGTATATGTGTGTGTGTATGTGTGTGTATATGTGTGTGTGTATATGTGTGTGTATATGTGTGTGTATATGTGTGTGTGTATATGTGTGTGTGTGTGTGTGATATGCAGTTACCTATTAAAAGACTGTATAAACTATAATCAGAAGAAAACACATTATTTTGAGCATTTATCGTATCATAAAACAAATATCATAAAACAAGAACAAACTTCTTTTGTTTTGTGCCTCTGAAAAGAAGACATAATTTCATTAAAATTAGACTGTAAACATAATCTGAGCCCCGTGTAATCTTAGGAATAATCTTCCTCGCCTCCTCGTTGGAGAGGAGTGATGGACGAGGGGGGCTGAGAAGGGGCTAAAAATAAACTTCCTCTACATCACCATCAAGATTGCTCCAGTCCCTAGAACGGTGTCCCTTTCTGTGGTCCCAGTAGCCAGAGCACTGTCCTGCCGCAGTGTCTGGAACTTCCTCTCTCGAAAATCACACAGACTTTGCCTTTGGCTGAAAGGTAACATGGGCTCTCGATGGAGATCAGAAATCTCACGGTCTCACCGGGTGCACCGGTGTTTCGTCGTTTTTCGTTTCGTTTTGCCTCCGGGGTCAAGACACCTCCTCCCTATCTAGAATTTCAGTCTTCAGAGACCACAGTCTCCTGCAGACAGAACCCTTTTGCACAGAAGTGAGACTTGTGTGTGTCGGCTTGTAGCTTCTCCGGGTGTATATGAAGTTAACAGTCCATCTGCTCCTGCATCCCTTGCAGAATGCCTCTCTGGTGCTTTCTCTTGCAGTCTCTTCCCTGATAGATCCTTCCTGTTGGTTCAGACAAGATAACCCTAGCCGTGGTACAAGGAAATTCTTTTGAATGCAAATACTAAGATAAATCAAGCAAGGTGCTGGGGAGAGATTTCTGGGGTTCCCAATGCCCACCGGGAGCTAACAAAGCTGTTAAATCCAGTTCCTGGGATACTGCGCCCTCTTCTGGCCTCCACAGGCACTGTGGGACACACCAATACATGCTGAGAAAACTCATAATACATAAATAAAAATAAATATTATTTTAGAGAGTATGAACGTTGGGAACTGGGAAATTCCCTATTTCTTATTAGTCAAAACTAAGACCCACACTAGAGCAACCATCTGAGTGCCTCGCATGAGCTCAGTAAGACCAAAATGGACCAGCAGCAGCTGTGTGCCCAGCAGTAAATAGAAAGGACTTGCAAAAGGCCCTTTCCAAGTCTACAGAGAGTCACTGGAGACTCCATGAGGAAAACAAAGGGAGAGAAGGAAAGTCGAAGCAGAAAAGCTGAAGAAAACTTAGCAAACGCATCCAATGCGCTGCTAGTCTGTTTCGTAATGGGCGGTGTCTCCCGTATGTATTGAGCATCCACGGCCACGCGGTGCATGCAAGGCATCATTCTCTTAATCGGTCAGCTTTGAGAGATACATAAACAGCAGAAGCTCTGCTGCTAGGGAATGGAGAGCTTCATTCACACATGTTTGCATTTCCCAAGTACACATCTGACATCCTCAACATCTGACCAATCTGCGGCCAGCACACCGAACATCCCAGGGTACCAACCTTGCAAGTCTCTGACCGCCGAATCCTCATTCTCTTTCAGCTTCAGGAAGATGCTCGGATTCGAGGTAAACAAGAAAATATGCCAAGGTCTGGATATGGGAGTGAGGGATGGAATTTGAGGGTAAGGAGTTTGCCCCAGAGTCTCATCTGACGATCTGCTGTCTGGACCACAGATGGACTCTGGCTCCCTTCCAGCCAAGCTGAGCCTGACTTTCTGTGAAGCCACTTTTCCACTCCATGCAGGCTGGTCACCTGTTATCTTGGTTAACACTGTTGTCACAGCATGTGACACTTGTCATAGACTGGTGGCTTATAAACAACAGAAATGTATTCCTCATGGTTCTGGAAGCTGGAAAACCCCAGAACAACGTAATGTTCTTAATGGCTCTCAATTTTTTTTTTTTTTGGCATAGTGGAAATGGGATAGACATTGTCTTTTATAAGGACATTAACCTCACTGATATGAGAACTCTGGCCTTCTGATCTAACCATCTTCCAAAGACCTACTTCCAAAACCATCACGATGGGAATCTGGTTTCAATATATGATTGTAGAGGGGCCACGTCCTTCTGTCTGTAGCCCTTGGACAGTGACGGAAGGAGCTTGAGATGGAAGGAATGACCCTTGAGAGACTGAGAACTCTTAGTGCTCAGTCAGATGTAGCTCTTTTCAATAGAGGAGAGGCAATACACAGCACAGAAGGGCTCTCTCTCTCTCTCTCTCTCTCTCTCTCTCTGTGTGTGTGTGTGTGTGTGTGTGTGTGTGTGTGTGTGTGTGCGCGCGCGCGCACGCATCCCATCAGAGGCCACAAGAGGTCATCAGATCTGCTAGAACTGGCATTAGAGATAGCTGTGGGCCACCCACTGCGGGTACTGGGACTCTGGTCTTCTGAAAGAGCAGCAATTGCTTTTAACTGCTAAGCTATCATCCCAACCTAAATTTTAGTTCCCAAAATATACAAGTATCTGGTGTTATCAACAAAGCCACACTTGGGGTTCCTTCCTCTACTCATCTGAGAAGAGAACCCATTAGTCGTGGTTCACTTAATCTCTGTACTTAGTCCAACCACCCAGGTCTCTTGCTGAGATGCACAATCGTGTGCAGGAGTCCGAGGGTGGGCTTGAGTTCTGAGGGTCCAGATCTGTTTCCCCTGGGATACCAAAGCTGCTGATCTGTCTGTCAGGATAAAATGAGATTAATTCAGGGACCTCCATACGCCATGAAAGCACCGATAGGCAAAGGGGCAATAGCCTGAAGATTTGGAGTGGGGGGTCTCTCTACAAAATAGAACTCATAGAAGTTCAAATCCTGGGAATACTTAAATATGGTCTAGACAAGATTCCCTCTGATCTTTCTTCAAGCCTGGTCCATCACGCCCACTCCAGAGCGAGGCTATGGTCTGGTGGAATCCATCGTGAGATGTCACTGAGGAATGTTTTCTTGGATAGGAGAGTGACCTCTAAGGTCAAAGGTCAAAGGACAACACTTACCCCCTACCTGAAGGATCTTCTCTAAGCCAACTTGACCTCCAAGAGGTCATTGTGAGCAGAGGAGATCTCTCTATGGATGCCCAGGCTGTAAAACATTAGATCTGGGATATAATGGCAGCTACTGCTTCCCACTTCCTTAAAGAGAAAAGGTGATGGATTTTGAGTGATGGGAACAATTCAAAGCTGAGACTGTAGCTCAGTGGCTAAGACTTTTTACCTAGCATGCAGAAATCCCTGGGTTCAATATTTAGCATCAGGTAAAGCCTATAATTTAAGCACTCAGGAGGTAGAGGCAGGAGGACCAAGAGTCCAAGGCCATTTTAGGATACATCATATCCTGTCCCAAATAATTTAAAACCCACAGAGAGTGGGGAGAATTCTGTCAGTAAAAGACTTGCCATGCAAGTATGAGATGAGGACCTTGGGTTCAATCCCCAGAACCCACAGTGTGTGGTTGTATGTGCTTGTAACCTCGTTGATGGAGAGACGAAGATGGATAGATCTTTGAGGCTTGCTGGCTGCTGGCCTCTCCTTACTTGATGAGTTCTAGGCCAGTAAGGGATCCTGTCTCAAAAAGCAGGGTTAGACAGTGCCTAAGGCTGACCTCTGGTCTACATACATACATACATACATACATACATACACACACACACACCACTTCTTTCCCATAGCCAAAACAAATGCTGTAAGAAGAAACCAAAACTGTCCTCCCATGGCACCATGTGAGACTGAGGCAGTTGACTGACCAGCACTGGCTGAGGAGAGACTTCCAGTGCCGCAGCTACCTGTTGCCACATCCTACGCCCCTCTAACGGGTCTAAGTTACCATGCATGAGCCTGCTCCTCCGACTCTGGCTGCCTTGACCCTCAACTAGAAATATGAGCTTGGCAGCTGGGGAGACAGTTCCCAATCCCTGTCACAATTTCCCTCCGCAGGCATGAGTACCCGTTCTATGGCACTCGTCCCACCTGTCCCCCCCAAGACTGGGTAAGTATCCCTATTCTCATGGTCTGCAGAAGGGACAACATATACCTGGATATGGGTGTGGTGGCCAGCCATAGGGCAGGCTATGAGCCTGCCTTCAGGAGCCTATAGCTGTAATCCATGCTCTCCTGAGACAGCACGTGTCAGGCCTCCCTCGCTGTCAACTGAAGGTGAATGGCAAAGTGAAGGCTTCCTTCTCCATCCAGAGCCCCCACCAGAAATTCCTCTGGACCTCACCAGAACAGATTTGGGGGAAATTCTCCTCATTGAACTGGGGAGGAGCAAGCTTGACGTCTAAGGTTCTCTGTGTCTCTCATAGGACGCCAAAGCTGATGATAAAGACACAGGAAAAGACAGTGAGTCAGAAAGAAAAGCTATGAAGAACAATAGGGAGTCAAGGGCTTCCTTAGCAGGTTATAAAGAAAATAATGGACGCTTCAGAGTCCTGTGGCCCAACACTGGATACATTTCCACAGAACAGACTGCGGGGGGAGATCCATCCACCATGCTAGGGACTTCATCCAAACATCAAGAATGACTTCCAACCATGACGGCTGGAAGGGTTTTAGGGAGTAAGAAAGAAAGACTATATAGCATCATACTTCACATGAATTTAGAGACTTTAAGAATATATATCTATCTGGCATGTTTCAGGCATGTCCCTGCCTAAACCAAGAAGTGGAAAAGGTGAGCCCCACCCCCACCCCCAGGAACCATGTCTGAACATAATTTGTTCCTCTCAGAGCTCTGGCCTCATGAAATAAAGCCATTCCAACTACCATTTATTCACTGGGGCTCTGTGCAAGTGCTGAGCCAGGCAAGCGCTCTACCACTGAGCTTCTATGCTCAGCTCTCTCTTGGGATTGTTCATTTTGAGACATGGTCTTACAAAGTTGCCCAGGCTGACCTCAAACTCATTCAGTTGCCGGGGCAGGCCTTGAACTTGGAATCCTCCTGCCTCAGCCTTCCACGTGGCTGGAATGACAGGTCCTCACAACCATGACCAGCAAGAGCATATCTTTTAAACAGATTGGTAACTATGCTTTAACTCGATTGGTCCTAAACATGTAAGGAACACTGATATGCAATGTTATTACAGAAACTCTTAAGTTTAATTATCATACATCTTTGCTATATGGATCAATTTTGATTGGCCAAATTCCTCTAAGTCTATCATCTAATCTCACTAGTCCTCTGAAGCAAGCCAGAGACATTTTCCTGATGAACATTTGCTTCTGATGAGTCCTAACACCCAACAAGAGTTTTTTTTCATCATGGGATTGGAATCTCAGAGTCAGTGATGTCTGTTTCTGCTGGTGCCAAGGTCCAAAGACAGTAGAGAATGTGACTGAGGCACAAAGAGTTGTGTCTCTCTCCTTTACGGTCTACCAGCCCTCTTATTTGATGCAGAAGCTTCAAGCCTCCAGATCTCTCTACACACATCCCCAAATAAGAATCACAGCTCAAATTCTGGAGAGAAGTCATCGGAAGCCCATTCCTACCCCGCAAGGATGCAACCCCGTGACCAGCCAGCCTTCTACCCTAGACTTTAAACTTTGTCATCAAGGAATGTCTCCTGTGTTTCTTCCAGGTATCTACTCAAATACCCTTCCACCTTCGCTGTCTACCCTTCCTGACTATCCTGCTATGTATAGCCAGAACCCAGACTTCCCGGGTACTCTTGGTGCAACATGGCAGAGGACTGTCTTGGCAAGCAGGTGCAGTCCAGAGCTAAGGGATGAGATTGAAAAGCAGACGGGTGAGGGCAGGGCCAGCCCATGTTCTTGTGATCTCTGTGGTCATGACGAAGAGCATAGATGGTTCTGTATGGGAAAGAGTATTCAAGAATCAGAGAAAAATTGGACGTAAAGATATGGCATGGTGAGAAGGTTCAAACACTAACGAATACAGAGCCCATAGTTTCTTTACAGAAGGCATTTTAGAAACTCCCATTATTTGGGGGGTTTGAGTCAGTATCAAGAGTCAAACACTAGGTAGACATGCACAATGGCCTCTATTTTAACACAACTGACAATCCACACAACCCCCTCTCTAATCCTCCTCCCACCCCCTTATGATCTGTTCCTCCCTAAAGTCCCCCTTCCTCCATTCCCAACCTTTTGTCTCAGTTGTTGCTGTCATGTTGAGAGCCAGTGAGTTTAACCAGAATCACCTGTGTTTGCCTGGGTCTGGAATTATCTCTTCCATAGGTCCTGAAGAAAATGACTGCCTCTCCCCCAGAATCTATCAGTAGTCAGTAGTTCAGAAAGGATGGGTAGGCCCGGTTCTCCCCAGTCCATGATTGACAGTTGGTAGGCTCAGTCTTGTGCATGTTCACTTCAGGCAGCCATAACTGACATGGAGTCATGGCCGCATTGGCTCTTGCCTAGGCCTCAGCAGGGTGTGGGATAAATGTCCTGTTTAGAGCTGAGCATTCAACTGTCATACCCTCTTTGAGCACCCTGAGTGGCCATGGGTGACCCTGAGTGGCTGTGGATGACCCTGAGTGGCCAAATGTCTTTGCATCCACCACCATGCCCTACAGAGAGACTTCCCTGACTAAAGATGAGGGTAGTGTTTGTCTATGGGCAAAAGCATCAATATGTAAAGGCACTCAGGTGGCTTCAGATTCTTTCACATAATACAGTTGAATGTGACCCCCCCCCCAGAGACACTATTTAACGAACAAACCATTTCCTCAACCCTCTTTACACCTTTGACCTCAGGCGCATCGGACTCCTAACCCCATATGCAGACTTCCTCGGATGCTTGCCCTCTCCACAGCCTTCTTTAGGGCTTACTGAGAATCTCCCTCAAGACACAGCCTGAGTTATGGGTGATGGGAAGATGGTTTTATCTGCCTGAGTCTTAAGAGAGTGACTGTATATTTTCTTAAGTGTCCCCTTTCAAATATTTGATTCTGTTTCCCCAGTAATTGAAATATATGAAGATTCTAATATCAGAAAATAAGATTGCATCTTTCTAAAACAGAGAATTAGTCAGAAAGCTTTTATTATCTCTCAGAAACCCACTTTTGATTCCGGTACTAAAGCAGAAATCTTTCCCTTTAGTGTAGCAAGCACACAGTAAGGTGGCCCCTGCTCCCCTTGGGTGTCTGGATGGAAACCTGAAGCTGGTCACATCACCAGGAGCACCCCTTCCATGGCACTGACCAGTGAATTGTCTTTCAGGGCCCAGCTCAGTCGCCTGATACTCAAAGGCAGTGAGACAGACACCATCATTGACAGAATCTACCAGCATCGACTGTGAACTTGGACATCACTTGAGAGCCAGGCACATCCTAACTGCCAAGCAAAGAATCCAGCAGATAAACAATGGAGGAAATAAATGTGATGTAAAACAAAGGTCTGCTTGGTCCTCCCTGGGTTGTGGGATGTGACAGCAGAGCCTGTAAGTCATGGCTCTGTGCACTGGGGGGAAACCCGAGACATAGCCTGTAAGCTCACTTGTCTCTTATTCATCTTTGTGGGGTTCAGTGACCTCTTGTGTGGAAGTAAATGGGTGTCAGGAGTGAGGGATGAAGGGAACCTTCATGTCTAACACACCATGTCCTGAATAGTCTCGAGCTACCGTTCCAACATAGTCACCCCACCCATGGGAGGACCACCTAGTGCAACAGAATTCCGTTATACTGTTTAGAATTTTGTAAATATAGATACATATGTCAGAAAAGACAGCTTTTATTTCTTCTCTAAACAGACCTTGAACAAATAAACACAGGATATTAAATAACTCTGAGGCATAGCATGTAATCCTATGGAGTAAGAATATGTCACACAGCCAATGCAACTATAACTCACTAGAGCAATATAGTAAGTTCTTAACTTGTTCGCTTCCTTGTATTTTGGCCTGGTACTAGTTTAAGGGCAGATTTTAACTCGTTAATTAACTGTTCGTTAAAATAGAATTAGTAGGGGAAGTTGCATAACAGTCAATGGTAATTACTGGGGTTTTGCCGAAAACAAAACACTGGATGCAGAAATTCTGTTTTCATATTAGTTTAACAATATTTAAGATATGCTCTGATCCTATTTCTAAAAGCAGAAAGTCAAAGGACAACCTAAGAAGGAGGAGGAGGAGGAAGAGAAGGAAGAAGAAGGAAGAAGAAAAGAAGGAAGGAAGCAGCAGTGGGTAGAGGGGAGAAAGAGACTGTCATGGGGTGACGTGATAAAAGTACCTGATATGCATATACAAACGCCGTAATAAAACTCATTGTCAAGTGACTACAGAGGGTTGTCTGCCTCAAAGGTCTAAATAAAACTACAGCCTTTCTCTGCAGTAAGAGAACAGCAGTGTTTCTATTGCACTTTAAAATATAAAATATTCCTGAAAATAGAATCAAACAACCAAAGAAAAAAAGAAGAAGAAATTACAGTAGCCTATACCTGATTCATATTAGAGTTAGACTCTGGTTTGTTTAAGAGACAGCAGAATAGAGGGTTTCTCTAGAGACCTGGAATCTAAAAATATAGGAAAAAGAAAATATGAAAATATAATAGCCAAAAGTAAGCAGCCTGGGAGCAAGAAGAAAAGAAGCTGAGAAAACTGTCAGTAAAATACAATACACAATGATGAAAATCTCTTAGAAAACAATGAAGTTTAAAGGCTCAGAATAGAATATGGGACAGAAAACTGCAATTTCATATAAAAAAGATAAACAGGAGCTGAGAAGGATAGAGAGAGATAATAGATAGATAGATAATAGACATAATAGGTGATAGATTAGATAATAGATGATAGATATATAATAGATAGATAGATAGATAGATAGATAGATAGATGATAGATAGATAGATAGATAGATAGATAGATAGACAGATAGATAGACAGATAATAGATAAATAGATAATAGACAGATAACAGATGATAGATAGATAGATAGATAGATAGATAGATAGATAGATAGATAGACAGAAAATAGGTAGATTAGATAATAGATAGAGTAGACAGACAGACAATAGATAGAATGTAGATAGGTAGATAGATAGATAGATAGATAGACAGACAGACAGATAGATAGATAATAGACAGATTATAGATAGATAGATAGACAGATAGACAGAAAATAGATAGATTAGATAATAGACAGAGTAGACAGACAGATAATAGATAGAATGTAGATAGATAGATAGATAGATAGATAGATAGATAGATAGATAGATACAAAATGAGGAACCTGTCTGATGATACTGAGGTCATAGGAAATGACTACTGCCTTTAGGACTAGGGGAACCACACTGACAGCTAGACACTTGACACTCACTTAAAAGATGGCTTTATTTCTCTGTCTGTCTCTCTCCCCTCTCTCCCTCCCACCCCCCCCCGTGTGTGTGTGTGTGTGTGTGTGTGTGTGTGTGTGTGTGTGTGTTGTGTTGTGTACTGGTGGCCACAGTAGCTAGAAGACGGTACCAGATAATGCTGCCACTGGAGTTACAGGAAGGCATGAGCCACCTAGTGTGCATGCTGGGTACTGAACTCCCATCCTCTAAAAGAGCTGCACACTCTTTTTTTTTTTTTTTTTTTTTTTTAATGTATTTTCCTCAATGACATTTCCAATGCTATCCCAAAAGTCCCCCATACCCTCCCCCCCCCACTTCCCTACCCACCCATTCTCATTTTTTTGGCCCTGGCGTTCCCCTGTACTGGGGCATATAAAGTTTGTGTGTCTGATGGGCCTCTCTTTCCAGTGATGGCCGACTAGGCCATCTTTTGATACATATGTAGCTAGAGTCAAGAGCTTCGGGGTACTGGTTAGTTCATAATGTTGTTGCACCTACAGGGTTGCAGATCCCTTTAGCTCCTTGGATACTTTCTCTAGCTCCTCCATTGGGGGCCCTGTGATCCATCCAATAGCTGACTGTGAGCATCCACTTCTGTGTTTGCTAGGCCCCTGCCTAGTCTCACAAGAGACAGCTATATCTGGGTCCTTTCAGCAAAATCTTGCTAGTGTATGCAGTGGTGTCAGCGTTTGGAAGCTGATTATGGGGTGGATCCCTAGATAAGGCAGTCTCTAGATGGTCCCTCCTTCTTAGCTGCTGTGCTAGCCGTCTCTCTGGGCCTGGACATTCAGATATCCATCTGTGATGCTATCCTGAAAGTCTGGAGATCTGTGGAGCTGGGACTCTTTCTCGAAGTTGTTGCTTCTGAGAGACTAGTGATGACGGTGCTGAGTGGCATGCCCAGGCTGGGGATTCTACACAGGAAGCTTCTCGGTGACTGCAGTAATCATGCTGCGTGTCTAATACAGCAGAGAACGGGGCGGGGGGGGGGGGGGAGCAAACTGGGTCGTGAGCTTTCATTTGTAGTTTATGCCAGGGAATTAAGTAGCCATAGGCCTGCCTTGAGAGAGTCTTCTCAAGTCTGAAAATCTGTTTCCCATCAAAGAACAAGTTGGTCATTTTTTTAAAAACTAGTGAAAGCAAATGCAAATTATAACTCTACACTTAATTAAAGAAAGCATACATCAAGTGTTTTGAGGACCATGTGGGAAGAACTCCCTGGCCTCCATCACTCAGGAGTGATCTGGTTAGGCGGGACATCTCTCCCCCTTCCTAGGTGTTCATTCACTGCAGTAGGTTGCAGGAGGTGTCACAATGGTTCTTCTGAGCCACATGGCCAGTGACTACATGGGAGGGAATAGCCTAAAGGACAGGCTATCTTGGCTTTAAAAAAAAAAAATTGCATGCTGAGGGAAAATAAACGCACCAATAATTTTACGAAACGTTGAACCACGTTAACAGCAGTAAGGACTGGTTCGGAAGGATACACCCGCCATCTGGTGACATTGCGGTATGAATGTTATGGGAGAAACTGGCTACTTCCTTATTGGATTTAAAGCACACTACACATGAAAAAGCACATACTGGTAACTACAGATCTGGCCACAGACCCAAGGTTAGGGAGCTCACAGGCCCCAGGGCTGAATCTATGGCTGCTTATTTTGGTAAATGGACTAGTATCAGACTTCTCTCTGAATTCATTATCTCCTTCGCTATAGATTCATGCATCTCTTAGACCCTATCAGTAAAGTTCCTTTGTACATTTAACAGGATGGTTAACACAAGCTCACAACTGGTTAAAGGGCAGAAAATAAGTAGCCCTGGAGTCCTAAGCTGTAAATGGGACATAGGCTCTCACACGCCACCCCCAAGCTAAGGTAACATCTCTGAAGAGGGGACAGAAAGATTGTAAGAGGCAGAGGAGAGGGTAGGGGGCACTGAAGAAAACCAGTGTTTTCTGGACATGATGGGACCACCACACTGTCAAACTTAGCATCTGTGGCTGCCTGCACAAGACCCTCAAAGGATCAAACCAGGCACCATTCCAGCATGGAAGGGAGATGGGCTCACATGCCCCTCCCATAACTGGGGATCTGTGAACAGTGATGGCTTCTGGGGAAGAGAGAGTCAGTCTTCCTTAAGGATGTGTGTGGTGGGGCTGGAGAGATGGATCAGTTGTTAAGAGCACCTTCAGCTCTTCCAGAGGTCCTGAGTTCCAGCTACCATATGGTGGCTCACAACCATCTGTAATGGGGTCTGATGCTCTCTTCTAGTGTGTCTGAAGAGAGCAATGGTGGTATACTCATGGATAAAATAAGTAATCTTAAAAAAATAAAAGGGGCATGTGTGGCACCTGACAGTTGACCACACTCTACTGGATGGCCAGGGGTATATGGACATTGCAAACGGATAGGTTATTTATTTAAAGGACACAAAATTAGGAGGAGACCAGGGTACAGGAGTAAACCTAGGAAGAGTTTTGAGGAAGTAGTTACGGTTGAAAATTGAAACACATTGTATGAAATTGTCAAAAGAATTCATTTAAAAACATTTTAAAGCTTCCTGCTTAGTTCTGTCTCTGCTCTGACCTCTAAGTGTGCATTATCCTGGGTATCCGGTCTACACCATGCATGGCCTTCTGCGGCTTTGCTGACCTCTGCAGCGGTTGATTGAGCAAAGCAGAATGAATGAACAAACCATGGCTGATGCCATCAAACAGCCAATGCCTGTGGGCACTGCCCTGACACACTACAGCAAAGCTGCACCTGGAGGTGAAGAGAATCCCAGCTCCTAAAGTGTGGTAGAGTGCCTCTTCAGCCATGGTGCCAAGTATCATGGAAGACAAATTAGCAGAAGTCATCAAGACCCAGGAGAGCAAGGAACAGAAGTGACTCAAACCTTGAGCTACACATCTCCTTCCCCATCCTCCTGTTAAAGGTTCCTCAGAGATGACTGTGGTCCAGCAGGTCCAGCACCCCCAGCTCTGCACACCCTATGAGGAGAGTATCCAGTATAGCAACGGCATGAGTATGGATGACGTCAAAATGAGTATGGATGACGTCAAAACCTTTGTTTCTGCGTGTGGACATGCTGTGTTTATTGCAGTTGTAGAAGACAAAGTTGGTGAAAAGATCAACCCCCAGCAGTATTTGATGATAGACTGAGAAAGATCCCGAGGAGGTTCACCATGGAACTAGCAAAGACAGGGTTTATTGGCCTAGGGTTGATTGATGTGCCTTCTCAGACAGGCACAGGTGAAATATCCTGGATTGGTGATACCTATGCCATCGCCATAGGGTGCCTTGATGTCAGAGCACACGGCTTTTACTGATAAACACCTCAATCAGGGTTGCATTCAGGGATGTATCTCTGCTATTGGCTGTAAGGTTTTCCACGAGATGAAAACTTCCTCAACAGACCCTCCTATGTGAGTAGTATAGGAATGCCACCAGAGTTTAAAGAGAACACATTTCTTATTCAGAGACTTGGTGAAATAGGCCTGTATATTATGGGACACATTCATAGCTCCAGCGTTGGTGAATCTAACAGGGCTCTGTGAAACCCTGATGGCACTGACCCTAAGGAACTGGAAGGCTTCAGTTTACAACATGAATCAGTCCTGGTTTCCCCAGGGATAAGCCCTACACAGGAAGCATTTTAGAAGCTGGAAGCAGACTGTGCTGCCACCGGGAAGCAATTAGACAAAGTCCATGCAGCCAGAGCCAAAGCCAAGATCATAGCTGAAGCTGCCAACACATAAGCAGCTGCAGAAGCTCTAGCACTTCTGAGGAGAGGCGTCACATCTCCTCCTGACCCCTACTTTCTCGTTGGAGGCATGGCAATACCTTGATTTGAATTAGCTGGAGAATATATATGCTGGCTGGTTTTGTACGTCAACTTGACACAAGTTGGAGTTATCACAGAGAAAGGAGCCTCCCTTGAGGAAATGCCTCCATGAGATCCAGCTGTAAGGCATTTTCTCAATTAGTTTCTTAATCAAGGGTGGGAGGGCCTATTGTGGGTGGTGCCATCCCTGGGCTGGTAGTCATGGGTTCTGTAAGAAAAGCAAGCTGAGCAAGCCAGGGGAAGCAAGCCAGTAAGTAACATCCCTCCTTTCCCTCTGCATCAGCTCCTGCTTCCTGACCTGCTGGAGTTCCAGTCCTGACTTCCTTTAGTGATGAACAGCAATATGGAAGTGTAAGCTGAATAAACCCTTTTCTCCCCAACTTGCTTCTTGGTCATGATGTTTTGTGCAGGAATAGAAACCCTGATTAAGACAATATGAGCCACATCAGAGATTCTAAGCACCGCCTGTTGGGTACATCCACCAGAGAAGACGACTCAGACACAGGTTAAGCCAATAGGAAGTCTTTGTTAGCCAACCAGTGACTACGCTGGATGTTCAGGATTCCAGTGTAGCCCAGGCCTTTCTCAGAGTGAACTCTGAAGCACAAAAACTACATCCTAGGTTGACATACTTCAGTTAGCAAGAACGGTTAGCCAGAAATGGAACTACAGAAGCCAAACGATCAAGGACAGTACATTTAGGGACTTTCCCAGAACTACAAAGGCTCCATCTCTGTTGTTCTTCTAGCAGGCTCTGATGCCTACATGCTGCGTTCCATGGCCTGAGTGTCCATCATGGGTTCCATGTGCGAAGGTCTGAGGGCTGTTACACACACAGGCTCATGTCTAGTCAAAAGAGCTATGGGGGCAGGAAGGGGGGAGGAGCACCCGAGATTCTTCCCATTGTGCCCACAGCAGTGATCTAAGTGCATGTGTGAGGGAGACACCACATTCTGGCTTAGCTCCCAGGCAGATGGCGCACACAGCTACAAGGATGACCATAAGAAAAGCTACCTGTGTGCCCTCAGCAAGTCTTCAGGGTACGCCTGGGAGCTGCTTTGACCTGCAAGTAGAACCCATTTCTTTGCCTCGTCTTCACCTGTAACCTCTGTGACCTACCAGGAGCTTATACACAGCCACATAAACGTCTTCCCATCGTGGGCATTGTGTTGAATCACACATCTGCAAAGAAGGAATCTGAATGGAGAAAATGCTTCCCATAGATTTGCTCAGTTTTAGGAGCAGAAAAATAAAAGCCATTTCTTATCGTACATGCTACTATTCTAGAGGAGAATTATTTTAGAATCACGTATATGGTACTGTGATAAAATTACCATTAACCACTGAACAAATCTATCCTTGGCTCAAGCAGTGAATCCTTGTAAGTATATGGAAAAACTAGTGTTTGTAACAAAATAGTATCATATATAATTTATTAATCCCCTGGTGCTGTCCACCAAAAAGCTCAGATAATTATTTTCATGATCACAGATGACTGAGGTATTTTGTTAAAACTCTCCAAATTTGTTAAACACAATTTTGACATATAATCCCAATAATGTAGCAATATCCTTCTCATCTTTACTGTCTCATTTATTTTGAGCATCTAATGTGTTGCCTGATTGAGCAGTAATTCAAGTAGCATAACCCAGTGGTGGAGGGGGAATTATTTGAGCCCTCTCTGGAGCCGGGCTGACTTGTCTCAGCATCTCCAACGCCCCCAACTCTGCCTGGCTCTGCATCTCTTTTCCTTCAAAAGTCTAGCACTGTGTACACAACTCAGCTGACAACGTCTAGCTTGAACACTGAATTGAGTTTCTAATTTGTGATTATTTTTATTGGTCTAGCACCTTTTGAATACCATTTCAAATGAAATACTTAGATATAAACTTTCATAGATTTCTAACTAAAATAATCTCCAGCTGTGTGACTTAACTTGACAATAAAAGCAGCTATTAGAAGTGTATCTTCTATAAATGGAAGAGAAGCATTTTCGGGTAAATGAGAACATTTGGGAGCAGCACTTGCACAGCATTCAGAGATGCTGAAGGATTTGAGCAGTGTGAGAAAAGCTTTCTGCTGGAAGTATCAAAGTCCAAGAGTGACAGAAGAAATGAAAATGTGACCATATGGGTAATGTAAAGAAACAGTAATCTGTAGAACAACAATGTCATGTCACACACACATACAAACACACACACACACACACACACACACACATACACACAGGCTATACAAAAACATACATATGCAAACACATGCGTGTAAAATAAGATATAGGATGATAATTCTGCAAAAGACTGAAAAGAAGCAGAAAGTGTTGAAAACGTACTAAAATCCTTAAAGCCCAGGAAGTGATAAAGGTACAGACTTGAAAAGGAAGGCGACAGACCACACCAGGTACAGAGAATTTACAAAGCAGAAGAGGAAACCCAGAGTCTGCTCCAAAGGGGTTAGTTTGGTGTGGGAGAGTCCCCCTCACAGACAGAAAGTAGCTCCAATCTGGACACTGCTGAGAGATCTGAGTCAGACGGACAGACAGCTCAGGGATCCGAGAGCTTGCGGTGAGACTGTGTCTCCTAGGAATGTCAGAAGCTACAGCCATAAAATCTCACCAACACGACTCTCTGACATGAGCCGGGCAAGAGACTCCAGTGGACTTCTCAAAGTGGGTGGGGGAAAGCCCTTAAAGGATTAACAGCAACTGAAGAGAGCTGGGAGCAGGAGGAAGGGCACACCAATTGACTGTTCCGTGCTGAATGGTCAGGCCTGACAACATACACACAGATGGCATTATAGGACTAAAGAGGCTGTATTTAGGAGATTGGGGGAGGGGGAGTCGTTCTTCCCTACAGCCCGGCACCAGCCACGAGGCAGCATGGGGTAAGCACAATCAAACACCCACTCCTTCACCCCAACCCCACCCCACCACCACCCCCACGTTCGGCCTCCCCAAGAGGCCATGCTTGGTGGTGGAGCTGAAGCGGGCTGACATATATACATATATGTATGCAATAACAATGAAGAAGAGGCCATGCAGTAATGAAAAAGAGGCCATGAATTTAAAGGAGAGTGGGGAGGGGTAAATGGGATGGTTCTGATGGAAAAGAAAGGAATAAACAAAATTATAGTTGAAAAATATGGGTTTGTTTTGTTTTGTTTTTCCAAGACAAGCTCATAGAATTAGCATGTTATTTTCAGCCTTGGGCGATTTTAAAAGCAGGAGAAGAGAAAGGATTCCAGCAAGGAGTGAGCGGCCGAAGTAAGGCAGGGTTTACACGGGGACGGGACGCTTGGCCACGGGGCATCTGCGTGACATTTGAAAAGAACTCCCGGCTGAACTGGAGGCTCAGCAGCCAGTGACCCTCCGTGAACTGCACTTTCAGGAAGCTCAGAGCATCTGGCGAGAGCCCATTCTAAATCTGCTAGCACACACTAACAGATTGCCAGGGGATACAGGTTGCATACACATGTCTTCAGGGAAACTTAAACACCAGTTCCAAACAAGATGCCAGACAATGAAGGCTTACACAGGGCCGCGCCAGCACTGGCGACTCGATTCTGAGGGACACTTCTGAAGCAGGATAAGCATCTGAGAGCCATCTTTGAAGAGTTGCCTACCAGCCAGCCACATCCGTAACCCAGACTCCCAAAGGAAGGTCCAGAGGTGAACAGATTGCCCAGGCACGACACACACTCCCAGGTCTAGGGATCACTCGGACTGCAGACGGCATCCAGCCACATGGAAGTTACACTCCGTACCTCACCCAGCTCCTCCCCTTCACTTTTTTCTTCCTTTATTTCCTGTCCAACCTAGCAAGCAAGGCAGCTCTATCCTGCCCAGTTCCTGCCCCGTGCCTTTTTCTTCCCTGCACCCTTAGCACTTTCTGCTCCCAGAGAACACAGACTGGCCTGGTTTGGGGATCTCTGTGCCTAGCCCTCCTGAGAACTGAGACTGACATGTGTCTCTTAATTCTATTTCTTTGCCTCTTGCTTTTCAGTCAACCTTCAGGCAAGACTACCTCAGCTTCCTCTCACTTGCCCTACCTTTTCCTCTTTTGAGTACATCTTCTCCCCCCCCCTCCTCCTCCCTCTCCTGCTCCTCCTTCCTCCCCTCCTCCTCCTCCTCCCTCTCCTGCCCCTCCTCCCCTTCCTCCTCCTCCAATGTGTCAACCCAGTACTATTCACCAGTCTTATCCTGACTTTATTATTCTCTCTCCACCCACACCCGCAGGAACCGGCATATTACCGCACACATTCCCAACGGTGCCCCTTTACTGCCTAACAACTGGCAATCAGGGGGTGACCAACTTTTTATTTGACTCTTACTGTACTTTAACCGTGGACCCATTCATCAGTAGTGATTGATTTACAGGCAGGATTCTAAATCCGAGGGAGTTGTAGAGATTGATCCCGGTGTCCCAGGTCTAATAGAAGAAAGCACCACAACTCTACAACAACCTAGTCCCTCCTGAACATTGCAAACATCCCCTCTAAATAAAAAGGTTTTGTTTTAGTGATAGATAAAACTTTTTAAATAAATCAGTAAAATCAACCAATAACCTAACCTTAGATGCATGTGACCAAACATGAGTACTTAAAAAAAAAACCCTAAGGCAGTCTAACTCCCCATTAAATTATGATGAATCCCACAGTGATTTCCCCCAGTGAGAATGAATGGATGAAATGTCAGACAAATAATTCAAGAGAATAATATGTATATTCAAAGCCCTCAAGCCAGACACAAATAAACTCCCAAATGAATTCCAAGAGAAGAAGAACAAATAGCTAAGTGAAATTTAAAAGTTATGGAAAGTATAAAAGGGAGGATTTATTTTAAAACAGAAACTCTGAGAACAACTGAGCAAGCGTCTGGCAATGGCGAACACGATACATCCAGTAAAGAGTTCCATAGAGAACCTCACCAATAGATAGGATCATAGAGAATCCAAGACCTGAGCCAGAGGGCAGGGTGGAGGAGTTGCACAATTTGAACAAAAACAAAAATAAGTTAAGAAGAAGGTACAATCGATACTTCCAAGATATACAAGGCACTATGAAAAGAACACATCTAAGATTCATGGGCATAGAAGAAGGATTTCATTCTACTGTTATAGAAAACATTTTCAACAAAACCAGACAAACTTCCCAAATTATCGAAAGATGTACTAATCTAGATACAGGGAGCATTTATAACATCTAACAGAAAGAATCTCCATTTATCATAATAGTTCAACCACAAACACACAAAAGGAAGTATATTGAAAACAAAACACCAAGTCACATATAAAGGGCCCATTAGAATAACAACACCTGCTCTCGACACTTTAAAATCAAGATTTATTATGATATATACCGAGTTCTGAAAGCAAACAAATTCCAAATTAGACTAACATTCCCGGCAAAATTAACTCAGGGACAAAGAAAAGCTTCCCAGAATCAGACCACTGTGACTGCAATACCAAGAAAGATCATTCTAACAATCACTGGTCATTAACATCTGTCAATATCAACATTCTCAGCTCCCCCAAGAGAGGCTGAGTCATCTGGACTAACAGAATGGACGAGAAAACAGGATCCATCCTTCTACTGCATCTAAACACACCTCAGCATCAAGGTATAGATAGACGTTACCTTAGGGTAGAAGGTTAGAAAGAGAGATTGCAAACAAACGAACCTTAAGAGCAAGCAGGTGTCGACATTTTAATATCTGACAAAATAGACTTCAAACTAAAGCTAATCAGAAGGGATAGGGAAGGGCAGGACATACTCACCAAAGGAAACCCCACCGAG
Organism: Mus musculus; assembly: GCF_000001635.26. Taxonomy (NCBI): domain Eukaryota; kingdom Metazoa; phylum Chordata; class Mammalia; order Rodentia; family Muridae; genus Mus; species Mus musculus. Next base: position 98,426,962 of record NC_000081.6, read on the forward strand.
AGCCCATTGCAATTCTTAACAGCTATGCACCAAACACAGGCTCCCCCAAGGGGGGCGGGGGGGAGAGAGAGAGAGAGAGAGAGAGAGAGACTACTACAGCTTAAGTCGCTTATTGACCATCATCACATACTGATAACGGGTGACTTCCATACCAGACTCTTGCCAAGAGACAGGTCATCCAAACACCAATTAGACAGAGACATGCTGGAGCTAAGTGAAGCTATAAGCCAGATGGCCCTAGCGGATATCTGCGGAACATTACACACACACACACAAACGAACATGCTTCTTCTCAGCCCCTAGTAGAACTTTCTCCAAAACTGACCACGTACTCAGACACAAAGCAAGTCTCAATAAACACAAGAAAATTAAAATAACACCTTGCATCCTATCTGACCACCATGCACCAAAGCTAGATATCAAGAACAGAAACAACACAAGGCTTACAAACTCATGGAAACCGAACAATGCTCCACTGAATGAAAAAAAAAAATGAACTGAGACATAAATTAGGGAAGAAATCAAAGATTTTTCTAGAATTGAATGAAGACGAACACACAATGCGCCCAGACTTACGGAACACAATGAAGGCGGCTCTAAAAGCCAAGTTCATGGCACTAAGAGCCTACATGAAAAACTGGAGAGAACTCACATTATCAAATTAACAACACACCTCAAATCTCCACAACAAAAAAAGACTCACATCCAAAAGGGATGGACAGCAAGAAATCATCTATCTCAGGGCTGAAATCAATAATATAGATTTAAGAAAATAGAAAGAATCAATGAAACAAAGAGTTGCTTCTTTGAGAAAATCATTAAGATTGACCGACCCTTATCAAAATCACTAAGAGGTGGCAAGGCAATATCCAAATTAACAAAATCATAAATGAAAAGGGAGACCATAGTAAAAGACACTAAAGAAATCCAGAGAATCATAAGGGCATACTTTAAAAATTCGTATTCTACAAAATTGGGGAACCTAAACATATGTAGGAGATATACAGCTTGGTCTTCATGTGGGTCCCCAAACAACTGGAGTGGGAGATGTCCCTGACTCTGTTGCCTGCCTGTGGATCCCCTTCCCCTAACTGGGGTGCCTTGTCTGGCCTCAATGGAAGAGGATGTGCTTAGCCCTGCAGAGACTTGATTGCCAGGGTGGGTTGGTAACCAGAGGAGGTCCTGCCCCTTCTCATAGGAGAAGGGGAAGGGAGAATGAGGAGAAGGTCTGTGTGAAGGGGGACTGGGAGGAGGGGAGGCTACAATCCGGATGTAAAGTGAACAAATAAATAATTTTTAAAAAAAGAAATGGATAATTTTCTCTATACATACTACTCACCAAAGCTAAATCAGGATCAGATAAGTAATTTAGCAGGTTCTATAGCCCCTAGTGAAACAGAAGCAGTCATTAAAAGTCTCCCAATAAAAACAAAACAAACAAACAAACAAAAAGCAAACAAACAAAAAAGTCTAACACCAGACGGTTCTAGAACAGAATCCTACCAGAATTTCAAAGAAGAATCAATGCAATATTCCTCAAATTCTTCAACAAGACAGAGCCAGAAGTAACATTGCACAATCCATTTCAATGAAGCCACATAAAGACCCAACAAAGAAAGACAACTGCAGACCAATTTGCCTTATTAACACAAATGCAAAAATGCTCAATGACTGAATCCAAGAACGCATGAAAAAGATCATTCACCATGATCAACTAGGCTGCGTCCCAGAGATGAGGACATGGTTCAATATATGAAAATCAATACATGTAAGCCACCATATAAATACACTGAAAGACAAAAATAACACATGATCATTTCATTAGCAGAAAAGGCCTTTGACGAAAAAATCCAATTCTCCTTCATAATAAAAGTTCTGGAGAGACTAGGAACACAAGGGACATACTTCAATAAAATTAGGGCAGTTTACAGCAAGCCCATAGCCAACATCAACTTAAATGGAGAGAAACTCGAGGCAACTCCACTAAAATCAAAAACAGGATAAGGTTTCCCACCCTCATTATACCTATCCAATATAGTACTTGAAGTCTCAGCTAGAGCAATAAGAAAACTGAAGGAGGGGAAAAAAAGGATACAAATTGGAAAGGAAGAAGTCAAAATATCTTTCTTTTCAGATGATATAATAGTATGCATAAGTAACCCCAAAAAATTCTACCAGAAAATTTATAGAGCTAATAAACACATTCAGCTAAGTAGCTGGATACTAAACCAACTCACAAAAAGCAGCAGCCCTCCTATATACAAACAAAAAACAGACTGAGAAAGGAATCAGCGAAACATCTTTCACAATAGTTTCTAACACTATAAAGTATCTTGGGGTAACATTCACCAAGCAAGTCAAAGACTTGTATGACTTCTCTTCAGGTAACTGAAAAACTTACAGAAGATATCAAAAGATGGAAGATCCCCCATGCTCATAGCTTACTAGCATTAGCATAGTAAAAATGGCCAACCTACCATTTTGAATCTACAGATAAATGCATTTCCCATCAAAATCCTAAAACAATTCTTCATAAAATCTTGAAAGGACAATTTTCAGCTCATATAGAAACACACACACACCAGCCAAAGAAAACAGGATATCTAAACAATCCTGAATAATAAAAGAACTGCTGGAGATATCCCATCACCAATTTCAAGCTGTACAGCAAAGCTATAGTAATAGAAAACAGCATGGCATTGCCATTAAACCAGACACGTTGATCAACGAATTCCACCTGAAGATCCAGACATAAATCCACCCCTATGGACATCTGATCTTTTTATATATATAAAGAAGCCAGATGGGGAGAAAGACAGAATCTTTAACACAGGCTGCTGGTCAGACTGATGACTCCATGTAGATGGATGCCAATAGATTCATACCTCTCACCCTGCACAAAATTCAACTCCAAATGGAGCAAAACCCTCAAAATAAACCCAGATACACTGGACCTGACAGAAGAGAAAGTGGGGGATAGCCTTGAACTCATTGGCCCAGGAAAAGACTTTCTTGACAAAACACACATAGCACAGACACTAAGATCAACCGTTAATGCATGGGTCCTGGGGAAACTGAAAAGCCTCTCACAGCAAAGCATACAGCCAACAGGACACATCAGCAGCCTACACTCACAGCAAAGCACACAGCCAACAGGACACATCAGCAGCCTACACTCACAGCAAAGCACACAGCCAACAGGACACATCAGCAGCCTACACTCACAGCAAAGCACACAGCCAATAGGACACATCAGCAGCCTACACTCACAGCAAAGCACACAGCCAACAGGACACATCAGCAGCCTACAGAAAGGGAAAAGAGTTTTACCAACTACACATCGGGAAAAAAAAAGTCTATTTCTCTTTCCTTACAAGATCTACCTGTTCTCTCTGGCCCCTTCCTTTATTCCTATCCTCTGTGGTTCTATGGATTGTGGGTAGGTCATCATTGACTTAACAGCTACTATCCAAAATATATAAAGAACTCGAGAAACTAGAGCTCAGGAAAACAAACACCCCAATTTAAAAATGGAGTGCAGATCTACACAGAGACATCTCAGCAGAGGAATTGCCAATGGCTAAGAAACACATAAAAAATGTCTATTAAAATAGATAGGATAAAATAACACCCCCTGTTAAAGAGATAGGTAAGTATAATTTGAATTCATCCTTTTTTTTCAATAACCTTAACTTGGTTTTTCTTATATAAGCCAAACTACAGATATGTTGAAACAAAAAGGAAAAGTTTTACTTCATAGAGAGTTTAACATGCTTTCTTTTTAATAACAGGAATTGGATGATGATGATAACCAAACAAATTAAAAAGTCCATATAATGATTATTGCAAAAGAGAAGATCACAGAGCTCAGTAATATGTCATAGCTCGGCTCACTCTGATGTCCCTAAAGAGCATTTCAGTTCCCATGTGGTCAGGAGGAAAATAAACTTGACTGAAAATAAATTTCCTAAAAAGATACCTTCTTATTCCTCCCATATCCCCATCAGTGCCCTTCCAGGCTTTAAATCATTGTCTTAATCCAGAGAGTTCAAACACTCCTATTCTTCCCATCGCTTTCCTGTCTGGCTAATGAGGAGCTGTGTAATTAGTGAGTCCAGACATTGGCTTCAGTCCGAGACTTCAGGGATATGGGCCCAGCATCCCCTGGGTGCCAAACACAGCCTATAGATACATGAGCACAGGTGACCTTCTGATTGGTTCTGCCAGAGAGTTCCTTAACTAACATTCTTAAAATAACAGCATTTGGAATATCACAAAGGAAATAAATACTCAGAATAGCACGGAGAGACGTCAGCTCACTTGATCTCAGATCAAGTGATGAAGTCTCAATGACGTGGGTGCCTGGATGAAATACCGGCCTCTGGGTCGTTTTCCTTAGTGTTTTGCCCTGCAGAATGACCCCACTCTAGTGTTCACTCCAGGATTATCTGATCCAGGAGAATAATCTTAAGGTAGCATTTCACCTGTTTCTAGGGCATTCTAAACCCAACACTTGTTGGTAGCAGGAGAAGAACTGCTTTTCCCAGAGCAACGCTCTTTTAACAAGTCTCTCTCTCTCTCCTCTCTCTCTCTCTCTCTCTCTCTCTCTCTCTCTCTCTCTCTCTCTCTCTCTCTCTCCCTTCTCTCTCTCCCTCACTCTTTGCTTCCCTCTCCCCCTCCCCCTCCCCCTTCCCCTCCCCCTCCCTCCCCAGGAAGACTTTGTGTAGGCTGCATTGACTTTCTCAGGAGAGCCAGAGTGTGAAGAACCTTCCTCCTCCAGAAGACTCCAGAAGCATGGTAATGTACGCCAGGTAGCTGATGCTCCTCCCAAATTTTCTTTCTGAAAGATAATAACTGAATTTTAATTTTGCTAACCATCCTTTCCTCCATCTCTGATCCATCCCAACAATGCTAAGATACTGACTCTCCTGCTCTGTCCATCCTACCTCCCACAGCCAGAGATGGAAACATCTCAGCCCTTGGTAGGCCCTCTCTCCCTGAGTTAGCCCTTGTGGTCTGTTTCTAAATATGTCACAGTTCCAAATGCTTTACACAGCTTCTCAGAAAGGTCTCCCTCCCCTCACTGCATGACATAGGCAAGAGGCATCTTAAAAACTCCAAAAGATTGCCAAAAAAACTCCCTCTAGGATGCAATAAGAATATCAGAAACCATTAGCTGCTTCCCCCATGTTCTGCTTGCACAGAACCCTGTAAGTAAGGATTTCTGTGATTCATACCACCGTGGATATATTAACCACTGAGACGGTGTGAATAGTACGGATGAGCACAAGAGATGCGTGGAGATGGCTCTATCCCAAATAAGTGCTACATTTTGCTCCCAGCTGCAAAGATGCCCTAAGTCACGTTGTCCAGGATGACCTTCCAAACCTATACTTCACCCACCTTCTTGTTCCAAATACATCTCCAAACAACCAACGAGTGACAGACTATGAATAGCCCTTCTGAAATCCCCTTTTTCTAATTTTTACTCTTAATCGTCTCTTACTAGAACATCAGTCTTTAGCTCTCAACCATCTTTGTATAAATCTGGCATGAGTCTTGAGTGTCGTTATAAAATTAGGCTGAAGTCTTGCACTCAAAATAGTGAGTGGAAGCTGAGGCAGTCTGCCTGCTTAGAATCTGTTATTGAGGATTTAGGAGAATCTAAACTGTACATGGTCATTATAAAATCCCTAGAATGTGAAGTGGACTGGTTCACTCCTCGTTAGACAACCTGGTGGTTCCCCAACAGCCAACACAAGGTGAACTCAGTAGTTCCTTTGGGGAGCTTTTCTCATAGTAATCTGTTTGGGCAATCTTTTTTTTTAACCTTATTGTTCTTTTGCTCATATATTATCATTTTCTGATTGTGTGTTTTTAAGGGTTTTGTACAAGTGTGTGTGTGTGTGTGTGTGTGTGTGTGTGTGTGTGTCTGTGTCTGTGTCTGTGTCTGTGTCTGTGTCTGTGTCTGTGTCTATGGGTTTGTGTATGTGAGTATGTGTCTGGATTTTTATGGATTTGAGAGAAAGTGTGTGTGTGTGTGTGTGTGTGTGTGTGTGTGTGTGTGTGTGCATGTTTATGCGTTTGAGTGTCTATATGTCTGCATTTTATGGGTTTGTTTGAAATTGTGTGTGTGTGTGTGTGTGTGTGTGTGTGTGTGTGTGTTTATAGGTTTGTTTGAGTGCATGTGTGTCTGCATTTTTATGGGTTTGTTTGAGAGAGAGCGCACACTTTTATGGATTTGAGTGTGTGTGTGTGTGTGTGTGTGTGTGTGTGTGTGTGTGTGCACATACGTATGTGCTTCTTACGCTTTTTCTTTGTTTTTGTTTTTCTCTGTTTGTTTTATTCTGGTTTGATTGTTTATTTGCCTGCTTGTTTTCTAGAGAGAGTGAGGAAGAAGGCATGGAGTTTGATAGGTGGGGTGGGGAGGATCTGGGAGAAGATGCAGGAGGAAAAGCCTTACTCAGAATATATTGTATGGTGAAATTTATTTTAAAGTTTAAAAATCCCTAGAATCAAGGTCCTGGTGAAATAACTACTTCAGTAAAGTACTTGCTGTGTGAACATGGGGACCCATATTTGGTCCCAAGAACCCATTTTAAAAATCCCAGGCCAGTGGTGCATGCCATAAAAGTAGCACTAGGGAGATGCAGAAAGGATACCCACTCTTACTTGCTAGCCATTCTAGCTGAATCCGATAGTTTGGGGTCTAATGAGAGACCCTGCCCCAAAAAATAGAGATCAGTTGGGAAAGGCATCCCTCAGTGGCCTCTGACCTTCACATGCACACTTACATATGTGCACACACACACACACACATGCATGCACACAGACATCATTACACTAAAACAAAATAACTCTGGGATCTGTATGAGATGCCCTTTAAGATGAGGAGGAGGATTGGATCCTTTGTGATGCTTCTAAAAATCATATGATGTAAAAAGATACATTCCTTCATCCATACAGAACATGAATGTTATAGAAAAATACTCCAGAAATGCTACGTTATTCTTGAGCGAGGCCTCGTGCTCCCCAAAGACCCTGCTTCAGCTTCTCCTTGTGACTAAAAGTAAAATAGTTAATCACTGGGGATGCTCTGCCCACAAATAGTTTTAAAATAGCCAAATCCTTGAAAACAATAGAACAAATATATCGCCTCACATTGCTTATGCAAACCTTAAGTACGGCGTTTGCTTTCAGCAATGCTCATAAGTTTATTCATGCAGGGTCATCAGAAGTTGTGACTACAAATCTCCAAGCTTTGGCATCTCCAGATCCAGCTGAAGTTGCAAGCACTCATCCCTCTCCTTGGCCACACCCACAGGTAACTTTGGCCCGGGATCTAAGATGCTCTTTAGCTTTGGCTGATGGATCTGCTCTTGGGAGCAGAATTTAAGCTGTATTTGAGGAAGGAAATGGCAAGCTATGTGTTGATACTGAAAGGCATATATTCATTCATATCACTAGAATATAAAAGGACATTGAAATGGATGACAACCAGGAGCCAAGCCACAAGAAAAAAGCTTCCTGTTGTTTAAAGGAAAACCTGAGTCCAGGCACATGCCTGTAAGTCCAGCATTAATGCAGGAGAATCGGGAGATCAAGGGCACCTTCAGCTAAATAATGAGTCAAAGCCTGCTTGGGAACTTTCAGAACTTATCTGGAAGAAAGAAAGAAAGAAAGAAAGAAAGAAAGAAAGAAAGAAAGAAAGAAAGAAAGAAAGAAAGAAAGAAGGAAGGAAGAGGGAGAGAGAGAAAGAAAGAAAGAAGAGGGAGAGAGAGAAAGAGAAAGGAAAGAAGGAAGAAGGGAAGGAAGAAGGAAGAAAGAGAAAGAAAGAAAGAAAGAAAGAAAGAAAGAAAGAAAGAAAGAAAGAAAGAAAGAAAGAAAGAAAGGAAGGAAGGAAGGAAGGAAGGAAGGAAGGAAGAAAGAAAGGAAGAAAGAAGAGGGAGAGACCAATGGACGATCTAGAGAAAGTACCCAAGGAGCTAAAGGGAACTGCAACCCTATAGGTGAAACAACAATATGAACTAACCAGTACCCTGGAGCTCTTGTCTCTAGCTGCATATGTATCAAAAGATGGCCTAGTTGGCCATCACTGAAAAGAGAGGCCCATTGGACTTGCAAACTTTATATGCCCCAGTACAGGGGAACACCAGGGCCAAAAAGGGTGAGTGGGTGGGTAGAGGAGTGGGGGGTGGGTATGGGGGACTTTTGGGATAGCATTGGGAAATGTAAATGAGGAAAATACCTAATAAAAAAGAAAAAAGAAGAGGGAGAGAGAGAAAGAGAGAGGAAAGAAGGAAGAAGGGAGGGAAGGAAGAAGGAAGAAAGAAAGGAAAGAAAGTAAGAAAGAAAGGAGGGAAGGAATGAAGAAAGAAAGAAGAGGGAGAGAAAGAGAGAGGAAAGAAGGAAGGAGGGAGGGAAGGAAGAAGAAAGAAAGGAAGGAAGAGAGAGAGAAAGAAAGAAAGAAAGAAAGAAAGAAAGAAAGAAAGAAAGAAAGAAAGGAAGGAAGGAAGGAAGGAAGGAAGAAGGGAAGGGAAGGGAAGGGAAGGGAAGGGAAGGGAAGGGAAGGGAAGGGAAGGGAAGGGAAGGGAAGGGAAGGGAAGGGAAGGGAAGGGAAGGGAAGGGAAGGGAAGGGAAAAACAAAACAAAACAAAACAAAACAAAACAAAACAAACCTGTCCTTTGTGCAGTCAGTCCAGAGTCACAACGAATGTCTGTCTGTCCACCCTCCTCTCAAAATCCTGAACCAGAAAGATGTGACTTAATCCTCTTTCTCCTCTTCTTTTCCTTTCCCATGCTGGCCAGGGACAAGGCAATCTTGGAGTTTCCACCTTCTCTAAAACTTTCCTCCCCATGTGTGGCCGCTTGTCCACAAGGTGGCTGACCTCCATACCTAACTCAAACAGCATGGCTGCCATCCTCCATCTCCCTCCTCCAGGGAGCTGCGGAGATTGACAGCTTGATGACCTAAAGCTTTCCTTTTTCAATTCTAATAAAATTTTCCTCAAGCTTCAAAAAAAAAAAAAAAGGAATAAAAGAGAGAGGGAAATGACTGAAAACTAAGCTAGGGTGAGCAAGGAAAATTCCAGAATATTGTGGTAGGAAATTTGTCTTTATTCATGGGGAACACACCTAAAATGCTAGACTAAGAATTAGGAAAACAAGGATGGGATATTTTTCCTGGCTCTACCACTCAGTCTCACATTTCCCATGGGCACAATAACAGTAGCTCCCCAGGCCTCAAATACTTCCTAGAATTGTTGTGAGAACAAGCAAGAGTAAGAACGTTCTCTGGATACAATTTTTTTTAACATTAACAAAATTTCATGTGCGGGTAAGTAAGAATGTCTGACTTCTGCTGAAGGGGAGAGGAGGCGAGTGGGGAAGTTTGGAACAGCCCCGGACCTGTGTGGTATAGTGTTCTTTAGATGCGATGAGAATGAGGGGCTCTGTAGTGAAGACTACAATGTACACATGACCCCACTGTATTACATATCTGGTAAACCTTTTGGAGCAGAAATGGAATTCTCTGAACTACAAGCGAAGAGTGCTGAAAACTTGTCCCAGGTGTACGCAGAAAGCAGCCTGCTCGAGTTCAGACAAGGCAGGGGGAAATGTTGGAGCAGACAAGGTGATGTGTTAGATGACAAGATAAAAGGCATAGGAACCCAGTCACAAAAGAACACACATGATACGCAGTCGCTGATAAGTAGATATTAGCCCAGAAGCCCAGAAGCTAAGAATACCCAAGATACAATTCACAAACCACATGAAACTCAAGAAGGAAGATCAAAGTGTGGATACTTCGATCCTTCTTAGAAGGGGGAACAAAATACCCATGGAAGGAGTTACAAAGTGTGAAGCAGAGACTGAAGAAATGACCATCCAGAGACTGCTCCACCCGGGGATCCATTCCATAAACAACCACCAAAACCAGACACTATTGCATATACCAACAAGAGCTTGCTGACAGGAACCTGATATAGCTCTCTCCTGAGAGGCTCTGCCAGTGCCTGACAAGTACAAAAGTAGATGCTCACAGCCATCCATTGGACGGAGCACAGGGTCCCCAGTGAAGGAGCTAGAAAAGGGCCCAAGGAGCTGAAGGGGTTTGCAGCCCCATAGGAGGAACAACAATAGGAACTAGCCAGTACCCCCAGAGGTCCCAGGGACTAAACCACCAAGCAAAGAGTACACATGGTGGGACTCATGACTCCAGCTGCATATGTAGCAGAGGATGGTCATCAATGGGAGGAGAGGCCCTTGGTCCTGTGAAGGCTCTATGCCCCAGTGTGGGGGAATGCCAGGGTCAGGAAGCGGGAGTGGGTGGGTTTGGTGAGCAGGGGTAGGGGAGAAGAGATAGAGGGAAGGTGTTTTTCAGAGGGGAAACCAGGAACGGGGATGACATTTGAAACGTAAATAAAGAAAATATCCAATTAAAAAAACACACACACACACAGGAAACCTCACCCTGCTCTCCACTTTATTCCAAGGAAATAATCACTAATGGCCTGGAGCAACCACAGCGTCATCACGGAGTTCGTTCTCACCGGGCTCTCTGACGACCCCCTGATCCCGGCTCTACTTTTTGCTCTATTCCTGGGGATTTACGTCCTCACCATGACGGGGAACCTGACGATGCTGCTGGTGATCACGGCTGACTCCCACCTCCACACACCCATGTACTTCTTCTTAAGCAATCTGTCGTTCGTAGATCTCTGCTTCTCATCCGTCACGATACCGAAACTGCTGAAGGACCTCCTATCGGCGAAGAAAACCATCTCAATAGAAGGCTGCCTGGCTCAGGTCTTTTTTGTGTTTTTTTCTTCTGGTACTGAAGCCTGCCTGCTCTCTGTCATGGCTTATGACCGCTATGCTGCCATCTGCCATCCCCTGCTCTACGGCCAGGTGATGAGAAATGAGTTGTGTGTAAGGCTTGTGGTCATCTCATGGGGCGTGGCCTCTCTCAACGCAACCATCATCGTGCTCTTGGCTGTCAACCTGGACTTCTGTGGGGCTCAAACCATTCACCACTACACCTGTGAGCTGCCTGCCCTTTTCCCCTTGTCCTGTTCCGATATCTCCATCACTGTCGTCGTCCTGCTTTGCTCCAGCTTGCTGCATGGGCTGGGAACCTTTATCCCTATCTTCTTCTCCTATGCCCGCATTGTCTCCGCCATCTTGAGCATCAGTTCCACCACCGGGAGGAGCAAGGCCTTCTCCACCTGCTCTTCCCACCTCGCTGCAGTGACCTTGTTCTTTGGGTCTGGCTTTCTTTGCTATCTCATGCCGCCTTCTGGTTCTTCTCTGGACTTGCTCTTGTCGTTGCAGTACAGCGCAGTCACGCCCATGCTGAACCCCCTCATCTACAGCCTGAAGAACCAGGAGGTGAAGGCGGCTGTGCAGAGGACCCTGAGAAAGTATTTGCTTTAGGTAGTAAACTCTGTAAAATTGCCTAATTATATTATTTTATCATGCATCCTTCAATCACATAGTGTCAAATATTTTGGGGGGCGAGGGGGGTCTCTTCTGGGACTTGCCTGAACATCTAATCTCATCATCCCAAAGTATGGTGGGTTTTTCTTGATTTTGGACTTTTATTTAGAAAGTCTGTTGGCTGGAAGATAGTTTTCCACTGAATAGAATAATATGACAGCAAAATAAAAGAGGTGGACATGGTTGTTGGAAACATGGCACAATACTTGACTAGTAAGTACAGGGCTGCTCCCGCCAAAAAGAAGGAGGAAAGGAAGGGAGGGAGAGAGGAAGGAAGAGAAGGAGGGAGGGAAAGAGAGAGGGAGGGAAAGAGAGAGGCAGGGGAGATGTAATGGTCACCTCGGGATATTCTGACTCTTAACTGTGAAGACTTAATGAATTTTCTAATGACAACTTTACAAAAATGAAAGAAAATCCTATGTCAAAAGCTCAAAACTGAATGTAGACTACTGTGGACATATGAATGCTGCAGCTGAAGCTATGGATCACTGCAACAAAGTCTTCAGGAAAGACAATATATATCATTAAGTACCTACTAATAACAAAACTTAAAATGTCGAAGTGTTCAAGTACAAACTATGAACAGATAACAAGACCTGAGCCCAGGGCGTGGCTCAGTTGGTAGAGTACCTGCCTAGCGTTCACAACACCCTGGGTTTGATCCCCAACACCTCACACACTGAGCACAATGGCACACACCTGTTATCTCTCCCCTCAAGAGCACAAGAGAATTACAAGCTCAAAGCCATATTGACCTAGTTCAAGGCCATTCTCAGCTGCTTGAGACTCTATTTCAAAAGTCAGGAGAATACTTAAAGATAGCTTTGTCTGTAACATGTTGCAAGAACAAAAACCTGAGTCCAATCCCTGGTACCCACATAAAAAGCTGGGCATGGCAGTGCACACTTATAATCTAAGCTCCAGGGAATTGGAAACAGGCAGACCCCTGAAGCCTGTCTAACCAGTCAGGGGGCCCCAGGTCATAGTGAGGAGAAGACCATGCCTCAAAAAACAAGGTAGATATCTCATAAAGAATTACACCCAATTACACTCTAGGCCCCTCACACACATATACAGAAGCACACATAACCACATACAGGTGAGCATTATCCTTACACATACACCAAAAAATGAAGGACAAACTAAATATAATAAAAATAGAACAAGAGATAACTAAAAATGAAATTAATGAAATGTTAAAAATTAATCCGTGTGCCAGTTCTTTTTTAAAAATTATAAAATTTGGCATATTATAGAGATGGTATTCAAGAAAAAAAAGATGGAGAAACCAATTATAAACCACTGAGATAAAGAATAAACATTAGCCAGGGTTAGTGGTGCAAACCTGTCGTCTTGGCACTTGAAAGACTGAGGCAGGAGGACTAGAGGTTGGAAGCATGGACTACACAGAAAGACCCTCCCTCCCTCCCTCCCTATCTCCAAAGAGAGAGATGAAAGGCATGGAGACAGATAAAGAATGAAAGTGAGCCATTAGATTGGAGTTGGGGTCAAAGAAGCTGGGTGTTGAGGTGCATACCTATAACCTCAGCTCACAGCAAGCTGAGGCAGGAGGATCATGAGTTGGTCACTCACAGCAAGGACCTTTCGCGCATAAAGTAGAATAATAAAGAAAAATAAGAATAATAAAATATTCAAAAGAGCAGATGCACTGCCAATTTTTCAAGTTACCGTGACTAAACTTTAATGCTATTCACCTTTTTCCAGAATAGAACAATGAAGAACCTTATACATTTCAGTGCTAAAGCAATTATTGTTCAAAATCTGGGGGAAAAAATCAATAGTCTCAAATGGCTATATGGAACAGCAATCCTAAATAAAATATTAATTCATTTGATTCAAAAGTGTTACTGAAAGCTGACTAGCCCATGACCAGGTAGAATGTATTGCTGATTTGATTCTTAAAACGAGTAGGTTAGGTGCTGGAGAGATCGTTTAGTGGTTAAGAGCACTGACTGCTCTTCCAAAGGTCCTGAGTTCAAATCCCAGCAACCACATGGTGGCTCACAACCATCCGTAACAAAAATCTGATGCCCTCTTCTGGAGTGTCTGAAGACAGCTACAGTGTACACACATATAATAAATAAATAAATCTTTTTTAAAAAACTGGTAGGTTAAATGAAATGATCATATATTCACCTGATAAATTGTTTTTTAAATATTTTCACTTTTTTTTTTAAACTCCGAGTACTATGTGTGTATTGGGTCGGGGGTAGGAACATGAATGCAGTTCCATAGAGACCATATGGATTAGGACCCCCACCCCCTGGAGTTACCGTTATGGGAGGTTGTAAGCCCCGCTGATGTGAGTGTTGGAACGGAATCCAGGTCCTCTAAAGAACAGTATGAGAGTATGCATGTCTAACAGCTGAGCCAAGTCTCCACACCGCCTCCTGATTCTTATTAGGGGGTCAAATATTCGCTGAGCAGTGGTGGCGCACGCCTTTAATCCCAGCACTCGGGAGGCAGAGGCAGGCGGATTTCTGAGTTCGAGGCCAGCCTGGTCTACAGAGTGAGTTCCAGGACAGCCAGGGCTACACAGAGAAACCCTGTCTCAGAAAAAAAAAGAGTTAAATGTTCATATTATTATCTAATTCTTATTATTATTAAAGTTAACAATTATTTTTGACCTGAGCTGCTTAATATAAACTCAAGTCATGCTTTCTTTCATGAAAATATTTACCTTCAGAAAACAATTGGATGAGGGCGGGACCGTGAGGGCTGTGCTCTACACAAAGAACGACAGGCAACTTCTGCAAGGCAGAAGAGTAGTCTTCCCTGGGAAAGAGCACACCAGCTGCCTATCCAACACCAAGTGTCAGCCCTGAAAAACTGCATACAGGGGGCATGTAGACTGAACAGGTTCTATCTAAGAATCGATGTGTGTGTGTGTGTGTGTGTGTGTGTGTGGTATGTGTGTGTGGTGTGTGGTGTGTGTGTGGTGTGTGTGTGTGGTATGTGTGTGTGTGTCTGTGTGTGTGTCTCTGTGGGGGGGTGTGGTGTGTGTGTGTGTGTGTGTGTGTGTGTGTGTGTGTCTCTGTGTGTGTCTCTGTGGGTGTGTGTGTGTGTGTGTGTGGTATGTGGTGTGTGTGTGTGTGTGTGTGTGTGTGTGTGTGTGTGGTGTGTGTGTGTCTGTGTGTGTGTGTGGTGTGTGTGTGTGTGTGTGTGTGTGTGTGTGTGTGTGTGGTATGTGTGTGTATAGTGTGTGTGGTGTGTGTGTGTGTGGTGTGTTGTGGTGTACGTGCATGTCTGTGTGTGTGTGTGTGTGTGTGGTATGTGTGTGTGTGGTGTGTGTGGTGTGTGTGTATGTGTGTGTGTGTGTGTGTGTGGTATGTGTGTGTGTGGTGTGTGTCTGTGTGTCTGTGTGTGTGGTGTGTGTGTGTGTATGTGTATATATGTGTATGTATGTGTGTGTGTATGTGTGCATGTGCGTGTGTGTGTGTGTGTGTGGTATGTGTGTGTGTGGTGTGTGTGGTGTGTGTGTATGTGTGTGTGTGTGTGTGTGGTATGTGTGTGTGTGGTGTGTGTCTGTGTGTCTGTGTGTCTGTGTGTCTGTGTGTGTGGTGTGTGTGTGTGTATGTGTATATATGTGTATGTATGTGTGTGTGTATGTGTGCATGTGCGTGTGTGTGTGTGTGTGTGTGTGTGTGTGTGTGTGTGTGGTATGTGTGTGTGGTGTGTGTGTACATGTAACAAGTAATTTAAAAGGCCATGAATTTGAAAGAAAGCAAGAGGAAATAGATGAGAGGGTTTGGTCAGGGGGAAGGGAAGCAGGGAGTAATGTAATTACATTATAATATCAAAAATAAAAGAAATAATTAAAAACTTTACCTCTAAAAATATAAAGCCATAAGCTTCATGATATAAAAATCACAATGAGGCCACATCACATTGTGAAGAACCATGTGTTTTATTAAGGTCTGTTAGCTAAAATTTTAACAATATTTATAAAAACCAGATTCAAGCCAACTGACATTCAACAGAACAACTAAACCCATTACAGTAACAACTAAACCATTACAATGCCAAGCAAAGATGGCGTTGCAGGATATTTGATCACACTGTGAACTCCAGATTGTGTTGTTTACTGGGAAGACCTGTTTCTAGGTATGGTGTGCCTCAGCCCTAACACATGTATTTAATCCAAGAGCTTTCTGTTTACTGTAAACAGGGTTAAATCAAGTCAACCATAGGTCAAGAGGCAGAGCTAGAAACCATGTGAAAGGGAGTGAGTGTAGGAAAAACCCAAAAGAGTAAGAGGAAGTAAAAAGGATGGATAGAGAGACACATAGAGCTTCTTGTGGGACGTCAAGTCTAGAGGAAGGTCAGCTGGGTGCTTTCTCTGCCTCTCTAAGCTAGCAGGCTTTTACCCCAGCATCTGGCTCCAGAGTCTTCATTGGTAAAATAAAAATTTTTTAAATTGAGGTTTTGTTAAAAACAACATTTGGAGCCCAACAGAGGGCAAGACCACATAGATCGAGAAACCATGCCTGCAGCAGAAAAACTGAGAAGCCAGTAGATTTGGTAAGTCACCTGGGAAGTCTTCAAGGAGAGAGTTAAGGATGGGAAATACCATAATACAAGGCACTGTACAGTGCTATTTTAGATGGCTTGAAAATAGAAGCAGAAAAACGAAAAGATAAATGACATAGTTGAGATTGGCATAATGCTGATTATCATTCCTATCAGTCTGGTGATTCATATTTTATCCTTAATAGCTACAGATTTTTGGTGCCAAATATGAAAAATGGATTGATAAGGTACAAGCCTGCCACACCCACTCCAGTGGAGTCTATGTGACAAGTCCAAAAGCTTGGCCATAGTCCTGAGGCAAAAAGTTTCACCGAAACTGGTCTCCTGGAGTCTTTGGCTTCCTGCAACATGGACGTGGTCCAGAAATGTCCTTGTAACAGTTGGTGAAGGGTTTAGCGTACTTTCTTTCAGGATTGTTTTATTATAAGTGCCTCCAAGGAATGATTTGACAAATAGCTAAGTTAGATTGAACATTGCTTCCTGGCCTCCACCAGTGTCTCAGTATCCTAGGCAATCATTGAGCCAACCTTGGGCTTTGAATTTCATAAGAATGTTACTTATTCCGATGAAATGCCTCTGGTGCTGATAGATAGTGAAAGAAATCAGGCGTTGCAGTTTACTGGATAAGAGTTAGAAATCTCAGGGCAAGTTCAACAAAGTAAACTTAGAATTCTCATTACAGTCATGTATGGCAGACTACACCACATAATAGTAGAAAGAAGGTGGGTTATGGTTTAATAAGGAACTAGAGTAAATACTTAGAATAACAGCTGAGTCACTGCCATATACAGGAATTTACAATGGCCTAGGGAGAAGGTGGATTATACAATAGACCAGAATTGGAACTATGACTAGGGCATGAAGCCCTTGCCCCTGGCTTCTAAAAATAAGCTGACCTTAGGTAGGGCTGATTTTTATCTCAGTTGTAAACACTGCCTGGTTCCTTTAAGCCTTTATGTATGCATTTCTCTGTTTTGTGTCATTATGCATGGTACATTATTCAATGTACATGGCTAATGTGTCACCTGACTTCCTTGTTTTCTTCTGTAATAAAAGTCTGATGCTAGCTTTGAGAAATTACATTCAGATTCAACACTCTCTTGTGTTCATGTCTGTTTATCACTCGCCAACTCCTTGCCCACCTGAGTACTAGGACCCTGACTTCTCCCCCAAGTTTAGGGACCGACTGAGTGCAACCCATAGCACAAGCTTTAGAAAGACTTATAAATGAAGATGAGAAAATACTCAGACACAGGCAGAGGAATTTAGGCAAGAACCTACTGCACCACTGCATGAAGAAACTGAAGAGGGGCAGTCCAAGGTTGTGAGAAAACCAACCTTATTTTATCCAGTTACTAAACAAAAAGTACCACCAGATAATAGGCACCCCCCAAGGCTATAAAGAAATTAAATGGAACACTATAGACATATTAGATTCGAGAAGATTTAAGGAAACAATCGTTTCGTATGTATGCATTCACCCTATGCAAAACAGATATTAAATTCATGGCCAACTCAGAATTATCTCACAAGACTAGAAAGATTTGGTAACAGCAATAATGGAAGCTGGTCCTCAGTTACAATGGAGAACATGGTGGAAAGAGGAATCTACAGTCATAGAACAGTTAAATATGACTGGAAATATTAATATTTCCCAAGATCAGTTGCTGGGTAGAGGTCAGTCTGCTGAGTTGCAGAGGCAGCTTGGCGATCAGACCTTGGCACTGTGTCATTTAGCAGTTTTACATGCTTGGGATAAGGTTGAAGAATCAGAAAGGAGGTCTGAGTCACTTACTAATATTATGCAATGCCCAAAAGAAGTCGTGTACGATCTCTATTCCTAAACCACTCAAGCCTCCCCCAAAGAGGCACCTATTGAACTGTGAGGGCCAACAGGATGGTCACAACATGGATAACACATGGTTTCCTGGTGGTTTATCAACAACTGATGGAAGCAAAACTACTAATTGAAAGTTGCAGCCTATAGACCAGGAGATGGACTGGCCAATACTGAGGAAGGAACCACAAAATCAGTGCAGCACTATTGGCTATAAGACAAACCTAGAAAAGGAAAAGGGAAATCTCCATCTTCTCCAGTTTATGCTCTATCTTTTCCAGTTTATGGTACGTATGCAATGGTATAGCTTTATGGTCATCAAAATGGAAAACCACTAACTGGCAGAAAAATGGCAAAGGTCATGGGAGGCTGGAATGGGAATGGAAAACCTAGAAAAACTTAGCAAGAACATCAACTTTTATATAGTTCATATAGACAGGACAGATGAAACGTCTGAAAATAATGAAATAGTGGACACATTGGCATCATGATTAATTAAGACTAGAATACTAAAATTTTCCAGGGAACAAATTCAAAATAAATCAGCAAGAGTGAGAGACTACACATTTGAAAAACCTGGAAATTTACCCCTGACTGAATTGCTCTGCTTGTCCTCAAACTAACTGGCAATCTGTTCTAATCTTCTGACTCCTTCTCACTCTCTGGCTCATTCTGTTTTCACCTATAACCTGTCTCTGTAAAACTGTCCCAGTAAAATTGCCTCAACTCTCTCTCTCTCTCTCTCTCTCTCTCTCTCTCTCTCTCTCTCTCTCATCTCAACTGACTCTCTTTCCCAGCTCTGCTCTTTAATAAAAGCTGGCTTACAGTTTCAGAGGTTTGATTCATGGCAGGGAGCATGGCAGAGTGCAGACAGGCATGGTGCTGGAGAAGCTGAGAGCTCTGCATCTTGATCCCAAGGCAGCAAAAGGAGACTATGTGCCACACTGAGCATAGGAGACCTCCAAACCAAATCCCCCTCCCCCAGTGACATACTTTTCTCCAACAAGGAACACCTCCTAATAGTGCTACACCCTGTGGGCCAAGCATTCAAACACATGAGACTATTGGACCCATTCCCATTCAAACCGCCATACTGGGCTAGTGAGATTTGGGTGCACGTGAGCTCAAAGACTGAGAGGACATTCCTGAAATGTGTCCTTTCTGCCTTCATTGCTTCCATCTGCCACTGTTCTGGTTCATAGTCTGATTTTGCCTGTTCTCTGGTGTTGGGTTCACAGTGCCCTCCATCTGTTTTGATTCCTAGTGGCATGACAACCAACTCCAGCACTTGGTCATGGTGCTGGATTGTTCAGAGCCAGATGTCAAAGTCCTCCAACATCTAACTCCAACACTCTCACTCTACCTGACTTAGCCATTATGTGCTATCCCTTGAGATCCATCATTCTGTTTGAACGGTGCCACCTTGGTCATTTTAATGTCCACTGTGTTCTTCTACCCTTTGACCTTCTCACTTTTTTTATTGGTTATTTTATTTATTTACATTTCAAATGTTGCCCCTGTGGTGGTTTGTATATGTTTGGCCCAGAAAGTGGCACTGTTGGGAGGTGTAGCCTTGGTGGAGTAGGTGTGTCACTGTGGGCATGGACTTTAATACCTGTGTCCTAGCTGCCTGGGAGCCAGTATTCTGCTTGCAGCCTTCAGATGAAGATGTAGAACTCTCAGCTCCTCCTGTACCATACCTGCCTAGATGCTGCCATGTTCCTGCCTTGATAATAATGGACTGAACCTCTGAACCTGTAAGACAACACCAATTAAATGTTGTTCTTTATAAGAGTTGCCTTGGTCACAGTGTCTGTTCACAGCAGTAAAACCCTGAGACACCTCCCTTCCCTGTTTCCCCTCCACAAATCCCCCCAACCCATCTCCCCTCCCCTTTGCTGTGACTCTCAAAATTCCAAGCTCTTCATTCCATCCCTCTCGCCACCAAGACTCCATTACAGCTTCATTTTCTTTCTTTCTGTTGCAATTCCCTGGTGTGCCATGATGGAAGCACACATTAATGACCCCAGTATCTTTGTCCACGTATTATGTCTTCCATAGTCTCGGGCATTGGAATGCTTGGTCCCCAGTTGCTGTTGGGAATGCTAAGGGGGTGTGAAATGTGTGACTAGAGAAGAGCTTTGAGAGTGAGTAGTCACATCATTTCTAGTTCGCTCTTTCTGCTCTGTGCTTGTAGTTTAAGATGTGAGTTTGCAGCTTCTGCTCCAGCTGCTGTGCCTGCCACATGCTGCCTCCACTCCACCAGCAGTTACTCTGACCCTCTGGAACCATGAGCCCAAATCAACTCTTTCTTCTATAAGTTACTTTGGTAGGGCTGGAGAGATGGCTCAGTGGTTAGATTCACTGATTGTTCTTCCAAAGGTCCTGAGTTCAATTCCCAGCAACCACATGGTAGCTCACATCCACCTGTAATGGGATCTGATGCCCTCTTCTGGTGTGTCTGAAGATAGCGATAGTGTGCACTTATACATAAAATAAATCTTTTTTTAAGATTGATTTATTTATTTTATGTATATAAGTACACTGTAGCCGTTCAGATGGTTGTGAGCCATCATGTGGTTGCTGGGAATTGAACCCAGGATCTCTGCTCACTCCAGCCCCACTTGCTCCAGCCCAAAGATTTATTTATTGTTATACATGAGTACACTCACTGTAACTGTCTTCAGACACACCAGAAATGGCATCAGATCCTATTACAGATGGTTGTGAGCCACCATGTGGTTGCTGGGATTTGAACTCATGACCTCTGGAAAAGCAGTCAGTGCTCTTAACCGCTGAGCCATCTCTCCAGCCCATAAATAATTATTTAAAAAAAATAAGATAAGTTGCCTTGGTCATGGTGTCTTATCACAGCAACATGAGAGTAACTTATGCAGAACTCTCATCTCTCTTCCTCCTTAAATTTTCAAGGGTCTCCCATCACGGAACCAGAATCCCACAGTCGTTTTCCTCCTCGGCCAGAAATCTGTCATATTGCATATGATTTGATTACCTTTATTTCATTATCATAAGTGTGTGCGTGTGCGTGTGTACGTATGTGTGGTCATGTGAGTCTTTACCATCTCCTCCTAGACCTTGACACATCTGTGTTTACTATTTTATCCTAACTTTTAAACTCCTGCTCCATAAGGACTTCTCTAGAGGTATAAGCATACTGTTTTGTCCCGTCATAAGAATAAGAAGTGTCTAAGAAGTATGGTACACACCTGTAATTCCAGCACTTCAGAGGCTGAAACGGGAAAGACATGCCATCAGGGGCTATACAGGGAGACCATATCTCCAAAAAGAAATAAATAGCGATCTTCCTTCACTTCTGCTTCTCAGCCTTATGTCATATCTTCAAAGTCACACCCATCTGTTCATAGACTATTGATTCACTCCTAGATAGAAAGATGGTGATCAAAAAAAAAAAAGAAAGAAAGAAAAAAAAAGAAAGAAAGATGATGATCAAGACACACTGACTTTAAGGAAACTGTCGACAGTAAAGGAGTAAAGGACAGCGTTATAAACAGGTAATTGTATCCGTACAGTGTCATTTCAACTCAGGCCATGAGCACACTGACTTTCCTTCTTCACAGTTTGCCGGTTCATCCTATTTACTTCTGCTCAGATGAATACTAACATGGCCAGGTGGAGAATGTCAGAGAACACTTACTTAAACAAAAGACATCATAATAAAGAGGACACTTGAAGCGGTGCTGCCAGGACCTTTGCTCCTTGTCTTCTACAACTGAGCTGCCAGGACCTTCACTCCTTGTCTTCTACAACTGAGCTGCCAGGACCTTCACTCCTTGTCTTCTACAACTGAGCTGCCAGGACCTTCACTCCTTGTTCTCCTCCACTGAGCTGCCAGGACCTTCTCTCCTTGTCCTCCTCCACTGACCTGCCAGGACCATCGCTCCTTGTCCTTTTCCACTGAGCTGCCAGGACCTTCACTCCTTGTCCTCTGCGATTGACTTTTGGGGCTCTTGGTGACATTTTCCTTCCTCGGTACATCCTACCTTCTGTACTTCCTGGTGGTCACTCCTAGGCACAGAGACAAGCCCACCCCAGTCTGTTTGTCTTTCCACTTCTACCATCTGTGAAATGCCGCTGCACCCAAAGCTCTGTCTTTGGCAAGCTTTGCTCTCCACTGTTCATGCTTTCCTGGTATTGTCCCATTTACCTCCACGGAATCAGTGACCGCCCACTTGGTACTGAATCTATAGTCTAAGCATTTGATGTTACTGTCTTATTTCAAAGGAAACAAAATCGAGCACATTTTTTCATACATTCACAAAACAAATATTGGTTAAATTAACGAGCAATCTTAACACTGCGCCCATACGCTTTTCCCATTAACAAATCAAACCCTGTAGTCTTGTTTGCCTCACCTAAAACAGAAGAAACTTCCTGTGTGAAAATCACGTCATCGCCAGCTGTCTCAGTTTAAACCACTTTGTTTCCTAACTTGGAGTCGACAACCAGTTAAATTAGATCAAGTGTTTCCAAGTGTATTTTAGCCCCTGTTGCATTATAGTTTTTAATCTTCCATGAGAACATAAAAGATTGGCTAAAATGAACTCACTCTGGATTAAATGGCAGCTTTGAGACGATACAGCCCCAACCTACACTCGTTCTGCCTTGTCCCCCACTAAGTCTACAGGGTGACTCTGATCATCACCAAGAAACATCGAGTCCTAACCTTCCAGAAGCACCAAAGACACTGGCTTTGTTTACCTCCGTGTTCTGGGTCTGCATGCCAGTGTCTTAGTTAGTGTTTCTATTGTTGCAACAAAACACCATGACCAAAAAGCAAGTTGGAGAGGGGGTTATTTGGTTTACACTTCCATAGCACTGTTCATCACTGAAGGAAGTCAGGGCTGGAGCTCAAGCAAGGCAGGAACCTGAGGGCAAGAGCTGATGCAGAGGTCAGGCAGGGGTGCTGCTTACTGGCTTGCTTCACGTGGCTTGTTCAGCCCTCTTTCTTAAAGAACCCAGGACCACCAGCCCAGAGATGGCCCCACCCACCATAGTATGAACCCTTCCCAATAAATGACTATGAATATGCCTTACAGCAAATCTTGCGGAGACATTTTCTCAACTGAATTTTCTCCTTTCAGATGACTCTTATATGTCAACTTGGCATAAGCCTAACCAACACACCGGTCAAGAGCAGCATGGTACAAATGCTGCCAGAATTACACCGCATGCAGTTTATAGTTATATGTATTTATATTTTATATCTATTTTCATGCCTTTATTATCAACTTGCTTTCTAGAACGGAGATGTTTCTTTTCTAACAACCCAATGGTACTCGAGAATCAGCCAAGACCAGATCTAACTTTGAATTTGAAGATTGACAGCTGAAGACAACGCTGAGGCCAAGTCTGTAGTTCAGTGGTAAAGTGTTTGCCTAGCAAGTGTGAGTCTGTTAAGTGGATGCCCAATGACATAAAAAAAAAAAAAGTAAACTTCTTTCCAACCTCCATCTCAGGGCTGCCATGATGTTGATGCCTGAGAAGAACAGGATTGCCATCTATGAACTCCTTAAGGAAGGCGTGATGGTTGCCGAGAAAGATGTCCACGTGCCCAAACACCCTGAGCTGGCAGACAAGAACATGCATAACCTTCATATAATGAAAGCCATGAAGACTCAAGTCTCGAGGTTACATGAAGGAGCAGTTTGCCTGGAGACACTTCTTCTGGGACCTTACGAATGAGGGCATCCAGTATCTCTGAGATTACCTACACCTACCTCCAGAGATCATGCCTGCCACCCTTAATGGCAGCCTGCCAAAGACTGGCAGACCACTGTCCAAAGGTCCAGAAGGTGAGCAACATGCAAGATTCCCAAGAGGGGAGCCAGACAGAGACACTTACAGAAGGAGTGCTGTGCCCCCTGGAGCTGAAAAGAAAGCTGAGGCTGGGACTGGCTCAGCAACTGAGTTCCAGTTTAGAGGTGACTTTGGTGATGGAGACGGTCAGCCACCTCAGTGAAGCTGGAAAATTTGTTGTATTGAGTAAATTTTAACGGAAGAACTAAGTAAATAAACAGATAATGCTTATTTGCACATAAGAGGCTATGCCAGTGCCTGGCAAATACAGAAGTGGATGCTCACAGTCATCTATTGGATAGAACACAGGGCCCCTAATGAAGGAGCTAGAGAAATTACCAAAGGAACTAAAAGGGTCTGCAACCCTACAGGAGAAACAACAATATGAACTAACCAGTACCCCCCAGAGCTGTGTCTCTAGCTGCATATGTAGCAGAGGATGGCCTAGTCGGCCATCAGTGGGAGGAGAGGCCCTTGGTCTTTCGAAGATCATATGCCCCAGTACAGGGGAATGCCCCAGTACAGGAAGCAGGAGTGGGTGGGTTGGGGATCAGGGGAGGGGGGGAGGGTATAGGGGGTTTGGGGATAGCATTTGAAATGTAAAAGAAGAAAATATCTAATAAAAAGAGAGAGAGAGAGTTTTATGATTTTAAGGCCATGACTTGTTAGTCCCGGAATCCTGTCTCTCACTGTGCCTGGTCCTCACCTCTCACTGAAGAAAAGATGAGAAAACGATAGATGCTTTATTGACTGACTTCTGCCCCACTTGAGTTCAAGTCAGAATAACACAGTCTCTGTGTTTGTTACCTACATAGTAACTCTATTAAGACACTACTGAGTCTTTCCTGATCAAATAGTAAAAAGCTTATCTTAGATACCTTTTAACCCAAGGATGCTTTTATGAAAGAATTATTCCTGCTTGACAAACTGTTAAAAATACATTCCGTGTGGAACTGGAGAGATGCTCAGTGGTTAGAGTACTGGCTGTCCTTCTCATGAACATGGGTTCAATTCCCAGCACCCACAAGGCAGTAGCCTCAGATCCAACACCCTCTTCTGGCCTCCTTGGGCACCAAACATGGAATTAGTGCACAGACATACATGCAGGCAAAATGCCTGTACCCATAAAGCAGAAATTAAAAATAAATTTACATTTTAAAACTATGAATTCTGGGTGCTTTTTTTAAAATACATCATATATTTGAAATGAAATTCAAGGGTCAATAACTTTTTCAGGACAGACAAATAAAGACTTTCGGGGGGTGAGGTTCAGCTGGCACATTAACATTAACAACGTTAACGAAGCCCTGGGCGCTGTCCCCTGCACCACATAAAGCCAGGCATGGCGCCACACGCCTATCATCCCAGAGCTCGAGGACATAGTAAGTTCAAGGCCATCCTGGGATAACTGAGACTCTTATTCAAAAATAGATAATTAATTAGTACAGCAAACTCGATGTGCCCTGGAAAATGATGGGGTCTGAAACCTGTCACAGCTCCGCCCCCTCGATGGCCATGGGGCACTCTGACCCCAGGCTGCCATGAAGAAAATGCCCCTTTTCCAGCTGAGTTCTTTTCTTTATGTCCTTTCCTTTGCTCCCTTTCTCCAGCCCACCTCCAGTCTAATAAGACTTGACTTCTAGGCTTTAAATAATTGTCTTAGCTCATAGGTTCAGATATTGCCCTGTGGGTTGTCCCCTGTGCCTCCAAACTCAACTTCTCAGGAAACTGGAAGCCAAGCTTGGCTTTGGGCTCAGACTTCAGGGAACCTGCCTCTGGCCCAGTTTCCCTCGGGTACCTGCCTAAGCACAGAGCGCCTTCTCATTGGTTCTGTTAGGGGGAATCTTTTTTTTTTTTCCTTAAATAGTACTTCTCCAAGAATATCCAAAGTCACAGATGAAGTCAGGTGTGGCACCCGACACCGCTGGAGAAGGTTTGCAAGAGATGCACGCCTATTGTTCCAGATACAGGCGGCTCCGCAGACAACACCTTTGTCACCCAGGGTCCTGCGATGCTGAGTACCACTCTAGGTTGAGATACTCAGAACAACCAAGGTTCTGTGAGATAGCCAACAGTTCCTGAGTTTATGTTTCTCTAGCATCTTGTGCTCACTTGAAATCAAAGTGAGAGCCTGCCTTTTATACAGTCATGATTGGGATTACATCGTACGAATATTTTTTTACCCTGTGAAATGTCTATCATGATGAGGAAGACAGAGTACACGCAGCTACTTCCTCCAAGAGATGCCAAGAGGATGGTAAGGGGACAATCTCTCATCTCCCTGTGCCTCATAGTATTTTCTATGTGTTTTAATTCTGCTGCTAACTGCCCCCCTTTTGTGCACACCTCTATTACGACTTTATAATTCATTTAGTTCATCCTGATCCTCCTCTGAGTATCCTTCATCCCTGAGCTACAGATGAGCACTGCCAAGCCCCTGGCAGACCATCTCCTCCGCATGGGACCCACGTGTCCCCGTGTTTCCTAAATGTCTATTTATAGCCACTGCCTTAAACACCTTATCAGAAAGGTCTTCTGTAAAGACCCTACTGCCCACTGAGGACAGTAACACCCTAAGGACTGGACACAAACCCTTTCACTCCAGAGTGCACAAAGATTAAAGAAAGGAGACACTCACAATGCAGTAAATGTATAGAAATGGATGCTGAACTATTGGAGCTATGCATGTCCCATCTTGCCCAGATCTCCAAGTAGGGAAACTACACTAAACCTTTGCTGTTACTGAAACCACACTCACATATGCTCGTCACAGGCACACCGTGGCAAATAGTGTGAGTGTGTGCAGAAGAGAACAACTCAGAAAACAAGCCTTCCTGCTGCCAGCTCTGCTGCCCACCCATGCTAATTCCCCATGTCCCCACAGTCCAAACGTTAGCCCTCCTCTCCTGGGACCCTCTCTCCACCTTCTCATTGCTCACCTTCCACTCCTAGCCCTCGCTCGCTTCTTTATTCCAATAATGTCTAAAAGCAGCGAGCGTGAGGAAAGCCACTTTTTCTCTCACGTCCTTGTGATAACTTGAAAATCAAAGGAGAGAAGTAGCTTCGATCCCATACAAAATGTAGATACAGAGACGGATGGGAAAAGGTCCCCCGGGGACGCCCCAGCGTTCTTCACACAAGAGCCTGATGCTCCTATTGCACACTGAGGCCCCTTTTAAAAAGAAACAGAACAGAAGAGATTTTCAGGATAGCTTTATGTGCAGACACTTTGAAATATCCCAGTCTTTGCAGAAAATGTCTCCCATTTGACTAGATTATGTCGATTTCAATGTATTTGCTTTCCATGGAGTTTACTACTTCATCTCTACAGAACCCTCGAAAGTAGCCTCTCCAGCTGCCTGTGTTTCCCCGTCATTGGCTCTGAGCTCTCAACCTCCCCGAACACAAAGGTAGGTGTTTGTTCAGGCACATCGGTGACCTAGACTTGGATCTAATATGGGCTGGAGCTTGGGTTGGTAGGATTGTTAATATATCAGAAGCAAGCTTCTTCCTGTTCAAAGATTCCTGGCAAGGATGTAAGTGCTGCAATCACAGCAGCCTGAATAAACAAAACAAAACTTTTTTTTTTTACCATAGAAACTGATTACAGAAACCAAACAGCAATGGAATATTAGTAAACTAGATTACAAGGGGCGAGTGAGCAGGAACTCACCCAGGGCGATGACTTACTTACACAGTCCATAACCGGGTTTAAATTGGTTTTAGTATCACTGTTACCATGAGCAATGTACTCAAAGTTTACGTAAGAAAGAAAGGTTTAAGAGAAAATAATAAACGTTTCATGATGATGTGACAGATGATAAGAGAATAATATCAACACCATGAAGGCAAGCAGTACTCTGAGCTAATGGCTGTACCATTTGAAGCCTCTCCAAAACGGAGGGCATCGGAGGGTGTTGGGTGGTTTGCAGGAAACGCTCTGTGGAGAAGAGCATCCTTAACATTCAGGAGCTTTGACAAGATCAGCAAGACTTCTGCTGGGCGTCAGTGCTGTCGAGGGGCACAGAGTGGGGGCTTCCAGAGCAGCATGGGGGGGGTCTGCTCTGAAATGGCACGGAACGAGTGTCTGTTGATGAGAAAGATCGCGATGCTTTGAGAACGTTGTTATATTATGGTCTGTATCACAGTCTAGAGATGGAAACAGAAATATGTGTTTGCCACGAGGAAGGGAAAACACAGACTAAAGCTAGAGAAATTGTGGGCTGAAAAAGGAAGTCACCAAGATAGGCTATATTTTTTAAGTAGTCTTTTAGGTGATGTTAAGAAACCCATGGAAGTTTAGATTCGTGAAATTAAAAGGAGGGTATATTTAAAGTGGCAGGAAATGCAAACAATGACAGAAAAAGAAGCAAATCTCTTTACGTCAAAAATAAGCAGAATGGCTAAAAGATTAAAGATGCACACATATCATAGTAAGAAATCCTAGCTTGTCATTGTCACTGTGATACAAGCTAGACGTTGAGATGACAACCAAAGGAAAATTGTGTCATTAATTTATTGCTCTTTTACAAGTTGCCATGCTGGCATTACAGAAATATCCTTGGGTATCAAAATTCTCACAGGAAAAATATGGGTGGGGGGGCTCTGTCTAGGGATAAGAAGTGTCTAGCTATTCTCCCAGGTTCGGATTTTCTTTGAAATCAGCCGAGACAGTGACTGAGGAAGTGAAGTGTGCGGTGTATGAGGTCCCTGGGACTTCCGTACACACCAGCTGCTTTTACATAAAAACTTAATTTATATTTTATGACTTCACTGTCATAAAGATAACTAAAAGTAGTCTCATTATACCCATGGTTCCTTCTCTCTCTTTCTTTCTTTCTTTCTTTCTCTTTTGTTTTTTCTTTTTTCTTTTCTTTTTTTTTTTTTTTTTTTTTTTTTTTTTTTTTTTTTTTTTTAGGTAACTTTTTATTTCATACCTGAGATTAGCCAAAGTGGCCCGGAACTCATAGCGATCCTCCTGCCTTAGCTTCTAAAGTGCTGAGATCTAAGTCTTCACCACCACACCCATCTTCTTCTAATCTTATAGAAATACATTTTCACCTGCCACTGTGAGGTCATGACCCCAGGAACTGTGTGTCCACGGTACTTAATGGAGTTGGCCGTGGTAAGGAGACATTGAATGACTTTGAACAAAAGAGAGACAGAGACAGAAAGAGACAGAGAGGCAGACAGAGAGACAGCAAAACAGAAAGACAGAGTTAGAGAGACAGAGACAGACAGACAAACAGGCAGGCAGGCAGACAGACAGACAGACAGACAGAGGAGAATAGTCTCTGCAAATATGTGCTACACATCTTTAAGTTTCTGAACCGTAAAGAGTGCAGTAGGAGCTAAGTGTCTGAGTAAGCGGAGGGTGCAGAGACACTCTCTTTTCCTGTAAATGCCGGTGAGGAGCAGATAGCAGTCCCTTGAAGCTTGTGAGCACTGTGACCTGAAATCAATGATGAGCTAACAGGATCTGAAACTTCAACAGAGATACAGGTAAGGGCAGCTCTAAGATGCCTGGGCAGAGTCCAGACAAAGCAGAGGGACCCTAAAGGACATGGTCACATGATTAGAGATGTCATCTCTTTCTACTTTATCCCAAGGACGTGCCATCCACAAATGGCCTGGAGCAACCACAGCGTCATCACGGAGTTCGTTCTCACCGGGCTCTCTGACGACCCCCTGATCCAGGCTCTACTTTTCGCGCTGTTCCTGGGGATTTACGTCCTCACCATGACGGGGAACCTGACGATGCTGCTGGTGATCACGGCTGACTCCCACCTCCACACGCCCATGTACTTCTTCCTAAGTAACCTGTCCTTCCTGGATCTCTGCTTCTCATCCGTCACGGTACCGAAGCTGCTGAAGGACCTGCTGTCTGCTAAGAAAACCATCTCTGTAGAGGGCTGCCTGGCTCAGGTCTTCTTCGTGTTCATCACTGCGGGAACCGAAGCCTTTCTTCTGTCAATGATGGCGTACGACCGCTACGCGGCTGTCTGCCACCCGCTACTCTATGGGCAGATGATGAGCAACGAACTCTGTCTGAAGTTGGTTTTGCTCTCATGGGGCCTGGCCTCTCTCAGTTCAGTAGTCATTGTGCTCTTGGCGGTGAACCTGGACTTCTGCGAGGCCTACACCATACACCACTACACGTGTGAGTTACCCTCTCTCTTTCCTTTGTCTTGCTCAGATATCTCCATCAACGTGGACATCTTGATCTGCTCTACCCTGCTGCACGGGCTGGGGACCTTTCTCCCAATCTTCTTTTCTTATGCCCGCATTGTATCCACCGTGCTGAGCATGGAATCCACCACGGGGAGAAGCAAGGCGTTTAACACCTGCTCTTCTCACCTCATAGCCGTGGTCCTGTTTTTCGGGTCCGGCTTGATTCGTTATCTTATGCCCACATCTGGCTCTTCTCTGGACTTGCTCTCTTCCTTGCAGTACAGCGCAGTCACGCCCATGCTAAATCCCCTCATCTACAGCCTGAAGAACCAGGAGGTGAAGGCCGCTGTGAGAAGGACATTAGGGAAGTGCCTGCGATACTTGGAGTGACTGCAAAGGCCCGGAATGGCAGGATGATTCAATGTGGCCAAGCGTTTTTTAGACCACTGACTTAAAGGGAGGCCTATACCGCTCTCCCTGGCTAGGTTAACAATGAAAAAGTATATAAAACTGTGTTTAGATAAGTATTATACAACCTCTCCTTTCTTTGCTTTGTTCTCTAATGTTTCTACAACTTTCTTCCTAAGTTACACAGTGGAGAGTTATAACCCCTAAATTGATACCTTATTTTTAAAATATTTCTATTAATTTTGAGTTCATTCGATGTTTTCTGATCATATTCACCCTTACTCTTTCTTCTCACTTCTTCAACATCCATACCACCACCCCATCCCCAACTTCATGCATTTTTAATTTATTTTTTTAAGAATTTGATATTGAATTTATATCATTTCTATCTCTCCTCTCTCCCTCCAACTCCTCCCATGTCCCCAATCTAAATTTCATGACCTTATGTTCTGTAGTTACTATTAGTGGGGGTGGGGGTGTCCTGGGTTCTGTACAGAAAAGCAGGCTGAGCAAGCCATGAGGAGCAAGTCAGTAAGCAGCACCTCTCCATGGCCTCTGCATCAGCTCCAGCCTCCAAGATCCTGCCCTGTCTGAGATCCTGCCCTGACTTCCTTCAGTAATAGACTGTTACCTGGAAGTATAAGCTGAAATAGGCCCTTTCTCCCCAAGTTTAGTCGTGGTGTTTCATCAGAGCAATAGTAACCCTAACTAGAACAGAAATTGATACCATGCCCACAGGGTATTGCTGTGACAGACCTGACAGTCTTGCTTCAGGGAGGGTTATGCAAGGACTTTAAAACTTTGGGCTAGAAAAGCAATTGAATGTTGAGAGCTCAGTGGGCTGTTTTGTGGGATCTTGGAAAACGATTAAGAGCAGTGCAGAAGACAGACACCCAGCTTCTGGAGTTTCAGAGGGAAGCAAGGACTCTGCAGGGACATTTGTGTAAAGAGTGTATGGTCTGATCATCTGGAGCTGAAGAATCAGCTGTGATTAACAAGAGACCAGAACCACTAAAGTAAGACCTTTGCTTTGCTGGGACAATGGATGCTGGTTACCTGGAGTTGAAGAACTGGCTATGATTAAGAAGAGATCAGCATCCCAGGCCTTCTAGGAACATGCCTCAGGGTTGGTACACACAAGCTGTGTTCCAGAGGCAGCCAAGGTTGGGAATATAAAAGTCACCCAGGTAGTACTGGTTTTGAAGGCATGAAGGGGTCATGGAGAGCAGCCGAGGCTTGGCACTGTGAGAGGCCAGGAGAAGCCATTGGTGAAGGTGCAGCCTCAGTATCAGTTGAAACTCCAGGACTGAAGAGATCATAAAGAGAAATTGAAGCACCATGAAGAGAGTCCAGGAGAGGCTATTGGTGAAAGTGCAGCCCAGCTGCAGCAGAAGACTCCAGTGTATTGTAGATGCCAGTACCATGTGATGACCACCAAGAACAGCAGCAACAATGGAGTGGAGCCAGCTGGTGCCTGGAAGACAAACTGTGTGTGCTACGGAAGACAGAACCATACAAGCGAGCCCTGTGGAGGAGTCCAGAAGATCCTGAGTGGGCATTGAGTTCTCTACACTTTTGGAGTCTTGTTTTGCTTTGTGCGGATTGTGACTGTGCCCTGCTTCTTCCCTTTCTTACTTTGAGTAAGAAAGTATTTAATTTATTTCTGATTATACAGTAGCCCATGGTTGAGAGACTTTGGACTTTACGGATATTGAATTTTTAAGTGTTTAAATTCCTAAAGACTTTACCAATTTTTAAAGGCTTTAAAATTGTGTAATATTCCCGTCAATGTTGATGTAATGTGTGACCTTGGGGATGGACAAGAAAGGAAATGCTGTGGCTGAACAGTGATGTGCTTGTGTGACAAGTTGACAAGGGGTCCATTGTGCTGTCTACGTTTATGTTAACTTGACACAAGCTAGAGATATCTTAAAATAGGGAACCTCAACTGAGAAAACATCTCCCTAAGAGCCAGCTGTAGGGCATTTTCTTAATTAGCAGTTGATGGGGAAGGCCCAGCCCACTGTGGGTGGTACCATACTTAGGCTGATGGTCCACAGCAGGCTGAGCAAGCTATGAGGAACAAGCCAGTAAGCAGCATCCCTCCATGGCCTCTGCATCAGCTGCTGCCCTGTTTGAGTTCCTGCCCCGACTTCCCTCATTGATAGACTGTTATCTGGAAGTATAAGGTGAAATAAACTCTTTCTCCCCAAGTTTCTTTGGTCATGATGTTTTATCACAGTACCAGTAACCCTAACTAGAACACACACATACAGAAAAGCTGGGATCAAGAGGGCCATGCACTTTGATGGAGATATGCCAGCAGCAGCCTAGGAAGCTAAAGAGTTTATTTTATACATCTGAATCAAGAAGGAAGGTTTAGCCAGTCTCCATAGAATACCTCTACAAGGAGCAGTCTCAGCTATAACCAGCCAGGAGGAAGGATCAGTGGCTCATAGTTTCTGTACACACCAGTTTTAGCTAAAGGTCAATAATTCCTAATGTCTGTACTTGGACCAGAGGATGGCTTTGCCTTTCCCCTGAGCCTTCCATGGGTCTGGGACACGGACATGATCATGTCCCTTCATCTGTTCCTCATAGTGGATTTCTGCACTTTTCTCTGTCTGCTGGGAAAAAAAAAAGTTTCTTTGATAAGAGATGAGAGATGCATTTATCTAAATATAATGATAAGTATTTCAAAATTATATTGGTTTAGGAAAATGGCAGGCGGAACCTTCCCCCAGGATTCATGATCTCCCCAGCCATGCGTAGCACACACACATACAGTTCCAGGTCAGCTCCTCTGAGTCTTCTGTCCCAAGTATGTGGTGTCCTCAGTGGTAAGGTCTTACCTCCAAGTTCTCAGAAGCAAACAAGGTCAGTGGCAGTAGCCTTCACTGTCTTGGGAGTCCCTTGAACCCCACATCCACTGCAATGACTAACAACTTAAAGAAGAGAGGTTTCCCCTGTGGGCCACTGGGGTTTTGTATGGACAATCTATGGCTCTCTCATAAACATCATCACCCACATGACATAACTCCATCTAAACAGTGTGCATGTGTGTAAATGTTTGTGTGCACATGTATATTATATTGTATTTACATATACATATAAAATACATGAATTTTAAATAAGCTTATTTAAGTTTTCCCATGGTTTTTTCAAACATCCTTAGTTATATATGTGTGTGTGTGTGTGTGTGTGTGTGTGTGTGTGTGTGTGTGTATTACCCTCCCTTTAAGTTCTCTTAATAACAATGTGGAAACACAAAAGTACAAAGGAATCTGAAGAAATCCTGAGCAGAAAAATATAAGGCTTGGGGAGTCAGCATTCATGATTTCAACATAAACTACAGAGCCACAGGAGTGAAAGCAGAATGGTGTTGGCACAAACACAAATCCATGAAGTATAACAGAAGGCTGGGATGCGACCCCACAGCTGCAGCCTCCTAGTCCTTTACAGAAATTCCAAGGGTGTATACTGGATAGAAGACAGGCTTTTCAGCAAATGATACCGAGAGAACTGATACCCCTCTGAAGAAGAATGAGGTTAGATCCTGTGTAGAATGAAGCTAGACCCCCATATCTCTCCCTCCACAAGAATAAAGTCCAAATGGATAAAGACCTCAGTGTAGGACCTGGCACAGGGCTGGAGAGGTAGCTTGGTTGGTAAAGCATGGAGACCCAGGTACCCACACTCACGTAAAAGTCCTAGCATGATAGTAATAGAAGTGATGGGGAGACAATGACAGGTGGATCCCTGGGGCTCATTACATAATCATCCCAATTTACAGCAAATCCCAGGTTCTAGTGAGAAATCCCCTTTCAAAATACCAGAAAAAATGGTACACAATGAGGAATGACATTTAAGATTGTCTGAGGAAGGGGGTTATGTGCTCACATGCACACACACACATATGCACACACACAAACACATATGCACACACACATACTCATACACACACAAACACATATGCACACATACATATACACAAACACATATACACATGCACACAGAGTCACATACACACATGCACACATATACACAAGCACACACACAAACACATATGCACACATTAACACACAAACACATACACACAATCTGAAACTTATAGAGGGAAAAAATACTTTAAGATCCCAAGATATGGTCGGGCAGTGGTGACACACGCCTTTAATCCCAGCACTTGGGAGGCAGACGCAGGCGGATTTCTGAGTTTGAGCCCAGCCTGATCTACAGAGTAAGTTCCAGGACAGCCAGGGCTACACAGAGAAACCTTGAAAGCCTGTCTCAAAAAACAAAACAAAACAAACACCCAAGATATAAACACAGACTTTCTGAAAAGGACTCCATTCACTCAGAAAATAAGGCCAACAATTGACAAGTAAGACCTCTTAAAATAAAAAAGTTTCTGTACAGAAATGGCCAATTGAATACGGAGCCTACAAATAGGAGAAAAATCTTTGGTAGCTATACATTTGACAGAGGATTAATATCTAGAATATACAAAGAACACACAAAAGCAACCCAATTGATAAAATATGCTAATGAAATGATCATTCCAAAAGATGAAATGCAAATAGCTAATAGAAATGAAAAATGTTCAGCTTCACTAGCCATCAGATAATCAAATCAAAGCTGTACTGCCATTCCATCTTGATGTGTTTCTCCCCAGCAGCCTGCATAGCATCATCTGGTACTAGTGAACGCTAGCCTTCAGGAAGGAAGCTTCCAGGTCAGTATAACAAACAGCTCGATTTCTCTAAGTCCTGGAACCAAAGTGTATAGTGTCTTCAGCAACAGGGTCTTCCCATCAAATTCTGGTAGGCATTCAATGCTGAAGAGTGGATGAAGCCTCATCTCCAGATATCCTCAGGGATGAAAGTCTCTACCCTCCCGCCACACACCGGGTCTTTCTGATGAGGACTTCTCATCCTGAAGCTGTCTAGGGACTCTAGACTACATTAGCATAACCCTAGGTAGAGTAGAAAGCAGATTGCCAGTGAACACTAAAAGATGTTCCTATCACCACTTTCTGGTTGGTTCTAAGGCCCACATGACAGGAGGAAATCCACACCTGGTACTTTAGACCTGGCCAAGGCTCCATAGCTATAGAACTCACAGGTCCTAGACCTGAACCTACTGATATTATTTTGCTAATTGAACATAGTATCAAACTGTCTTTTAAATGGGTATCTCTAAACCTAGCTAGTCCTCATTAGAGGAGCATCTGTATAGCTGTTGATACAAAGATTCACAACTGGTCAAATACAGAGACAAAGTATCAGTGGAGCTCTCAGCCATCAGTGGGACATCTACATCAAAGAGCCTCCTCCGAAGACCCAGAGAACATCTATGAAGGTGGAAAGAAAAAGGCTGTAAGAGCCAGAAGTCAGTGAGGGACCAGGGCAAAACAGAATCTTCTAGACATAGCAAGATGGTTCTACTCATGAACTCACAGCAGCTGTGGCTGCCTGCAAAAGACCCGTGAAAACCCAAGCCAGTCCCCATTTCAGCATGGATGGCTAACATGCTTGAACAGAGAGGTCCTGGGTTGGTGAACGCATGGAGGTTCAGGTAGAGCAACTCATACTGAGTACCACTCTAGGTTGAGATACTCAGAACAACCATCACTGAGGGGCGTGAAGGCCCCATGTGCATCCCCCACACCCTTACCTATACATACCTTAGGATCTGAGTGTTGCTATGTTGGAGCCTTTATATATAATACACTGGTGATGAGAGGTGGTCTCTTTGAGACCACTGGGACTCAGGTGAGCATCCCTCATCCCCAGTCCCTTCTGGTGTCGGGGGATGGGAGGCGTCTGGTTTGGGAGGTTTGGTTTGGTTTGGTTTGGTTTGGTTTGGTTTGGTTTGGTTTGGTTTGGGTTTGGGTTTGTTTTATTTTTTTGGTTTTTTCCTTTCCTTTTGGTTGGTTGGTTAACTGGAGTTTTGGTTTGGGGTTGTTGTTGTTGTTAGTTTTGGGGGTTGGGGTTTTAGGTTTGTTTTTTGTTGGGTTTTTTGTTTTTGTTTTTGTTTTGGGGGGGTTTTGAGCTTTTGTTTGTTTGTTTGTTTGTTGTTTGGTTGGTTGGTCTTTGGTTTTATTTGCTTGCTTGCTTGCTTGCTTGCTTGCTTGCTTGCTTGCTTGCTTGCTTGCTTGCTTGCTTGCTTGCTTGCTTAGCTGGCTGGTTTTGGAGACAGGGTCTCTCTCCATAGCCCTGCTGCCCTAGAACTATGCAGACCAGGCTAACCTCAAACTCCCAGAGGTCACCTGCCTCTGCCTGCCAAGTGCTGTGATCAAAGGTGTGCACCGCCACCTCAGGCCCCCGAGAGGTTCCTGAACCAAGCACTCATACCCTATGGCCTTCACTGTGGTGACCGGACTTTCTCGTTTGTGTTTCTCATTGCTAAGTGGCCACAGTGGGTGTCTGAGACAAGACTGCCCTTCTGGATCGGGTGAGTGATGTGAAATCTCACATGTTTGTGAGATTGTATTCTCGTGACTGGAGCTGTACTTGGTTGGATCGGCTGCTCTTTTCTAACTGCTACACACACACACACACACACACTTATTAGTGAGTACATACCATGCATGTCCTTTTGGGTCTGAGTTACCTCACTCAGGATGATATTTTCTAGTTCCATCCATTTGCCTGCAAAACTCAGGATGTCCTCATTCTTAATAGCTGAGTAGTATTCCACTGTGTAAATGAACCACATTTTCTGTATCCATTCTTCTGTTGTGGGACATCTGGGTTATTTCCAGCTTCTGGCTATCACAAATAAGAACGCTATGAACATAGTGGATGGAACACATGCCCCTGTGGCATGGTGGGGCATCTTTTGGGTTTGTTCCCAAGAGTGACATAGCTGGGTCTTCAGGTAGATATATTTCCAATTTTCTGAAGAACCTCCATTGATTTCCAGAGGTTGTACCAGTTTGCAATCCCACCAGCAATGGAGGAGTGTTCCTCTTTCTCCACATCCTCTCCAATATGTGCTGTCACCTGAGGTTTTGATCTTAGCCATTCTGAAATTCAAAGTCTTTTAAAAATTCTAAGTCTCTTAACTGTGGGCTCCAATAAAAATACCTTCTTACTTTAAGAGGGAAAACTATCAGGGCACAGTCACAATCAAAAGCAAAATCAAACTCCAACTTTCCAATGTCTAGGATCCACTCACAATCTTCTGAATTCCTCCAAGGACTTGGGTTACTTCTCCAGCCCTGCCCTTTGTAGCACACACCTTGTCTTCTAGGTTCCAGCTGCCTGCACTCCACTGCTGCTGCTATTCTTGGTGGTCATCTCATGGTATTGGCATCTCCAAAACACTGCTGTCTTCTGCTGCAACTAGGCTTCACCAAAGCTCTCTTTATGTTGCCAAGCATCAGCTCCCTTGTGTGACCCCTTCAAGTCCTGGGCTATCAATTGCAACTGAGCCTGCCCCTTCACCAATGGCCTTCCATGGCCGCCAACAGTGCCAAGCCTCAGCTGCTCTTCATGACCCCTTCATGCCTTCAAAACCAGTACCACTTGGGTGACTCTTACACATTATTACATCCAGCTGCAGCACGAGGTACAACCTTGCCTATCTCTGGAACACAGTCTCTGTGCTCTCAGAAAACACTTCCCAGAAGATTTCACCTCAATGATGCTGGTCTCTTCTTAATCACGGCTAATTTCTTAGCTCCAGCAAACCAGCATCAATAGTCCCAGTAATGCAAAGTTTTTGCTTTAGTAGTTCTGGTTGTTAATCATAGCTGATTCCTCAGCCCCAGCTAACCAAAACCACAGAATCTTCACAATCAAAACAGCAACGACCCTGATAAGAGTCTTTATTTAATCTTCCCTCTGAAATTTCATAAGCCAGGCCTCCATTGTTTGCACTATTCTCAACATTATCTTCCAAGCTCCTACACAACATCCCACAGAGCTGCTGGAATTGAACTCGGGATCTTTGGAAGAGCAGTCGGTGCTCTTAACCACTGAGCCATCTCTCCAGCCACCAATAAACTTGTTTCTTAAGGTAGGTACATTAGAAATGAGGCATTTGCCCCCCTACACACTGTGGCTCTTACTGTAGGCATCGTTGCAGTTGTATATGGCTCTGACCTATGTATGCGTTAGGAAGAGCTCAGACAGACACGCTGCGTCCTAAGTCACACCTAAAGCCCCATGATCTAGCTGAACAGCTTTCCCCATGTCTCTTGCACTTTCAATCACCTCATGTTCTTCCCACTGATGCAAATTAGCATTCCAGGGACCCCATTCCAGACAGCTCAATTGCTCCTAAGAATTACAAGTTACAAATCAGAGTTAGGGTTAATGCAGTTACTGGCGGCTTTTAGTTTTGCTTTGGAGATTTCTTTCTAGAAGAGCCATCGCTTAATAAGCTGGAAGCTGCAAAGTGCCCTGAAGTTTCTCTCACTGGCCTCTCCAGCCAAGGTACAGAGAAAACCATGTGAAAGAGTTTGGGTTGGGGGGGGCAAGGTTCCCCACTTTCAGAATTTATTTTTATACCACACTTAGACGAAAATTCAAACTAAGTGAAACAGAAAATCACATCCTTTTAGAAGGCAATTTGGTGAGCTTTGTCCGTTTTTTAATTGCTTGTCTTTAGAGCCACAAATTCAGAGTTAATTCTGCACAAATGCTAAAACAAGAAAAGGCATTTATAGACTGGAGAGATGGCTCAGCGGTTAAGAGCACTAACTGCTCTTCCAGAGGTCCTGAGTTCAAATCCTAGCAACCACATGGTGGCTCACAACCATCTTTAATGGGATCTGATGCCCTCCTTTGGTGTATCTGAAGATAGCTACAGTGTATATGTACAGAAAGAAAGAAAGAAAGAAAGAAAGAAAGAAAGAAAGAAAGAAAGAAAGAAAGAAAGAAAGAGAGAGAGAGAGAAAGAAAGAAAGAAAGAGGGAAAGAGAGAGAGAGGGAGGGAGGGAGGAGAGAGAGAGAGAGAGAGAGAGAGAGAGAGAGAGAAAGAAAGAAAGAAAGAAAGAAAGAAAGAAAGAAAGAAAGAAAGAAAGAAAGAAAGAAAGAAAGAAAGGGAAAAGACATTTGCACAACTATTTAACTGCAGCATTGTTTGTTATTAGAAGGAAAGGCATTTATTTCTAATGAACTCATTAATTCTGCACTATTCTATACACCTGCAAGTATAAGAAGAGTAAGACAAACGGACGAGACCAGCTTCTCAAGGATGTCCGTGCACTGAGAAGGGACTGATGGACAAGTGGCATATGCCTCACGGTTTCTGAAGGTCAATCGTTTTTATTTCATGTACATAGATGCTTTGCCTGTGCATACATATGTGCATCACCTTCCTGAAGGCCAGTGGGTGCTGGAAGAGATCATCGGATCCCCCGACACTGAACTCGCAGGCAATTATAAGCTGTCACATGGGTGCTGAAAACTGAACCAGCGTCCTCTGCAAGAGCAACAAGTGCTCTTAACCACTGAGCCATCTCTCCAACCCTCCAATTTACTTGTAAGGATCTATCCATGTGTCTTAGCTAGGGTTTTACTGCTGTGAACAGACACCAGGACCGAGGCAACTCCTTTTTTTTTTTTTTTTTTTTTTTTTTGAGACAGTTTCTCTGTGTAGTCCTGACCCTCATTCAAAAGATAATTTTTTTAAAAAATGATTATTTTTCTCAAACAAATGCAAAAGCTTTACAAATAAATGCAACCAAACTTACAGAAAAATGATCATTCCTCTATTACCCAAGATTACTACAACAACAAAAAAACAAAAAGAAAAAAAAGAAGAAGCCGGGCATGGTGGCGCACGCCTTTAATCCCAGCACTTGGGAGGCAGAGGCAGCCGAATTTCTGAGTTCGAGGCCAGCCTGGTCTACAGAGTGAGTTCCAGGATAGCCAGGACTACACAGAGAAACCCTGTCTCGAAAAAAAACCAAACAAACAAACAAAAAAAGAAAAACAAAAACAAAAACAAACAAAAAAAAAGGGGGTGGGGGAGAAAAAAATCAACCAGACTCATTTTATGAAGCTATGATTGCCCCAAGGGTCCCATCTACTGCTCTGAGTGCCAGGATTGCAGGGGCTGCCGTGCACACCCAGTGGCACGCCCACCCAAAGCCTGTGATTTGCCGGCCACTGTCACACCCACCTGGTGCCATGCCTGACCAGCGCCATGCCCATTCTTGCCACGCACACCCGGTGCCACGCCCACCTGGGCTTTACTTGGGGGTTGGGGATCCAAAGCCCTATGCCCACGCTTCTGAGCCATCTCTTCAGCTAAGTGCTGCTCTCCATTTGCTTTGTCAACCACTGTGACAGTAGTTTGCAATATAGCTTCCCTTTTAACAACACCAGAATGGTTTGGGCTTTTTTTTTTTTTTAAAAAAAGAAAACAATTATTATTTGCGAATTTCATACATGGATACAATGTGTCTTGATCAAATCTATCCCCTTCCCTCCAGTTCCTTTTTCAATTCCCCCACACCCCTACTCCCTTCCAAGTTCATATGATGTGTGTGTGTGTGTGTGTGTGTGTGTGTGTGTGTACTCGAGTGTGCGCCCATACACACATTTAGGCTTAGATTTTTCCAAACTTATTCAATTAGGATTCTTAAATGCTTTAACCTCCCTCTAGCCCACAAATCAGAGGGAGCAGAAGGAGATTAATAGGGGAAAGGGGTTTGTGGATCTGTTTAGAAGTAGTTCTTTGGGGTGATTTCTTCGTAGTCAGGACCCCAGCAGTCCAAGCCAACAGCAAACACCAAGCATGAATCAGCAGCAGCTGCTCAATCCAGCAGAAACTGCAAAGCCCCACTGATCAATGCAAGTCAGCCAAAACAGCAGGACTCGGTTGAAGACCAGCGAAATGTTGCAAGGCATAGCAGTGCAAGAGCGCCTTCTCACTCTCTGTGGGGTTATATTTATGTTTTTTCTAAACATGGAGTGCCCTCTCAAGTATCTGCTTCAGCAAACCATCCTCTCACAAGATGGCTTCCAGAGACACATCACACGACACAACTGAATTTCCAAAGAAACCAGAAATTTCCACTTCATACATATACATACACACACACATACACACAAGCACATACACACACACACAAGCACATAC
Source organism: Mus musculus (assembly GCF_000001635.26). Classification (NCBI taxonomy): domain Eukaryota; kingdom Metazoa; phylum Chordata; class Mammalia; order Rodentia; family Muridae; genus Mus; species Mus musculus. Next base: position 98,468,363 of record NC_000081.6, read on the forward strand.
ACACACACACACACACACACACACACACACACACACATGTGATTTTCTAAAACAGTCTCTCTATGTAGTCCTGACTGTCCTGGAACTTGCTATGTAGACCAGACTAGCCTCAAATTCACAGAGATCTGCCTGTCTCTGCCTCCCAAGTGTTGGGATTAAAGGAGCATACACACAAAGCCCAGTTTATTTTTGAGAATTTAGTTTGAGTACTGTATTTACATCATTTCCCCCTCCCTCTTCCTCTTCTAGCCCCTCCCATGCCCCCACTTCCCAAATTCATGAAGCTTCTTTTTGAAGCCCAGGCCACTACAGAAACATACAAATGGTCAAAACCCACAGAACCCTGGACATAGGGTGCCCAACACCAACTGACACTTCTACAACATACTCTACACTACAGACTCAGGGGACACCATGGAACAAGGGGTGGGGAGGTCACGGAAGCCAGAGGACCAGGGCATCTGCTTTGAGACAGTGTTTATACATGACAGGGAGCTGTACCCACAAAATCTCAGCAATGTGGCCACCTAAACAAAACCTGAAAAGTGACAACAGATGGCATGCCATTGAGGATGGGGAATCAAGTCCCCGCTCCTACATGAATAACCACAAGCAAGAAATGACCACCGAGAGAGGAATTAACCAGTCTGCTCCAGGGACGAGCCCCTGATAGGAACGCCAACCCTAAGCAACCAGCCCAAAATACATGGACACATGAGCGACACTAAATGAACTCCACAGGTCATATTTATAAGTGTGAAAGCAAGTATGTGTGCTACAATAATAATTCAAGAACAAGAGGCCATGCTTTAAACTCTTTAAACTTCATATCTGAGTAAGATAAGTCGCAAATGTGTTCCGTGTAAAGAATGTTTAAGTTGAAAATACTATAACAACTTTTTCGGAGGTTTTTTTTTTTTTTTTTTTTTGTCAGCTAAACATTTTATTAGATTTGTGGAGATATCTGAACAACACGATAACATTATAGTTAGTAAAAAGGCACTTCCTCTGGGGAAGGAGTCTAAGGCGGGAGGCACAGTAGATATGTAAGCAGAGCGGGTGATACCGGAAGGTAAAAAGGGGTGTGCATGTGTGTGTGTGTGTGTGTGTGTGTGTATGCTCAAGTGCATTTGTGTGTGTGTGTGGGGGGGGTGCTCAAGTGCATTTGTGTGTGTGCATGCTCGTGTGTCTGTGTGTCTATGCATGTGCATGTGTGTGTGTTTTCAGAATTTTGTGCATATATGCAATGCGTATACCTATAACCTACTCATATATCCATGATATTTTTACATAATAATAGAACTAAAACCAGAATACTGGCTGCCTCAGGGCCCTCTTGTGTGATGTAACCCACTACAAGGGCAACACAAAGAAAGAGTCAGCCACGAGGACCCACTCAGATTCAGAGCGGACCTGCTTAAGGGTCTCTCTAGGGACTTCCTTCATCCTCTCAGGTCTGAGGATGACTCCAAGTCCCTCTGGCCATTGTTATTTGTAAGTAGAATTTTGGAAAACTACCCTTCCCCTTGGACATAAAGACTATGGGGATGAAGCCGTATTCAAAGGTCTCCTGTGAGCTAGAGAGACAGTTCAGCCATTAAAGGCTAAGGCTCATCACCAAAACTTAAGAGCTCAGTTCCCAGAAGTCCCTGCATCCCCTAGGCCTGCATCCCCTAGGACTGAGCCGAGGGGAGCCCACAGAAACCAAGTCATACCTGTGCCTTTGTGCAGCACTGGAAAGGATGTGTTCCACGCATCTTCCTCCGAACACAGCAGGTGTGGGCCTTGGGATCCAGGTAAGGATAAACCTTATTCACATCCATCCATCCCGACAGCTGCCCGGTCGGGGACCCCAGAAGGGGAGGAGTCATAAGGAGAGCGAGATCAGATCCCCACTTATGAACCTGAGTTATCTTTTGCGAAGAAGAGAGGCACCTTCTTCTCCTTCCTCTGGTCTCAACTGAACCTTGTCCATTCTACCAAGTACCGTTTACCCCTCCTCCTTTGTGGGAGATGATAGCTGTAATGTGCAGAAGCTGAGTGGTCTAAATTTGGTAGGGCTTCATCCATACCCAATTCAGATCAGAGAACCTCAGGTCTTGGGCTAAACCCTGAGAGTGCAGTGAAAACCGAGCACATTGTAGATTTGCTGAAACTAGAATTCTTTGGAAGGGCTGATGCACACACACATCCTGAGCCTCTGTTTTGAGGGCCTCCCCCATCTAGCTTCCATTAGACTGTGTGCCACTTCTGCTTGGAGTCGCATACAGGGGGACAGGGATTTCTATTCAGACCATGTCTTTCTTAGGATGTCTAAACTGGAATGGACCTTGGAAACCATCTAGTTTCCCAAATGTTTCCCTTACATTTATTGGAGGTGGTGGGTGTATCCACTGCATGTATGTGGAGCTCAGAGGATAACATGTAACATGGGTCCCAGGGACGGAACTCAGATCATCAGCCTTGGTGATCAAGCATCTTTACTGGCTAAGACATCTGACCTACTCTACTAAATCGTTTTTATGAAAAATTCAAGTGATTTACAAACCCATGAAGACAGAGAGAGGGTGTGTACCTCATGTTGTATCAACAGCGCTTCCAGCAATTATTCAGACATCATTATGGTCTGTCATCCAGACAGCCAGAACGTTTGCTGCTGATTTGTTGTGCTGGTCAATCCTCCTGCAGCTGCAGCTTGACTCCCTTTGGAAGCAGAGCAGAACACCTCTCAGCGTCCTGGGGTCTGTCCTCAGCTTCTTCCCGTTCTTTCTCCTGATTTCTAACCCTCCTTCTCCTTCCCTGCCTTCCCAGGTCTCCTCTACACGCTTTCCACACACCTTCTCCCCTTTGGCCAGGAGCTCACTGCTCTGAGCTAGAAAGAGCTGAGGATCCCACACAGAAAGAAAGCCACATCCAAGCAATCACCTCTCCCCGCCCGGCCCTCCCTCGAGTCTGCGCAATTCACCATCCAGAAGCGCCGTTCACCATCCTGGGCACACAGGGCACAGCACAGCTGAGCAATTTTCTCAGTACTTGTCCCTCAGCTTGCATGCTTCATGGAAGTTAGAAATGTCACTGAGTTCGTGCTCCTGGGTCTAACCAGCAACCCTCGGAGCCAGGTACTGCTCTTCATACTGTTCTTGGTGATTTACCTCCTGACCCTCGCGGGGAACCTGCTGATGCTGCTGCTAATCAGCTCTGACGCCCACCTTCGCACCCCCATGTACTTCTTTCTGAGGTACCTCTCCTTCATGGATGCTTTCTACTCTTCCGTCATTGTGCCCAAGATGCTGAGGAACCTCACGTCTGAGCGGAAGACCATATCCTTCCTTGGGTGTTTCATTCAGATCGCCCTGGTCATATTTTCTGGGGCCACCGAAGCCTGCCTCCTTTCCGCCATGGCCTATGACCGGTTCCAGGCTGTGTGCCACCCGCTGTTGTATGTGGTCACTATGAATGGAAAGGTATGTTCTGGGATGGTGGCTGTATCTGGGGCCATAGGAATGTGTGTCGGCCTGGTTAACACCCTCCTGCTAGCTCAGGAGAACTTCTGTGGCCCGAACGTCATCCACAATTTTGCCTGTGAGCTTCCTCCAGTGCTCTTGTTAGTCTGCTCTGACCCCTACGCTACTATTGCCGCCATCCTGACCACCTTGGCGACCTTAGGTTTTGGTTCACTCGCCCTCCTGCTGGGATCCTACAGCCGTATCATCAAGACAGCCCTGGGCATCAACTCGGCCACAGGTCGGAGCAAGATCTTCTCCACGTGTTCTTCTCATTTCCTTGTGGTTACCATCTTTTATGGCTCAGGAGTGTTCAGGTGTGTCACGCGGTAGTTCTTACTCATAAGTGCTGAGTGTCCCTTTCCTAAACTGCCCTTGACCTACCAAACAGCATTGCTGTGCAGCAGGAAAACACCATCCTGAAGTTCTGTCCAGGAATTTCAAAGGCTTGAGCTCCTATCCAGCTCTGCAGGTTTTTGAAAGGGGAAGGAGGGAGGGAGAGAAAGGAAAGAGACAAGTATAGGGGGAGGGGGAAAGGGGAGACGGAGAGGGAGATGGAGAGGGAGATGGAGAGGGAGAGGGAGACGGAGAGGGAGAGGGAGAGGGAGAGGGAGAGGGAGAGGGAGAGGGAGAGGGAGAGGGAGAGGGAGAGGGAGAGGGAGATGAGAGGGAGAGGGAGAGGGAGAGGGAGAGAGAGAGAGATCCTGTAAGCCAGGCATAGGAGTACATACATGCCTATAATCCCCAGCACCAAGAGGGTCACAAGTTCAAAGCCTGGGTGGCCCAATGAGACCTTTTCTCCAAAAGAAAAAGAAAAGAATCCATTTTTTTCCAAAGGCTGAATTGTCTGTTCTAGAAAGGAGCTTAGACAAAGACTAAACATTTTTATACTTTATTAACCTATGATTTGAGAGTTCTCAGAGGGCAATGCAGAATCGTTGGAAGACTTTGATGTAGTGCTAGACAGAGAAGAGAAGTACCGCATCTTTGAGGGAGACACCAGCTCTCTTTCCTGCAAGGGAAAGTTGGCCCACACTGTGATTATTTGACACTAACTGTTCACTAACTTCCAGATGTGGCCAGGCTCCGTGTTGGCGTGTAATCTCACTCCCACAGTTATTATTAACCTCCATGTCAGGTAGACAGCTTGAGTTTGCAGAGTGAACAGAGTATTCATCAGAAAGCCCCAAACAAGATGGCTGTGGTCCCAGCTAAGTATATTTCATGGTCTCCCCCTTTCTCAAGTATAAGCATCTCTAACCATCGAGCTTTTCCCTACCAAGAGACAGATAAATAATTCCTGTGCTTCTGCTCCTGAGCTGGGCATGAATCCACTGCCCAGTGTTTGTCTCCTTTGCTGTGTCTGGGAGAGAAATGATAAGGTTAAAGCTGGATGTGTGGGAGCGCTCACCCAAGTCTGGGGATAAATATCACAGATACCGTAAAGCAGCAATAAGGTTCCTCCTACTTATTTCGCAGAAATATTAGAAAGATAGATGATTAAAAATTATAGCTAGATGAATACCTTTCCCTTTAAGACTGCTTGTGTCTGTGTGTGTATAATGTATGTATGTGTGTGTGTGTGTATATATGTGTGTGTGTGTGTGTGTATGTGAATGTGCATGTATGTGTGTCTGTGTTTATATATGTGTATGCATGTGTGTATGTGTGTGTTAGTGTGCATGTTTGTGTCTGTGTTTGTGTGTATATGTGTGTTATGTGTATATGTGTGTGTGAATGTGCATGTGTATATATGTATGTATGTGTTTGTATATGTGTATGCATGTGTATATGTGGTGTGAGTGTTCATGTAGGCATGTGTGTATGTGTGTGTCTGTGTTTGCATGTACATGTATGTTACGTGTGTATGTGTGTATATGTATGTATGTATGTGTATATGAATGTGCATGTGTGTATGTGTATGTCTGTTTGTATATATATGTGTGTGTATGTTTATGTGTATGTATGTGTATTTGTGAGTGTGCATGTATGTATGTCTGTGTGTGTATGGATGGATATATATGTATGTATGTGTGTATGTGTATGTATATGTGCACATGAATGTATGTGTGTATGACTATATGTGGGTGTGTATCTGTGTATGCCTGTATGTATGTGTTTGTATGGGTGTATGTGTGTATGTATCTGTGAGTGTGCATGCATGCATGTGTGTCTGTGTGCATGTGGGTGTGTGTATATGTACATGTGCATGCACACACCACATGTGTGCAGAGGCCTAATGAGGGCATTAGATCCTCTGAAGCTAGAGGTACATGTGGTACTGAGCTGTCTGACATGTATACTCCAAACTGAACTACAGTCCTTCATTGCAGCCGTATTCTCAACCACTGAGCTATCTCCCCAGTCCCTGGATATCTTTAAAATTAAGTCCACAGAGTCCATAAGGAGCAAGCACTCTTGATAAGTCACATTTGTACCAATGAAGATAATGCCATTGAAAAAGTAATAATGTTTTTTGGGGGAAATAACCCAAGGGATACTTAGATATGCCCAATGATTTAATCTCAGGATGTTAAATTAAAGTCATATGTTCTGCTTAATCCACTTTCATCTCTCACTTTATTCACCGATTTGGGCTCCTTCTCAAGCCAAAGAAAAATAAAACTTAAAAAAAAAATGTATTCCATCAGGCATTATAAAAATAATGTGCTGGAACTGAAGAGATGGCTCAGTGGTCAGAAGCACGCGCTGCTCTTGCAGAGGACCCAGGTTCAGGTCCCAGAGCCTACATGGTGGCTCACAACCATCCTTACTTCCAGTTCCAAGGGACCAGGAACCCTCTTCTGGCCTCCGTAGCTACCAGCCATTCACATGATGCACATACACATATGCACACAAACACTAATACACAGATGATGATGATGACGACGATGACAACGACGATAGGCTATGATTGTGAGAGTAATCCTCAGAGCGGTGCATGTGGGAAACAATGGCAATGTTGTAAACTAGACACGTAGTTTTGCAAGAAACTGAGTGAGAAACTGAGTGAGAACCTGGTGTGTCCGAATTCTTGTGAATATAGAGAAAAGGTAGTATTGTTGTCATGGCTACAAGCCAAGATGCTTGGAAGAGTTGGAAGTGCGCTAGAAACGCTTTAGTGCGATCCTCACCTGAGCCCCTTAGTACACAGAACTTGTTCTCGGCTGACTCCTCCCTGTGATCTCACCCGTGCTTGGAGGCAAGTGAAGGCAGAAATGACTGACTTCCCAGTGTGGGAGTGAGGTTCCATACTAACACCCAGCCTGACCACAAAGAGAAGTTAGCAAACAGCTGGCCTTGGGAGAGCTCACCGGTTGCCATGGTGATGGTACCCTGAGGTGCCAGTTGTGCGCTCAGTGAGAGTAGGATGGACCACAGCTCTTAGTGGAGTCCAGATCCTCGTCCTGAGTTCACGTCGCTCCTTTGTGTAATCCCTCCTAAGGTACATGACTCCAGCATCTGGCTCAGCCTTGGAGCAAGTGTTGTCTTTGCAGTACAGTGTGGTGACCCCACTGCTAAATCCCCTCATCTACAGCCTGAAAAACAAGGACGTCAAGGCGGCTCTGAGGAGGATGCTGAGCCGGAAGTCCAGACTGACCTTGTAGCCAGACTCTCCTTCTCCATCGAGGATAAGAGTTGTAGAGGGGAAAGGTGCTAGAAGAGGTCTTGCCACTCGGCCACCTCCATGTCACCTCAAGAATAATTTCTCTCCCTCCACTGCCCTGCCCCCTAGTGGCGGGATATTAGGAAACCTCCAGAATAGAGCAGGTGATGCCTGAGACATCCGAAAGACCCACTTAGTACATTAGGAAATCCTCGGAGCTTCGCTAGCCTCTTCTACAGCTATTTTTTTTAATGAAACAACCTGTCAGACCACCAGTGAGGATAGTGCCACGTTCTGAGTAAGTAGCACCTTGCCTGAGTAAGACTCAACTCCCATTTGTTTCCATCTCCCCTACCACCACCACCACCACCACCACCACCACCACCACCCCAAACAAAAAAATCCATTGCAAGATCTAAACCTGCAAGTAAGTGAAAAAGAAACAAATTAACTGTGTCTCTAGAGCCCTGTCTTCATTCATAAAAGCAGTACCCGGAGCAAGGCTCACCAAATCCACAGTTGGTACTTGTGAACCACCTAACGGATGAATGAAGAAGTAGCGAATCCACCTGAAGATGCCCTTGTCCTGCGTGGGCCTAGGAGACCCGGAAGGTGAGGACCACCAACTAATTTTAAGTTTCCTGAGGACAGAACTTCTAATAACTTCTGTGTCTCCGTGGTCTAGTTCATCGTTACTTAATAGTTACATTAGATAGGGACGGAGATTAGTGAGTGATGGAGGAAGGGAAGGGAGAGAACATCTGAAAAGGAACACTGCCTTTGCAAGTGATGTGTCAGAGAAAATATCCCAGAGGAGAAATCGGAAGAGGAGAGAGACTCCATCTTGTGGAGCACTGACCTGAGTCCTTACTGTGAGCTCAGTGGATACTATATGACAGATCTTCCTCAAGCCTTCCCACCTCCCACCTGAACCTCCTGCCTGGGGTTTGGAACTGTTCCAGACCTAGAGGAAAGAGAAGTTGGAGAAGCAGAACAAATGCCCAGCCACCAGCCTCCAGGACACTCTGCTCACAAGAAGTCATCCCAGACAGAGCGGCAGTTTCCCATCCGGCTTCTTCCCCGATGCCAAGAGGACTGCCCATGTCAAGTCTGCTGCTGTAAGCAGGGAGAGTGTGGCTTGGTGGTAGGACATGTGCATAGGAAAGGAAGAAAACAGCTCCCTCATCATCCCACGTGAGGTGACAGCAGGTGACAGCATTTCACTTGGAAGAAGGAAGGCGGGAGGAGCTAGCTAGTGCTAGCTGTCCGTCAGATGGGATAATCACGCTCGACTGAGTCACAAAGGTAACATTTGTTCCCACAAGACAACTTATAATTCTTATAATTCTGTGAATGCCATGTTAATTATTGAGTAAATAAAATACGCAAGCTAGTGGGGGGAAGAAGAACAGACTAGGCACAAGTGTGTGCCTGAGAGTAGCAAATGCTGACCTCAAATGTCCTCTGCTGTCGCTTGTACAAAAGAACATTATCAGTGCGCCTTACTTAGGAAGTGGTTTCCCACTTACACAGAAACTGAACCGAGGGAAAGAACAGTTGAAAGACTGCCCCACCATCCTGATACATAACAGGGATGGATATACACGCATTTTATTTTATTTTGTTTGTTTGTTTGTTTGTTTGTTTTGGTGTTTCAAGACAGGGTTTCTCTGTGTAGCCCTGGCTGTCCTGGAACTCACTTTGTAGACCAGGCTGGCCTCGAACTCAGAAATCTGCCTGCCTCTGCCTCCCAAGTGCTGGGATTAAAGGCGTGCGTCACCATGCCCAGCTATACACACAACCTTCGGTAGCAATAAATGACTGGATGTTTAAAAACAAAACCTGATTACATGCTGGCTCCCATTCTGCTTCTTGCTCCCCCAACCTAGAGCAAGGTTGTATGATCCTGTCTCTCCTGTCTTCCTTGTGCAATTCACAGTTGCAGGGCAGAGTCATTTGATCCCAAGTGCAATCGTGCAGTGGTACATACACCACCATCCACCATCTGTAGCATTAGATCTGATACATCACTTGTAACCATTCCATCTGATACACCGACATCCATCACTTGTAACCATTCTATCTGATGCAATTTGTAACCGTTCCATCTGATGTACGGCCATCTGCTATCCATAACACTTGATCCCATGGGCAGTCCTACAGCTGCACACTGCTCTTCACCGTCCTCACAGAACCCACACTGTGAGACTCTCAAATCTTGGACCTTGAATCCCCAAGGCAATGGAGCTAATAAACTCATCTCTTTATGAGATAGCTGCCTCAAGTATCCCCCAGTGATAATGATGCAAAGGCAGCCGACATGACCAGAACCAGGACACCAGGACACTCATCAGCACAGTCCAGCTTTGCCATTTGATGGTGCTGGTTCCTTTTTTTTTTTCCCCAACCATGAGGCCGTCTGAAGCAAGTGCAAGTTGATGGCTAAGGGGAAAACATGCAAGTTCAGGGAGTAGAATGAACCTCTGACTCTACCCTTCCACACACACCCATGCTCAGGGCGTGGATAAATCCTGGGGACTTGGAGAAGCCTTTGTACCATGATAAGTATGGGAGAGATAACATGCAGTGTCACAGGAGAGACGACATAGTGTGTTTAAATTTACACTACAGTGTAACGATGGATGCCAGTTATTTCCTAGGAGTGTTTTCACAGATAAAAGGCAGCTCTACACACACACACACACACACACACACACACACACACACACACACACACACCTCATTTGTGCCTATAGATTTGCTAAGCATAGGAGCTTCATTTAGGAGCTGATGATTGCTAAGACAGAAGAAGTCTCAAAGGGTATTGGGTAGTGCAATAGTTTCCATTGTCTCTTGACTGGGTTTAGAATTTCCAGGGAAACCCATATCTCTGGGTGTCTATGAAGGTGTTCCCAAAATGTTTAGGTAAAGAGAAAAGACCATGCCTTAAACGTGGGCAGCATCATCCCATGAGCTAGTTTCCAGACTGTATAAAAAAGAGAAAATGAATGTAATTCCAGCGTTCATCTCTCCTGACTTCCTAACTGCACACAGTGTGGCCAGCATTCTCTACAGTCTGCTGCCAAGGCTTCCCTGCCACAGCAAACTGCATCCTCAAGCCAAGAGCCATTTAAACCCATCCTCCCCCTAAGTTTTATCTGGAATGTCCTCACATATATTTTTTAAAAGAACTAATACGGTGGAGATCTTTTGAAGCAGGAAATCTCAGAAAACCACCTAACTCAAAGCTTCTTAAGAGAAATCAGGTCATGCACATGGGACAGAGGTGAGCAGGTCACACTCAGACCAGCAATGAGTAGCAAGAACGAATGGCAAGGCCAGGATCTGACCCCTGCCACACATCCTACAATCAAAATAAGGAAAGTTCTGCAAGCAGTCAGCTTAAAAAACAAACAAGGTTCAAGACATGTGGTAGAGAAAGACCAAACCAAAAGGCTCCATGTGAATACATTCTTAAGAAATGGTAACTTTCGCCGGGCGGTGGTGGCGCACGTCTTTAATCCCAGCACTTGGGAGGCAGAGGCAGGTGGATTTCTGAGTTCGAGGCCAGCCTGGTCTACAACGTGAGTTCCAGAACAGCCAGGGCTACACAGAGAAACCCTCTCTCGAAGAAAGAAAGAAAGAAAGAAAGAAAGAAAGAAAGAAAGAAAGAAAGAAAGAAAGAAAGAAAGAAAGAAAGAAAGAAAGAAAGAAAGAAAGGAAAGGAAAAGAAAAGAAGTGCTGTATATGCTGTATATGTGTGATTTCCAGAGAAGAGGTCTTGTCGCAGCTCACCTTGAAAAAATAAATTCCTCAGCTCCCTCAATCATCTGTTGTCTCATAACTATTCTGTTATAACTTCTACCACCCCAGACCCTGTCAAAACCCCACCTATATTTCCAAATCCAGTTAAATTCCACCCCTGAGAGTCTAAGTGTGTGACCTCACACACCTGTAATCCCAGTGTTCTGGAGCCTGTGGCTGGAAGATGAGTGGAAATTCAGGCCCAAGCTGTATAGTGAGATGCTAAGAAAAAAAGATCCACCACTCTCGTCCTCCTTGGGAGCTGAGGTATAGTGTGTTTGTGACAGGTACACATTTGTGCATGTGAGTGTCGAAGCCAGGATTAGCCTGGGGTTTCCACTTCTCAGGAGCTAACTTCATTGTTTTAGGGGACAGAACCTCTGAACTAGGACCTGAGGCTCACAGATTAGGCTAGACTCACCAGCCATCAACCCCCAGGGATCCTCCTGTGTCCACCTCCGCAGAACTGAAACCACGAGCTCACACCACCATAGCCAGCTTTTCATATACACGCTAAGGGTCAAACCCGGGTCCTCACACTTGCTTGGGTAGCCCTTTATCCGCTGAGCTAATTCCCCTGCCCCTGGGTGCTTTCTTGATCTCCATTTTTCCATTTCCCTCAGATGCAAATTATCTTTTCTCTAAGAATAGGCAGGGCTGGGCTGAAGAGCTGTATCTGTGGTTTCGAACACTACAGAGGACCCAGTTCAATTCCCAGCAACCACATAGCAGATCACACCTGTTTGTAACTCCAGTTCCAGGGCACCTGATGCCCTCACACAGATATACACCCAAGCAAACACCAGTGCATATACATAAAAATAAATGTGTCATTTAAAAAGCTAATTCTGTTCGGGACATATTTCTAGCCTCTCGTTAGTCTTGTAACACCGCTCCCTGTATTACAACTATCTGCATTGTCTCCCCTAGGATGAACCCCTCGAACAACTTTGTATCCCCTGTGGTTGCTGGATGGCCAACAAATTGATACAGATAATGCTGTTCATGTTCCTGTGGTAAGCTCTCCTCCTTCAGCAGCGGGTGGAGTGGCTACGACCTGGAACTTCAGAGCCCTGCCCTATTTCCACCCTTTCCCTGTAGAAAGAAAACACCGACAGACACATCAAGTCTGGCCCTTTATTTGGGACAGGAGAGGGCTCTCTCGATTTTGTAAAACCCCCATCGAGACCCTCGCCGTCACTAAGCAAGGGTTTGCAGTCCAGTGCGCCAGTCACACTCCCATAGGGAAAAAAAAGTCCTCTAGAGTCCGGTGGTGTCACTACAGGGTACAAGGCTCAGAGGCAGATCATCTTCACAGGAATAGCAAGAGCCAAGCTGAGGTAGCCTTAGGGAAGAGGCATTCCTGACCACGGGGCAGGAGCAGCAAGGACGGGGGGGGGGGGGGGGGGGGCTCAGGGCTTCTCACAACGCCACTGTTCAAGCTTCTCAGAGCACATGGGCTTGTAGGCTTTCCTGATCACAAAAGAAATGGACAAAATGAATGGGCTGGCTGGAACTTTCTATTTAACTTAACTATGCCAAATAACTGTTCCGTTATGACATTTTCATACGTGTATATCATCATACTTTGCTCAGCTATCTCACATGCGCACGTGCACACACACACACTTTCTCCCCTCTTAATGATGGTTGTCAGTGACTAGCATAAAGCTGCATTTAGGTTCGTCCTCAGGGTGAGGTGAAAGATTGTAGAGAAGAAATGGCATGGGCTTCTAAGTGGAATGAGGCTCACTATAATAATAACAACAACAATAACAATGATAATAATAGGACTAGTGGAGCATGGCTTTAATCTGAGCACTCGGAAGGCATAGGTAAGCAAATCTCTGTGAGTTTGAGGCCAGCCTGGTCTACGGAGTGAGTTCGAGGATAGCCAGGGCTACACACACATACCACAGACACACACATACACACACAAACACTCACTCACAAAAACCTCTCTCAACAAGCCAAAATAATAATAATAAAATCAATAAGAGTTCAGATCTAGGAAAGATGTGGAATAATACCACAAGGGCTTTAAGGATGAGAACTGGCCAGGGGAAGAGAGTCCTGGACATCAGTCTTCCAACATGGAACTTCATATCGGGGAAGTTGTCACACAAAAATGACACGAAGAAGCATTTTAAATGTAGACCTTTGGGACTCTAGATGAGTTTTGTTTTGGAGACTCCATCCAAAATTAAATGGTCTGGAGAGGGAGGTCAGAAGAGAGCAAAGACGACGACTTACCAGTAGTCGATTCCTTTGATAGCCAGGATCTTCTTGGCACACGCTATGTCATCATCCAACTCGTCATCCAATAACTCTGTTATAACAGAGTGCAGGAAGGAACAAGACAAATAAGAAGTACAGCTCAGTGGACTGGTTCCTCTGGCCCCAGAGTCAGGGGAACTGGTTCTGAGTTGAAGGTTTGGCCTAGAGACTTTCTATATGAAACGGCCAGTCTGATAATGCCTCCCCTCCATGGGAACTCCATTCCCTTCCCTAGGACACCTCACGAGACAGCATCAGATTCATCACGCCCTGAAAATACAGCGTATCAGACTTCAAGACTCACAAGTGTCCCAAACTACCCTTCCCTGAACCTTAGGGGACTCTCTGGGCATGTGGAGATCATGACCAGTGACCAGGTTCTTACTAAGCACTGCTATCTCAAGTCATATGGTACCCAGCACACCTGAGACATGCTGGGTACCAACAAGGAGGCTGCCTGGGAGGACTCGGAGGCAGGCTGTAGAGATACAGAAGAGTGTGGTGAAAGAGGATACTCACTGTCACAGGAGATGCCACAGATGTTCTCCGACTCGGGGAACTCACTACTTTTACACCAAAATCTGTCACTGATCTGGAAGAGTCCGTACTCTGTGCTGCCGTTGTCGTTGACAACAGCTTGTGTGTCGTAGCCACTGGTATGAAATAAAACACAGGCCCCTGAGGGAGACAGAAGAAAGAACTTTCTCAGAGATGTCTCAGAGTACCATAATTGAAACACTGGTTTCCCGGGGGGGGGGGGGGGGGGGCTTCCCAACCAATCTCCAAAAGTGGTGAAGTCCAGATTATCTTGGTGAAATGAGAAAGGCCAGACAATGGGAGACAGGCAGGGCAGGAGAAGTAATTGAATACAAGAGGTCAAGACAGAACAAGAAGAGGTACGAGACCACACCACGAGGAGACAGAGAAGGAGGAGAAGGGAGAGGTGGGAATGGAAGGAAGCAGGGACGTAGTATGAACTCACATTCAAGCAAAGAGATGCCTTGATAGCCATCTATGTCTTTAATGGCATGGGACACCTTGCATTTTGTAAGCTCTGTGGCTTGAAAGGCAGGCAACGACAAAATACACACCAGGAACAAAGGAACGAAATGCATCATTTTGACTGCTCCTGGACCTTGTAATGCAGACACCGCTCACTTCATCTGCTTTTATGTATGAAGAAGGCCTCTGGCCTCCTGGCACCGGGCCTTCTCTCTAGGAAGACAATGATGAAGAGATGCTTATGCCAAAATAGAAACCCTGAGCCTGCCAGCCTCCCTCCATCCTGCCACCCTCCCCCCATCTCCTGCATCCAGTCAATACCAAGTATTGTTTTCTTCCCACATAATTCCACACATGACCCAGCTTCTCACTTGGCTCTGGTAAACCTTCATTTCTTTTAGGGCTGCTTCCAGGAAGCAGGATTTCCTTAACCTACTTTTGGAACAAAGGAGGCTTCAGAGACAATACAAGGGAGGTGACTGGAAAACACAGTTGGCTACAGCCAACTCCATGCTTACCCCTAAACACATACAGAACGTGGAAAGGGGATGTATCACATCCTAGGATCAAAGGTGATATTTGTCTGTCCAACCTAGCCATAGGACAAAGTCCAGGAAAGCCCCTTGATATGGAGACTCATAACTGAGAGCCTTGGGAAAAGGGATGGAACATGGTGGCATTTAGCATGAGACTCAACTACTACTTGGATCCCAAGACTTCCTATGGAGGGAGATAGATAATGTGAAAAGTTTTGTGTAAAAATATCTAGCTGTTCTATAAGAAACTGCCAAGCGCCGGGCAGTGGTGGCGCACGCCTTTAATCCCAGCACTTGGGTGGCAGAGGCAGGCAGATTTCTGAGTTCGAGGCCAGCCTGGTCTACAGAGTGAGTTCCAGGACAGCCAGAGCTACAAAGAGAAACCCTGTCTCAAAAAAACAAAAAAAGAAAAATAAAAAGAAAGAGAGAGAGAGAGAGAGAGAAACTGCCAAGCGCCCTGCCCTCAATCGCCTCTGCCATAACTAGCTAGATGCTTTTTGGTGTCACTAAGACATTGTGTCAATCCAAGGCTAATTCCATAGCAACATTGTTAATAGCAACATTGTTCATAGCAACATTGTTCATAGCAACATTGTTCTTGGGTAAGTGGTCCTTGATAGCGAAGGTTGGCCACAGACAGGAAAGGGTCCTGGGTAAGCTATAATAGGTATCTCCCCTAAGCAAGTCAGGGCCAGGTACTAGTTTCAAATAATTCCTGTAATTTTCTGTCATGGAGTACTACACTCATGGCATCAATAATCCTTTCCCTCCTTCCTGCCTGTGCTCATTTTATGAACCTGATTTTTTTTTTTTGACGTCTCCCGAGGTCTCCATCCTAACCAAGCCACCTAAGACTTATAAACTGGAAGTCTTCCAACTGGTTATTATCTGTAAATCTTCAGAGACAGAGACACTCTTCTCTGTTCAACCCCATCCCCCTCTACACAGTGTAACCAGTGTATAACACAGCATGACTGAAACTCGTGTGGAGGATGTGAAACCCAAGATGGATGAACAGAAACCCCTGAATGGAAAGAGACGCATGCTCAGAAACACTGCAAGCATGCTGACTCTGCGGGTCTCCTGTGTTCTACCCGGAAGGACTGGGAGGGTATGGGACAAGAACGGGAATTCTGTCACACTGAGCAAGTCCCATGGGGACTCAGTGGGGATGGAAAGATGACCATGGACCACACAGGAGAGGACTGCATGAGAAGAGTTAGGTCTGATGGAGTCTTCCCAATGGTGCTATCTGTATAAACTGCCTCTGGCCCTGGGCTGTGGAATGAGTATCTGTGATGGAGGGAAATGGAGACCCACAGTCTTGGACCACAGGCATTTCCCGCACTTCCAGGCACACCTGCTTGCCCGTAATATGATCGTATCTCTGCCCTTCCCTATAAGCAATAAAAAGCAGTATAAGGTCCAGGAACTACAGCTAAGTCCAGAAAAGGAATCAAGTGTGCCCCAGGCGAGAGGAACCGTTTGTTTTTAAGAGTGGGGCCACCTGAGGACAGAGAGCTAATGGGGACAGCTGCAAACGTTCAGAGGAAGATGTCAGTTCCTGGAGCTGGAACAACAGACAATAAACACGGCTTTGAAAGAGGAAGAAATGGGAAGGCGGAAGTGTGGCGAACGCTGAAGCTTCCTGTCTGGTTCCCTTTTCCGGGAATGGGGGAGGTGGGGAGGGTGGTACTGAAGATCCTTCACAGAGAGGCTGAGGTCCACATCAAATGGCCAAAAGGTCTTTACCACACACTTTTCTGGATTCCTTCAAAGATATCCCAGAAACATCTGTTCATTCTATCAGGAAAAGTTAGTGTTAAAACCAGATGTCACTGTCTGGGGACTTCTGGAAACTGAGTCCGGCTTCTGCTTCTGCAGACTTTACCATCTGACTCCGTAGTTTGAAAGTAGGCGGTAGTGAATGAGAGGCCAGGGTTGCCATTTGGAGTGAACTCCTGAAGGCCACAGTAAAATTATCATTGCTGGGGCTGGAGAGATGACTCAGTGGTTAAGAGTACTGACTGCTCTTCTGGAGGTCCTGAGTTCAAATCCTAGCAACCACGTGGTGGCTCACAACCATCAGTAATGAGATCTGATGCCCTCTTCTGGTGTGTCTGAAGACAGCTACAGTGTACTTATATATAATAAATAAATCTTTTTTAAAAAATTATTATTGCTTCTTACACTAATATCACCATTCTGTTCCACTTCATTGTATAATTCAAGAAAATTATACCAGGCAGAGGATGAGACACAATCTTGGACTTGACCTTTAAGATTGTTAGTTGCTTGCTTTTGTTTTGTTTTGTTTTGTTTTGTTTTGTTTTGTTTTGTTTTGTTTTGAAGATAGGGTCTTATATAGCCCAGGCTACCTTGTAATTCTATGTAACCCAGGCTATCCTTGAACTCATGATCTTCCTACCTCTGCCTCTGAGTGCTGGGATTACAGGTGTATGCTTCCAGGCCAGCATAAAAACTTTATATCCTGTGTCTTAGTCAGGGCTTCTTCTATTCCTGCACAAAACATCATGACCAAGAAGCAAGCTGGGGAGGAAAGGGTTTATTCAGCTTACATTTCCACACTGCTGTTCATCACCAAAGGAAGTCAGGACAGGAACTCACACAGGGTAGGAACATGGAGACAGGAGCTGATGCAGAGGCCGTGAAGGAATGCTACTTACTGGCTTGCTTCCCTTGGCTTGCTTTCTTATAGAACTCAGAACCACCAGCCCGGGGATGGCACCACCCACAATGGGCCCTCCCACCCTTGATCCCTAGTTGAGAAAATGCCTTACAGCTGGATCTCATGGAGGCCTTTCCTCAAGGGAGGCTCCTTTCCCTGTGATAACTCCAGCCTGTGTCAAGTTGACACCCAAAACCAGCCAGTACATTCTGACATCAAATACTTAACCTCAAAACATATATATTTCCCTTTGTTCGTATTTTATGTACTTTAGTGATATTTTATAGTGCTTTTCACATAGATTTGGTGTTTTTAATAAATTTAATCTTACTTAAACATGTGTATGTTGCTTCACCTGCATGTATCGTTTGTGTGCCTGATTCCTATGGGGGCCAGAAGAGGGCATCTGATCCTCTTGAACTAGAGCTACAGATGGTTGTAGCTACCATGTGGGTACTAGGAATCCAACCCAAGTCCTCTGGAAGAGCAGCCAGTGCTCTTAACCACTGAGCCATCTCTCCAGCACCACTTATTATTAGTATTATTAGTATTATTAGTAGTATTATTATTATGAATAAGATGTTTCCCCTTTCCATTTCCAGTCATTTTTTAAGGTAATACAGAGAACAGGAACTTTTTTTTTTACAAATAAACATTCCACACAGCCACCTCAGCCATGTATAAAATACTGTCTATTTCCCACACTATATTACAAATTTCAGTGTTTGGGGATTTCTGGTACATAGTCAGATTGTCACTAAAGATGATAGATAAGTTCTATCTGTTCATTTGGCTTCCACTGGGGGTGGGGGGGAATATCCAAAAGATGCTTGCCGTTGGATGAACTCGTGCATTAAGTAATTATCTATAGCAGTACATTCTTCCAATGAGAATATACGGCCATTGCCTTGTACCTGCTCAGATCTCAAGCTCACATTTTCATAACTGCATTCAGTCAAGGAAGTTCCAAGCTGAGAAAACAGAATATAGAAGAAGCTTTATCTGAAGTTTCCTCCCTGGACTGGGTATGCAGCTGTGTGATGGAGAATTTATCTGTCTAGCAGACAGGAAGCCTTGAACCACAAAGAGAAAAAAATCCCCCTGCCCCCCCCAAAGGTCCTTGAAAGACCTACAGATTGAGTTATCCAAATATGAGCTGCAAATATTTCCCAAAAACACAAGGCACCGAAATGCAAACGCTAAGCAAGAAAGTGAGGGTGGTGGTTCTTACACGCGTTCGCGACCGGCCAGGAAAGACGCAACAAACCGGAATCTTCTGCGGCAAAGCTTTATTGCTTACATCTTCAGGAGCCAGAGAGCAAGAGAGCAAGAGCTCTATTGCTTACATCTTTAGGAGCCAGAGCGCAAGAGCGCAAGAGAGCAAGAGAGCAAGAGCAAGAGCTCTATTGCTTACATCTTTAGGAGCCAGAGCGCAAGAGCGCAAGAGTGCAAGAGCAAGAGAGAGAATGGCGAAACCCCGTCCCTTTTTAAGGAGAATTATTCTCCGCCTAGGACGTATTACTCCCTGATTGGCTGCAGCCCATCGGCCGAGTTGTCGTCACGGGGAAGGCAGAGCACATGGGGTGGAAAACTACCCTTGGCACATGCGCAGATTATTTGTTTACCACTTAGAACACAGGATGTCAGCGCCATCTTGCAACGGCGAATGTGAGGGCGGCTTCCTACAGGTGGTTACCTCTGGGAATAGGGAGGCTTGTAGTTAGAAAGGAGCCTTCCGAGGGCTGGAGAGATGACTCCACAGTTAAGAGCATTGGCTGCTCTTCCAGTGGGCCTGGGGTCAATTCCCTGCTCCAACATGGATGGCGGCTCACACCTGTCTGTAGCTCTAGACTCTGACCCCTCTTTAGCATCTGCAGCCCAAGCTGATGTTGCAGATGTTCATGCACACAAAACACTCATGATGCATTTTTTTTTTAAATGAGACAGAGGAACCTCCTGGAGGTCTGGCTATGTTTTATTTATTGGGCTGAGCATTCGCTGCCTAGACTCTTGATTTCTAGTGCTTCATTAAATCAACTCTTAATCCTATATTCTGGTTATACTCACAGTCCTGCATATATTGCCCCTTCTTTACAATTAGTTTCCAGATATTTAATTTGTTCCTTTGAATTAAGCCATGCTTCTCCGTCTCTGTGGTAATTGGGTTTTGTCAACTTGACACGAATCCAGGAAGACACGGATGTTCTTGGAAGAGGAGATCCTAATTGAGAAAATGCTTCCATAAGATTGGCTACTGGGGGGCTGGTGAGATGGTGAGCACCTGACTGCTCTTCCGAAGGTCCGGAGTTCAAATCCCAGCAACCACATGGTGGCTCACAACCATCTGTAACAAGATCTGATGCCCTCTTCTGGAGTGTCTAAAGACAGCTACAGTGTACTTACATATAATAAATAAATAAATCTTAAAAAAAAAAAAAAAAGATTGGCTAGTCTATGGGATACTGTCTTGATTGATTATTGATGTGGGAAGGCCCAGCCCATCGTGGGTGGTGCCATCCCTAGGCATGTTGTCCTTCCTGGATGACCTAAGAAAGCAAACTGAGCAAGCCAGGAGGAGCAAGCTTCTAACCAGTGTGCCTCCATGGCCTCTGCTTCCATTCCTGCCTGCAGGTTCCTGTCTTGACTTCCCCGGATGATGGACTACAAATGGTAATATATAATAAACTTTCCCTCCTTGAATTGCTTTAGGTCATTGTGCTCTTAGCAATAAAAAAAGTAATTAAGACAGTCTCCCCAGGTTACTGTTTTATTAGGACGTCACTATTTGAAAAACAAATAGCATCCCAGTCTTGAATGTCTAGTTCCATGAAGACAGGACTTTCTCCATGCATCCCAACTGAAGATTCTGGACCCTTCTCAAGCTCTTTCTGTGGATACCTCTTTTCTGGGTTTGTACACGTACTCTCCTAACTTAAGAGGTTTGTTGATTGCTATTCAAGATGACGTCCTCACATCTGAGTGTGATAGTGCAGCTCCTCTTCCACTGGAGACAGCTGTAGTACAAAGATTATAGCTCAGGGATGGAGCATTTCACTGTAGGAAGCACTGGCCTGGGTTTGCATCAAGTGTGGAGGTCTGAATAAAAATTGCTCCATAGGAAAATAGGCCCATAGGAGGTTGGCACTATCAGGAGGTGTGGCCTTGTTGGAGTGGGTGTGGTCTTATTGGGGTGGGCGTGGTCTTGATGGTGTGGGCGTGGCGTTGTAGAGTGGGCGTGGCAGTGAAGGAAGCATGTCACTCGGGGTGGGCTTTGAGGTTTCAGATGCTCAAGCCAAATCCAGTGTTACCCTCTCTTCCTCTGTCTGCCTTCAGATGTAGAACTCTCAGCACCATGTCTGCCTGCGTGTTGCCATGCTTCCTGCCACGATGACAATGGACTAAACCTCTGAACTGTAAGCCAGCCCCAGTTAGTTTTCCTTTATAAGAGTTGCTGTGGTCACGCAGCAATAGAAACCCTAACTTAGACATCAAGTGTCAGTTTCTAGTTCTGCAGATGTGATCCTGGACCCCAGTTGGAGTACATGGTACATGGATTGTGTGCGTTCTTAGCCATCTCTACTTACCCCCTGTTCCTGTCATAAAGCAGGCCAGTGCAGCACTCTTGGATGCGGCTGGTAGTGTGCGCCTCGCTGCTTTCCCTTCCCAGGAAGAAGTCGGGAGTTGGAAGTTTCCTGATCCTCGAGAAGGGTAAGACAGTGCTACAAATTTCCTAATAGATTCTAATAGTGTTAACTTCAAACCAACTGGAGGTGCACAAACCTGTTCTGCCTCGATTTCTCACAATGGAAACTGGACTGCATCATTATACAATTACAGGCTACATAATCGAATGTTAAATCTGCACTGAAACGGAGGAAACGGTCTGTGGAACCTGTCTACCATCTTTCTGATCCTCTTGGGGTGTTTTTTGGTTGGTTGGGTTTTTTGTTTTTGTTTTTTGTTGTTGTTTGTGGTTTTGGTTTTTGGTTTTTTGTTTGTTTGTTTCTTGGTTTTTTTGGTTGGTTGGTTGGTTGGTTGGTTTGGTTTTTCGAGACAGGGTTTTTCTGTGTAGCCCTGGCTGTCCTGGAACTCACTTTGTAGACCAGGCTGGCCTCGAACTCAGAAATCTGCCTGCCTCTGCCTCCCAAGTGCTGGGATTAAAGGCGTGCACCACCACGCCCGGCTGATCCTCTTGTTTTAATCCTCCGGTTAGTGATCACAGGCATCTCTCTCTTAGCACTAATCATTTTACTGGGTGTTGTGTATAACGGATGTTGTGTGTTGAATGTCTAGACTTTGATGAGAAGAAGAGTTCCGGCATTGTACTAATAGCTAGTTAACCAGTTAATAGACTGAGATTGGATGTAATGCATATTGAAATTTAGCTTAATCGTTTTAAGTTTTGCTAGAACACATCTTTGATGGGATACCCTCAATCCCAGCACTCAAGAAGGAACTAGGCAGAGCTCTGTGAACTTGAACTTAACCTGGTCTCCACAGCAAGTTCCAGGCCAACTAGAGGCTACAATGAAGTTCTGTAAAAATCCATTCATTCATTCATTCATTCATTTAAAAAATAAAAAAACTAGGGGACTGGAGAGATGGCTCAGCGGTTAAGAGCACTGACTGTTCTTCCAGAGGTCCTGAGTTCAAATCCCAGCAACCACATGGTGGCTCATGACCATCTGTAATGGGATCCGATGCCCTCTCCTGGTGTGTCTGAAGACAGCTACAGAGTACTCATATACACAAAATAAATAATTTTTTTTTTTTTTTTGGTTTTTCAAGACAGGGTTTCTCTGTATAGCCCTGGCTGTCCTGGAACTCACTCTGTAGACCAGGGTGGCCTCAAACTCAGAAATCCGCCTGCCTCTGCCTCCCGAGTGCTGGGATTAAAGGCGTGTGCCACCATGCCCAGCTTTAAATCTTTAAAAAAAACAAAAAAACAACAACAAAAAAAAAAACTAGACCATTTTCCTCTTAGAATAATGTATCCCTGTGGGTTGTCTGAGGTGTTTATGGGTTGCTCTTAGTTTTCAGTGAAATTTCTCCATTCTTGTTGGCTAGAACTCAAATACCTTCCCCTGTTTCTCAAGTTTCAGTAGTTAAGTTACAGCTCTTAGTAACATCCAATGTTCCCTTATACAGATTTTTAGATTTCTCTCTGTGTATACCTTCTCTTCTACCCTATAGATTCAAACAGCCCCCCTGCTGCCGCCACCCACCCACCCTACCCACACCCCACCCACACCCCCGCTTCCCAAACTCTGTTCTCCTCAGTGTGGCCAGACTGCCCTGCCTCCTTCCTCCCACATCCCAGGCCTAGAAAGTATTCCAGGCAGACACTGGGCTTGATGGCGGTGCTTGCCTGGTTACTCCCTTCTTCTTGGAGACACTGTAACCCTCTTCCATGCTGCTCTACAGCTGAGAGCAGATGTTTCATGTCTTTTGTGCATTCTATAGTCCTTCATATCAGGAAGGTTGCTACAAGACCCATCAATTTCCCCCATCACAGGTAGAATTTGCAGTCCTTTGTAACTTAAAAAAAAAATTCATTTACTCATGTTTATTTTTCTCTTAATCTATCAAAGTAAACAGGTTATCTTCAGAATTCTGTAGCCATTTCCTCTACCGTCTTCCCTGATAAAAGACAAACCAGACTGGGCTCCTAACCCATGCCAGAATGTTGACACAGCCCTTGCGGGCACACCCATACTGACCCATGCCAAGGATGCAAGAGCAAATCAGAGCACACCTCACAGTTCCTCTTAAGGCTCATTCTGAGAACTGATTTGTCACTGAACAAGTTAATGTGTGCTTAACTTTATGTGAGGCATAAAATATTTGATAAATACTGACTTTAATTGTAGCTTTTAGTTTATTTACTGTGTGCATATGTGTCTGTATGTGTGCCTATGTGTGTATGTGTCTGTGTGTATCTTTCCATTTATCTATCTATCTATCTATCTATCTACCTATCTATCTACCTATCTATCTATCATGTGTATATGTATATGTATATCTATATACTCTGTGTGTATATGTCTGTGTGTTTGTATGTACCTCTGGCTGTATGAGTCTATGTGTGTGTGTGTCTGTATGTGTGCCTCTGTGAGAATCTCTTTATCCATTTTTCTATCCATCCATCTATCTGTCTGTCTGTCTGTCTATGTGTGCCTCTGTGTGTATATGTCTGTCTAAGTATGTATGCATGTATGTATATGTGTTGTGTGTGGGGGGGGGTGTAAATGTTCATGCTGCAGCACTGGTGTGGGGGGAGGTTAGAGAATACTTGTGGGAGTCCATTCTCTCCCTCTACCGTGTAGATTCTGGGGAGTAAACTCAGTTTGTCAGGCTTGAAGGCAAGCACCCTTAACTACTGAGCCATCTCACTGGCCTTCCCATCCCATCTTGCCCGTCTTTCCAGAGCTCAGACACTGCTGGTTATTGCACTAAACAATGGTCCCTTGAGGGCTAAAGCATCCCCTAGAACCAAGGCACAGAAGCAATTGCTCCAGCTGGCACCAGCTCCATCTCTGCTCCGAGAAGGCACTTCCAACCTTCACACAGGAGGGATGCTACCCTGCTCTATAAAGGGCAGCAGTGTCTGCAGCAGCACAGAGAACAGGGACGTTAGTCTTCTGTAAGCCTGCCTGGGGCTGGGAGAGGCTGGGATGTGGAGCCTTCATGAGAGAGAAGCAGGAAGTCCCGGGAGTTATCTGCTGGCAGAAGAATTGAGTCCCAGGGTAAAGACAACCAGGAGGGCAGCAGTGAAGAACAGGTCAGCCCACCCCACCACTGAGTCTGAATATCTAGATTCACCTGGTCCAATACTTCTCTCTGCTCAGAGCAGCAGGGCTCTGACCCAACCTAAACAGACAGAGAAGGGAGTGTGCCATACATGTGCCTTCAGTTCCTGTACTTGTCTATCAGAGTCCAGTGGATGAGGTCTATCTGTGTCAACAAACTAGCAGAGGCCAGAGATGGAAACCCCATCTCCTCCACTCTGCCTCTGTGTCCTAATTCTGTAGACGGCAGTGGTTGTTCCCAACACAGGTGGGTCTCCTATCACCACACCCGGGTAGAATTCTCAATCTATATCTGAGCATGTGTAAACTTAAGTCTCTTCTCAGTTCTTTTGAGCCCCTTGATCAGCTGAGGGCAGCTTTTGTGGTCTTCCACTGGTGAACATTTCTACATCCTTCATATGGTCTTCACGTTTAACCCTTCTCACAACCTAGATCATAATAACCAACAAACAGACCTTAACCCCTGTTTTTAAAGATCTCTCCCTCTCCCTCTCCCTCTCCCTCTCCCTCTCCCTCTCCCTCTCCCTCTCCCTCTCCCTCTCCCTCTCCCTCTCCCTCTGTGTGTGTGTGTGTGTCCGTGTGTGTGTGTCCTTGTGTGTGTGTGTGTGTGTGTGTGTGTGTGTGTGTGTCCGCGCACACGCGAGTGCACTCATGCAACTGCCTGGAACTCAAGCTCTAGGGGATCCAATATTTCCAAGGGTCACAGAAATATTGGATCCCTTGGAGCTGAGTTTCCAGACTGTTGTGAGCCACCCGACATGGGTGCTCTGAGCCTCCCTCGGGCCCTCTGCAAGAGTTTTGCTCTTAACTCCTGAGCCGGCTCTCCAGCACCAAATCCTCACCACTTTACACAGACACTTCCACGTCCGTTCTCATCTTTCCCATACTTGTTCAAACTCATCACTGTGGCAAACGTGTCCACTTTAAATATGCTTCCGGTCACCTCCCTTTTCATGTTTCAAACTGCAAGGTTTCTTTGAGCTGTAATTCTGTTGCCTGTAATATTGGTTGCCCTTTGTTTCATATTTATCTGAACCTTTATGAATCCTGCATATTAATCATGTCTACTGAAGTGATCGGTAAAATATGGGGAAGGGGGAAAGTTCTAAAACACCTTCTGCATTTTCTATGTAGCTTTCCTAAAATTAACATGTCCTTTTCCAGAGCTTTCTCTGACCTACTTCATTCCTGTCTCAGTGAACAACATTATGCAAGGTTTCTCATGGCGAACATTACAAACCTTCTTGGTGGGAGGTTGAAACAAGGTTTCTCTGTGTAGCCTTGACTGTCCTGGAACTCACTCTGTTGTCCGGGCTGGCCCTGAACTCAGAGATCCTCCTGCCTCTGCCTCCTGAGTGCTGGAGTTAAAAGCATGCACACCACCACCACCACCACCACCACCACCACCACCCTGCCTCTTGATGATTCTCTAAGAGACAGCTATCCTTTAAAATATGTATTTAAGAACTTCACCAGGAGGGCCAGGTAAGGTGGCATGCAGGAGGCCAAGGCGGGTGGATCTCTGTGACTCTGAGGCCAGGCTGTGTACATGGGGAGTTTCCGGCCAGCCAAAGTCACAAAGTGAGACTCTGTCTCAAAAGATCAAAAAGAAAAAGATAATTTCCCCAGGACTAGCACAGTGCTGCACATTTGTAATCCCAGCACTTGGGAGGCTGAGACAGGAGGACCTTGAGTCTAAGTCTATGGAGTCTACACTAAGTCTGCACTACGGAGTAAGTTCCAGGCAATCCTGACCTACATAGCAAGACCAAGTCTCGGATAAAACAGCAACAGTGTATCTGTAAATAGCAGTTAAGAGCAACTGTTGCTCTTGCAATGGACCTGACTTCAATCCAAATCCATTCAATGCTTCACAAGAACCCATGACTCTAGGCTGGAGCAACAGCTCAGCGGTTAGAAGCTCGGGCTGCTCTTCCAGAGGTCCTGAGTTCAATTCCCAGCAACCACATGGTGGCTCACAACCATCTGCAGTGGGATCCTATGCCCTCTTCTGGTGTGTCTAAAGACAGTGACTGTGTACTCACATATATAAAAAAATTTTTAAATCTTTTTAAAAAATCCATAACTCCAGTTCCAAGGGGTTTCTATGACCCTTCTGACCTCAATGAGCACTAGGCACACACAAGGCAAATATACATACATACATACAAAATAATCAGGCGCATATATAAAAACTTTTGAAACAGCAACACTAAAAATATAATGATCTCACCGAGGACCAGCATTCACTAGCTGGTAAAGGCATTAGTAACTCTATCTAGAGCAGTGCTTCTCAGCCTTTCTGACACTGCCCCCCCCCACCCTTTAATTCCTCATGTTGTGCTGACCCCCAACCATAAAATTATTTTTGTTGCTACTTCCAAACTGTAATTTTGCTACTGCCGTGGATTGTAATGTAAACATCGGTGCGTGCTGATGGTCTTCAGTGACTCCCGTGAAAGGGTTGTTCAACCTGAACCACAGCTTGAGAACCACCAACATAAAGCGTTAGTTCAGGGTACAGACTTGCGAAGTTGTGATCAGTTCTCCGGCTGGCCCGTTTTCCCAGTCTGCTCCAACTCTCTGGCACATCAAGTGTCCTATTCAAGTCCCTTCCTGGATCCTTTAGAAGCCGTTACTACATAGAAGGTAAAACAAGAAATATGTTCCACTACATAGAAAAGCGTCCCATGTTGCTCCGTCTCTTTACTGTGGTGAGATTTGCATGTGCACAATGTAAGGCAACTGCGCAAAAGACAGAATGGGGCAGGCACCCAAAAGCCATGGGCTCTTGCTGCCATCTGTTTTTGTTTTTTTTTTAAAGATTTATTTATTTATTATATGTAAGTACACTGTAGCTGTTTTCAGACACTCCAGAAGAGGGCGTCAGATCTCGTTACGGATGGTTGTGAGCCACCATGTGGTTGCTGGGATTTGAACTCCGGACCTTCAGAAGAGCAGTCAGTGCTCTTACTCACTGAGCCATCTCATCAGCCCTGCCATCTGTTTTTAACTTCAAAATTGTTCAGCCCATATCAAATTGGATTTGCTAGTTTCCTCCCCCCACCTCTGTCTGTCTGTCTGTCTCTTTGGCTTTTGTCTCTATTCTCAATCTTAGTTCCGTCTCCCACTTTGAGTGGCAGAATTCCAATATTTCCTTAGTTAGAAGAGGTCCTTTACGACCCATTTAAATGCCTTTTTCTACCAGGCATAGAGGCTTGGTGCTTGTAATCCCAGCATTTGAGAAGCTAAGACAGAAGAATCCCAAGAAATCTGGAGCCAGCCTGAGTCACATGGTCAGTTCTGGGCCAGCCTGAGCTACAGTGTGATGCTTAGACTCAAATGATCACCTTCTCTCTGACTCAAGGATTGGTTGTTACAGGCTACAGTTTCCCCGGGCCGTTCGTCAGAATCTCGCCTAGAGAAACTGTTTGTCCGCGTGCTTATTATTCCTTCCACCGAAGCGCATCAAAAGTCCGCCTTGCACTTGGTGTTAGTTCTGCAACAAGAACATAAACACCAGGGTTTTATATAATACAAGACACCAGGACCGAGATCTCTAAAGCACTCGGAGATGGGTGAGATAAACGTAGCGATTGGCCAGCGTGAGGATTATATAAAGCAGAGGAATCAAAAAAGAAAAAGAAAATAAAACTCTCCAGATTCTGACCGGAGCCTGAGCAAAGTTTGTCACCAGCCTTGTTGGGCATTGCCAAACCACCTGTCCAGGAAAACAAATAACTTCCGAGAGGAGCAGGTTCTAGACTAACTCGGACCTAACTGCACCTCGCAGGGTAGATGCTCTGGTTTTCCAAGTCTTTCTTCCTTCCTTCCTTCCTTCCTTTCTTTCTTCTTTCTTCTTTCTTTCTTTCTTTCTTTCTTTCTTTCTTTCTTCCTTTCTTTTTCTTTCTTTCTTTCTTTTTCTTTCTTTCTTTCATTTGTGTGTGTGTGTGTGTGGTGTGTGTGTGTGTGTGGTATGTGTGTGTGTGATGTGTGTGTAGTGTGTGTGTGGTGTGTGTGTGTGGTGTGGGTGTGTGTGGTGTGTGTGTGTGTATGGCGTGTGTGTGTGTGTGTATGGTGTATGTGTAGTGTGTGTGGTGTGTGTGTGTGGTGTGTGTGTGTAGTGTATGTGTGTGGTGTGGTGTGTGTGTGGTGTGTGTGTGTGTATGGTGTGTGTGTGTATGGTGTATGTGTGGTGTGTGTGGTGTATGTGTGTGGTGTGTGTGTGTGTATATGGTGTGTGTGTGGTGTGGTGTGTGTGTGTGTATGGTGTGTGTGTGGTGTGGTGTGTGTGTGTGTGTGTATAGTGTGTGTGTGTGTGTGTGTGTGGTGTGTGGTGTGTGTGTGGTGTGGTGTGTGTGTGGTGTGGTGTGTGTGTGTGTATAGTGTGTGTGTGTGTGTGTGTGGTGTGGTGTGTGTGTGGTGTGTGTGTGTGTGTATGGTGTGTGTGTGTGTATGGTGTATGTGTGGTGTGTGTGGTGTATGTGTGTGGTGTGTGTGTGTGTGTGTGTGTGTATGGTGTGTGTGTGGTGTGTGTGTGGGGGTGTGTGTGTGTGTGGTGTGTGGTGTGTGTGTGGTGTGTGTGTGTGTGGTGTGTGTGTGTGTGTGTGTCCATCCCCCACCATCCCCCAAAAACGATGCTTGGGAGAAAGCACTATAGAACAGGGTATTATGCAGGAGATGTGGACCCAAGCAAATGGACTCAAACCATAATTCCATCAGAGTCATGTTGGGTATTGGTCCCTCTTAAACTAACAGGAGACGGTAAAGCCTGTCTCTGACACTTGCTAAGATATTGTAAACAGCGAGCCAAGCATCGAGTGTGGTCCTAGTAGACTTTTGCTCACTAATGGCCGCCTCCCTCTCTTCTGGGCTCAGATCTCCATGAGTGGTGTGAGTGAGAACCAGACCACCTGGCTGACCCTCGTGGGCTTCGGGAAGCTGAAACACCTGGGCTTCCTCCCCTTTGCCCTCTTTCTAGCCATCTATGTGGCAACGGTTGGTGGCAATATCCTCATCGTGCTTGCTGTGGCCTCCAGTCGGACCCTCCACACACCGATGTACTTCTTCCTCTGCCATTTCTCCCTGCTGGAGATCGGCTACACATCCAACATCGTGCCTCGGCTGTTACAGAGCTTCCTGGAAGGTGGGGACCTCATCTCCTTGGTCGGCTGCCTCGCCCAGTTCTACGTGTTTGCCTCTCTGGCTGCAGCCGAGTGTCTCATGCTCTCGGCCATGTCCTATGACCGTTACTTGGCCATTTGCCACCCCCTTCATTACCCGGTCCTCATGAGCACCTGGTGCTGTGTCCGCCTAGCCACGGGGGCCTGGTTCAGTGGCTTCTTCTTCTCTGCCTTCACTCTGGCCTTGGCAGCCCCTCTGTCCCTCTGTCCCGGCCGCAGGGTGATTGATCACTACTTCTGTGACTTCGCTCCGGTGGTAGGGCTGTTCTGTGGAGAGGTGTGGGTCATGTGGGGGGCTGGCGTGAGCATCTCGGGCTGCCTCACACTCGCCCCCTTCCTGTTGATCGTCGCGTCCTACGTCTTCATCCTGCGGGCTGTGCTGAGAATCCCTTCCAGCCACGGGAGGCAGAAAGCCTTCTCCACCTGCTCCTCCCACCTCAGTGTGGTCGCGGTATTCTACGGCACTCTCATCGTGGTCTATGTGGCCCCGACAGAGCACATGCCCGCCTTGCTCCGGAAGGCCTTCTCTGTCTTCTACACAGTGCTTACCCCCATGTTCAACCCCATCATCTACAGTCTCAAGAATCAAGAGGTCAAATGGGCTCTCCGTAGGCTCTGCAGGCAGCTCCTCTGAGGACGTGCCCCCGCTGAGGTGGACACGGTCAGCTTTTAACTTCTTCTTTGATTTTTTTTTTTTTTTTTTACCTTAGCCCCTTCCTCCAAAATCAGATGGAGAAAGAAGGCCCTGGTGTTGAAAAGACAAGACAATAGATTGAAAGCAAATTCCTAACCACAGGAGGGATCTTCAGTTTTCCATTGCGATTTGGGTAAAGATCGCATGCCTCAAACAGGGAGGGCCTAAGCACTTTGGACATTTCATAAACATTCATTTTGAATGAATGAATACTAAAATGAATGCAGGAAGGAGCTGGGTGGCAGCCCCATGGGAAATATTTACAGTTTCTTTATTATTTTGTTTATATATGGATGTTTTGCCTGTATGTGTGCGCGCGCGCGTGCGTGCATGCGTGTGTGTGTGTGTGTGTGTGTGTGTGTGTGTGTGTGCGCGCGCGCGCGCGTGTGTGTCTGTCTGTGTCTGTGCACAACACCCATGCCTCTTGCCTGGCACCATGGAGACCAGAAGAGAGTGCAAATTCCTTAGAACTTGATTTCTAGACAGCTGTGAGCTGCCATTGTGAGACCAAACCAAGTAAAATAGACCTTGCAGGCTAAAGGTTCTGTTTGCAGTTAAGACCGTTAAGAATAAATCACTAACCAGGTGGTGGTGGTGACACACATCTTTTATCCCAGAACTCAGCAGGCAGAGGCAGGTGGATCTCTGTGAGTTCCAGGCCAACCTGGTCTACAGAGCTAGTTCCAGGACAGCCAGGACCACACAGAGAAACTGTGTCTTGAAAGCAAAAACAAACAAACAAACAAAAAAGGAATACATTTGTTTGATGCGCCTGATCACCCGTGGGCAGATCTACCTCCGAGTGTATATCCGTGCCCCTGGTTGAACCTGATGGGAAATGCCTTATGGATGTTTCTTTATAAGCCTCAACAAAATGTGACTCATTACCATGTCCTGCAAACCCTGGGATGGTCCTGGCCAGAGCCCATGCACCTGGCCAGTATCTAAGTAAAGCTTCCTTCAAATTTGGTTCAAAAATTGTCTTCCATGATTCTCAGGTTTAATACCATGTAAGTGCTGAGAACTGAACTCGGGTCCTCTAGATGAGCAGCCAGTACTCTTAACCAGCAAGCCATCTCTTCAGCCTCTACTTACAGATTCTTAATCCAAGGCTGCTAAGTCTAAGGTTGGAACCAAAGGAAAGGGGAATTAGTATTGTGAACCAGAATTAAGATAGGGCTTCCTGCCAGGCTTCAAGTGCTGGCTTGTAGATGAAGGACCAAAGCGCTGAGCCCTAAGTCCCTGGCTGTGCTGGCCAGAGCAGAGGCAGGCAGACAGAGGTTTGCCTTGGGAAGCAAAGGGCAGTTAAGAGAGTCAAAGCTCTAACTACTCAAGCCTAGAGCCCAGGAGACCAATTAGGCCGCTGCTGGGTGAGTTTCAGTCCCCATAATTGCTGTTGGACCAATAAATAGTGAAGGAAGGAAGGAAGGAGGCAATTAAATGGGAAAGAAGGTAAGTTAACCCCAGTAAGGTGACTCTGACTCTCGAAATAGCTCTGCCTCTACCAGAGGTTCTTTGAAGGCTTCTCGAACAGCAAAAGCTAAGGGAACTAGCGCGTGCCCTTTGCCCCAGAGGTTTGGGCAGACTGGACAATGTAAAATTGCATCTCTTTAAAAACAAAAATCCAGAACAGTCTCCCAGGAGGTGGTGGTGCACGCCTTTAATCCCAGCACTTGGGAGGCAGAGGCAGGCAGATCTCTGAGTTCGAGGCCAGCCTGGTGTACAGAGTGAGTTCTAGGACAGCCAGGGTTACACAGAGAAATCCTGTCTCATAAAGGAAACAGACAAAAACAGTCTGAGGTATGTCCTAATGATAGAGCAAGTGCTGAGCATGTATGGACCCCTCAGTTAAACAAACCCGCAACACAAAAACATTTCTAGGTTTTTACTTGAACTATATCAATGTGTGTGGGGTTTTTCTTCCAAAGTGTGATACATGACCCACCGGTGTTGGGATGATCTGAAGTAATTGTTGTCTCTGAGGAACTGGGGTATAGCCAGATGGCTGTACTTGCCAATCATGTGCAAGGTCATAGCTTCAAGCCCCAGTACTAAAAAAGTCACTAAGTACAAATAAAGACTTCTGAGCAGTCAGACCCAAAGAATCTAGCTGTCTAGACAGGGAGCCCAGCCCAGAAGACTGTCCTTCATAAACGGCATGATTGAGTCTCTCTGTAGCAAGAGAGCACCATGCCCAGTAGTGAGGGGATTTCAGTAGCAAAGGCAAGCAGGCAAAGTGGGGAATACAGATGTTCACAGATGTGGACACATGGAACGGAAGGAGGGGGAGGAAGAAATGTATGAGAAAGGGCAAATGACAGTGTCTGAGGACATCTGAGAGTGTCTGAGGATGTCTGAGGGTATCTGAGAGTGGGGGCATCGGAGGGTGTCTGAGAGCATCTGAGAGTGTCTGAGGGTGTCTGAGGACATCTGAAGGAGTCTGAATGGGTCTGAGAGTGTCTGCAGGTGTCTGAGGATGTCTGAGACCATCTGAGGGTGTCTGAGAATGTCTGAGGGTGTCTGAGAGGTCTGAGGGCATCTGAGGATGTCTGAGGGTATCTGAGGCCATCTGAGGGTGTTTGAGGGTGTCTGCAGGTGTCTGAGGATGTCTGAGGGCATCTGAGAGTGTCTGAGGATGTCTGGGGCCATGTGAGGGCGTTTGAGGGTGTCTGAGAATGTCTGAGGGAGTCTGAGGGTGCCCGAGGGTATCTGAGGACATCTGAGAGGTCTGAGAGCATCTGAGGGTGTCTGAGGATGTCTGAGGGCATCTGAGAGTGTCTGAGGGTGTCTGAGGCCATCTGAGGGTGTCTGAGACTGTCTGCAGGTGTCTGAGGATGTCTGAGGCCATCTGAGGGTGTCTGAGAATGTCTGAGGTCATCTGAGAGTGTCTGAGGGTGTCTGAGGCCATCTGAGGGTGTTTGAGGGTGTCTGAGACTGTCTGCGGGTGTCTGAGGATGTCTGAGGCCATCTGAGGGTGTTTGAGGGTGTCTGAGAATGTCTGAGGGAGTCTGAGGGTGCCCGAGGGTATCTGAGGACATCTGAGAGGTCTGAGAGCATCTGAGGGTGTCTGAGGATGTCTGAGGGAATCTGAGAGTGAGGGCATCTGAGAGCATCTGAGGGTGTCTGAGGGAGTCTGAGAGTGTCTGAGGGCGTCTGAGGGTGTCTGCGGACATCTGAAGGAGTCTGAGTGGATCTGAGAGTGTCTGTGGGCATCTGAGGGTGTCTGAGGGCATCTGAGATCATATGAGAGTGTCTGATGGTGTCTGAGGGCATAGAGAATCTAGGACAGACAACCTCCCCGCCAGGGTAGAACAGAGGAAGATAATAAAAAGTCCTCTATCCAGAAGCTTGCTTGGGAAGTAGGTCAGACCTGAGCTGAATAGAAGTATTTGCAAATACTCAGAATATCTCTGCTAAGACTGGAAATGTCATTTAATGGTAGAGCAATTGCTTAAAATGCGCGTGCGCGCGCACACACACACACACACACACACACACACACACACAACTACCTCTGTGGTATTTATTCTTTGCCTTAAGGTCAAAAGGAAAATCCAGTTGGGTGGTGGTGACACACACCTCTAATCCCATCATTCAGCAGTCAGAGACAGGCTGATCTCTGTGAGTTCTAGGCCAGCCTGGTCTATGTAATGAATTCCAGGACACCTTGCTACATAGTAAGACCCTATCTCAAAAAAAGGGGGAATCCTGTGTTGTATGTGAGTATCCTAGTGTGGTGATTTGTATGTGCTAGGCCCAGGGAGTGACACTATTAGGAGGTATGACCCCATTGGAGCGGCGTGTCACGGTGGGTGTGGGCTTTAAGACCCTCATCCCCGCTGCCTGGAAGCCAGTATTCTGCTAGCAGCCTTCAGATGAAGTTGTAGAACTCTCGGCTCCTCTTGCAGCATGCCTGCCTGGATGCTGCCATGTTCCCACCTTCATGATAATAGACTGAACCTCTGAACCTGTAAGCCAGCCCCAATAAAATGTTGTTCTTGTAAGACTCTCCTTGGGGGCTGGTGAGATGGCTCAGCGGTTAAGAGTGCCGGCTGCTCTTCCAAAGGTCCTGAGTTCAAATCCCAGCAACCACACAGTGGCTCACAACCATCTGTAATGAAATCTGATGCCCTCTTCTGGAGTGTCTGAAGACAGCTACAGTACTCACATATAATAAATAAATAAATAAATAAATAAATAAATAAATAAATAAATAAATGACTCGCCTTGGTCATGGTTTCTTGCCTTGGTCATGGTTTCTGTTCACAGCAATAAAACCCTATCTAAGACACCTAAAAAGAGGACAGGGACAGTGTAAAAGGAACAGAGAAATCCGTGGGACAAAGGGTGCAGGGTCCTTCTAAGTGTGCACGCTCTCACGATGCCCAGGACTCTGTTTCTACCCCATGTAAACGTCACCGAGAGTCCGGGAAGCTCGGGAGACACAGACATCAACGGCACCAGAGCCTGGGTCCCAGGGTCAGAACATGGGGCATGGCTACCGTCAGCCACATGGAGAAGATACATACTTAACCCCTTCCTCTGCTCTGCCTGAGGGATCTTTAGATCGGCTAGCAAAAGTTAACTCCTTCCTGCGCACGACTTCCTTCCAAGATCGCCGAGATTCAGTCCGAATAGCATCACGCAGGGCCTTTCCTTGACTGTGTCCTTGCAGCATGGAAACGTGGTGTATGTCCATCCCCTCCTGAAGCTCAGGATGAATCGGACTGAGGTGACACCAGGAAAATGATGGGTCACCAGAAACCGCACCTGCCCAGAGGTCAAATCCTAGAACCAAGGGTCAGAAGGGCAAAGTAAAGATGAAAAAAGAAGGTGTGCGGGAGACAGAGAACAGGGACACAGAGCAGGGACACACAGAGAGAAGGAGAGACAGGGATGGTGAACGAGAACGGAGAAACAGAAACACGGGAAAAGAGAGGACAAGAGGGAAGGTGCAGAAATCTCCATTCTTCTGCTTGAACCATGTGTTTGTTTTCCTCATGAAAAAGAAGTAGACTGAGGGTTTTTTGGGTTTTTTTTGGGGGGGGAGGGGGGGACTGGTGAAATGACTCAACCTGCTGCCAAGCCTGAAGACTGGAGTTGAATCACAGGGACCCACAAGGCAGAAGGAGAAAACTGACCTTCCTTTGATCTTCACCCACACATGCACACACATACCACACTCACACATACCACACACACACATCACACACTCACACATACCACACACACACACACACACATACCACACTCACACATACCACACACACACATCACACACTCACACATACCACACACACAC
The DNA here is from genome assembly GCF_000001635.26 of Mus musculus. Lineage (NCBI taxonomy): Eukaryota > Metazoa > Chordata > Mammalia > Rodentia > Muridae > Mus > Mus musculus. The sequence goes on from NC_000081.6 coordinate 98,503,769, forward strand.
ATCACACACACAACAAACACATGCACACACACATTAAAAATTAATCGTTTTTTAAGATTTATCTATTTACACATATGAGTGTTCTATTTGCATGCGTGCCTATATGACAGAAGAGGACATCGGATCCCATTACAGATGTTTGTGAGGCACTATGTGGTTGCTGGGAATTAAACTCAGGACCTCTGGAAGAGCAGTCAGTGCTCTTAACTATTGAGCTATCTTGTTCCAGCCTGTGCAATAATTTTTTGTTGTTGTTTTCATTTTTGTTTTGTTTGTAGGTTTGTTTGTTTCTAAGCAAGGTTTCTCTGTATAACAGCCCTTGGTTGTCCTGGAACTTGCTTCTGAGTTCCTCCTCGGAACAACACACAACTAGCAGCAGCTGAAAAGATGCAGGATGAAAACATTTAAAAGACTCACAAAATGGTTCAAAATAAGATAAACATGTCCGTGGGCCACAGTGGGAGAGACATTTAATGAACACCATGGGCTCGCAGGAGCTTTGGCACGCTGGGTTCTAGGATTGAGTGAGTAAAAGTGTCTATAAGTTGTTCAGCTCCCTCAGTTCACAGACACTAAAGCGATCCAGCTGCATTAAGGACAGGAGCCAGGACCTTCCAGATGTGGGAGGTGGTGAGTGGAGTCATTTAAAAACTGCTGTGTGTGACAGGAGTAGATGGAGGGAGGTAGGGGGGACAGACAGCTTCACCACCAGGAACTGACCCAGCGAGCGCACCTCTGGATCCATAACCAGACCTGAAGGAGCCTCAGTCTCGCCAGCGGCCACCGCCACCATGTTCCCAATAGAAGGCCCGCTTAATGCTCTTACACAGGACCTCAGTTTGATACCAAAGAACCGCATCAGGTGGTTCACAACGGCCTTTAACTCGTTTCAGGAGCTCCAGCGCCCCCTTCTGGCCTCCCCAGGTATTGTACCTGTAGTTACCTCTATCTACAAGGGGAGCGAGGCCAAGCAGAATTGGAAAACCCGCCCCTAGATGAAGAGCCACGCGCAGTTGAAGCCTCTAAGTGAGCAACAGCGTCGTTTTTGTTCAGTAATGCGTCTATTGGTATGTCATGGACCGTCCTTCTCCGGTGTGCATGTCGGCTGCACTAATTGGTCTCAGTGAATAATAAAAACATTTTTAAGGAGAGGGCATGAATCTGGATGGGACACATTGGGTGGAATCCCGGGGAATGGGAGGGTAAAACTCGTCATAAGACAATTCTTTGGGTATAAATATAATTTTACTATTCATTTTCAATTAAGCAAACTTGCATAGCAATACAATGGATGTGATTCTTTATTTTTACACAAAGAACTGTATCCTGGGCTGAGGAGAAGAACTCACTGAGCAAAAGGCAAACACACAATGCCCAGTACTGGAGCTAGTCCTGCCAAACCATCCAGTTCTAGGACTAGTGAGAGAGTCTGTCTCCAGGAATAAGGTGGAGAGCAATAGAGGAAGATTCATGGCTGCCCCTGGCTTACACACACACACACACCAGCATGTATGTTCATGTACCTGAACATATGTATGCACACATACACACACATACATGTACCTGAACATATGCACACACACGTGTACATACACCTGAACGCACACATGCACGCACACACACAGAGTGTGTACATGTACCTGAACACACGCACATGCACACACACATGTGTACATGTACCTGAACACACACATGCACACACACATGTATGTGTACATGTATCTGAATACACACACGTGCGTGTGTGTGCACATGCACTTGAACACAAAAACACGAACGTACACATGTACACGTACCTGAACACATGCATGCACGCACACTCGTGCATCTAAAAACATACTCGTGCATCTAAACACACACATAGTTGCTGTGGTCATGGTCTCTTCACAGCAATAAAACCCTGACTAAGACAGACAGTAAAAGGACTTCAGTTGACATCATGCATCCAATCTGAGCCGGCCTGATGCCTTTGCACACAGTCAGTGTTCGAAACCAGGCTATGGGCCAGAAAGATGGCTCAGAGGGAAGAGGCAACTGATTGCTATCCTGAACTGATAAAATCTGAGGTCCATCCCCACACAGCGGAAGGGGCGAACCGACTCCTGAACACTGTTCTCTGACGTCCACACGTGCACAGTGCCAGAAGAGGCCAGAAGTGGGCATGGAACTCCAGGAAGCGGAGTTCCAGGAGGTTTTGAGCTTCTGTGTGGATACAGAGGATCAATGTGTGTCACCTTTGAGAGTAGCCAACATTCTCAACCACTGAGCAATCTCTCCATCCCCTGACCATAATGATTTTTAGAAGACAACATGAAGTCAAAGAACGGAACAAAGAATACACACTACCAGAAGCGCCTGGAGTTCTGTTTTGATTTTAAATTAATCTTTTACTGTCTTGCATTCAGAGTCAAATTTTTCACGACCCCCACACTCATTTACACATTCACACATGACCCCATGGGAGGTGCGCTATCTAAGCAGCTGGGAGCTACATGCAGATCGCCACCGAAGACCTTCCCCGTGCTGGTCAGGGTTTGTCTCCTTTAATCCCCGATGAAACAGACCACAGGGAAGGGGAAGGGACTGGGTACTTTGACACACACACACACATACACACACACACATCTAGGTCAGAGGCAGATCTTTGACCTAGATATGAACAAGCCCTTCCCCAACCTGACTTCCTCTTCCTCTCTTGCTGGGTCAGGCTCTCTAGCCTTAGGCTTTCATATGAATACTTTCCCCTTGGCTCAATCTCAAAATAAGACGAGTCCTTGTCTTATACTGGTGTTGAAACTTTTGTCTGAAACAAATCATCCCCCAGGGAATCAGGGAGTCCAGAAGGAGAAGGAACAAAAGGCAGGACTGTTAAAAATAAACGATTAAATCCAAGTTTTCCTTTCCCAGCCCTGGCTCCTGGAATGACAACTCTGAGACTAAATATTTATTAATAAATGCTTAGGACAGGCTGGAGAAATGGCTCAGAGGTTAAGAGCACACCGGTTGCTTTTCCAAAGGTCCTGAGTTCAATTCCCAGCAACCACATGGTGGCACACAGCCATCTATGATGGGTTCTTGTGCCCTCTTCTGGCTTGCAAGCATACTTGCAGGCATAATAAATTAGTTTATTTTAAATTTATTATTTATTTATTTATTCCTTAAAAAAGAAAGAAGCCGGGCGTGGTGGCACAGTTCTTCCAGATACCTCAGCTATTAAAACACCTCTCCTGAGCGGGGTGTGGTGGCGCACGCCTTTAATCCCAGCACTCGGGAGGCAGAGGCAGGCAGATTTCTGAGTTCGAGGCCAGCCTGGTCTACAAAGTGAGTTCCAGGACAGCCAGGGCTATACAGAGAAACCCTGTCTCAAAAAAAAAAAAAAAAAAAAAAAAAAAAAGCCACCTTTCCTTTGAGGTAGAATGTGAAGCAGAGGAGGGGGCTCACTGTGGGCTTGGCACTGTGCTCAGAGCTTCCCGCTAACCCACTTCATTCACAAAAACCCCAGGAAGGGGGTACTATCATTGCAGTAGTTTGTATCTGGAATGTTTCAATGGCCCACAATTTTAAGGCTTTAAGATGAAAAAAATCTCTAAGAGATGGTCTGCTCACAACTACCTGATGGGTGTTGTGAATCTCTTATAAACATCACCTGTCAATAAAAAAGCCGATGGCCAATGAGCTGAGGCAGGAAGTAGGAGGTGGGACAATGGCAGGAACAGAGAGGATTCTGGGTAATAGTAAGGGATAAAAGAGAGACCATGTGAGAGCCGCGAGAGATTGGAGAGGAGATGGGACTGAGGAGAAATGAAAACCATCAGTGTTTGCACAGCAGGAGTCTGTGTCCATCCTCTGTGTTACCACCAAGGCCACGCAGACATCCCTGCTCTTAGCTGCCACCTGGGGCCGTGTTGATGTCCAAGGGCTGGCGCTCTCTCTCTCTCTCTCTCTCTCTCTCTCTCTCTCTCTCTCTCTCACACACACACACACACACACACATACACACACACACCTACACCTGAGTAGCACTGCAGAGCTGGCCCTGGTGAGGACTCAGTGAGCCAGCCCCAAGGCAAAAGGGCCAGAAGAGCTGGTCCTGCCTCTTGCTGGCTGCTACAGGCAGGAGACCTGCCCCACCTCTCACCTAGGCAAAGCAGGAGAGCTGACCTTTGTGGCACAGGGGCAGGAGAGCTGATGGGCAGAGCAACTCAGCTTCTAACTACACCCAGATCCAGGGTTTTGAGTTGACCACCCCAACATATACCCCATCTATGAACTGCTGGAGCGTGAGACGGGGCTGGTCCTGAAGACCCAACACTACAGGACCACGGTGACACAGGGCAACACCAAGATAACTGGACTGGCTGGTTTTGTGTGTCAACTTGACACCAGAGGGAATTATCACAGAGAAAGGAGCCTTGAGGAAATGTCTCCATGAGGCATTTTCTCAATTAGTGATCAAGGGAGAAGGGCCCAGCCCATTGTGGGTGTTGCTATTCCTGGGCTTGGGTTCTATAAGAAAGCAAGTTGCATAACCCAGGGGAAGCAAGCCAGTAAGCAGCATTCCTCCATGGCTTCTACATCCATTCCCGCCTGTGTGAGTTCCTGTGCTGACTTCCTTTGGTGATGAACAGCACTGTGGAAGTGTAAGCTGAATAAACCCTTTCCTCCCCCACTTGCTTCTTAGTCATAATGTTTTGTGCAGGGATAGTAATCCTAAGACAAATTGGTACCAACCTGACCATTCCTGTGACAACCTGACCATGTTTGGGGGAGGACTGTAGGAAGACTTTGGAAGTTTGGGTTAGAAGAGCCATTGGGATGTTAAGAGCTCTGTGGGATGTTGTGTAGGAGCTTGGGAGATGATGTTGAGAACAGTGCAAATGATGGAGGCCTGGCTTGTGACATTTCAGAGGGAAGATTAAAGGCTCTTATCAGGGCTATTGCTATTTTGATTGTGAAGATTCTGTGGTTTTGTTAGCTGGGGCTGAAGAATCAGCTGTGATTAACAAAATACTAGAACTACTAAAGCAAAAACTTTGCATTACTGGGACTATTGATGCTGGTTAGCTGGAGCTAAGAAATTAGCGGTGATTAAGAAGAGACCAGCATCATTGAGGTGAAATCTTCTGGGAAGTGTTTTCTGAGAGCACAGAGACTGTGTTCCAGAGATAGACAAGATTTTACCTTGTGCTGTGGCTGGACTTGGTAATGTGTAAGAGTCACCCAAGTGGTACTGGTTTTGAAGGCATGAAGGGGTTATGCAGAGCAGCTGAGGCTCGGCACTGTGAGAGGCCACGGAAGGCCATTGGTGAGGGTGTAGCCTCAGTTGCAATTGATGGCCCAGGACTTGAAGGGGTCACACAAGGGAGTTGATGTTTGGCACCATAAAGAGAGCTTATGAGAGGCCATTGGTGAAGCCCAGTTGCAGCAGAAGACAGCAGTGTTTTGGAGATGCCAGTACCATGAGATGACCACCAAGAGCAGCAACAGCAGTGGAGTGCAGGCAGCTGGAACCTAGAAGACAAGGTTTAGCTCAAAGGGCAAAGCTAGAAAGTGATTCAAGCCCTTGGAGGAGTCCCCTCCAAGAGCACTGGATATTGTTTGTTTGTTTGTTTGTTTGTTTGTTTGTTTTGAGACAGGGTTTCCTCTGTGTAGCCATGCCTGTGCTGGAATTCTGCAGACCAGGCTGGCCTCACACTCAGAGATCTGCCTGCCTCTGCCTCCTGAGCGCTGGGATTAAAGGCATGTGCCACCATGAGCCTTAATGGCAACTTGGTTTCAGTTCCCAGAACCCACGTGGCAACTCACAACCATTTATAACTCCAGTTCCAGAAGATCAGAAGCCCTCTGCTGGCCTCTGAGTGCATTAGGCACATATGCACTACACATGCACACATGCACACAAAACATCCATACACATAAACTTTAAAAAAATGTTTTTTTAAAGAAAAAATGTAAAGCAAGCTTCTAGACTCTTTTTTGTAAACATTCAGTCTTGCATTTCACTTTGGAAAGTGGCCTCTGTTATCAGCAGACTCATATGAAGTGAATATGAAAAGACACTCCCATTTAATCCCCCGGAACATACTTCTAACATTTCATAAAGCACTGTTAGAAGCTGACGGTATGGCAGAGCAGTGGTGGTGCACGCCTTTAATCCCAGCACTTGGGAGACAGAGGCAGGAGAATTTCTGAGTTCGAGGCCAGCCTGTTCTACAGAGGAAGTTCCAGGACAGCCAGGGCTACACAGAGAAACCCTGTCTTGGAGGAGGAGGAGGAGGAGGAGGAGGAGGAGGAGGAGGAGGAGGAACTAGAATGATGATAGAATAGATAGATAGATAGATAGATAGATAGATAGTAGTTAGACAGATGGTAGGGATAGATGGATATTATTGATAGATAAATAGATGATAGATAACAGAAATGTGTAATTATATAGATATCGGTATAATGATACAAAGTGACCACCTTGGGCCTTTCCCAGGACACCAAATCCCCACCCCCCCGTCTCCAAACCACAGAAAATAGTAGGGCTACATAAATATTCCTGGGGTAATGCTACATAAATATTCCTAGGATAACATGATACAACAAATGTCCATCGCTGATCTTCCAAGGTGAAAACGAATTGCTCTTGATGCACTGCGTAAGGGCACTGACCCAAAGTCAAAGACAGTTCTCACACACACACACACACACACACACACCACACACACACACACACACACACACACCACACACACACACACACACACACACACACACACACACACACACACACACACACACACATTCACATGCCCCCACTCCACATGACAGACTCTGCGATACAGGCTTTCTCCAAATGCCGCGAAGACCACACGGGGGCGCTGTCGGGCTGTGTTTTGCCCATAGTTCATCAACTTATCTCCCAAGCAACCAAGCCTTTGGTGGGCAGGGGTGGTTCAAGACCCGAAATGTAGACACATTTACAAAGAGGTGTGTCGGAGCAGCCAGCCTCGGTCCCACGCAGCATCAGTACCTGCAATGCAAGCAGCGGCAGGTCTGGGGATTGAGGGAGCACGCCACTGCACGGTCCACAGAAGCCAACTGTTTCCAGCCCCTGCTGACCCCATGTGTTGTGCTGAACATCCACCATGGTCCCTAGAGGAACTGTTTACAATGGGAAGCCTGGCGCACTCTTAACTCTCAGACTATCCGCATTGTAGAGTTGTGTTTATTAACCGTCTCTGACGTTTCACCAGCATCGGCTCCATAATAAAAGGCGTCCCAGTGGTCACCTGGATCATTAGCAAGTGTTATCCCCGATTCTGTGGTCCCAGGACCTGTAAGCTTTGCTTTCAAGAATAGGTTATAATGGAGGCTAATTTTTTCTGCCTCCTACGCAGTCAGCAGGACACTTCACTATCTGCCTTGTCCCAGAGACTCAGTAACCAGATCCAGAGTAACTCCCCTGGGCTTTCTCTTGCTTTCCAAGTTCCTGCAAAGCCATTATAGTACAGGGAATATAAGCACATTTATCCTGTGGCTGTTCTCTGCTCCCGCACTGGACACCTTTGGCCCAGGCGCTACTTTCCTATTTCCCTAGCCTGGAATACAGCATCGCGTGGGACTTGCCCAGAGTCTGTTTTATTTTTTATTTAAAATAAAGAGGGGGGGGTGTTAATGAATTCATTCTCTAAAGCACAAGCAGACGCTTTTCATTTCTCTCTCAGTTCCCATTTTGTGCACTTCCGCTTCTCAGCACATTGTCTTGAGAACGCGGATTCTGTACTTCCGTGGGTGGGCTCGCATTGCTTTCTTCCCCGGCGTTAGGGATAGATAGTCCCATGGCACATGTGTGCTCTGCCTCTGAGCTACAGGCACAGGCAGTCCTTGAGTTATGAACACGCTTCCAACATCCTTACTTTGTGATTGTTTACCACAAATGGAAATTTAAGTGAGGCTTCCTGGCCTTAGAGGAGGTGAAAGATTTTTCTGTTTGTTTAGGTTTTTTTTTTTTTTTTTGCTTTTGCTTTTGAAACGGTTTCTCTGTGTAGCCCTGGCTGTCCTGGAACTTGCTCTGTAGAATAGATTTGCCTCGAACTCAGAGACCTGCCTACCTCTGCCTCCTGATGACAGGACTAAACGTGCCGTGATAAAAGGAATTTAGTCCACTCATAGAACAATCTGACTATTAACTGACAGGATTAGATTCTCTTTTTTAAGACCTATTTATTTATTTATTATGTATACAATGTTCCGCCTACATGTATGCTTGCAAGCCAGAAGAGAGCAAAAGATCACATTACAGATAGTTGTGAGCCACCCTGTGGTTGCTGGGAAACTGGGCACCTCTGGAAAAGCAGCCAGTGCTCTTAACCACTGAGCCATCTCTCCAGCTCCAGAATTAGATTCTTATTCAAAATTTAATCTAATTACTCTCTTCTCCCTATATAAATCCACCAGTGTCGAGTTTACGCACATATTACTATAGATGCTAATTCTGAATCTATAAAATAAAAATATTATGGTTGGTTTTAATGTCAACTTGTCGCAGATTAGAATCACCGAATACGGAGCCTCGCCTGAAGACATGTTCTGAAGAAGTTGATCTGACTGGTGTGGGAAGGCCCTCCCCTGATTGTGGGTGGGCCTGGTAGCAGCTCCGATAAAAAGGTTGTTTTGGTAGGACGTTATCTCCCCTTTGTTCCTTCTGGCCTTCCCTCTCGCCATGAGTTTGTTTGCCTGGGATACGGATGATTCTCTCTGATGTCAGAATCAGTATTTATAAGTTGTCATCAAGACTAGGTACCAACAGCTCCCCAGGAACCTTCTGGACCTCTGTGTGCCAGACCAGTACTAAGCCACCCTGCCTTGGGGATGGAGCAAATATCAGCTGTTGAACTGCCCCACCCACCCACCCACCCCCACCCACCCACCCACCCCCACCACCCTCGAGAGACCATTCCTGAGGGACTAATGGGAGGCATTCAGCCATAAGGACCAAGTACTCAGGTAAGTCTCCGCTCTCTGCAATTCTGCTGTTGTTACTGTTTAAAGCCGGGAGGGCAATGTGCAAAAAGGATGACGCACAAGTGACTTAGTCACGTTTGTGAAATGTGAATAGTTCAGGAGAGACACGGCTAGAGACAGATGGTGTGGTCACTGTCACGCACAGCAAAAGTCACCCTCCGCATTCCGTCGGCAGGCTTGGCAAGAAGTACAGGGCACGGGGCCCAGCTGCTCTGTTCAGGTTCCTGGAATTCTCTCAGTGTTAAAAAAAAAAATGTAGATGGAAATTTTGAAGACATAGCCATAACAGAAAGTCCGTTGTGAAAGAGGAATGGAAACCTAGATTTCTCACCAAGAGGAAACAGAGCTGCAGTTCGTGCCAGGGCTCGAGAGGCCAAGGCAAGAAGACAAATGTAGGCTTAGGGGTCACCCGGGGCCACATGACAAGCCCCAGACCAGCAGGGTTACACAGCAAGATCGGGTCTCAAAAACAGCGACAGCTGCAGACCTCTGCATTCCTAACGCTGTGACCCTTTAATACACTTCCTTAGGCGTCCTTCTGTGTAGTGAGTCCTAAACATAAAATTATTTTGTTGCTACTTCATAACTAGTTTTGCTACTGTTATGAATCTGATGTAATGTAACATCTGATAATAACAATGTAAATATCCGGTATGCAGGCTGTCTGATATCTGATATTTAGCCCCTGTGAAAGGATTGCTTGGCCCACCCCCAAGGCTGATAACCACTGGGCTACAGGATCCTCGACACACCCAAAGGGATTTATAATCATTAATTTTGTTATTTTTATTATTTTTTAAAATTATATGAGTATAGGTATTTCACCTTCAGACATGTCTGTGCACCATGTGCATGCCTGATGATCTCAGAGGTCAGAGGAGGGCACTGGACCCCATAGTGTTGTGCCAGGGAAGTGTTAGTGATCCCCCCAAAAAAACCAGACAGGAGCCAATCTGATGTAACTCACAGCAGGGTCTTTATTCGAGCTAGCTCAGGCCTCCCCAATGCACCACCATCACTCAGGATGGTTTTGGTAGTGGGGGAGCCCCGAATGTCTATGAAGCAAGACTTTAGAGTAAGCAGCAAGCAGGGAGTGTGTGTGCAAGCATCTCATTGGCAAGCTCCTGTGGCCTTTAGCATAATTGGCTGGTGCTGGGAGTCACATCATAAACTTAGATTCTGCTCCCCTCTGCATTGGTGGTCGTTAGGCAGGGGGTGGGCTTGTAACCTGGGGGTGCAGGTTTGTTGGGGGAATAACCTGGAAATGCTGGTCTTGTTGGGGATTACCCTAGAGACTAGAGCTAGGCTCGGGTTTTGTTGGGGGGCAACTTGGAAACTCATGCTAGGTACCAGCCTGTCAGTTTACCTGAGTTCAAACTCAGGTCAGGGTCTCTAAAATGGAGTCTGAACTTACAAGATTTGGCCTCTCACTAGAACTGAAGTTACAGACAGTTGTAGGTCACGTGGGTCCTCCGGAAAAAAGTAAAGTGCTTCTAACCACGAAGCCATCTCCCCAGCTCTGCTAACCACGAAGCCATCTCCCCAGCTCTGCTAACCACGAAGCCATCTCCCCAGCTCTGCTAACCACGAAGCCATCTCCCCAGCTCTGGGGTGGTTAATCTTGTCACTTGTTTGGCTTGAGAAAAAGCCAAGAGAATATGCGTGGAGGTGTCACCAGAAGACACTTCTAGATGTGATTAGATCACAAGGATTCTGACTAGATTAACAGGTCATCTCTGACCAAACGATGGAGCCATAGTCTTATGACACAATTGGGAGACGGGGCCTACTTGAAGAGTTGGGTCCCCGGGGTGTGCACTTGGGGCTATATCTTGCCCTGGGTCCCTCCTATGCTCCCTTTGTCTGGTCCCTGGCCACCACGATGTGAGCTGCTCTGATTCTACACATCTCTGCCGACATCTCTAAGACGGTGAGCATCCTTCCTGCCTTAGGTTGCTCTGACAGCTGCTTCTGCTACAGTGGTGCACAAGTCACTGATGCAGGCTCCTTGGTTGGGGCTTGGTCTTGCACACTGTATATTCTAGATGCTGCTGACTTCTGGGCACAGAGATGTTAAAGTGATTTTTTATTCTCCTGTAGTCATGGTTGTCTTGGAGGCTTTCTGCCTCTGTCTGCTAACCTAGGCCTAGTCCTGGAAGCTTCTAGCTGCCATACAATCTTATCTAAGCCTAGGACATGTCAGTCTCTGGCACTTACCGCTAAATAAGCTCACCCTCCCTTGTTCCTTCTGATCTCTGACTGGCTGCTTCAACTCAGCTGTTCTGGCTCAAACTCCTCTCCAAGCTGACTGATTCAATCCACTTCTCTCTTGACATCTGACTTTTTGCTCTGCTTGGCCTCAAACTAACTCTAGCAATCTGTTCTAATCCTCTGGCTCCTTCTCAGTCTCTGGCTTGTTCTGTCTTCACCCGTGTCCTCTCTCTGTGACCTGTCACTGTAAAGCTCTCCCAGGAAAACTGCCTCTTCTTCTTCCTCCTCCTCTTTTTCCTTTTTCTGCACTTTCCTCTGAAGTAGCCTCCCTTTCCTTTCTCTTCTCATGAGAGCTGGGCGTATTCTATTCTGGCAAATCTCTCTGATTCGTCACTTTGTCTGCCACTCAATTAAACACCACTTTCAAACAAGGGTGCTTCCTTCTACAAACCAACTTTACTTTCATTGTTTGGGATTAAAGGTGTGTGCTAAGGGCTGAGCCACACCCTAACTAGAGGAGAAGAGGTTAGAGAGCCCTCGTGGACAGACCAAGATGTGGCCATGAGGCAGAGGGTCCAGGAGATGTCATGATGAGCAGGTCACCAAGGGACTCGCCATGGGGACTCACGTGGAGCAGAGCAAGCCAGGGAGAAGCTCAGAAGGAAGATAAAGAACCGAGTGGCTAAGCAGTAGCCTGGAGGGTTAGAGTGGACGACATCTTCCCAGCCTAGACTTCCAACTTACTAAATAACTTAATGGGTCTTTATGTCCTTGACTTGGAGGTAGAACGGGAGCAGATGAGGGGTTTGTGTTTACAGGCTACACTGTTTCAGCCTTATTTTTGACTATTGCCTCAGAATCAAGGGAGAATGCAGTTGTAGTCCAAAGAAGCAGGTATGGAAGAAACAACACTCCTGCAGAGTGAAATGGCCTTGCTAGCAGAAGACTGACAGACTCAGAGAAAAATAAAGAAAAGATATTGCTATACAAAGAGCTAAAGGAAGGGTAAAGCCAGCCTTAAAGGGCCGGGAGTGGGAGTGGCATTGTCAAGACCAGGAAAGGGAAGACTATAAGGAAACGGAGGCTGAGAGAGCAGAGACCAGTGAAGTAAAGGTGACTAGGAATAAAGATGGTTCTGACGCATGCCACTTCCCTTTGTCTAAATAAAAGAATCCACTTGGTCGGGGCTAGAGAGATGGCTCAGCGGTTAAGAGCACTGACTGCTCTCCTGAGTTCAATTCCCAGTGTTGGCATCAGGACCTCTGGAAACCTGTGACATCACATAAATGACAGTGCAACCTACATACCTGTTGCCAAGACAACAGTCACCATATTCCCAGAATCCACTGGGCTCACCTCCCACCTTTACCTGTGACTACCTCTCTCTCTCTCTCTCTCTCCCTCTCTCCCTCTCCCCCCACCCCCTTTCTCTTTCCACCGCCACCTTCCTTGCCTCTCTCTCTCCCAATAAACCTCTTACATGTGGGACTGTTTTGGCCTAGTGTGCTGTGTTCAGACGCAAGCTGCTATTCTAACACATCACCCAGCAACCACGTGGTGGCTCACAACCATCTGTAATGGAATCTGATGCCCTCTTCTGGTGTGTCTGAAGACAGGGGCTGGGAATCAAACCTGGGTTCTCTGGAAGAGCAGCCTGAGCTCTTAACTGCTGGGCCACTCCCTAAGCCCAACAAACTAACTTTACTTTTTGGTTTTTCGAGACAGGGTTTCTCTGTGTAGCCCTGGCTGTCCTGGAACTCACTCTGTAGACCAGGCTGGCCTTGAACTCAGAAATCCACCTGCCTCTGCCTCCCGAGTGCTGGGATTAAAGGCGTGTGCCACCATGCCTGGCTCAAACTAACTTATTTTAAAAGGAGAAAAAAAAAATAAAGCCAGGTATGGTAACGTATGCTTTTAACCCCAGCACTAGGGAGTCAGAGGCGGGAGGACCCGAGTCTGAAGCAGCCTGGTCTACCGAGGGTTCTAGGCCAGCCAAGGCTGAGACTCCACCAAAAGAGGAGAGGTGTTGGGAGCACGGGGGGCGGGGTGGGGAAAGGAAGAAGGGAAGTAAGAAAATAGTTTGTAAGACCGTGTAGGATTTATTTGTGTATTTTGTGTGGGGTGTCTTTTTCTTGCATGGCTAACCAAGTATCAAGTGGGCTTAGACAGACCTGTGCTACAGCCTTGGTAATGCAGAACAGAAATTATAAATTAGAGGGATTATAGCAAGTTTTTGCCTATGCACAGTAGGAATGAGCAATGCATGATGGTGGGGGGGGGGGGAGTTACTTTTCTAACCTTGGGCTGTCCTGAGGTAGCTTACTGAAGTAAATGCTGATTCACAGCAGCTACATCTGAGAAAGTGGCAGCTACTTTGTTACATTCTGAGTGCTTCTAAACACCATGCTATTACAATGAAACAGGCCTTTGAAAAGAAGGTATATGACCAAAAGGCTTCCCAGTCTTGTATTGTTTTCTTAATTACTTAAGGGCCCTGAGCAGGGTTTTAGGTCTCCCCAGCTCAGTCAGGAGTGATATTCCGTAAGATTTGCGCCCATCTCCCTAGCTCCCCCTTGTGGTTAGTAGTGGCCACTGCAGCCATGTTGAGTTTCCTCGGGAGCCCTGGCTGGCACATGACACACCAAAAACATGATTCCGTCCAAGTATTCAGTGAACTGTAGGGTTTATTGGCTTGTTTACAGGAATATGGATGACCCAAAGACAGGTTCATCACTGAAAGATAGGTTCATCCCCCCCAAAATGGTGATAACTCACAAAAGTTACAACCCTGGTGTTCCCTACACAACTTGCTGAGAGGTGGTTTGCAGTTTGCTGGTTGTAGTCTCCTCTTCGCATACATAGGAGCCACTATCCCTCCTAAGTCATCATAGTGTGTATTTCCCATGAGCCATCCAACCTTCCCACTCTGGGGTACCACTGTGGGGCCTCCACGTGTCGCAGCAGTGGGGGGATTACAGTTTGGCCTGGCTCTAAGAGATGTACTCTGGTCTGCCCTCAGTGCTCTTTGAACCAGCTCCCCTTCTGACAATCCGGTCCAGTACCGTGCTCTTGTGCTTTCCACTGGCCAACCCCGATGTGATTATTTGAATTAGAAATGCCCGCCAGTCTCTGGCACTTGGACACTTGGCACCCAGCTGGTGGCAGTTTTGGGATATCTCGGTGATACCGAAATGCTGCAGGAAGTGATCACTGGGGATGGACTTTGAGATAAACCTTGTGTCTTGTACGTGTGCTGTCCCACATGCTAGTAGTCCCCATGCGAGCTCACGGCTTCCTGATCCTGCCATGATGCTCTATAACCCCTCTGGAACCTTACATCTTAGTCATAAGCAACAGAAGAGTAGAGAACAGCCAACACCCGAAAGGGGTCTGGGCTGAGCGAATGATCTAGTCTACTTCCTTGCAGGGAGAAATGGATGACTGCCCACCCCAGGGAGGAGCTTTGCCGCTTTCCTTGGCAGTTTTATTAGCTTCTTCCTGGGAACTGCTCATCATTTCTGTCTAACGCTCCCCTAGGAAGCGGCTTTACACAAACCTCACCGCCACACTGTCTGCTTTGCCACTCCACCATCCTCGCTGGGGTTGAACCAAGGTCCTAAGGCTCTGTGCCAGGTCTCGAGTGAATTAACCCCTAGCTTTCCAGTGACACAAGTTTACCTGGCCCTGGGAACTAGGTACCAAGCACCACCTCTGTCGTGAGTTTCTCCAGAGTGCCTGTCTTAGAATAGAAGTAGTATACACCTTTCCCATCAGAACATTCTCAAATCCAACGAGAACACAATCGATCCAGATCACTTTACACTTTGATAGCATTTTAACATTTAATAGAAACTATATACAGTAATTTCACTACATATTACATGGAGTCACCACAGGAACTTACATAAGTTAAAAGCAAGAATAACTAAGTAAGGAGAGCCCAGACCTGTGAGCTGCTTTTCTCAGTTACAGTTCACAAGGAAACGAATGGGCTTTGTATTGCCCAACTATGTAGAGCAGAGGAAAGGCTTAGATACAGGCCTTTAGATACAGCTAGCCAGACACTAAGGGCCAACGCCTGCCGAGCACCGTCTCGAGCACAGCCCGCCTGGACATCCATGTGGGGTTCTGTCCGTGGCTTAGGAGTCCCATTACAGAATGTCTCTCTCCCAGGCAGTCTCCAATATGCATTGTATCCCAAAGGCAGGGATCACCTCACATTCTTCCTTGAAAAAAAAAAAAATCCCAAAACTTATATACTAAATATTCATTCCACACAAACTTGGATTATGTTTGTCTATAGCGCTCTAAAGCCCCAAAGGAAGCAATGTGGTCTGAGTTGTCCCTGTTCAGGGAGAGATGATCAGAGATACACTTGTCTGAAGAATGGAAAGTTCAAATCCAAAGGCAAACAATTCCCAGAATGAATGTCAACTGATAGAAGTGGGTTCTGGTTTTCCATTCGCAGTAGCCAATCCACGCTGAGGGAATGCTGCTTTCTCTACACTTCGAGCTCCCTGGGATCTGCACCCATCCCCAGCCGCCTGCATCTGTCCCTATTAAAATAAATAAAGGCACTTTGGTTAGAGACTCCCTCCAATGGGCCTGACGCATGACTCTGACAGAGCAGAGAGATAAAGTAGCTAACATGCTGGTTGCTTCCCCAGGATACTGCTGATCCAAAGAACCAGAATTACTGAGGCTGTGAAACCAGAGAGAACAAGGGTTGTTTCTTCCAAATGAAATAGTCATTCTCTACTGAAGTCCAGAGTAGCTAATAAACCACTGGAAGACAGTTCTCTAGGCGTCTGCTTGAAACCAACAGCTACAGTGTATAACTGCTAGTCTTCAGTAAGAGCCATGGGTAACCTCCCATCCCTTGATTCTAGAATAGCTCGAGTGATGAACGCTCCCTTAAAGAGACAATGTATCTATCACCTTTCACTCAAACAAACGGATGCCCCCTCTTGAGGATTAAGAACCATTAGGAGTTCTGCGGTTCATCTGGAAAATTAGTACCGACAAGCATTCAAAAGCAAAAGAAGTTGTTTTATGCCTCTCTATCAGCTCCTGCCTCCAGCTTCCCAGCTGACTTCCCCGGTGACGGACTGCGGCTTGAAGTAAGGGGTGGAATAAGTCCTTTTCTACTCAAGTTGCTTTGGGTTGTGGTGTTTTATTAAAGCGGGTATTTCCATTTTATGGCATCTTGGGCACTTTTGCTCTCTACTTGGGAATCACGATACTCCCTGGAATTCATGCTAGCCAACGCCTGGCCTGGTCACTACATGAGGGAGCCTAGCTGACAGTCATTGTTAAAGATACCCACTGCGTCTCCGGCACTTTCTGTGACTGAATGATCTTCAAGAGTTAGCGAAGGATCAAAGAGCAATGGCGACGGCGGGCATGGCATGCCATCACCCACAACATCCAAGTCCTGGGGAAAAGAGAAGAGTCCGTCAGCAGCATCTAGGACATCAATAAGCTACAACTGACAATGTTCACCAAAGCTCAAGGTAACTCTACCCCCCCCCCCCCCCCCGCTTAGATCAGTGAACAAGATCAACAACAGTAAGAGCCTCTCTTAGCTCATTTCCACTAGGAAAGTCATGAAGTGAAAGAGCGACCACCGAGAGTCAAGGGGGAGGCTTAACAGGGACAGAGTCTGTTTAAACCGAGGGAGGAAAAAGATGCTAACAATGACTGCATAACACACTACTCAAGATCAATACCAATCAACTGTAAAGTATCACACAGGTTCTTTTTGTTTGTTTGTTTTTTGTTTTTCAAGACAGGGTTTCTCTGTATAACCCAGGCTGTCCTGGAACTAACAGTGTAGACCAGGCTGGCCTGGAACTCAGAAACCCGCCTGCCTCTGCCTCCCGAGTGCTGGGATTAAAGGCGTGCGCCACCACGCCCAGCATCACACATGTTTTACAGTGAACAAAGGCATCGCTAAGTGAGATGAACTGAGTTTGAACCCCAGAATCCACATGGTGGAGAGAATAGACTCCTAAAACTGCCCTCTGATGTGCACATAACACATGCATGTTCACACACACACAAATTAAGTGTAAAAGAACACTTTTAAAAGGAAAAATAAAGAGAAAATACAAGGCTGGCAGATTGGCTCAGTAAGTAAAGGCTAATGGCTTGTATTTAGTCACCCAGTGGAAGGAGAGAACTCGGATGCATGCCTTGTCACACACACTCACACTACACACACACACACACACACACACACACACACTCTCTCTCTCTCTCTCTCTAATTACAGTCAACACCTACGCTCCTGACTGAGGCATCCAATAAGAACAATCAGCCTATGGACAAAGTAACATGAAACCCTGCTGGAAAACACACTGGTGATACAAGACTGACCAACATTCACGGAGCAAGCAACTAAAGAGAGGACAGACCACAGAAACTCAGATGTTTCTGAATGGCAAAGACAGGATACTGTGGTTAACTCCAATCCCTAGAATGAGCAATGTGGCCTGAGGTCAGGCCTTGCTCTCTCTCTCTCTCTCTCTCTCTCTCTCAAGGCAGACAGACATTCTATACTGCACTACATCTCAGTGCCCTCTTCTTCACGCTCTACTTTGACATGGGTCTTACTAAGTTGACCAGGCTAGCCTGGAACTCACCCTGTGGCCCAGGCAAGACTTGACCTTAGGATGCTCTGCTTCAGCCTCCCAGGAGCTGGGATTAAAGGCCTGTGCCACCTGGCCGGGCTAAGCCTCTGAGTCTTACACTTAACATAGTTCAAGTATTCTGTTTAGGGGGAAAAAAAAAGGACATTATATTCTACACTCTACGCTTTGCATATGAATCAGCCATTCCCAGAGACACTGTGGAGTCAGCAGATCAAAAGCATCACTCCTGGCTCCTTCCTCAAACCAACACTGATTTAGGGCCCACATCGCTATAGTGGTTCAAAAATTATGGCAACCCAAGTTCCAAGCCATCTCGACAAATTCGGCTAATGCTTTTAAGCTCTAGCTAAGAAAGTAAAGGTGCCCCATGACAGAAGAACAGGCAAAGGGAGGGGAGCAGAAGGGACGAGGAAGCAGAAGGCTGGCAGGCAAAGAGACTTCAAAGTATATCATATGCCTATATGAGGCTGTCACAAGGAAACCATTCTACATAATTAGTATGTATCATAAAATCTTGGTGTGCTAATCACCAGGAATAGAAATCATAACCTTTTCATAATTAAGGGTTAGCACAGTTTAATAAGTTTTTAAAAATCTAAAACTTTAATCCTGACACTCAGGAACCAAAAGGCAGGTGGATCTCTCTGAGTTTGAAGCAAGCCTGGTCTACAGAGCAAGACCTTATCTAAAATAAATCAAACAAATAAATAAAAAGCCAAACATATTTTTAATTGGGGGCTGGAAAAATAGCTCAGCAGTTAAGAGTTTCCAGAGAACGCAGGCGCAGTGCCCAGCACCCACACGGCGCTCTACACAGAACTAACTCCACTCCAGGGGATCCGACACCTCTTTTGACTTCTTAGGGCACCGGGTCATGGACACGGTACGCATATGTGCAGGCCAAACACTGATACACATAAAATAAAATTGAATCCTTAAAAAAAAAAATTAAGTCTAAAGCCAAGCATGGGAATGCTTACCTTTAAACCCAGCACTCTGGAGGGAGGCAGAGGCAGGCAGATCTCTGAGAGTTCAAGGGATATGTAATGTATCCTTTCTTTAAAATGCCTTTAAAAACAACAGCAAGTAAACAAACTGCTCAGTGCAAGCAGGAGGAAAGAGACAGCCACATTGCCCACTATCCACTACAGACGTCCACTGGACACAGCTCTCGGCCCACAGAAGCCCACGCGCACACCACCAAGACAGTGCTCACTTTGTTTCCTGCAATTTTTCTTTTTAAAGCTTGGGGTTGGTGCCAGCTCTTTCTACCCACAGGTACATTATATAAACAACGTCTATTTGTGAGAATGCCAGGACTGAGTGGTCAAGAGAATCTTGTCCACTGGGCAACTAGAAAATGTCTATTTTGAGTGGGAAGGAAAAGCAAAGGTAAAGAGGTAAGTGCAGGTAGGAAACCCACTCTGGGCACTATCACCGTAAACTGGAAAAGAAACCCCCAATACCCAGCTCTGCCCTATGGAAAGGGCGACGCTAACGCTAAGCTTCCCCATCACTGAGCAGTCAAACTCTCTAAAGCCATATAGGAAAGTGCTTAAAATGTTAGGCCAGTTTGGCCTTAAAATAATTACTCCAAATTCATAGCTAAGAGATTTACAGACTATATCCTAAGCTGCCAGACTCCCAGAGCAAAAGGAGACTGGCATCATCTCTCTCCAAACAGCAGGGGAAAAGTAGGTTTGTACAGGACACAGCCTTCCAGGGACCTCATCCCCTGGAAGCAGTGACTACAGAGGTTTTAAGCGCAGGCCGTTTCTCGAGATGGGATTCATAGTACACATCATTTGCTCCATCAAGTACCTCCCAAAAGAGCTCACGGAGAGAAACACGTGTTAATCCTGCAGAGGATCCAGGTTCAATTCCCAGCATCTACATGGTGGCTCACAACTGGCTATAACTTCAGTCCCAGGAGATCTAACCTCTTCTGACCTCTGATGCCAGGCACACATAGGGTGCACATACATACATACATGGATACATACATACATATATACATACAACAAAACACACACATTTATAAAACAAACTTTTAAAAAAGAAAAAAAGGCATCAAATGCCAGCTTTTTAAAGTCGTGGTACAAGCTGGGTTTCAGGAAGCAAGCAAGTAAAGAAATGCTCAGACCCCACTCATAAAAAAAGAAATGCTCAGACCCCACTCATAAAAAAATGCTCAGACCCCACTCATAAAAAAAGAAATGCTCAGACCCCATTCATAACAGCATCAAAAACACTAAATTAGAATTGAACCACATAAAGTCTGAAAACTCAATAAATTTTGTAATAAAATCTGTCAAAAATAAAACTTTTTAAAAAGGGTCAGCAAAACTGCTTATCCACCA
Organism: Mus musculus; assembly: GCF_000001635.26. Classification (NCBI taxonomy): domain Eukaryota; kingdom Metazoa; phylum Chordata; class Mammalia; order Rodentia; family Muridae; genus Mus; species Mus musculus. The sequence continues at coordinate 98,524,005 of NC_000081.6, forward strand.
GAAGATGTTTAAAAACCACCAAAACAAATACAAATCATGTTTTTTACTCATCTCATTAGAAAGTATGGTACCAACATCCTCAGTAATGATAGGTGCTGCATATAAACACCTTGATAAAAAAAAAAAAAATCACTTCCAAGTTGTGCTCTACGAATCCCATCCCTGAGAAACAAAGGAGGCCAGGCATGGGGGTTCATGTCTCTAACACCAACACTTATGAGATATGGATCACGAGTTCACGTTCAACTCAGGCTACAGAATTAGGTTTTGTCTCAGAACAAAAAGTCTGGGGAGGAGAAAGGTAGAGCACAGAGTGTAGATAGATGGATAAACAGGCACAGTCAATGCGTTAGAATCACATCACCCTCTAGGCTGAAAACAGCTAACTATTCTCACCACTAGTAAACAGGGCCTTCTGTCAAGGGCCAATCAGAGCAGAGCTTCTCTAACTTACATCACTGAACTCCAGTGGTAAACTCTCAGTGGGCTGAAGCTCGGCAGCACTCAAGTACAGATCCATGGGGCCGGCTTCCAGATCGTCTGGCACAGACAGTACCTGCTCGGGCTTATACATCTGAGGAGGCAACTGGAAATGCAGAGGGCAGCAGGGATCCTCAGAAAGGCTTACAGGAACTGGTTTGTTGCAGGGGACCTCTTCAGATCCCTGGCAGCATTTGAAGAGAACCTGATTTGTATCCTGACAGATATCTACAGAACAGTTAAGGAAAATAAACCAGGACCCATTGGAAGAACACAGTACAGGAGTCTGCGATGTCAAACACAAGTCTGACGATGCAGAAAACTACTACATTTTTACTGAAAGCCAACTGCAGGAGTTATTTTTAGTTACGGCTGTAAGTGTAATTTTGTGCACATAATTTTAACCCTATCAATAATTTATAATTCACTCCCAACTCTTTTCCAGGACTCTAGCCATTTAAACTAGAGACAGGAAGTGTCAAGTGGCAACAACTTACCAAGGAACATACATTGACAAGAGAAACCCCATATAGAAACTAGTACAAACAGCTTGTTGCAGAAGCAAGTACCATCCTCTTCCAAGAGTCAAGAGATACAATTTTGTTTCTGCTTATAAGCCTGCAGAAAACTTTAATGTTTGTTTCTAATACCATGAAAAACTCACTACAAACCCAAGCCTGAACTTGGCCTGATCATCGGACTGCTACCTCTGAAGTGCTGTGTTTTTTAAATTAAGCTGACACACAACAGGTTTCCACTATCCCCCTACTCCACATTTCTGCTTTAGTATCTCCTGTTCTATTGCAGTTTCCATGTCACAGCATTCTTTCCGCCTTAATATCTTCCGTGTTACAGGAGTCTCCAATCTCCCCTCCAGCCCACTACATCAGGGCCCTTTGTAGTTCTCTGGCCTTTACCCAGCCCAATCACATTAACCTTCATCTTTAGAGCCCAAGACTTTGTATAAGCATTTATATGTTAAAAGCAGTTCCTCTAAAACAAGTGTGGTAGCTACACCTGCAATCCCAGTATTATGAGGCTAAAAAGGCAAGGCATTCAGGCATCAGTATAATAATTAACTTCAAATATTTCATTAAATGGAATAGGGGAAAACAAAAACAGAAACAACCTTTTCCTTTCCTACCAAAGACCCAGAGGGGGTTCTCCCCACCTCTTCCTATCACTATTTTGAGGGGAGGGGACTATCTTTACTATTCTATCCACTCCTGGACTCAAGCAATCCTCCTGCCTGTCTCCCAACTATGTAGGATTACATTAAAGACAACAAGCTAAACTAGAAAAATATTTTTGACTTTTAAATATATGCAAATGAAATCCAAAACTATACAGGTTGCATAAAAATTCAATAAACATCACAACTTTCGTAGTCCATCAACACGTGGTTCTATGCCAGAGCACAGTGCACATTGGTTCAAATTCACAAGTAGAAAGAATAGAGAATTCATGTTCCTGGGGAGAAAAAACTCCGGTTTTTTTTCAAAGTTTCTAATTTGAGTAAGTTTAAAGCCTACAAGTTAGGGCACTAACAATAATACTGCACAAAAACTCACAGTAGAGACTCATGTTCGGGGCAGAAAACCCACAGTAACCCTTTTCTCTTGGTAACAGATTTAACACATAACTTAATGAACAAAAGCTCAAGCTGTCACCTATTAGTATATACGGAAACTGTGGGAGCTCATTAAGACTGTCATCAGCCTTCACATCCGTCACCAATGACTCAGCTGTTTCTTCAGCTCCCCGCCCCTACTTCATCTACCCCAGACAGGATTTTGCTGTAGCCCAGGCATGCCTCAAATTCCCAGTGCTACAATTACACAGCTGGGTCCCACATCCAGACAGATGTTTCTTTCTAATGAATTGACCATTACATTTTCAAATTTCTGAAATGGCCAACAGACCATAGAAAGACATTTATTTAGGCGCCTGCTTGAAACCAACAGCTTCAGAAAACTGCTGGCCTTGATTTAGGGCCAAAGTAACCAGGATCTTGAGTGAAACTGACAGAGACCATAATCACCCTGACTTAACCAGAGGCTCAGAACCTAAACACAGGGCTGTAAAGATACGGGTAAGGCAGTGTCTGGTCATTGGGAGAGACTGATTGGAGCAGCGCACATCATCCACAAAGGCTAAGCACCTCTGACTGGAACGAGTGGTGTGAGCCTAAAATTGAGAAAACAAATACAAATAAACCCCCCAAAAAAACATATAACTATGATATTATTCAGTTATACAAGGAAAGTCAATTCGTACAAAGTGGAAAATGTAACATTTAACAAACCCAACCACCAATACTGTAACCATGAAACCTTATATATACAGAATGGAGTTAATCCTAATCCTAAAACTACCTCTCCACACAGTACAGTGATATAAAGAGCAGTCTGTCCCTTAACCAGGAATTATCTCTAAATTGTAAATAGCTTACATTAACTTTATATGGCCATAACTGGCTTATTCATAAGCATATAACACCTGCATGATGATACCTACAAAGTTTCAGGGCTCCTTCAGGTACCTTAGAGTCTATCCCTCAGAGGTAAGGAGGAAAGACACTCATGCTTTTTTTTTTTTTTTTTGGAATTGTTCCAAAGGACAGTTTATTAGGCAGCAGCTGGGAAATCAGTGGTTAGACTTGGCCACACACTCCAGTTCATCTTTCTTCTTGATGGCACAGGAATTGGAGGAGCCCTTGGCAGCATTAATGAACACTCATGCTTTAACTAGGCACTGTGGTCAATGTATCAATCTTAGCCAAGGCAGAGACAAATCTGAGAGGCCTGGTCTACACAGCATGTTCCAGGACAACCAGGGGGCTACATAGTGGGAACCTGATTCAAACATCAAGTGTTTTGGTAGTACTAGGGAATAAATCCTGAGTCACACACATATGCTCCAACACCAAGCTAAATCCCCAGTTCAACTAACTTAGCTCCTAGCAATGAAGCTTTCTGGAGTGGTAGCTGCAACCTCAAGCATGCTACGCAAATGACTTAAGAAGCCCTAAGGTTATGACCTACCACCTCAGTCACCACTGCAGCTATTACAGCTGTCCAAGCCCAGCACTTCTGGGCTCTGTGAGGGTCGGAGCACTGAGGAGGAAAAACCCACCCAACTGTGCCCTGCACTGTGGCGCAGACAAAATAAACTGGAATCAGGAGAGAGCCAGCCACCAAGATGCTCTGCCACCTTCTCAGCCACATTGCACTAGAGCCTCTAACACCCAGCCCACACCACCTGCACCGGGGGCTGTTTACACCGGCAGTTCTTTTCACAGCCACACAACTGACACACAGGTGAGGAGGCCTCAACAAATACAACAAAAACAACGGTCATGGAATTATTCTGTCAGCCTTACTATGACGTTTAACTGCTACTATTCTTGCAATTTATCTTTAATCCCACCCCACCCCATTTAATCTGCTTTGTTTTTCAGAACAGGATTTCCCTGTGTAAGAGCCCTGGCTGGCCTAGAACTCAAAGATCCATCCTCCTGTCTCTGCCTCCAGAATGCTGATTAAAGGTGTGCCACCACGTCCAGCTTTCTTTACTTAATTCTGTGTGTGTGAGTGTTTTGCCTGCATGGTTATCTCTGTGTGTGCAGTCTGAGAAGCCAGAAGAGGGACTGGAGTTACAGCTGGCTGGAGTGGAGTGTGGGTTCATGAACTCAAACCTGAGTCCTCTGGAAGAGCTATCAACCACTAAGCCGTGTCTCCAGCCCTTTACTATTCCCTTGTGTAAGCGCGAGCTGGTTTCAAGCTTCCTGACTGCCTCATCCTCCCACAAAGCAGTGAGGTTACAGACAAGCACGCACCACCACACCCAGTTTGCTTCTGGTATTTTTTTAAGCTTTCCAAACTGCATGAGTAAAACTTTTGCCCATTTTCCAAACTAAGGACTTCCTTAACAAAAGAAGTTAGGAATCAATGCCCTAAGCCCTTCAATTTGAATACTGAGTTCTGCAAAGCTTCCTACTCAGGCACAGGCTGACTGACAGAGAACAAAGCCTGGACTCACGTCTTGCTGACATCCAGGTAAGTGCTTTTAGTACAAGCTGGATTTCAAAGCCAGAACTGCTCGTGGTATTTTTTTGTTTTTGTTTTTGTTTTGTTTTGTTTTCCGAGACAAGAGTTCCTCTGTGTAGCCCTGGCTGTCCTGGAACTCACTCTGTAGACCAGGCTGGTCTGGAACTCAGAAATCTGCCTGCCTCTGCCTCCCAAGTGCTGGGATTAGAGGCGTGTGCTGCCACCAGCTGTGGTGTTTTGATGATCTTATCAATGAATCGAATGTGCACACACAGAGCTCACAGCACATCTAGAATAAAACAATAAATTCCAGCATATTTGCAAATTACCTGTTGAGCAGCCCCATCGGTGGCCAGCATTCTGCGTTCCTTCAGCTGCCTGTGTAGTAAGGCTTCTACTCCATAGCGTTGACGGTATCGCCTAAGACATTTTAGTCGCTTTAAATTCTCTCTCTCTTTGGCCAAAAGTCCCTCAGGGCCAGTCAGGAGACTACTACCTAAAAAGTCACCAAAAAAAAAAAAAAAAAAAAAAAAAATCAAGTTTTTTTAAACAATTTCAGTCTATCTGGCCTTGAGTTCACAACAAACTCCCTAGCCTCAGCTTCTCAAGTACTGGATAGGACATTACACAGTCACCATTAGAAAGGCTACAAAAGCCAAGGTGTAACTTGTAAAGAACTCAAGAATGCTTTTCCAGTTTAAGTAAACAGAGACTTGTTAGCTGTAAGACCGGCAGATTCGACTCCATCTAACTTGCCTAAAGCCTCGTGCTCCACTTTCCGGTTGTGTAAATAGCGGCGCTTCTTCTCTTTGAGCAGGTGTTGGAGTCTTTTAAACTGATCAATGTACAAAGACTGCAAACGAATTAGCTTTTCTCTCATAATAAGAGCCACTTCTTCAGCTGTATAGACACCAGCATGTCTGGAATAAAATGATAAATTCAACAAAGCATTAAAAAAAAAAACCAGTAATGAAGATAAACATGATGACGTGTGCCAATAATTCCAGCACTTATTAGAAGTCGAAACACAAGGACCAGGAGTTCAGGTCTGCCTGGACTAGGTAGCAAATTCAAAGTCAACCTAGATATAAAACCCTATCTCAAAAACAATAAAAACAACAAAACATTAAAAGGCTGAAAATAGCCTCAATTTGTATTTAACAAAGTCAACCTGAATTGACACATTATCCTACACAGGAATATTTTCACACAGCTTTTACTAAGATATTATTTTTATTTCTTTATTTTTAAAGAAATAAAGAGGGCTTGGAAGCATAGCCTAGCTCAGTGGCAAGTACTTAGCATGGATAACAAGGCCCTTGGTCCCATCTTCAGCACTAACAACAAACCAACAACTACAACAAAAAACAATTTTTTTCTTACTTATGTATATGCCACCGGCCTGTGAGTGCAGATGCGGTTCTCAGAGAGCCTGGAACTGGAGTTACAAATGATTTGTGAGTGCTCCCATGTGGGTGTTAGGAACTGAACAGATTCTTTGTAAGAAGAAACAGGACAGGGCTGGAGAGATGGCTCAGGGGTTAAGAGCACTGACTGCTCTTCCAGAGGTCCTGAGTTCAAGTCCCAGCAACCACATGGTGGCTCACAACCATCCGTAATGAGATCTGACGCCCTCTTCCGGGGTGTCTGAAGATAGCTACAGTGTACTTAAATATTATAATAAGTAAATCTTAAAAAAAAAAAAAGAGAGACAGGACAAAGAGAGATATATCTTATTATTTATACATTTAAAATGAGTAGATGGCTGGGCATGCTAGTGCATGCCTTTAATTCAACACTCCAAAAACAGGGCTGTTTTTATTCTGAGGTTAATATAAAGACTGTTTCCCGCTTCTGAGTTAAGTAATTAAAACTTGTAAGATTAACTTTGGGCAGAGGCAGGCAGATCTCTGAGTTCAAAGCCAACCTGGTCTACAGAGTGAGTTCCACAGCAACCAGAGCCACACAGAGAAATTCTGTCTCACAAAACCGGTGTATAGAGCTCTGGCTGGATGCTAGGACCCTTTTCTTCCCCCACTTCCCCTAGGGCCTCCCCAGGACCCCCCTTTTTTTGTTCCCAACATATAGTGTGTGCATGTGTTTACCACGCACTGTTGAAGACAAACACTATCTAACTGCTAAGATGATTCAAAAACTAAATACAAGGGAGAACAAAGCCTGAGTTTGGTCAGCCTGACTCAAACACCAAGTTCCAGGTCAGTCAGAGCTACACAATGAGACCCTGCTTCAAAAGGTCAGAGATTTTGGAACAGGGAATAATTTGCTATTTCTAAACTCTTAAGATGACCAGGGGTTAGAGTAGAACTTAACATATAATTAAAATTTGAGTTTCTAAATCAGTTTTCCTTTATTAGGCATGAAACCAAAGCCAACTATTGAACACTTTTCTTTCCCATTTAAAGAATCATAACCATGGAATTTTGCAGCACGCGTCTAAGTATAGATAGCTCGTTCTTTCTGAGATCTGGAGCGGACGATTACCTACTTAAGTCCACTTTCTCCTCTCTAGCCAGCCAGCCAGCACCTTTCCGGCTCCCTCTTGTTCCTTTGTCAAAGGCTGTTCCTCCCTAAACCATCTTAAGGGCAAGACTCAGTTCCCAGTTGTCAGACTTCTGCCAAACAATCAAGAAATCTTGCCTTGGAGCAAAATGGTGTTGAACCGTGACACTTAAACCCACCCACATGTATTAATCAACCCCATGCCACACTACATTCTACATACTAACTATATAACGTATGCAAAAGCCTTATGTGGAGTTACAACTTACTTCAGGGGATCTTCTTGATCACTGTCTATGCTATCGGCTTCACTGTCAGGGTCACCTCTCCATGTCTGATCCACAGTGATGGGTTCCTGGTCCCCATCACTCCAGCTGTCTTCATCTGAGGCAAGGAAGGGAAGAGCAGCCATTAAGACTTCCCACCTCTCTAACTCCACAGCTGAGGCTGCATGGCTTAAGAGTTCAACCTGAAACCTTAAAATTCAAAGCTTTTAACTTTTTAAAATTTTAACACAAGGAAAGGTCACCGGGTTGGGAGAAATAAGCTAAACAAACTCTAAATGTAAAACCAGCCGCCCTGGCTCTCACCCGGTTCCCAAACACTGAAGTGAGCCACACTCACTCGCAAGCACCCTCCTTTCTCGCCCCAGGAGAGGATCCTTACCCAGTATCCGGCTGGCTTCACTGCGGCTGCTCTCTGGGGTCTGCGAGCCCAGCTCTGTTTTAGCGTATGAGCTCAACTGGCACAAGAGGGTTTCACCCATAGGGCCTGGGTTGCTCTTCTTCATTTGAGCATGAAGTGCTAGGGCATTTCTTCGAGCATGTTCGGCACAGAAAGACACCCTAAGGAGACAAAACATTAATATTTAATAGGTCCTCTCTTAGAAAGGATCCAACAGAGTGGGCGGTGGTGGCACACGCCTTTAATCCCAGAAAGGTGCTGGGTGGCTAGAGAGGAGGCAGAGGCAGGCGGATTTCTGCGTTTGAGGCCAGCCTGGTCTACAAAGTGAGTTCCTGGACAGCCTGGGCTACACAGAGAAACCCTGTCTCAAAAAAACATAAGTAAGTAAATAAATAAATACCACACACACACACACAAAAAAAGTTAGCAGTATCTCACAGAAAATCAGAGCTGCTTTTATTTTTCAAAATTATTTCTGGAAACACATTTTACTATCAATCCACTACAGGCACACACGCTTCAAATCTAGAACTAGCTGTTTACAAATTACCTAGTAAAGCCATATTTTTGCACAAATTAAATACATATATGATTAAAAAAAAAACTATGATGCCCCTTCCAAAACACACACACAGTGTGCCCATTACTTAACAAGGCTTGGCAAGTGAGTCAGCGCTCCAGCATGAAGAATTAACTTAGAGTGCCAATTCAGTGACTCAGCAAACAGAAGGGCCTACCACCAAGGCCAGACAGACCACCTGAGTTCCATCACCCCCCACACAGCAGAAAGCTACCCTCCGACCACGTGTGTGTGGCAGCACGTGAATCCTCATAATAGATGTTTAAGGAAGAAGACTTTAGAGCTGCAATCCCAGAACTCCAGAAGCCGAGGCAGGAGAATTAAGGGTTAAAATCAGTCTGACCATAATCAGAACTCAAAACCTTAATTTTTCCAGCAAGCGATTAACTAAATATCTCTCCCTCAAATGGCCTTCCAGTTCTCATTATTGGCGGGGTGGGGTGGGAGGGTTGAGACAGGGTTCTGTTTAGCCCTGGCAATTCTGGAATTCAATGCTTTTACTAGGCTGGCCTGAACTCCCAAGTGCCAGGATTAAAGGCCTGCACCACTGCTGCCAGCATCATCACCTCTGAGCATTTGAGTGTTTTGACCTGCCTCCCAAAGAGTGAATATCCTTAATACCTTTTTTACAAACACACGACCTAAAACTCCGCAGATACGACCAACTCTACACATCATGTTCCCCTTTGCACTTTAAAACTGAAGGCAGGGGACAAGCATGTGGCACCAACATTCTCCCACTCCAGTTCCAGGAGACCCAACGCCCTCCCCTCAAGCATGAACGTGGTACACCAACACACATGCAGGCAAACACCCATACACATGAAAGTTCTTTAAAAAACCATAAAGGGTTGCCAAAACTGTTCCAAGCAAGGGCGAGACTGTCTCAAAAGAGGAGCCGGGGGTGGGGGAGTCTGTGACTCTGCAAGCCTAGCTTAACCTTCTGTCTGTCCTTCCGTACCAGGAGGTACTAAAACCGACTCCAGCAAATTGGCCTCTGACCTCCCCACGTGTCCCTAACCACACAAAACAAACTACCAACGGGAAATAAATGCTTCGAAATGTAATAAAAGTCTAACGGTAGGAGGTTTGGGCGTTGAAGCAGGCTCGGTGATACAACCTGTGCTTGGCGTGCATTGAAAAGTAAGAACGACTCTCGGAGCCCGAAGGCACCCATATAACCCACGCCTCTCCACGTACCCATCTTTCTTCTCGGGCTTTGGGGCAGCACTGGGGCACCTTTTTCCATTCTTCGTCGAGACGTAACTACATTGTTTGAAGGGTGCATTCTTGTCTTCAAGAATGTGCTTAATGCAGAACTCCTGCCCCTCCAGCCGCGGCTGAGAGCACGGGCGGTGAGTGAACGAACAGGAAAGGGGCTCCTGCGACCTGGGCACTGGGGTGATCCTCCCCCGATTCGTTGGCAAGACGTGAATCCGAATCCTGTTCATGCCAAAACCTGCGGGGAGGGCGGTCACACGACAGATCGAAACGGCCTTAGCCCGGCCACGAGTCCTGGTTGCGTGCTCCCGCGGCCGCCCTCCAGCCTCCCGTCACCGACCCGCCCGCCGCCCGGGCCCCTACCACGTTGGCCGAATCTCCGCAGCAGCAGACCGGAAGCGCGGCGCCTGTCCCACGCGGCACCACTGCAACGGCGCGGCACGCCCCGCCCCCACGCCCCGGCTCGCCGCCTTTGTCCCTGGCCGCCTCAGCGCTCACAGCCCCGACCCGAGCGCCTTGGCCGTCGTCCTACAAGCGCCATCTTGTCCCACGGCTCCCGGCACCGGAGAACCTGGCTCCCCGAAAGCCTAGCAACCAGAGAGGCTCCAACGCTGCAGGAGACGACGTGCCGCGCTGAGCTGACAGAGAAGGCGAGCAGCGCCTAACAGCAAAGGAGAAGCGCCCGGCACGGCGCCATCTTACCTCCCCCACCGCGCGGCACCGCGCAGCTTGCCCTCTGGCTGCTCCGCCTGCTCGGAACGCGACCCTAGACGCTGATTGGTTGCTGCGCTGAGGGTGCTGTGCTCCTATTGGTCAGAACTAACACTAGCCTGTGGAGGGCGGGACAGTGAGAGACTCCACAACGGGAGTGGCTGAAGTGAAGTGTCTGTCAGAAACTCGGCCGGTGAGTGGGCCGTCGGAAAGGCGGGCCACCGCCAGTCGCCGGATTCGGATATTTTTCCATCTGAAGGGTTCGTCTTCTGGTGGCAGTAGTCTCCAGTCTTCTCGGGCAGCTACTTCTTTACCGTCCCTACACAGCAGAAGAGTAGACATTGGGGTGGCTGGAGAAATGGCACCGACTGCTCTTCTAGAGATCCTGAGTTCAATTCCCAGCAACCACATGGTGGCTCACAACCAACTCTAACGGGATCCGATGCCCTCTTCTGCAGTGTCAGAAGACAGGGACAGTGTACTCATATGAATAAATCTTAAAAAAAAGAAAAGAAAAAAAGTGGACGGTGGCTGACCGTGTTTTCTGTTTACACATGAAAAGGTTTTATTAGTTTTCTATGGTGACCAACCAGTTCATTTAATTTTTTTTTCTTGGTCATTTCATGTAAACACTCGAACTCTTTCTATCTCATGAATCATATATATGTACTAATTAATTTTTGTAGAGCAGCCCTAAGAGGTAGACATTATTTTTTAGGTAGACATTATTTACAGATAAAGTGATGGAAAATCAAAATGACTTCTGGCATAGCGCATGCTTCTCAACGCCCTGCCGAATAGTGTATTATAGAAACAGGCTATTCCGTTTTCACGATTCTTTAAAGATTCCAACCACACCTATAGAAATCCGATGGCTCTCTGCCTTATTCTCTTCTTCTTCTCCCCCCCCCCCCGCCCCCCTTTGGAGACAGGGTTTCTCTGTGCAGCCCTGGCTGGCCTCGAACTCAGAAATCCGCCTGCCTCTGCCTCCCAACTTATTCTCTTAAGAGAGTATCTCCCACTTGGTAGTGGTGGCAGACTCCTTTAACCCCAGCACTGGGGGGGGGGGGGGGGGGGGGAAGAGTAGAAGCAGGCAGATCTCCGAGTTCGAGGCTAACTTGGTTTACAAAGCCAGTTCCAGGACAGCCAGGGCTGCACAGAGAAACCGTGTCTCAAAAACAAAAGATGAAAAAGCCACCAGGTACGGTTACGGTAGGTAGCACACACCAGTAATCTGAACACTGTGGAGAGAGGCAAGGGGGTCTCTGTGGTCAAAGACAGGATCTGGACTTGTCTCACTGAACCTGGAGTGCACCATTTTTAAAAACTTATTTGTGCCCGGCATGGTGGCGCACATGCCTTTAATCCCAGCACTCGGGAGGCAGAGGCAGGCAGATTTCTGAGTTCGAGGCCAGCCTGGTCTACAGAGTGAGTTCCAGGACTCTGAGTAGCCAGGGCTACACAGAGAAACCTTGTCTCAAAAAAACAAGGGAAAAAAAAGAGTTACAGTGGTTTGGTGTCTCTTCACACCAATAAGAATTCAGGTACATGCGTACATGATGTAAACTCTCCCATTTAAAAATAAGAAAAATGTTCACCAGCTACTGTTCCTATTGCTGTGCCTAAGACATGATCTCCTTATACAGCCATCTTGCCTCAAATAGCTACTCTCCTGCCTCAGCTTCTTTTTTTTTTTTTTTCCGAGACAGGGTTTCTCTGTATAGCCCTGGCTGTCCTGGAACTCACTTTGTAGACCAGGCTGGCCTCGAACCCAGAAATCTGCCTGCCTCTACCTCCCAAGTACTGGGATCAAAGGTGTGTGCCACCACGGCCTGGCTCTGCCTCAGCTTCTTTAGTGCTGGGTGGAGGGAAGCTGGAGACAGGTGGATCCTGAAGCCTGCTGGTCAGCCGAGCTAGACTGCCAACTCCAGCAAGTGTGTTGTCAGTCCCAGATCTCTACTCTCTTGAATTTTGTCTGGTTAGGAATCTCTCCACAGCAAACTGACACTCAAGCTTACAGGTGACTTTTTCACTTTGTTAATTCAAATGAAGCCTCTAGGCTCTGTCTTATAAGACTATTGTGTAATATCTAACACATTGAATCTCTTCCCTGTCCAGAGAGATGCCCCCAGACTGGCCTCAAAGTCATGGTAATCCTTCTGCCTCAGCTTCCAACTGCTGGAATTATAAGCAGGAGCTACCCTGTCCAGCAACTTGTGTGTATGTGTGGGCACACTCACAGGTGAGCTTGCCTTTGCTTGTCACTATGGAGACCAGATGTCATTAGATTTCTAGTGTCCTCTGTTTCTGGAGCTTGCGGTCTAGCTGGTTAACCAGCAAGCTTCCAGGACCCAACTGTCACCAGCACTTAACCCACTGAGCCTTCTTTCCTAAAAATATTTTCTAGCTCTCTATATTCTTTATTTCCCATTTTTCTCAGTTGCTCTTTCTTGGTGTCATTTGAGTTTCTTGTTCATCTTCTCCCACCCTCAAGTTCTGAACTCTTGACTACTTTCTACCGTCTCTCTTGGTTATCTTAATGTTCTATCTCATTCATAAACTGATGACTCCCAAGTAGGTGCCATCCTTGCTTAGATGGCATCCTACCGCAGTCTGTTCAGTCGACCTCGCCATGAAATGTCTACATGAAACTTGAGATTTAATATTAAGGCTATTTCCCTGTTCCTCCTCCTGTTACCATAAACAGTAACTCTATCCTTCCAGTTGGTCAGTTCAATCATGGAGTCATCCTTGACTTGCCTTCTACCTTAGAGTAAATCCCACTGACTCTACTGCCAAGATACAGTACAACTCTCATTACTTTCAACACCTGTGAGCTCTCTGGAGCCGCCCTTCTCTCTTAAGTTGTTGAGAGCCTTCACCTGTGAAGCTATTCCATATAGCACCCAAAGGAACATTTCATAACCTAAATTGGGTGAGAATTCTGTTACTGGAAACCTCCCAGTGCCCCCTACAGTTCATCTGCTTTTAATTTAAAAGAATTTTGCTTATGAATGTTTTGCCTGAACCATGGACATGCCTGGTGACCACAGAGGTCAGAAGAGGGCACCCCGTCTGGGATGTTAACTACGAGTTATAGGTAGTGTAAGCCCATGTGAGTGCTGGGAACTGAAGCCAGGTCTTCCGCACCTTTGCAAAAAGCCCCAATGCTTTAAACCACTGAGCCAGCTCTCCAGAGGCCCTAGGCCTGATTCCCAGCATGACAGCTCACATCCGGCTAACTCCATTCCCAGAATAGCTTCTTCCGGCCTGTGGCCTAGAGGACATAGGCAGACACATGTATACATGCAGACAAAACACTCGGAACACATGGAAAAAAAAAAAAAGCCAAATGACATGTTGACAGGCAGAAGGCTCAGGCAAGAGCTGAGTTTGAGCCCATCTTTGGTTAGAGTTACAACCAGTCCCATACAATGAGACTGCCCTCAAAATAAGGAAAGACCAGAACTCAATTCTTTTTCAATAAATGTTCTTTTCCCAAAGGACTGGAGAGATGGCTCAGCCCTTAAAAGCACGGGCTGCGTTTCCAGAGTACCTAGGATGGGCTACCAGCACTGACATGTAGGCTCAGGACTGTTAACTCCAGCTTTAGGGGGGGTGACACCCGCACAGACATAAAATAAAAATAAACTATTTAAAAGTCTCTTTTCCGTTTGATTTTTATTGTGTTTATTTGGATGTGGGGAAGCATATATATGGAGATTAAAGAGTAAAACCTGCAGGAGCCGGTTCTCTCCTTCCTGTGTATTTCAAGGAACTGGATGCCCTTTTTTTTTCTTTTTAAAGAATTACTTATGTGTCTGAGTACACTGCAGCTGTCCTCAGACACACCAGAAGAGCACATCGGATCCCATTACAGATGCTTGTGAGCCACCACGTGGTTGCTGGGAACTGAACTCAGGACCTCTGGAAGAGAAGCCGGTGCTCTTAACTCCTGAGCCATCTCTCCAGTCTTCTAGCCCTCCTCTTAATGTTCTCAAACTACTGGTAATCCTGAGGTTTGAAGTACTTGTGCACAGAGGTTCTTTTCCTTTGTGTAATTTGTAAGATCTTATATAGTATTCACAGCTTTTCCAAGTTTTGAATAAAAAGTCTACCAAGGGTTCAGCTGTGTCCTGACACACACTAAGTGAGAGGCTCAGTGTTGCTATATAGTACAGCTATTTTAACACTCCTCCAGGCACTCCTGCTAACTGTATAGTATAAACGTTTCTCCCTCTGCCTACAACAATATCCGTTATGCACCAGGTTCATTGTTAAAGTGAAATCTCAGATCTTTCCATCGGACTCAATATCCATAGAATATTTTGTGATAGGAACATAATACATAATACTATTGAAACCAAAGCAGAGTAGTAATGAGTCAACAAAATAATAGTTAAAGACTAGTTGAAGGACACGGAACATACAAACAAGGATCAGGTATTTTATCATTAACGTTTATTGATGGGATGGATAAATACAGATTGAGAAACATACTTGACAGCAAGATATCAAACTGATAGCCAGACTATAAAATGTATACAATATCCTTCTTTAAAATTTTTTTGAGTTTTTCAAGTTTTTTTTTTTTTACAAAGAGCCCTTATGATAATGGTCACTTCCATCCTATCATCATTCACCTAACAGCAGTAGAGATCCCAGGAGTAGCACCCAAAACTGAGGTGCCCCACGGAGGACAGAGGCGACAGCAGAATAATATGCTGAGCAGTACAAAAATCAGACAAAACAAAACAAAACAAAACAAACCTAAACCTCCCCACGAAATTGTACCTGAGTGACATAAACCGGTAAAGGTGTGTTACTTCGCTTTTTCATGTTTTTTTTTTCTTTTTGTTCTTTGGTCTGATAAGAAAATGGACAGTTGTGGAAAGTCAGGTAATACAGATCAGTTTCCAGTTCAGAACCCTAAATCACACCTACGTGAGTGAGGCTGCTGCACTGCTTTCCTTGGGTTCTTCGGCCGGCCAGACAGCCTTTCTGCTTTGTAAGTGACTTCATTATAGCCATCAGCTAATCACTCCCTCAGCATACACTGGCATCTCCAGATTACCTGACGGCAGACATACTTGCTCTGGCTTCAATTAACATGCTGTCAAGCATCCCTCTCGACATTCACATGGCAACACAAAACCCATGAGTTTCTCTTCATACAACCAGGAATACACACTCATAAAGGGAAAGCGTAGACACTGATTTTTATTAAATATTATTTTCCTTCCCCTTTCCATTGCCAAGTTCACGTTAACATCTTTAGAATACTAAAACGGAGAGCTCACCCACTTAGGAAACAACTGGGAATTTGGACCACTCCATCAGGTACCATCACAGTACCACTCTTCTTCCAAGTTTCCATCCACTGAGGAGTAAGAAAGAAATGACAGTGTGGTGCAGCGAGAATGCTTCCTAAACATCAAGATCGAAACCTCAATCAATGCCAAGACATTTGAGGACGTATGAGGGTCACTGAGAGCTCAGTGGAATGGTAGAAAGCTATTTCTCACCATCTGATGGGTTGCATAGACTGCTTAAGTTCTCCCATCTCAGGAGAATAAAACAGGAATTCCAATCTCAAGATGGTTTTGTTTCTCCCTTTTCCTAGCATGAGTATCAAAATAACTCATCAACAAAAGAAAAAAATCTTTAAAAAGTAATTAGTTCCCAAAATAATGGAAACGCATATATTTAGATTCCAACCATACTAGGATAGATAGGACCCCTCCAATTGCCTTTGTCTAGAAGCGAGGTGTGAGAGGTGAATTTTGTTGCAAAGGCTTCAGGAACCCCAGCAGTGATGTTACCATGATTTTGTTTCAATAATCAAATCTACTGCTGTTTGCAATTGGAGATATTCAATTTTTCTATCACCACTGGTGAACCTAATAATAATAGAGATATATAGGATACACTAAAGCAAACACTAAAATCATTTACAAGAAGGAAGAGATGCTGAGTCTCAGATACAAAAACAATGATTCATGAATGAGGAAAGTAGACTAATATTTAGGTATTTTCTAACCCAAAAGGCATAACTGGATACTTCAGAAGACCACACTGGCTTTAGGTTAATGATTCACCAGAGTTTAGCCAATAACACAGGTATATGCTAAAAGCCCTAAAGACAATCCACAGGTATTTATTTCTGCCAACGTAAAAGTCAAGCAAACTCTTAGGAATGAAATTTACAGAAGTTGAGGCTCCAAGCCTGCTTACCACTCGCATTTCTTCTTGACAGTTTAGATTAAAAGAAAAAACAAAGAGCCATGCTTACACGGCTGACTTTAGATATACAACTACTACTTCTCACCCCTTGAAAGTATGAAGGTAGGAGACACACATGGCTTAGAAGCCATATTTATACAGAAACTGGACAATATGCATGCTAGCTGGCAGGTATATCTGCTACGCCAAAATAATGCAATGCAGAAGTTCATGCAGAGCCCACGAGGGAGTTCAGGACCTACGCACTGACTTAGAAGCAGACACTGCATCTATCTATAGACAGTACCAGAAGGAACTAATATAGTAAGGTCTCAACTAATCAAACTCAGTGTTGAGCTACAGTAGAAGACCAGACTACAGCATGAAGTAGCTCTTTAGAAGACTCTAGTAAGCAGTTATTTCTAGTCCACTACAGAGTTCTAGGAAACTTAACAACAGGTTTACTGTGAAGAAATGCTATGACACCAAATATGACAACCTTTGTGCTAAGGGATTGCATGTGATTAGAAAACACGTGACATTAATGAGAGTGATTAAAAAAACAGTCCACGTCCCCAAATCAAATCATCACAGACAAAGATGCAAACTAAAAGGTACTTTTCCGTTTGGGAAGGTCAGGATGGAAAACAAAATCTCAACAAATACCAAGCCTAAAGTTAGTAATCATGATGACACATCTATCTTGCACAACACAGGAAATACCAAGAAAGAAATGTTACTTCAAAAGTTACACATCAAGAAATATCACTGGTTTATCAGCAAGGAGCTCCTTGTTGTGCACAGCAACGGCAGGCGCTGCAGACAACTCAAACATGCAGATTAAGAACCACAAAGTCACCGTAAGTAAGACATATTCCTTCCCATACATTCTCTCTCCGTTGGGCCAGTGTGTCAGCACTAGTAACTGCCTCAGTGTCTTTTCTAGTCTGTCCTTGGCAAGCAGCACCCGTACAACTTCTGTTTCCCTATGACTTTTAATGAAAAGATTCTGACTTCTCCCTAAAGACTACTTGGCATGACAGAAGCTTCATTAATTAAAACAAGAGACAAATTATTTTCATAGCACCATCTTATCCATACCCCCCAAAACCCACATATATGTGTGTGTACACATACACACACACACACATATATATGTGTATACATATATACACACACATACACACTCATGCAATGAACCAAATAACAGCAATGATCTGTGGCTAGGTAGCATTTTTCAGTCAGAAAGCTTGGCTTACAATTTTTATCTAGTCAGTATTTTTTCAAGATTTCCTTCATCAAATATATTTACTTCTAATGTCTGGAACAATCAAGGCCCATAACAGGATTCCTGATCCACTTTTTTAAAAGGACTTTAAGAATCTCTGTCTAGAATCAAAAGCCAGCCACTAAGAAATAATCTGAATACAACAGTGTCTGTTGGCTGGGCTTGCTCATGCATTATACCAATGCTGTGAAATTCAAGCTCTGACGCCAAACAGGCTGCACACTGCAGTTGTTTCCCACTAGATAAACTCTTTACATTCATAATGTAACTTAGACACCATGTCTTCAGAATTCCAAATCACAATTTCATTGTCTTTAGTATCTTAACCCCCTGGCTTCTCCCAGTCCTAGTAGCACACATGGTCTGGTCTTTTCAGACAGGACAAGCAAAGCATACCCTTCTTCCCTTCAGAGACCTGAGCTTTCTCGCAAAGCCCAACATGAAAAGACCCCATTCTGTAGGAGAGAGGCCGGCCTTGCTTTATAGGCTTCTTCCTCAAGCCCACCTCCATGCTGCGTTGAAAACACAAAAAGAAGTAACAGGGAAGTTTCCATACTGGCGCAGGAGTCAGGTCAGAACTAGAAGCGAGAGGGCTGCTACCACGCAAGCCTGCGGTGAAGGGAAGAGAGGACTCACACTGTCAATACATGTCTCTTCTTATTGTCAAAGCCAACTATCTCTCTAGTAGAATGCGGAGATGTGAAAATGGTTAAGAATGGGAGGAATAAAGTAACATGATTTTAAACACACGCGCACACGCATGCACACATACACCCACACACACACACACACAAGCACACACGCACTTTTAAAGATCTCAATACTTCAAGAGGCCTGAGCCTATTTCACTCTTGGCCAAGAGCCTACCCTCCCCCCCACCCTGCACACATTCCCACCCTCCCA
Source organism: Mus musculus (assembly GCF_000001635.26). Taxonomy (NCBI): domain Eukaryota; kingdom Metazoa; phylum Chordata; class Mammalia; order Rodentia; family Muridae; genus Mus; species Mus musculus. The sequence goes on from NC_000081.6 coordinate 98,542,663, forward strand.
CCCCCCCCCCACCAGTCACTGCTATGTTCCTCATACACACAGCAAAATCCCTTTCCCTCCCGATTATATAAAAAAAACTAAACATAACTTACTTTCTTTAAATTATTTTTTAAAAGTCTCTTAAAGATTTGACGTTTAAATACTTCCTCTCTTCTGATATGTTTAACACCAAAAGCATCCACAACCGCTTGATATGCCCTCCACATTTTAGTTCTGGCAAGAAGAGGGAAGATAACTACTCCAATCAACCTAGTTAGGATGAAGAGAGGCCAAGAGTAGAGTGTGTTCTTCATCCTTCACAGCTTCGACATAATCCCACCTCTCTAATACCAGCACGAACTGTAGATGTGAGGCAGCAGATCGAATAACTGAGGCCCTCCCTCCACCACCCGCCCACTTGTCTCAATAGCAATTTACTCCTTAGGTGACAGATTTCATAAGGGATGTAATTTTCGTAGTCTAATATCAGTAGTCAAAACAAAAAAACAAAACAAAAAAGTGTTTTTTGTTTTTGAAGTTTTTGCCTCTTTTTTTTTTTTTTCTTTTTTTCACTTAGGAAGAGGTGGAAGTGGTGGAGGGGGTTCTGATGGGAGGGGTGGTGGCCGAGGTTTGTCTGTAGTGCCAGATCTGGAGGAGATGGCACCAGCTCTGGGATTCATATATTCACCATAAGAGTGGACAAATTCAAATGCAGGGGCCTGTGTGGGCTGAACCCCCTGGGCACTAAGCAGGGAGTGGAGCATATTCACAGTGTCTTGATAATCTATTGACTGAGTTGCGTTGTGACCATTAGCCCCAGGAGGGCCTTTATCCAGTTTCATATGAGGAACTCGAGTTTTACAGCTAGGCTGTGAAAAGGGCAGGCCACTTGTGTCTGAGCTATGCCCAGGCAACTGGGTCATTGTAGGAAGGGGGGGGAAGGGGAAATTCAAGGAAGATTTAGTACTCTTGGCAATCTTGGCTGGATGATCAAATACTGCTGCCCCAGTCTCTTCCGGGGGACCCCTTTTACGAGTAGAGCTGGAAGAAGACAAAGTACTGGACAAGCTGTAGGTTTTGTGTGCTAAGGTGCTTGTCTGGCTGCTGTGTTTTGGATCACTTGGGCGTTTGCTCACGGGGCCGGCTGGCAGCTGTAAGTGAGAGTGCCTGTGTGAGTGGTGGTTGTGATGGTGGTGGTGGTTAGACGGGTGAGTCCTCTGCTTCTCCTTGTGCTCGCGGCTCTTGGTGACACTGTCTTCTATGGAATTGTGCTTATCCCCTGCAGAGTGAACTTTAATGCGCATCTTTATCTCCTCTGGCTTGGAAGAAACTGCTTTATCCCCACTGGCCACAGGGAGTCTCATTTTCAGAGCTGATTTGTCAGCCTTATCCAGAAAAGGACGTTCAGGGTTTTCTGAGCTCTCAATGGGCATTTTGAGAATAACTGAAGAATGGCTGTCGTGAGACAGGAGATTCTGGGCAGCATACGCATACTGTGACTTCACATTGGCCTCCATGTTCTCCAGCTGCCTCTTCTGAGCAGCCAACTCTTCCGCGTGCTTTGCACGGTACTCCTTAAGTGAAACCTTAGCAGATGGCACACTCTTGCTCGCCTGCTTCTGGGAACCAAACGCACTGGAACCATCCTGTTGCAAGGAATGATCAACGCCAATAAGTGCTAAACTCTCACTAGTCCGATGACCCTGGGCAGCTTCGAGTTTAAACGGAGGTTGGGAAGACAGCCACCGCTCGCCCTGCAACATATCCACACTAGTTAGACTGCTCGATGACTCCTCAGAGGAAGGCAGGGAAGGCACTGCACTTGTAGACGCAGTTGACATGCTCATTAATCCTGCGATAGTTGTGTCTGAAGAGGTCTGAGAAATCATATTGAGGATTGTCTGCTCCGACGTGTTTTCATCTGCTCCTCGGTCATCTGGCTTGGTTTTCATGGCAGCCTGGTACGCCTAGGACGAAGCACATAAACCTTCATGCCAAGCAATTTACTGAGCGGCAGTACAGGGAAACGTCAATTAGGGGAACTTTTCTGGGTGGCTTTGTGTTCCTTTTTGTTTACTGGAGGTGGGGATTTTGGTTTTTGTTCAAGACCAGGCATGTCTCAAACTCAGAGATCCTCCTGTCTCTACCTCTTGAGTACTTAAAGACATTCATCGTCACACCCAGAAAATAAAGCCATTCTTAAACATTCAGTATAACTACTTTTTTTGTTTGTTTTGGTTTGTCGAGACAGGGTTTCTCTGTGTAGCCCTGGCTGTCTTAGAACTCACTCTGTAGACCAGGCTGGCCTTGAACTCAGAAATTCGCCTGCCTCTGCCTCGCAAGTGCTGGGACTAAAGGCGTGCGCCACCACTCCCAGCTCAGTATAACTACTTGGAGGCTGCAGTTAGCCTTTTTAAATTCTAGAAACTTTGATGAGATTTGTATGAACATAAGAGATTAAGTACATGCTTTGAAGTCCATTTCTAACTCAAATCTTCTGGAGGCAACAATTCTCTATAATTCACCAGACTCAGGAGACTTGGTCTGAACTAATAAGAAATACGGGAAATTTCTATACATGGTGGTTCATGCTTGCAATCCCAGCACTTAAAAGGTAGAGGCAAAGGCAAGAGGATCAGAAGTCCAAGGTCAGCCTCTCTAACAGCAAGGCTCAAGGCCAGGTGGAGCTACATGAGACTGTCTCAAAAGAGCTGGGCGGAGGCTTTCTTCCTTCTTCTGAGTGCTGGTGATTGAGTGCAGGGCCTTAGGCAAGGTGAGGACTTTTCATCTATCTGATGCGATGGGAAAGGGAATGGCTATTACTCCCAAGACTAAAATATTTGCATTACAACTCCAGACTGAAGCCCATTTAAGAAGAAAACCCTGGGCTGAAGAGATGGCTCAGCAGTTAAGGAAACTTGCTACTGTTGCAGAGGACCTGGATTCTGTTCTCAGCAACTATAGCAGCTCACAACCACTTAAAACTCCAGTTCCAGAAGAGCTGACATCTCTGACCTCCACAGGTAGTACATGCACATAAATGTAGGCAAACACTCATACACAAAAAATAAATCTCTCCCCAAACCCCAGGTCACAATATATGTAGCCCCAGGTGGTCTCAAGCTCTCAGAGGTCTCTGTCTCCCAAGTGCTGGTATTAAAGACATGCAGCACCATGCCCAACTGTAATGATAAATCTTTTTAAAAAGAAAAAAGGAGCCGGGCATGATGGCGCACGCCTCCACTCGAAGGCAGAGGCAGACGGATTTCTGAGTTTGAGGCCAGCCTGGTCTACAAAGTAAGTTCCAGGACCACCAGGGCTGTCCCTGTCGCTGTCTTCAGACACATCAGAAGAGGGCATCGTATCCCATTACAGATGGTTGTGAGCCACCATGTGGTTGCTGGGAGTTGAACTCAGGTCCTTTGTAAGGAGCAGTCAGCACTCTTAACCACTGAGCTATCTTTCCAGCAGACCCCCCTAAAACCCCCTAAAACATTTTTAAAGTAAAAATCACACTCAACCCTTCTAATTCCATCCATATCTTGCCCTACAGTCTTTTATCCTAAAGACTGAAATCCTGCTGGGCAGTGGTGGCCCACACCTTTAATCCCAGCACTTGGGAGGCAGGGGCAGGCGGATTTCTGAGTTCGAGGCCATCCTGGTCTACAGCACGAGTTCTAGGACAGCCAGGGCTACACAGAGAAACCCTGTCTCAGGAAGAAAAAAAAAAAAAAGACGGAAATCTTAGTTCATATCCATGCTATAAAGTCACAATTACTGTTAAGCAAGAAGGAAACTCCAAACCAAGCACACATATCCAATTCTGGTATATTCACTGGTGCAGTTAAAAGAAAGAATAAGTTTATCAGCACTAAGTCTTACCCTCCAATTCCGAATACGTTTCAGCCTGCTTGGAGTTTTCTCTAGAATCTGTAGAAATTCATGTGTCAATTCTACAAATGAAACATCCAAGAAACGCTCAGAGACAAGAATATCATAAAAAAGAGAAAAACCTCAACTAACTCACTGTTTTCAAGTCATGTTTGGCCAGATATGTGACAAATCAAGACGTGCGTTTCAAGGTCCCTTACACTAAAACTTACCATCTAACAGTTCCAAGGTCACAGTGGCGTCAACATACTCCCACCAGTGCTTCCCGTCAGTTGAGACTGGGATCTCCCAGTTGGACCACTTGCAAGCCAGATGGATGCAGACACAGGCCACCACAGGAGGTGTGTACTGCAGGCTAAATGTGGTCAAATGCAGGCTGACATCAAAGGGAAGGAAACAGAGAGTGTCATGAGCCCTCAATTCTCAACCCTAAACTAAAACTCTCCATTATATAAAAAAAAAACCAAAAAACCAAAAACAAAAACCAGAGGAGAGTGAGAAGGGCAAGACCATCCCGTGCTGACTCAGCACTCAACATGCCTGTCGTCTTTCTCTAAGATTGACTTCTAAGTACCTGGACACGTCTGTGGTGGGGTAAGCACAGTGAGGGTGTGGAGGCCAGAGGTGTTAGACCCCCTACACCGTGAGTTACAGGCGATGGTGTACATCCACAACAGATACTGGGATCTGAACTCAGGTCCTCTGGAAGAGCTATATGTGCTAGGCTAATCTCCTCAGCACCTCAATATCACTTTCTATTAAAATACTGCACAGGTTAACAACACTTCTAAATTTCCTAGTATCACACACTTAGTAAACAGAATACTAGTGAACAAAAAACAAAAATAAAAAAAATAAAAGAAAAAAAAGGAGCTGGGTAGTCAGCCTCGGTGAGGCATACCCCTTTAATAGCCCTTGGGAGACAAAGGCTGGCCTTTGGGTCTCTGTGAGTTTGAGGCCAGCCTAGTCTACATAGCAAATTTCAAGACTGCCAGAGTTATTTAATGTGACCCTGTCTGTCTCAAAACAAAAACAAAAGGAAAAAACAATCAAAGTCAACATAGGAGGATCAGAAGCCTGATCCCAAAACATGGGAAGTGGAAGTTCAAGGCTGGCTTAAGCAATGAGACCGTCTCAAAATGTAAAAATAAAAATGAAAAATAAAAAAAGTTGCTCTCTCAAATACAAATATACCTGATTTTTTTTTTTCTTTTAAAGATTCTGTCTGGGTTTAGGCGGATCTCGTTCTCTGGCTGCCTCAAACTCACAGCAATCCTATCTCCCCATCACAGTACTGGAGCACCATGGTGCTTGGCTCTTACTTTAAATTTGCTTCATCTTTCCTCTTCGTGTGTGTGTGTGTGTGTGTGTGTGTGTCTGTCTGTCTGTCTGTTTAGTAGACAGTTCAGCATGGCTTTGAACTTGCTGTCTGTCTGTCTGTCTGTCTGTCTGTGTGTGTTTAGTAGACAGTTCAGCATGGCTTTGAACTTGCTGTATTCCAGAGGATGACCCTGAACCACTCATTCTCCTGCCTGGGTCCTGAGTGCTGGGATCTCAGACTGGGCCACCACACAGTGTATGCAGGGCTGGCTTACTAATGCTGACCTTCTCACACTTGGTGACTGGGGATGACCGAACAAACAATATGGGAGTCAGACACAAGAACAAGCAGGTCACTGGGCAGAACAAGTTACATACTAACAGCTTTTTAAAAATTAGATAGATAGATAGATAGATAGATAGATAGATAGATAGCAAATCCTTGTAGACTAAGTGCCCATTGCTTTGGCAAAGGAGAAGAAAATTAACAATCCCCCCAAAATTACATGAATGTTCAGGTTGTGCTCTTGGACATTTTATAGCAAAGTTAATGCATAGAATTATGTATGCTAAATAAGTACAAAACCCTAGTTAATTAAAGGGTATAAAGCAAATATAAGGAAAAAAGTAAAATCTGCAGAAAAATTCATTCTCCAGAGTGCTGTCTACAATACATTACAACAAACGTTATTTTTATGGTCTTTTGTCTCTAGTTCACAAAGTGATCCTATAAATCCCTCAAGAGATGACAAGTCCAACCCAACCAAATTCCAAACCCAAAAACAGAAGAGGAAAATAAATAAAAATATAAACCTGTTGGTTGCCATGAAGTAAGATGTCTGTGCTAAGTCCTTGCTTGCTAACAAAAACAAAAGAAAAAGACGTTATTAGTTCCATTTTTTCTCAACAAATACTCAGTAAACATGTACTATTTGTAAGGTACGCAAACAGTGGTAAGTTAGGCAGACCCAGTGCCTGGTCATCTGGTGCATACATTCTACCCAAGCAAACACATCAGCGACTCTGGGAAGAAGGGGCAAGTGGGATGCTGGCAACTCAACACAGGGTCTCTTTCAGGCTAAGCAGATGGTCTACTCATTTCTTTCTTTTTCTTTTCTTTCTTCTTTTTTTTTTTTTTTGGTTTCTCGAGACAGGGTTTCTCTGTAGCCTGGCTGTCCTGGAACTCACTCTGTAGACCAGGCTGGCCTCGAACTCAAAAATTCCACCTGCCTCTGCCTCCCAAGTGCTGGGATTAAAGGCGTGTGCCACCATGGCCCAGCAAGATTTCTAATTTGAATGTAAGTAATTATGCTGCTTCCAGATCTAGAGAGGCAAGCTTTATTTTGAACATCAGCTCATTTAAAATGCAATTCCTCGATGGATGTAGTCTGACTCAGTATTTAGGGAAGAACAGAGGTTCTGATGCAAGAGATCACTGAGAAAGAGCGAGATAAGAGATGAGCCAATAGGACTTGGCTCCAAAGTCAGACTCCAGAAGGCCATGACATGTTTGGAGAAAGGAATTCTTTATTTTTTAAAGAACTGAGTAGACAGTGATTGACTTTACCATCAAGTAACAGCTGCTTCACACACAATGAGAAAGCAAGCATTCCACACCCTCATAAAACCAATCAAGGCAGACAAGCCATTCTTATCTTCTTTGGAATTTCAGAGACTTCCTATAGAAAGAAGCACATATCCCCGTCTCTTCAGCCCTGGGCTTCCTAATGCAAAACCTTTAAAGCTGTTAATATACAGAACTCACAGATCTCAGGCAGAGGAAGTGAGGAAAAGTTCTCACCAGCAACCGGAGGTCAGTCCCCAAGAGCTCAATAGAAAACTGACGCCCAAGGTTACCCTCCAGCCTCCTCTACGTAAGCCAAGTGGCACATGAATACCACCCCCATGTCTCACGCACGACACATACTAAAGATTTTAGGTTTTAATTTAAAATGCTTCAGAAACTGGGAATTTTTCTGAAATTTCATTTTTCATATAACAATATTAAAATAAAAAATAAGGCTAGCCCTCAGTTTGACATATAAAACTCTAAAAGGGGCTGGTGAGATGGCTCAGTGGGTAAGAGCACCCGACTGCTCTTCCGAAGGTCTGAGGTTTAAATCCCAGCAACCACATGGTGGCTCACAACCATCCGTAATGAGATCTGATGCCCTCTTCTGGTTCGTCTGAAGACAGCTACAGTGTACTTACATATAATAAATAAATAAATCTTTAAAAAACAAAACTCTTAAAGACAATTATGCGTATGATGATATTCAGACTTTGTCTTTTCAGGTCTTAAAGTAAAACCCAGGGCTTTGTGTGTATTAAGCAAATGCTCTCCCACTGAGCATACGCCCAGTCCCAGATAATCCTTTTTTGTTTGCTATTTGTATAGTTGAATAGGTCTTACTCTTGAACTCACAATATAGCCCAGGCTTGCTTAGAATTTACAATAATCTTCCTAAGCACTGGGAATGTAAGTGTGTGCCACCACAACTAGCACCCAGAGATTATGGGCACTACTTAAGTAGAAGGAACCCTTAAGGGTTAAGGACATAACTCTATGGTAGAGCACTTGCCCAACATATACAAGGCCCTATGTTTAAACTCTATAGCACAAACATAAAAAAAAAATAAAAAAAAAAAACAGGGATGGGTATGGTGGTACAAGCACTTAGGAGGCAGAACTCTCAACTCCAGGCCAGCCTGGCCTATTTAGCAAATTTCAGTCAAGCCAAGGCCACATAGTGAGACTGTGTCTCAAAAATGAAAATTTGTATGGCATTTAAGAACTAATTTTTTTTTGTTTAATTTTTGTTTGTTTGTTTGTTTTTGTTTTTTGAGACAGGGTTTTTCTGTGTAGCCCTGGCTGTCCTGGAACTCACTTTGTAGACCAGGCTGGCCTCGAACTCAGAAATCCACCTGCCTCTGCCTCCCGAGTGCTGGGATTAAAGGCATGTGCGCCACCACGCCCGGCAAGAACTAATTTTTGATCAGGACTGGAGCGATAGCGAAGTAGGTTAAAGGAGCACTGGCCTTTCCTCCAGAGGACCAGGGTTTGAGTCCCAGTTCCTCTGTGGTGGCTGCTGATTAACTATAACCCATTTCCAGTAGACCTGACTCCCTCATGTAGCTTCTAAGCATACCAGCTACACATATCATTCAAACATACAGTCAGGCAAAACACCCGTACACATACAAATAAGTAAGAATAAATGAATATAATTTTAAAATCCTACCCAATGGATTGTGAGTGGTAGAAATAAATTCAAACAAATTCTATGTCACCACTGGGGTTTCCTTTAATTAGACATGAACCAAAAAAAGACCATCCATGTTTAAAGAATAAATTCTATGTGCTAATACAGGATGTGGGGTTAGGACACTGGAATACCGAGGCATGTGTGGAAGTCAGAGGACAACTTTTGGATATCAGTTCTCTCCTCCCACTGTAGGATCCAGTGTTCAAACTCAGGTTATCAGGCTACTGACCCACTTGCTGGCCCAACACCAGCAACTTTCAAGATTTTCTGAAAAATGCTAACTTATATGTGACTTGGTGGCTTTTCCAAATCTGTCCTTGCACTTTGTGAAGTACCCCAACCAGACAAAAGTTGACTCTTAGTTCCTTTTCCTGTATGGCTCACAGTCCAAGCCACCAGGGTGGAGAAGCCCCAACAGCAGGAACATGAAGCAGCTGTCACACTTCGAGGAGTCAGGAAACAGAGGGCTGACTGCCGGCTGGCTGATGCTTGGTCACCTCTCTACTGTTCAGTCTGAGATCCTAGCAGGGAACAGGGCCGTCCACCTCAACATAAGCAACCTAATTCTCCACCTGCAAATCCAGGACCTGTCTTCTAAGTGATTCTGTCAAATGACACTTAATGCTAACCTCACTGTCTGGTTAAATTAAAAGATCTAAAAACAGTTTCCAATAGGTCAGAAGCAAGTGCTTGACTCCAGCCAAGCAGGTGGATGAGTCTGAATCTGGGACAAGGCGGCTGTGTTGTGCCTGAGGCCAGAGCCGGGTACAGCCCCAGGAAGTTAGGGTTACTTACCTCGAACAAGCTGGGTGCACTTTACCACATGTGTATGTGGGTGATCAATTGTTAGTTCAAACCCTTCAAAAAGAAAAAAAAAAGTAACTGGTTAAAAAGCTAAAAATATTCAACATACTTATCTCTCTTTTGTCTGAATTATTAATGGCCAGTTCACTTTTCCCTCTCAAAAGTACTGTGCAGAGACTAAGTGACTAAACGTATCCTTCACACTCTTCTCTATCATCTCCACAGACTTAGCAAAGGTACAAGTCAGACCTAAAGACCACAGGAGAGGGCTGGAGAGATGGCTCAGTAGTTAAGAACACTGGCTGCTCTTCCAAAGGTCCTGAGTTCAATTCCCAGCAACCACACGGTGGCTCACAACCATCTGTAATGAGATCTGACGCCCTCTTCTGGTGTGTCTGAAGACAGCTACAGTGTACTTACATACAGTAATAAAATAAATAAATCCAAAAAAAAAAAAAAAAACCCACCAAAACCCAAAGGACAAGACCACCTCTGAACACAAAAATCTTTTTTATGGAGGCTAGAGAGACAACTCCCTGGTTTTGAGTACTAGGTGCTGCAGAGAGCTGAGTTTGACTCCCAACATCCACATGATGGTTCACTGTAACTCCAGTCCCAAAGGATCGGACACTTTCTTTGGATCTCTGTGGGCATACATGCTGCAGACAAAAATGCAGGTAAAGCTGGGTGGTAGTGACCCACGCCTTTAATCCCAGCGCTTGGGAGGCAGAAGCAGGTGGATTTCTGAGTTCGAGGCCAGCCCGGTCTACAGCATGAGTTCCAGGACAGCCAAGGCTACAGAGAGAAACCCTGTCTCGGAAAACAAAAAAACAACAAAAAAACAACAACAACAAAAAAAAGCAGGTAAATCACTCCTACACTTAAAATGGAATGAACCTAAAAGAATGTTTTGATCCTATTTAGGAACAAAAGGATATATAGCACAGGGTTGAAAGCAGCAGGCACATAAATATTGGTGGCTTCTATGGCTTAGTCTCTTTCATTTGGGGAAGTAAAGAGTAGGAAGACACATTACCACATAGCCCCAGGCTCGCCTCAAGCTCACTCTGTTGCTGAGAATTACTGCACTTAAGATTCCCCTGCCTCCAGCTCCCAGATGCTGAAATACAGAATGCACTACCTCACCCAGTTTGGAGCTGAGGACCCTAGATATCAAACCTAGGGTTAATGAATGCTAAGCATTCTACCAACCATTCACTCTGTAGCTGCGGCTGGCTGCAACTCTTGGCAATTCTGCTTCTGCCTCTGCCACCTGAGAGCTGGATTATAGCATCTTAAACCTCACTGTGGTCCTTCTCATCAGCTTCATTATAATGTGTACTGGTTGTTTTATCCTATTTCAAAAAGTCATTACCAAAATTATTCAACGGACTCAGTATATTGAAAAACTGACATAAGTAAATTTTCTTTTGAGCACATAAATATAAATCCCAGCCACAAATAGTGGCACACTCAGGAGGCCTGGCAGATTTTGAGGGTTTTTTTATTTTTTTATTTTTATTTTTTTATTTTTTCAAGACAGGGTTTCTCTGTGTAGCCCTGGCTGTCCTGGAACTCACTTTGTAGACCAGGCTGGCCTCGAACTCAGAAATCCGCCTGCCTCTGCCTCCCGAGTGCTGGGATTAAAGGCGTGAGCCACCACAACAGGCTAGATTTTGAGTTTTTAAAGCCAACTTGGCTACAAGGTGAAACTGGTCTAAAAACAACAAAACGCGCACGGGGGGGGGGGGGGGGGGTGCGTACACACAAACAAAATGCTATTACCTAAACACATTGTCAAACCAAAACAGTTTATAGGAGAATGAGTCTCCCCCCCACCCACCACCTTTGTCATTATTTATCAGGTTAAAAAACTGCCAAACTAGCCAGGTGGTGGTGGCACATGCCTTTAATCCCAGCACTCCGGAGGCTTAGAGGTAGGTGGATCTCTGAGTTCAAGGCTAGCCTGGTCTGAATGACTCTCTACATATAAACTCTCTTGAAAAACAAAGCCAAACAAATCAAAACCAAACAGAACAATCAGATAAATCATAAACCTTACAGGGTTGGAGAGATTGATCAGCGGTTAAGAGAACCAAATGCTCTTCCAAAGGTTGTGAGTTCAAATCCCAGCAACCACACGATGGTTCACAACCATCCTTAATAAGATCTGATGCCCTCTTCTGGGGTATCTGAAGACAGCTACAGTGCACTTACATATAATAATAAATAAATCTTAAAAAATAAATAAATAAATAAAAATTAAGGAGCACCGACTGCTCTTCCAGAGGTACTGAGTTCAATTCCCAGCAACCACATGGTGGCTCACAAACATCTGTAATGAGATCTGACACCCTCTTCTGGGATGTCTGAAGACAGCTACAGTGTACTTATATATAATAAAACTTTTTTTAAAAAAATCATAAACCTTACAATGAGAAAATTTTTTTAAATCTTGACTAATAGCTGTTTCAAGGGTCACCAAGGACCTAACACTGTGAAAAGTGACCAGGGTTAATGATCTGTCTCCATTTAATGAGCCCCACAGACATTTTTACCCAGGAACAGACACTTCCCAAAGCCTTCACAAGATTTTCTCCCATCTAACAAACTTTAACATGAAATCATTATATCCCATACATATTTTTTTCCTGCTTTAAAAAGGAAAATTAACTTACCTAAGGTCTGCAAAATTATACTCTCTAAAATCACCAGATCTTGAACTTGTTGTAGGTAAGCCTAAGAAGGGGAAAAAAAACCCAGAAGTTACATCCAGCAAAAGGATGTAAATAACTTTAAAAACAAAACAATCAAAAGTCTGGATAGAGGCCCCTGAGCAATGGCTCTGCAGTTAAGAACACTTGCTGCTGTTGCAGAAGACCTAGGTTTGCTTTCAAGAACTCACAGAAAGCTCACAGCCATCTGTAACTCCAGTTCCTGGGAATCCAACACTCACTCCCTGGCCTTCCCAGGCACGTATGCAGGTGGTGCCCTACACTCATGTAGGCAAATAACTAATGCACAGAAACTTTTAAAATCTTAAGGAGTGGTAGAATGGGAGATAAAAGGTAGTGTTAGAACTGGAATATATAGTCTTTATGTCTATCCCACTCAGGACAGAAAGGAAAAGCCCCGAACATCAAAAGATAACACTTTACTAATGGAAGGCTACCAAAAGCACAACTGCATTTATTTTCAGGTATTTTAAATCTTAGAAGTCAGATAATCTAGACATGAGAAATATCACACCTCTAAGAATCGTCACATTTCACTTTCAGATCTTTTAACAGTGCTATAAGAATCTAACTAATAAATATTTGACTCACATTCAATTTTTCTCTTAATTCTAAAAATAAATTCTGGAGCTCAAAGGAGCTGGGCATATGAAATGGATCTCTGTGAGTTTGAAGCCAGCCTGTATGTTGCTATGTATTGTAATGCGAAATTCTGTACCCACCAAGAGTAAATTCTCACATTTACTAGCTTTGGTTATGCAAACCTTGTTCCTTAATCTAAAACTATTGGTCAAATAAAATACTGGAAGGATTAGAGGTAGATAGATTTGTGGTTACCTGGTTAGGGGAGTAGAAAGAGAAGAACGAGAGGAGAGGAGGATGTCACATGAGGAGATGAACCTAGCACGTGGCTAGGAGGAGAACAAGTATTTGGGGTACACTTTTAGGGAGGTAGCCAAGCCAGCAGTTAGAAAGTAGATTAGGGATAACCCACCAGTAATTGCCAAAGCTAAATAAAATAATCATAGCCTGAGCCTCATTATTTTTACGCTAGTCAGGGATAAGCTTAATAAATTGGTTGTCCTAAATATGGGCAAACCAATGTGGGGCAAGAACTCACTTAGACTCCAAGTTTAGATTGCAGGTATACTGGGTAGAGTCACACACTCCCTGCAAACACTGCTTAGGGACCAGCTAGACTAAAGCTCCCCAGGAAGGCTTTGCTTGCACTCTGCATCTGCTGAGAACAACATACAGGATGCAGTTCTTCCAAGAGCTGCTCTGAAAAGCCAGCACTCTGCTTGGTGGAGAGCACGGCTACTGCCAAGGTCCAGAGTTAAAAACAGCAGCCTAATCTGGGCCCACTGAGTCCCCAGCCCAGTGTCTGGTAAGAGGCACCAGCCCAACCAAGCATGGCAGGGCACATGGGCCAGGGACCACTGGAAGATGTCCAGGGAAGGTCTAAACCCTTGCAGAAGCACAGCCGGTGGAGAGGCCTGGCCAGTGCTGGCAAAAGATCATGAGCCTTGAGCTAGCTAACAGCTGGGATGAGGCTTCCGCACCGTAAGGAATAAACTAAAAAGTCCCAAACTGATAAGGTATTGAGCTTAAACAATAAAAGGGAAACTAAATGTTTTTAAAAATCATAGAAAGAAATATTTAATTTAAATATAAGAAAATAAAGTTCTTAGGGAGAAGTTTCAGATTAAGTGTTTCTGCATTCGGGATGGAGGGAAACACAATGCCTCACACATTGCGTCTAGATTGCATATGATCTTGCTTTGTTCATCAGCACACAAATGGCTGTTTCTTTCAGTGATAACAGTTTTGTGTGTCTTCTTTTGGAGAAATCAGAATAAGTCTTGAAGAAAGAAGAAACTGAGAAACTAGATACTAAATTGAAGATCATAAAACAGACAAGAAAAGAATCTTTAAATCAAAATAGGAAACCCTCAGAGGAATCCAAATTGGAACATTCCACAGGGGCTTAAGAAATTAGAATGGCAACCCATAGAAATATAATATATTGAATTAAGACTCCAGATTCTGCTTATTGATGCTACCTTAAAACAATGCCACATAAGAGATTGTGTTTCATTTATAGTTTGCCCAACTGAGATATGTACACGTTGATACATCATACAATTGATACATGTTAAGAGTTCTAGTGGACTTATGCCTGCGTTCTGAGGGGGATGATTCTGGGATTGCACATTCATCAGAGATGATGGCTGTCTTGGATCTGCCTTTACAGATTAAAACTGATGATGCTCTGACATATAATCCCATTAAAATACAACAGTTTTATGGACATCATGGCATGAAGCCTATTCTGGATGTAGTTTACAGTCCTACAGGACAAGCCATTATAGAAAGACTTAACAGGGCCTTGAAGGAAAGGCTCATAGAACAGAAGGGGGAAGGTGTTATGATTTGACTATGAAATGTCTCCTGTAGTCTCACGTGTTAAAGGGTCCAGGTACCAGGGTAAAGAGTGGTTCAGCAGTGAAGATGTTACAAGGCTGGGAACCTGAGTCTGATCCCAGGAACCCAGATAAAGGGAGAAAGTTAGGGTGTGGCGGCTTTCAGCAGGAAGTAATTGGATCACGAGAGCTCTCACCTCAGTGGATTAATCCAGACGCAGTTATAATCTGATGGCATTGTTGGGAGGTAAAGGAGACCAGAAGGTTGGGCCTTGGAAGTAGGTCACAGAAGCACACCCTTCAAAGAGTGCATCTCGTCCCTGGCTATCTCCTGTTGCTCTCCCCACCTGCTCCTTCCTGGCCATGATGCTCTGCCTCATAGGCACGGGACCAAAAGCAATATAGCTAAGTAACCACAGGTTGAAATCATTGAAACTGTGAACCAAAAGGAATCCCTTCTTCCCTTAGATTGTTTGTTTTTCAGATGTTTCATCAGTGATAAAAAGTGGATAGCAATGCTTGCTTCTGTAGCATATACTAAATTAGAATAAAGAAATTTTCTAAAAATAAAAATACATAAAATTCCATTTATCTTCTTCACAAACCATGATTCCTACACCCATAAAAGACTTAAATAACCTAGTAACAGAAATCTGAGCTAGGTGTGGTGGCACACACCTTTAATCCCAGCACTCGGGAGGCAGAGGCAGGCAGATTTCTGAGTTCAAGGCCAGCCTGGTCTACAACTTGAGTTCCAGGACAGCCAGGGCTACACAGAGAAACCCTATCTCGAAAAACAAAAAACAAAAAAACAAAAAAAAAAAGAAAGAAATCTGTAACTTTTCCTCAATTATGGGTGTTTGAATTCTCAACATCTCTGATCACTGACTTCTCAAAGCAGAACTGGAGAGATGGCCCAGTAGTTAAGAACCATAGTGCTCTTCAACCCAGCTCACTACCACTTCTACCTCCAGCTTCAGTGGATCCAAGATCTCCGCCTCTATAGACACCTACACTCACAGACATATACATATTTAATTAAATACATAATCTTTTTTTTTTTAATAAGTGAAGAAAATCAGGAGTCATCCTTTTTTACAAAAACCAAACTATGGGTGTGTTTTTCTTCTTTTAAGACACAGGCTGTCAGTATGTAGCCCTGGCTGCTCTCAGACTTACTATATAGACTAGTTTGACCCTCAAGGAGACCCACCTGCTTCTGCTTCCTAAGTGCTAGGATTAAAGGCATCCAATCCAGCTTGGGGAAAAGGCTTTGCAATAGAATTTTTGCCTAGCACTTTCTGAGGTCCTAGATTCAACACCTAAAGTCAACACAAATACACAAATACACACACACACACACACACTAAGGAAGCATGAGCAAAAATAGAAGAACTGCGCATACACACTGGAGGAAGGACCAGAGCACCTATGGAACTGCAGTCAGCAGCATTCGTATCACAGAAAAAGGGGTGAACTCTAGTCTGAAATACTTTTTTTTTTAATTTTTTTTTATTATTAGGTATTTTCCTCGTTTCTGAAATACTTTTTAAGACCTTGAACTCCTGACTTGAAGAAATAAAAGTATGAACTCTGACAATGACCATGTGTTTCTCAGCCTTTTGGCTAGAATCAAATATAAAATAAATACACATCAATCTTGCTACTTCTAGGCATTTGGTTCATTTTCAGACTGATATTTAAGTATGGCCCTTTATCATGAAAAAAAATTTTCCACAACAAAACTTCACCTTTAAAAAAAGCTCAGGGGCTGTTGAGATGGCTCAGTGGGTAAGAGCACCCGACTGCTTTTCCGACGGTCCAAAGTTCAAATCCCAGCAACCACATGGTGGCTCACAACCACCCATAATGAGATCTGACTCCCTCTTCTGGAGTGTCTGAAGACAGCTACAGTGTACTTACATATAATTAAAAAAGCTCATAGAGGGCTGGAGAGATGACTCAGCAGTTAAGAGCACTGACTGCTCTTCCAGAGGTCCCGAGTTCAAATCCCAGCAACCACATGGTGGCTCACAGCCATCTGTAATGAGATCTGATGCCCTCTTCTTGTGCATCTGAAGACAGCTACAGTGTACTTATGTATAATGATAAATAAATCTTTGGGTTGGAGCACGCAGGGACTGAGCAAGGGGATCAAGCGGGGCACTGGACAGAGCAGGGTTGACCAGAGCAAACAGAAGTCCTAAAAATTCAGTTCCCAACAACCACATGGTGGCTCACAACCATCTGTACAGCTACAGTGTACTCACATACATAAAATAAATAAATAAATAAATCTTTAAAAAAAGCTCATAGCCTAGCCAAGTTGCACATGCCTTTGATCCTACATTCGGGATGCAGAAGCAGGCTGATCTCAGAGTTCAAGCCCAGTCTTTTCTATAGAGCTAGTTCTAGGACAACCAGGGCTATACCAAGAAACCCTGTCTTGAAAAACAGTAACAAAAAATGTTTATAACATCAAGAAGCCTGGTATGATGAAACACACCTTTAATCCCAGCACTCAGGAGATAGAGGCAGTCTGGACGGTCTCTTTAGCTCAAAGCTAAGCTGGTATAGAGTAAGTTCCAGGAGAGCTAGAGCCACACAGATACCCTGTCTCTGGCAGGAGGAAGGGACGGAGGAAGGGAGAAATGAAGGAAGAAAGGAAAAGAAATAACCAACAAAAAGAATGCTTATACCATCAATAAAAGACTGGAAAAACAGCCAGATGGTGGTGCTGCACACTTTTTAATCATTTTTAAACAGTAGAGAAAAAGAAAATATTTTGGATCTAGAGGGTGGAAAGAAATTTATCCAGGTGATATAACTCTCTTTTGCTCTTATGCAGCTTTCAATTTTAAGACAAACTTTTAGATGAAATTGATATGTATGTTTTTAATTTTCAAAATTAAACACTGGCAGGGAGGTGTAGGTACACAGTTGAAGGATTTCTGTGGGTTCAAGTCTAACCTGGTCTATAGTCATGGCTACACAGAGGAATCCCATCTCAGGCTAAAAAATAAAAATAAGTAAAAATTAAACTGAGAAATTGAACAGCCCAGATTCAAAGTTACAAACTGAAGTTATGGTTGTTAAAAGTGTAAACACTCACTCACCTCACTCCTCGTGTCAGGAAGTGACTCCTGTGGGTGCAGGCAAGTGTGTGCCACCTTGATGACATGCTCCAATTTCTTTGGTTGTTCTTCTACTTTTGCTGCTAGAAACAAGGCTGCTGGAGCCATGGACTTCATAGAAGAAAAAAAAGGTCACACCTGTTATTTATTTCTAAATGATAATCAATCTAGGAAGAGCTAAATGTCAAACAAGTCTCTGCCACAACCTCGTACCTCTTATTAATACTTTCCACCACCTGTCAAATCATAACCCCAGCCTTAGCAAGCCCTCAGGGATTCATGTGAGAAGGCTGCAGACCTTAGCTGCTTTCCATTGAAATGGCTGCAAAAGGGGGACAGTCAACACGCACGGTCTGAAACAAACACTGCTGACGGCTATGGGGAGGAGGGAGAACTGTAGAATTTTTTTTTTAGATTTATTTATTTATTATATGTAAGTACACTGTAGCTGTCCTCAGATGCTCCAGAAGAGGGCATCAGATTTCATTAGGGATGGTTGTGAGCCACCATGTGGTTGCTGGGATTTGAACTCTGGACCTTTGGAAGAGCAGTTGGGTGCTCTTACCCACTAAGCCATCTCACCAGCCCTGTAGAATTTTTAAGAATAAATTTGGGGGCTCAGGAGATGAAGTGGTGACCTATGTCCAAAACTCTAGCAGCAACATCTGTAACACCAGAGTTAAGGTATAGGCATAGGTGGCTCCTAGGGGCTCAGTGGCCACCCAGTCTAGCCAAAATAGCAGGCTCCTTATTCAGTGAGACCTTATTTAAAAAAAAAAAAAAAAAGATACCAATAAAAGACTTGTTGTTTAACCTATAGACCCTGCCCCCTACACACAGGCAAAAACACAAATGTATATAAAACACATACTAAATAAAAATGTTTTTGTTAGGTGTGGCAGCCCTAATCTACAATCCCAAAACTCCTTAGATCTCAGAGTTCAAAGCCAGCCTGGTCCATATGGTGAGTCCCAGAAACTACATAGTGAGATCCTGTCTCAAAAAATAAAAACTCTTTTTAACTTATAAACCAATCTTTTAAAAAAAAAATTTACAGGGGCTGGAGAGATGGCTCAGTGGTTAAGAGCACCGACTGCTCTTCTGAAGGCCCTGAGTTCAAATCCCAGCAACCACATGGTGGCTCAGAACCATCCGTAATGAGATCTGACACCCTCTTCTGGTGCACCTGGAGACAGCTACAGTGTACTTAGATATAATAATAAATAAAAAATTACAGGTACTAGAAATGTGGCTCAGTTCACAAAGTCCTGGCTCCACATAAGAAAAGTGTGTGTGCTTTGGTTTTGGGGGCGGAGGGAGCACAGATATAGTGGTGCACCCCTACAGTCCCAGCACTGGCATCTGTAAGTTTAGTCATCCTCATTTACATAGTGAAGTCAAGGTCTGCCTGGGCTGCACAAGACTGCCTAAAAACAATAAAAATAACCTGGTGGTATCACACACCTTCAATCCCAGGACTGGGGAGGCACAGGCAGGCTCTAAGTTCAGGCCAGCCTGGTCTATACAGTGAGCTCCAGGACAGCCAAGGCTGCACAGAGAAGCCCTAGAATGGGAGTGGGACACACATACCAAAGAACAAAAAAACTACAAAATATTAAAGTCACAAGATAGAAAATATTTAGGGGAAAAAAATAACTCAAGCCAATTTACAAATAAAGATCTCAAAGAGTAACCATAAAAAAAACTGAAACATCGTAATCTGTATTTCCAACACTACTACTACTTAAATTATAATTTTCTAGATTAAAGTCTGGCACGCTGCAAAGATATTGCACAACCTTCTCTATCCTTCCGCTCTTCTTAAAAGCTAAATTGGAACCAGTCTAATGTCCAATGAACAGATTAAGAAAGGAAGGCACTGGGAATGTATCAATTGGCAGAGTGCTTGCCCTGGGTTTGACCCAGTCAGCCTGCCCCTCCCTCTCCAGGGACTGAATTAGGTTGCCAGGTTTGACAGCAAGCACCCTTCCCACTGTAAGGCATCGCACTAGCCTCAGCCTCCCTAGTACAAGATTACAGGCACTTGCACCTAACTCTATGAGGCATTTTATACCAATTTATACTATACATTTATTTTCTTCATAAAAAAACAAACAAGCAAAAAAAAAAAAAAAAAAAAAACAAAGCAAGCAAACACCACAGCTAATATTTACCAACTGCTTGTTTTGGACAAGAAATGTGAAAATTAACGTAAACACCATAACATAAACTTACTTGGAAACAGGCATGATTATTACTGAACACAAAGAACAGGGATCTGAGGCACATGGTCGCTCACACAAGCCACACCGCTAGTAAGCAAGTCAGCAAAACCCCAAACCCACACACTTCTAACCCAGCATACATTCTTTTTTGTTGTTTTGTTTTTTGTTTTTGTTTTTGTTTTTCAAGACAGGGTTTCTCTGTGTAGCCCTGGCTGTCCTGGAACTCACTTTGTAGACCAGGCTGGCCTCAAACTCAGAAATCCGCCTGCCTCTGCCTCCCAAGTGCTGGGATTAAAGATGTGCGCCACCACGCCCGGCATTCTGCATTATTTAAGTACACTGCACTGTTCTTTTTATTTACTCATTTATTTATTTATTTTTGTATTTCTGTTTTTGTGAGACAGGGTTTCTCTGTGTAACAGAGTCCTGGCTGGCCTGGAACTCAGAGATCCACCTGCCTCTGCCTCCTTGGTGCTGAAATTAAAGCCACGCACTACCATGCCTGGCCTAAACTTCATTTCTTACAAATCAACTAATGAGGGTAAAATATATCCAAATCTGTTGCTAGCCGAGCAGTGGTGGCGCATGCCTTTAATCCCAGCACTCAGGAGGCAGAGGCAGGCGGATTTCTGAGTTTGAGGCCAGCCTGGTCTACAGAGTGAGTTCCAGGACAGCCAGGGCTACACAGAGAAGCCCTGTCTTGAAAACCCAAAAAAAAGAAAAACAAAAAACAGTTAGAATGTTTACTACTATGCCCTGTCTCCTTTCGGCCACCTAGATTATGAGAAACAACACAAAGAAAATGTTCCAGAAAATTGTACAATAGGGATATAGTGAGGCATAATCACACTAGTTCATATACAGAAGCAGGCCTGGGATACTGCATGTCAAATATTGATCAATGATTACCTCTACACGCACAGGGGAGCTTTCAATACACACATTTCTCTATTGTTACTTTTTACTATGCAAATTCATTATATTTGTAATAAATAAATCAAAAGTCATACGGCGGCTAGCAGGATGGCTCAGCTATCTGATGTGCAACTGCCCAAATTTCACAACCTGACCCTATGGAGGAAGAAGAGAACCAAAACATGTCCTCTGACTTACATATGTGCACCACAGCATGTGTGAACTGCACTCACACACATCATGTACACTATATATGTGCACACACACACATCTGCAAGAGCAGGCTTCACAGGCCTAACATCAAGGTCACCAGGTTTTAAGCCCTCTTAAATCTAATTTTAATTGATCACAGCTAAATTCAACCTATTAATGTTCTGTAAAGAGGGTGTGCCAATTCCAGAATATACTAAAAAAACAATACTCTAAAGAAGATCAACTACTTGGGACACCAGTTATGGCAGTGTTTGCCTTTAATCTCAGTGCTCAGAAGACAGAGTCAGGTGAATCTCTGAGTTCCAGGCCAGCCAGGGCTGCATAGTGAGGTTGTTTCAGAACAAGAGACAAATAAAAACAAAGGATATGATATTCAAAAGAATGTCTCTGTAAAGAAATAATTATCAGGTCATTAATCCAACCAGTTTACTGCAGGTACTTTGGAAATAATCAGAAGTCTGTCTTGACCAAGATTAACACAAAAGCAATAAGAAAGTAGGTCATTAAATAGGGAAATATATGCTAACACTTAAATGCACACTGAACAACCTGATTTAAGACTTCAAGTCTTTATTACAATAAAAAAAAGTACTTGTCAGGCATGTGCCTCCAGTTCATAATGCCAGTGTTTGGAAATTCAAGCCAGCCAGAACTATATAGTTCAAGTGCAGCCATTAGTACATAGTTAAGAAGAAAAGGAGGAGGAGGAAGAGGAAAAAGGATTAAAAAAAGGAGAGCTGAATGTAGAAAACCCTCAAAATTTCTAAGACAACTAGGAAACTCCTCTTTAATTTCATTCTTCATTAATTACTTCTGTTTCAGTGCTATCAAATAGCCTCAATAAAGGCTAATTGGAACTATGGGAGCTAAGGGCAAAAAAAAAAAAAAAAAAAAAAAAGTCAAAATGACTAATCTAATCACCCAAAATTCGGAGACTTTACTACAGATCAAGAGTTCCCTGTCACTCCTGAACCTGCCTGCCAATTTCCTACATTATAGGAATTATATCTAGCTTCACAGTTTCTCTTCAGTTTGTTAGCATCAAAACAAGACAACTCAAAATGTATTATCTGGGCTGGAGATGGCTCAGTAGTTTTGTTCCCAGTGCCCACTTAGGTGGCTCACAGCACCTAGGTAACTCCAGCTCCAAGGAATTCAATGTCCTCACCTAGCCTCTGAGGGCACTCACACACTCTTACCATTCCCTAACCCAAACACAGGCAAAAATAAAGCCAAGTCCTTTTTTATCCTAAATTTGAAACATGTTTTCTTAAAGACTTTTAAAAATGTTGCAAAACCTAACTTACATTTGTCTTCTTACTCGGAAAGCTATATTTAAATCATGGTTTCTTTTCTAACTTTAAAATAACGAGCCCTAAATTCTAAAATTAAAATCATAGTTCAATAACAACGACCAATCATAAAGTAGGCAGCTACACTCAAACCCAAAGGGATTTCACCATAGAAAATTATACTTACATATCGATGAAACTGTGTAAAAGACTGAATCATGTAGAATCGGTGCATGTATACTATAGCAGTATTGATCGTCAGTTGTGAGCTGAAGTGCTCGAGTTAAGGTTCAGAAGCAGACAATATAATCTCCCCCCAAAGTAACAAATGGCCAAGCTAAACAGATGATCCCACAGGGGAGTAAAACTTAACTCTTCCAACCCAACAGCAGATTCGTTTCCTTCTCTAATGAAATTAACTGCCAATTGACAACATGTGCTCTACCTAACGGGTACTTAATATGAACTTACTGACTGAATAAACAAAACAAGTAGCAAGTTGTAAATCAGTACAAACAAAGCTGCATACGACCTCAGGCTTCCTGTCCTGTCACTTGCCTTCTGCAAAGACGATCCTTTAGCTCAGGACAACTTCATCACATTTACTTTTGGCCATAGCATGAGTATGGTGGTCAGAGGGCAACTTGCAGGAGTCGGTTATCTTCCCACCCGAGTCCCAGGGATGGAATTCAGGCTACCAGGCTTGACGAGAAGTGCCTTTACCCGCTGGGCCATTCTGTCAGGCCAAGAATAACTTTAAAATTTTAAAGTGTATCAGCATTTGCCTGATTCTATGTATGTGCACCAAGGGCATGTCTGGTGCCCACAGAGGTCAGAAGAGGGCATGAGATTACCCTACAACTGCAGCTATAGACGACTGTGGGCTGCCATATAGGCCCTGCCTAAACAGTAAGTGCTTGTAACTGCTGAGCCATCTCTCTAGCCCCACAAAAAATAACTTTTTAAGGATATTTACCAGGCCTTCCCTTACTAGGCTCTTGGAACTTTTCTCTCTCTCACCTTCTTAAACTTCAATAATTAAGTTTTCCAGTTCTACTTTCTTTTGGGGGGGGGCGTGGGGGAGGTGAGGAGGTGGGTGGGCAGTGTTCAAGGCAGGGTTTTTCTATGAATCCTTGACTGTCCTAAAACGTGCTGTGTAGACCAGGCTGGCATCAGAAGTAGAGATCTGCTCACCTCCCCATCCTGAGCAATGGGATTCAAGGTACGCACCACCACACCCTGCTTAGTTCTGATTCCTTCAGGAAATATTACATGACCTCTGAAGTATAAAACCTTTGAAACCATTTGATAGTCATCCACTGAAAATAAACCCCTGCCTTCCTTTGTACGGGTACCATTCCAACCTCCCCAAAACGTAAGAGTACTTATTCCCACAGACCTCAGCAACAGTCTGCATAGAAGTGACAATATGATGGCGGCAAGCTTAAACACACATTTAAAAGGTGCCGTAAACACAGACAGAAACTCAGAGAGGTTTGATCGTGCACTGACCAAATGCTTGGGAAACTGGATTTCAATAGGAGACAACTGGCAATAAAGAGAACACCTATACAACATACAACCTTCAGACTTAAAAACACTAGAGACCTAAACTCTGCACTTTTTTTTCTTTCTTGGAGACAGGGTCTTACATGGAAATTCTGGCCTGCTTCTACTTCTCCAAAGCTCAGATCAAAGGCACAGGACACCAGGCCTAGCCCTCAGCATCACTCTTAAATAAATGCTACATAAGTGGAAGTAAAATAAAAAAAAGAAAAAGAAAAAAAATATATATATATATGGACAACGGAAAGAACTTTAAAACTATTAGTTTTGCCACAAGACTGTATTTTCATAAGAAAAACTGGGAGGGGGGAAATCACTAAACTACATTACCTCTAAATTTTGAAACCTAATGAATAAACTATCACTAGTGCCCAAAGAAGCAAGGACTTAATATTCTGAAAACTACTTTAAGCATACCAACTTGTATATCCCCTCCCCCCAAACCTAAGTTGACATCTTTTTTTCCTCTTAAATTCCATGAAACAGCTACTAGAACGTTTGAATATCAAGCGTGGTGGCAGACATTGGGACATTTTGTTTTAAACGAGAATCTGACAGGTTAGCCAGCTAGTGAGAGAAACGGGCTTGGAACCAAAACTGGGGCAGCAATTCCAGACCACCTTCATAAGTCCTTTGCGTACAGAATTTCCCGAAACCCTTTTTATACACTTTGGGGAGGCAGAGTCGATAGCGAAACGTCCTAAACGGAGCCTTAGGTCACAGCAGAAAGAAGACTCTCAAAAGCCACTAAAACAGGGCAGAATCCAGAGGACGGGGGCTGGGAAGGAGCAGCGAAAACACAAAGACAGGAGAGGTACGAGTCGGCAGCCCGGCCGGTGGCACCGGTGAGCGAGCGGGAAATTGACTCCGCCTCACTTCCCTCGCGCGAACAGTGGCTCGGCCAGCGAGCGCCATTGTGGGTTCTCCCAACTTAGACGCCCAGCTCCTGCCACCACCCCACCCGCTTCTGTCCCCACCAGCGTCGCCGGCCCGGACGTCGAAGCATGGCCGGACGCACTCCGAGGCCGATGGCCTAGGCCGAAAGGATACACGTTCAGACGTTGTCCCATGTCCTGGAGGAGATTGGCCGCCTGCTGGCGGTAAGAGAGTTCTTTATCGGAGTCCACGCCAAAGCGACGCGACGGGCTGTTCTCCAGCTGCTCGCGAGTAAAATACCACCGCTTGTTGTTGTTCTTCCTCTCTCCCTCCATAGTGCTTCAACCAAGAGGCAGCGGCGGGGGCTGCGAGCACTTCCCAGCGTCACCGGAGCGGCGACACACATCCGCCGTGCCGAGACTACTGCGACGTGACGAACTTCCTCCAAGGGGCGACCACCGAGGTTGTGACACACTTCCGCCCAGAAAGCCGAAGATTCCAGCGCCGACTTCCGGAATGACCCCTCCGACACCCCGTAGACGAATCCACAGCCAGTCCGCGGCTAAGAACGGACCGGCGGCCGGGACGCAGGATCCGGTCGTGTGACCGCCAGGTGGGCGGGACTATCTGACGTCGTTCTTTAAAGGTCTCGTCTTTCCGCGCGAGAACTGCGGTAAGGGGGCCTCACCGGCGGGCCTCTAGTTAACGCTCGCTGCGCTTGGCTGGGTAGTTTCCGAGGACGTGCGTGATGGAGGCCCCTTTGTAACACCGGGCTTACGGAAAAAGTGGCAGGGGAAATAGGCGAGACTCTCAGAAAACCGAGAAAGGACGAGACAGTGAGTGGCCCTGCCCCGTGCAGAAACGCGAAAGCCACTAAAAGGTTCCTGGGTTCTTAGCTCCGGCATGGAGAACTCCGGCGCGTTTGGAAACCGCTCTCCTATTTTGTAGCAGCCTTTCCTCCCGTTTCACTGCGGCCAATCATCTGGAAGGAATAAAATCAACGCCACTGAGCTTCGTTTGAGTGTTTGGGGGGGGGGGGTAAAGGGGCCTTTTTTTAAAGATTTATTTATCTTCATTTATGTATATGAGTACTCTGTAGTGGTCTTTAGACAACAGAATTGGGCATCGGATCCCATTACAGATGGTTGTGAGACACCATGTGGTTGCTGAGAATTGAACTCAGGACCTCTGGAAGAGTAGTCAGTGCCCCTACCCGCTGAGCCATCTCTCCAGCCCCGGGTAAAGGGGTCTTTTTCTCTCTTTCCTTTCTTATTTTTGTCATCCCTGGAGCTCAGAGGGGCGTCGGGTTTTGCCCGAGTGCTGGGATTAAAGGCTTGCACCACCACCCCGCCACGCTCAAGGACACCACCGATCGTTTATCGTTTAGGTCTGGAGGCCTTTTTTCTTTTGCATTCTTTTCTCTTTGTCAGTGAAGGCGATAAGCTTGCAGGCTCAGATTCCAAACATCCAGTCAGGGAGGGCCCAAGGTTATGCAAGCTCCCCTGCGCGTCAGGTCAGTAGTTCTAGGAAACCCACCCCGTAGGGAAAGGTTATCAAGCGAAGGAGATCAGGAGATAATTTGTGTCCTGCATTGGGGAGGATTATCAGAAGAAGGAGATCAAGAGATAATTTGTGCTCTGGCCTCACTCCCAGGTCCACTTTGTGAGGTTGTAAAAAGCAAGCTGGGGCCGATGTCCGCCTCAGCCTCCTGGCTGCACCAGGGTGTCTCTGTCCCCGGGCCTCGGTCGCTGCCTTGAACTCGGTATTGATGTTCACACAATCCCAAACTCTAGATCTTTTGTTTACCAAGAGCCCACTGTATCCACCCACTAGCAAGGGGATTGGCAATCAATCTTGAAGATTTGGGGTCTATTTTTTTCGCCAGAAGTCCTCTGGGAAATGTGTCTGCATAAATGAGGGTCCCCTCGAGGTGGCTTAGCAGGTAGGAGAGGCTGCTGTCAACTCTGGTGTGAATTCAATCCCCGAGAACCCCCCCCCCCCATCATAGATCGAGGAGAACTGACTCTAGCCAGTTATCCCCTGACGACCTCAAGTGCCCCAAGGCTAAATAGTTTAGAAGCCCAAAAGTATCCTAGGATCTGCTCATGGATGAATCAAAACTGCCTCTACCATGTGGAAAGTTACCACCAGCACCATGTGGAAATTTTCTAAGTTCAAGGCCTCTGTTAAGTCGCAGCCCCGCTCCAGCTTTCCAACCTGAGCGGGATATTTACCTGGGATACATAACAAGAGCCAGGACTACATAGAGAGATCCTGTCTCCAAAAA
Source organism: Mus musculus (assembly GCF_000001635.26). NCBI lineage: Eukaryota > Metazoa > Chordata > Mammalia > Rodentia > Muridae > Mus > Mus musculus. Next base: position 98,569,589 of record NC_000081.6, read on the forward strand.
AAATAAATTATATATATAAAAAAAGAAGTTCCCATGTTTTATGTATGTCACTGTCTCTTTTTTCAGTTTTTTCCTCTCATATACACCCCAACTGCAGTTTCTCCTCCCAGTCTTCCCCAGCCTCCCCTCTCCAAGATTCCTTCTTCAGGGAGTTTTTTTAATTTAAAAACTTGAGTGTATATACATGTGCTGTGCATACACAACATAGCTTTCACATGCCTCAGTGTAAGGCTAGACATCAGAGGATAATTCTAGAGCGTCCTTTCTACCACAGGACCATGTTTACCAAAGATTAAACATGGGTCATCAGGCTCAACTCAGACACCTTTACTCAACCGAGCCATCTCACACACCCTCAAAGCCTTTTGAGATAGGATTTTCACTGTAACAGCCCTAGCTGTCCTGCAGGCAGGCAGATCTCTGAGTTTGAGGACCAGCCTGGTCTACTTCATGAGTTCCAAGACACGGTAAAACCCTGTCTCAAAAGGGGAGGGCTTGGGAGGATGCTGATAGATAGGGAATGCCACCTGGCTACCGTACACAGCAGCTCACTACAGCTGTGCTTACCTGCACCAGTCAGGCCAGTGAAGAGTCCAGCAAGGACAGGACAGGGGTGATGGCTGCTGAGGGGAAAGTGACCACTGGCCAGTTGCCCATGACCCCACACCCATGTGCAGCTAGGCAGCACTAACTAGAGTCACTGAATAGGGAAAGGAGGCCATGCAGTTAGGAAGGACAAAATGGAGGGCATCTGGGGGAGATGGAAGAGGTGGGGGTGGATGCAGATGATCAAAATACATTGCACAAAGTTCTCAAAGGATGACAGCAGTTTTTTTAAAAGGTAATGAGCAAAAAAAGAAAAAACAAAAAATAAAAGGTAATGAGCCTGCAGGCCATCAGTGTTAGCTCACACTTTTAATCCAGGACTTGGGAGGCAGAGGCAGGTGGATCTCTTAGTTAAAGGCCAGTCTGGTCTACAGAGTGAATTCTTGGACAACCAGAGAAACCCTGTCTCCAAAAAAAAGAGAGAGAGAGAGAGAGAGAGAGAAAGTGTGTGTGTGTGTGCACTGCAATTTGAATGTAACGTAAATTAATTAAACAACTCGATAAGCCCGGCTGTGCTGGCACACACCTTTAGTCTCAGCACTCAGGAGGCAGAGAGATTGGTGGGTCTCTGTGAGTTTGAGACCATCCTAGTCTATATAACAAGTTTCAAGATAGCTAAGGCTACATAGAGAAACTCTGTCTTGAAAATAAAAGAAAAAGTAATGATCCTTGATACCTCAAGCTTCCTGGAATTATTTAGCTCACGCAGTTGCAGCTCCATGGAGAACCCACAAATCCTGTGCTCTACTGGACAAAGGAACTGCCAGTTACGGTAACGCTCCAAGCCTTTACCATGGTTACTAGAACCTGGAGCTCCAGTGTAGACATTCTAAAGAGAAGGGGATGCTGAGATGGCTTTCTTCAACTTATATCTACTAGGATATCAACATTACTTTCAGAGTAAAAAGAGAAACACAGCTCAAGAAACAAGTAAGGAGGACTCAGCACGGTGGGCAGAGGGCCATGCCTTTCCTAAGAGAGTCTTAGCCACTTCCGAGTCATTTCCTTTCTGAGCAGAGTTAGAGATGTTCTTTCATGACCAATTGTTAGCACAGTTAAGTTTGCACAGCAGGGACAGCCGCCACTCAGCTCCACTTCCTGTTACTTCATAGCATTATTAAGATACATAGTTTGAGCCAGCCAGCACTCAGGAGGCAGAGGCAGGTGGATCTCTGTGAGTTCGATTCCCAGCAACCACATGGTGGCTCACAACCACCCGTAATGGGATCCAATGCCCTCTTCTGGTGTGTCTGAAGACAGTGTCAGTGTACTCACATACATAAAGTAAATAAATCTTTTTTAAAACGTTGAAAGCATAAAGGTGGAGGAGAAAGGATCTCCGGTAGAACGGAACGGAAATGTAATGAAGGACAGACATTAAGTGTGGCAAGGCACTGAGCAAGGCATTGTGGGATGGGGAAGCGGAGCGGAGAAGTAAAAACCCAAGATTGAAGCATGGCAGACGGCTCGCTCCCCGGGTACGCACCCACTCTGGTCTTTCTAATTCCACCAAAGTTCTGTTTATCTCTCCATAAAAACCCTAGGAACCCTTAGTCTTGTATCAGCATCTCTTTCCGGCCCGCAAACCCCACCCACCACCACCGCACAAGGTCTCAGCATTATGTGATGAGACTATTCTTGCTTTCAAATGAAGAAGTCTTCTGTCCCCTCTAGTAGAAAGCACATCCTTTAGAAAACTCACAAACTGCCCGCACTCCAGGCCTGTAGTAGCCTCTCCTGGCTGCTTCAACCTACTTGCCCCTGGTCTATGGGACTACCTTACCAGAAACGAAGATGGGTAGCCTGAGGTGCCGCTACCCAGTTCATTTCTCACGACTACTGTTAAGGGCTGGAAATGTAGTTCATGGCATAGTAATCGCCAGACCAAGGCCCTAACACCCACTCAAAACTAAAATTTAAAAAATATATAAATAAAAGAAAACAAACAGAACTAGTGGACAAATGCTTGACACCAGCTCATTGGGACACAGCATTCAATCCTCCTCAGTTTCTTTCTTTTTTTAGAGATTTATTTATTTTATGTATGTGAATATATTCCCTTCTGACACACCATAAGATGACATTGGTTCCCATACAAATGGTTGTGAGTCTCCATGTGGTTGCTGGGACTTGAACTCAGGACCTCTGGAAGAGCAGTCAGTGCTCTTACCTGCTGAGCCATCTCTCCAGCTCCCTTAATTTCTTTGCAGCACACACATAGACTGCACTTTATAAAAACCTGGCTCCTGTACTGACTAGTTTTATGTCAACTTGACAGAAGCTAGAATCATCTGAAACGAGAGAACCTCCAATGCCTCCATTAAGATCCGCTGTAGGATATTTTCCTAATTGGTGACTGATGGGAGAGGGTCCAGCCCATGGAGGTCCTGGGTTCTATAAGAAACCAGGCTAAGCAAGCCAGGAGGAGCAAGCCAGTAAGCAGCACCCCTCCAGGGCCTCTGCAGCACCTCTTGCCTCCCAGTTCCTGCTCTGAGTCCATGTTCCTGACTTCCTTCAATGGTGAACTTTGATGTGGGTGTATAATGGCCAAATAAACCCTTCCCTTCCCAAGTTGCTTTGATCATGGTATCTCATCGCTGCAACAGTAACCTTAAGACTGTCTTCTATGGGGCTGGAGAGATGGCTCAGTGGTTAGGTCCTGAGTTCTATTCCCAGCAACCACATGATGGCTTACAACCATCTGTAATGGGATCTGATGCCCTCTTCTGGTGTGTGTCTGAAGGTAGCTATGGTGTACTTGTATAAATAATAAATAGATAATATTTTTTTAAAAAAAGACTATCTTCCATGAAATAATACAAAAGTATCCAGATAGCATCTGCTCACTCCAATTTACTCATTCTGCTGTTGTGACATCAGAACTTTGGTGACCTATACAGAATTTAAGGTTAAAGGCTGGACTTGAAATATATTACTCCTGCCTGCTGCTAACTTCCCCCTGCTCCGTGTTTATATGTTCAGGTGCCACCTTAAGATACAGACAGACAGGGCTGGAAAGATGGCTGACCGTAATAAAGTGTTTGCTTCGAAAGCATGGGGACCTGTTTGATCCTCAGCATTCTCCTGACAAGATGAGGCAGAGACAACTGTAAGCCCAGCACTGGGGACTTAGAGCCAGGCAGATCCACGGGGCTCACAAGCCAGCCCTAGCGGGGAGGTCTAGGTTCATTGAGAGAGTGTCTCAAAAAACATTAAGGGGGAGAGAGCTGGAGAGATGGCTCAGAGGATGCTTTTCCAGAGGCCCTGGGGTCAATTCCCAGCAGCCACATGGCAGCTCACAACTGTCTGTAACTCCAGTCCAGCACATCCAAACTTTCTTCCAGACTCCGCAAGAGCCAGACACACAGAAGGTGCGCAGACATATGTGTAGGTAGAGTACTCATACACATAAAAATAAAATTATGTTTAAAAAAGGTGACAGGGGCTGGCAAGATGGCTCAGTGGGTAAGAGCACTGACTGCTCTTCCAAAGGTCCTGAGTTCAAATCCCAGCAACTACATGGTGGCTCACAACCATCTGTAATGAGATCTGATGCCCTCTTCTGGTGTGTCTGAAGACAGCTACAGTGTACTTACATATAATAAATAAATAAATCTTAAAAAAAAAAAAAAAAAGGTAACAGCCGGGTGTGGTGGCCCATGCCTTTAATCCCAGCACTCGGGAGACAGAGGCAGGTGGATTTCTGAGTTCGAGGCCAGCCTGGTCTACAAAGTGAGTTCCAGGATAGCCAGGGCTATACAGAGAAACCCTGTCTCAAAAAACCAAAAAAAAAAAAAAAAAAAGGTGGCGAGAAAGACACCTAAAGATGACCTCTGGCCTTCACATTCACACATATAGGCATATAGGTAAGTGTACATACACACACACTTGCATACATACTTGCATACATATGCATATACCACAGACATATGGACATATGAAACCAGGTGTGATGGCTCATATCTGTAATCACAGAACATACAGGTCAAAGCTGGAGGACTGCCACAAATTCGGGGCTAGCCAGGGTCTCAAAGTGAGGCTTGGCCAACAGACTGACCCTGTCTCAAACAAACAAAAAACATAGAGATTATTTCTAGTTAGTAATTTCCTGTTTTTAATTTATTTTATGTATCTGAGTGTTTTGCCTCCGTATGGATCTGTGGACTCAGGTCAGAGGCAGCACCGGATTCTGACACTGGATCCTCTAGAACTGGAGCTATGCCGACAGTTGTTCGCTACCACAGAAGTGCTAAGAACTGAAGCCAGGTCCTCTACAAGAGCAACTAAGTAGCACTTAATAAGTAACTTTGTTTTATGCGTAAGAGTTGTCTGCATCGATGAACCCACAATGACTTTCTTCTAGCCTCTCACATACAGATGGAGAATTCTAGGTTGGGAGTCTTGAAAAGATAACTTGAGTGGACTCTAGTTTCCACTTAGAAGCCTTTCTTTCTGAAAGGTTTTCGTTTCTATTCCCCAGTGTTCTGAAACTCTGTAAGGATAGAATGCAGGGCAGATCTTTTTCATGCACTGTTGCCATCCCGGAACCCATGTCCTTCCCACCTGAGGAATTCTGTTCCCTTTTTAGTAGTTGTCTCTTCCCTCCTATCTTTTTCAAGTTCTCATTTGTAAGCTATAAAACCTCCTGAGTTGATCATCTAACTCATTACATCATTCTCTATATTATTTATTATTACCCATTGTCAGGCTTCCTCACTATTACCTCTCAACTGCCAATGTTTACTGTGTAACAACTTTCCTAAAGCAAACAGACTTAAACCTATAAACATGTCTTTCCCACATGGTGGGGGGAAAAGAGAACCCCTACAGGCTGTCCTCCGACCTCTGCACATTCCCCAAGGCAATCTCACATGCGCGTGCGCACGTGCACCCCCTCTCCAATAAAACAATTTTTTTTTTTGAGATGGAGTATCAGTATGTAGCCCTAGCTGGCCTTGAACCGACAAAGATCGATCACCTTCTGCAGAGTGCTGGGGTCAGATGCATGTACCACCATGTCCTGCTATAAATCAAAAGCAAAAACAAGAAAAAAATAACATTTTTTAAAAGTGGATAGTGACAGAGGCTCAATACTTGAGAGGTTGTACTCTGTTCTCCATACACATTTCTTCCTCCCTTCCTTTCCCTCTTTCTTTCAGGGATTTTTGCTTGAGACAGTGTATTATATAGCCTAGGCTGTCCTTGAACTTGCTATGAAGGTAAAGCTGTCCTTGAACCCACCCCTCTGGTTCCACCTCTTAAGTGCTGGGATTACAGGTATGTCTCCCATGCCCACCTTTTATTCTGGACTTTTTTCTGTTTTGTTTGTTGGCTGTCCTGTAAATCACTCTGTAGACCAAAGGCTAGTCTCCAAACTCACAGAGATCCACCTGCCTCTGCCTCCTGAGACTAGGACTATAGGTGTGCGCCATCACACCCTGTCCCTTTTCCCGGTATAGTTAAAAGGTTTCATTTTGTTTTAAGATTTATTTATTATTATACATAAGTACACTGTAGCTGTCTTCAGACACACCAGAAGAGGGCGTCAGATCTCATCACTGGTGGTTGCTGGGATTTGAACTCAGGACCTTTGGAAGAGCAGTCAGTGCTTTTACCTGCTGAGCCATCTCACCAGCCTCCCAAAGGCTTCATTTTTAAAGTTATAAGAATGAGGGAGGGAGGGGAAGGTGTGTGCACATGAGTACATTCCCCAGGGAGGCCAGATCTCCTGGAGTTGAAGTTAAGGTGACTGTGAACCACCTGAGTTGGGTGCCAAGGGCCGAGCTTAGGCTCTTAGGAAGAGCAATGCGCTTTCTAACCTTTGAGCCCTCTCTCCAGCCCCTGACTCTGGAATTTTAACCTTTTCAGGCTGTGACTGACCAAGAATAAATGAAACTTAAGAGTATGAAAACACAGATGGGGGAACTAATCTGTATTTTAATTTCCAAGGGCCATTCTCCTCCTGGTTTTCCCTTTCCCTGTCTCCATGAATATTATACATTATTTGACATTATTTTCTGTTTTCTGCCTTAGCTCTTTTTTCTCTGAGCCCTTCACCCCCGAAATTACTGAGTTCTGTGGTAGTTGTTGTTATTTTAAGATATATTTATTTATTTTCTGTATATGAGTACACTGTCGCTTTCTTCAGACACACCTGAGCCATGCATTGGAAGCTCTCACCTCTACTCAGCTCGCGCTGCTGTGCCAGAAGTTCTGTAGGCAGAGTTCCTCTCCTTGCTGTCAGGCCTGTTTTACACGCTGCCCTCTGCGGTGGCTCTTCTCCCCAGAGTATGGGACATTTGGATGAATTAGCTCAGATCTACATGAACCCTCCACTACAGAATCTTAAAGGAAAAACACATCCTTGTGGTGGCACGCGCCTTTACTCCAGGCATGTATAAGGCAGAGATGAGTGAATCTCTGAGTTCAAGGCCAGCCTGGTCTACAGGGTGAGTTCCAGACAGCCAGGGCTACACAGAGAAATCTTGTCTCAAAAAAACTAAATTAAATTATACATCCTATGCTCTGTTAGATAGTTTCCTCAAATAGTTCTTTTTGTTTGTTTGGTTGGTTTTTCTCCAGACAGGGTTTCTCTGTGTAGCCCCAGATGTCCTGCAACTTACTCTGTAGACCAGGCTGTCCTGGAACTCAGAAATCTGCCTGCCTCTGCCTCCCAAGTGCTGGGATTAAAGGCATGCGCCACCAGGCCGGGCTCACTGCAGATGGTTATCAAACATCTCATCTGTTACATTGTTCCCTTGACAGTTAATATAAATGTAATTGATAATAACAATATTTTAGCTTTATTTCATTTCATTGAGGCAGGATCTCACTGTGTAGCCCAGACGTACCCTGTCTATCTGGCCTGCCTGGTGCTCACAGGGATCTGCCTGCCTCTTCCATGTCCCGGTGTTAGGATTAAAGCTGTATGCCAAGATGATTGCTTATTTTAGCAGAATTGAGAAAGAAGAAAGATAAACTCATAGGAGCAATCTATCATTTTTAAAAAACATTTTTGGTGACATAATTTAAAATTTTTAAAATTTAAGACTAGTGCGAGGAAGTTCTCTATGCCCTTTGCCCTAGTTAGCTACGTGTCATCATTCTGCCTGGCTTGGCTTTGTTTCTTATCCAGTTGGCTTTTTTGAGGTTAAAAATAATTTCTCATACTCTCTTTACCCTGTTTCTGTCTGTCTGTCTGTCTTACTTTCTCTTTTCTTTTCTCTTCTTTTCTTTTCTTTTCTTTTCTTTTCTCCCTTCCTTCCTTCTTTTCTTTCTCTCTCTCTCTCTTTCTTTCTTTCTTTCTTTCTTTCTTTCTCTCTCTCTCTCTCTCTCTCTCCCTCCCTCCTTCCTTCCTTTCCTCTTTCTTTTCTTTTTTCTTTCTTTCTCTCTTTCTTTCTCACTCTCTTTTTCTCTCTTTCTTCCTTCTTTCTTTCTTCCTTCCTTTTTCCATTTTGAGACACGGTCTCAATATGTATTTCCACCTGTCCTAGAACTAGCTATGTAAACCAGGCTGGCTCAGACTCACAGAGATCCTCCTGCCTCTGGCTCAGAAATGCTAGGATTAAAAGTGTGAGCCACTACACCCTGCCTGTTTGCATTTCGTAAGAACTATCACCCAGATACAGTTATTCATCGTCATTCTGCCCATCCGTGCTTTGTCTGTAAGTGAACCTATTAACTGCACAGATACAGTTTAGCAAACCGTTAGCGCTCCTGTGTCATCTAATTACCTGCAGCCCAATATTCCTGTTCTGCCAGTTGTCACATTAATGTCCTTACAGCAAAATGTTTCCTCAAGGGTCTAATTAAGGCTTGAGCTCTGCACTTAATGAGCATAGCCCTTCGGTCTCCTCTAATGTGGCCTGGTTCTGCTGCCTCTGTTTCATGGCACTGATGTTTTTGTAGTGTGCATACAGGACATTTTGCAGCATGATCCTTAATTTGGGAATGTACAATGATTCTTGGAATTAGATCTGGCCTAAGCATTGGGGGTGGGAGTGATAAATGACATCAGTACTTCCCATGGTTCAGTGACTGATGCTAAGGACATAACACCTCCATCATTCATTTATTCCATCCTATCCCTCAGGCTCTCTCAGGCTCGATTGCTCCTCACACCAAATGGGTACACTATAATTGGTTCTAAGAGACATACGATTTACAGAATTTTTTTAAAGATTTATTTATTCTATATATGTGAGTACACTGTAGCTGTCTTCAGACACACCAGAAGAAGGCATCAGATCCCATTACAGATGGTTGTGACCCACCATGTGCTTGCTGGGAATTGAACTCAGGACCTCTGGAAGAGCAGTCAGTGCTCTTACCCGCTGAGCCATCTCTCCAGTAATTTACAGAATTTTTATTTTAGTATATTGTTACTATCTTATTGTTAGTTATTAATTTCCTCGTGTTCATGCTCTATAGGTTAAACCTTACTACAGGGATGTATATACAGGAAAACCATGGTCCATACAGAGTACAGCGCTGCCCACAGTCTAAGGCATTGACTGAGGAACTTAGTGCATACTTCCTGAAGACAAAGGGGGACAATGTACTTCCACCCATGCAGCCTGACCCTTGTTCTGACCACATGCACTCAGGCTTCAACCTGCTCGGCCAGCTCAGAGCAGCCACACTCTGATGTGGCCCTTCAGCCAGCCACACCGGCATCTCTGTAAGAGAACCTATTTAATAGTCGTCTTCCCAAACACTTACTACCATGGGATATTTTTATCACAATTTTTTCTTTGAAGGATGATTTTTTTTCTCCCTCTCCTAGTGGGTGTGAGTGTATTAAAACATTCAACTCAAAAAAAGCTCCTCTTGTTCCCTTATTACAGTCTTAATGAAAACTCACTGAGTTGAGTCAACACAGTCAGATATTCCTCCAGTCCCGAATCCTTCCTTTCTTTTCCTCCTGATTAAAAAAATAAAACAAACCCACAGGACTTGGAGAGATGGCTCAGTAGTTAAGAACACTGGCTTCTCTTCCTGAGGACCTGGGTTCAGTTCCCAGAATGCACTTGGCAGCTCACAATCATCTGTAACTCTAGATCCAGGCAATCCCGATGTCCTCCTCTGGTCTCCATGGACACAGAAGGCATGAGGTGTTCATACTCTCAGGCACACACAGACACATTAAACCTCTTTTTAAAATATGCAAAGAGGACAGGGACAGGGAGCAAGCTTCGATCCGTCCTTAACAGGCAGAGCCTCAGTTTCATGTGGCACCCAGGGTTGTGTGGCCTGAAAGAGCCAACACTACACAGGTCCAAAGTGCTTCTGACCCCTTACCAGCAAATGGAGGTGATGGTCTACCTTTTTCTCATAGAGATTAAACAGTAGGAGCTGAGGGTGGTGGCTCATGCTGTAATCCCAGCACTTGGGAGGCTGGAACAGCTCAACCCAGGCTAGGCAGTGAGTTAGCTTCATGTAGAATATAGATGAACTGGGAGGTGGCTGACTGTGTACCACACTTGTGAGGAGAACCTGACAGCCTGAGATTCAATCTTTTTTTTTTTTTAAAGGGAACATTTTTTTAAATTATTTATTTATTATATGTAAGTACACTGTAGCTGTCTTCAGACACTCCAGAAGAGGGCGCCAGATATTGTTACAGATGGTTGTGAGCCACCATGTGGTTGCTGGGATTTGAACTCAGGACCTCTGGAAGAGCAGTCAGTGCTCTTAACCGCTGAGCCATCTCTCCAGCCCCCCTGAGATTCAATCTTAAGAGCATACCTAAAAGCCTGATGCAGGAGTGCACACTCCTGTCACGCCCCAGGGAGGAGATAGGAGAGTCTGACAGCACAGGTAAGCCTAACATATGCAGAGGCCAGCAACAAGAGAGACCGTGTCTCTAACAAGGTGTAAGGCAAGACACACACACACACACACACACACACACACACACACACACACACCTGTAGAGGAAGGGAAAGGAGGAAGGAAGGACATACCTTCAACCCTGCCTGCCATGTCCCCTGCTCAATCTTAGGCTTCTTGGTCTCTCTGAGCCACCTGACTGGTGACTGATCCACTTGCTGAGAACCAAGACATGCTCGCCTGTAAACTCCAGCAGAGGGCACTGTAGTTCCAGCTTTTCAAACAGGAGCATGTGTGGCACAGTTCAGCCAACAGTGGCCTTGGCCAGGGACCCTCTGTGTGCCTTTGTACATAGGACAACTGTATGGAGCTGTATCCTGAAACCACACACACTTATAACCACCACAAGCCATCAAGTTTCATCCATGAAACTAGACAGGGAGCTGTCCATGTGCCTCCCAACCAGCGATGAAGCCTCCAGAGTCGGCCCACTTCCACACTGGTGACTTTATAGCAGCAGAGGGGCCACTTTTCCTCAGCCTTTCCTCCATGCTTTTCCTTACTGGGACTGGTCCGGCTCACTGGGAGAGCGACCTACTAAGTTCCACTCTTTCCTGCTTCCGGTGCTGACTTTCAGAAATTACATCCTACATTTAGTAGAGCTCAGAGACCATGTGCTCTCCCTCTGGATTAATATTTCATATCTTCCATCCAACTCAAGGTTGAGTTTAGGTAAGCAGTCACATCTGTGCATATCTCTCTCTCTTTAATTATTTATTTCTCTTTATTTATTTATTTATTTTATGTATATGAGTATACTGTAGCTGTCTTCAGACACACCAGAAGAGGGCATCGGATCCCATTACAGATGGTTGTGAGCCACCATGTGGTTGCTGGGAATTGAACTCAGGACCTCTAGAAGAGCAGCCAGTGCTCTTAACCACTGAGCCATCTTTCCAGCATATCTGTATACATCTCTAAGGAGTCTGATGCTGTCAGTCCAAGTCCTCTGTCTCTCCTCTATGTGGAAACCTCCACATAGCTATTTCAAGATGCAGTTGTGTATGATCAGAAAGAGAATCTCTGGATCCAAGCAATTCAGGGGAAACTCATGTTTCTACCTCAACCACAGGCAAATGACTTAAATTCTCTGTTTTTGTTTTTGTTTGTTTGTTTTAAGTCCCTACTTATTAGGGGACACATGAGTATTGGCTATCTTTATCTCTAGGAAATCCACTTTACCTAAGTAGTCTGAAGCATTAAGTCGCTCTGCGGCTCATGCCCCATCTGCTTCCCCTACATTCAGAATGAGCAGGCACACCACTAAAGGAAGACACAAAAGCACGAAACTGGCCTTGCATGGCAAACTTACCCTGAGAATATGGTTCCCTGGGCCCCTGCTTCTGTCCCTTTCCTCCCGAAGCACAGATAATGACCTTGCGTCATCAGGGAAGACAGAAAGTACAGATAGCCCTTCGAACACACGTCAGCAAATCATCTTAATATCCCCAGGCCAATACCATTGGATATGACCTCGATAGGGATAATTTTCAAATTAAAAATAGGTTTGTGTGTATGTCTGCTCTATGTGTATATGATGTCTCTGTGTGTGTGTGTGTGCACTTGTGTGTGTGTGTGCGTGTGTGTATGAGTAGGCCTGTGCTCACACGGAAGCTGGAGGAGAGCCCGGGATGTCCTACCGTTCTCTCTACCTTGATCTTTTGAGGCAAGGGCTCCTGAAGAACTTGGAACTCCCACTTTTTGACTAGAATTGCAGCCAGCAAACATCAGCGATCCCCCTGTTTATTATGTCTCCTCTGTGTTGGAGTTACAGGCATGAACGCATGCGGCCCCACCCAGCCTTGTCAGTGTGAGGATATTAAACTCTGGTTCTCAAGTTAGCAGAGCGAGCTAACAGTCCTGACTACTGGGCCAGCCAGCCCAGAAGTCATAGTGGTTTTATGTACAATACCATAACATTTTCTCTCATCCTGACCTCATATGAATTTCCCATTAAGTGGTATTACCATTTGTAAACCAGCAAGACCAAGACAATTGCAAGTACTGTATAATGACTGTTGCCATTAGAACCTGTAACCAACCCTTAACCTAGAAGTCAGACTTCAAGGAGTTACCGAGTCTGTGAATAACTAGATACTAGAGCCATCCCCTGCTCACATGACAACCTATAAGACTGAAAACTCTGCATCATTAGTTAGGATGAGACCAAGATCCACCCAAGCACTCTCGTATCATCCAGGATGTCTTCAAAGTGCAGTCAATGCATTAAATGTACTCTTGTGGCAACTCCCAACATATGGCCCGATGCTAGAAGAAGCTATTCACGGTCCCTCCTATTTCCTCAGGAATCACGTGTCTCTTACCCACCCTTCGTGCCGGCACCTTCCAAACCTGGGCAGGCTGGGGAAGCTATAAGCTACCAAGGATATCTCCCAGTTTGACAAGAAAGAAAAAAAGAAAAAAGAAAAACAAAACCACAGGAACCTTGGGAGCAAGGTGCATGCTCGACTCAAGTGGCAGGCATCCAAGTGGGTGAGACTGTCGCGCAGACTCCAGACACAGCTCCCGTCCATATGGGAGGCTGAGAGCGAGCCTGCTGCTTGGGCTCTTTGACATAACAGAGAACATCATCTGGTTGCATCTTAAGAAACAGTCTGATGCCTGGAGACCAGAAGGTGCTCTTGCTGTCACCTGCATTTAAAAACCATAATTTACTCTCAGCCCAGATTCCCAACACCCACCAGAAACATGCCCACGATTACTCCTCAATTCACAACAATTTGTCCAAGAACGTATTGCTACTTTTACTTTGCCCGAGGCTGAACAACCAGGCTCAAATGGTAGCATTGCCAGAAGCAACCCCTCATTGCTGGCACCCACGATGAAGTGCAGACCAGCCCCTGCTGCAGGCCAGCATCCCAGAACAGCGCTGTAGCAGAGCTATCAGAATGGCCAGCCCCTCTTACATCTGCAGCTTCACAGAGGTGACATCTAAACTGTTCCTCACTCCAGTGGGGTCCTCTGTCCTAGGATGTTAAAGATTTCATTTGGAGGACAACATGGAGAGGCGAGGAGAGAGATGCTGAGGGAGTGAGGCAGAGCTAGGGAGAGGAGGAAAAGAGTCAGGGATTGGGAAAGAACACCACAGAAGCAACATCGAGGCGATGAGTCAGCCATCTTCAACAGTTTCCAGAGAGAAGGGTAAATACTGATCTTGTCCCTGACAAGCACTAATAAGAAGGAAAAAATAAAAATCTGAGGGAGTGGGTCAGAGCCACGGCTCCCGGAGAACAGAACAGAGACACGGAGAAAGGTGAAAAGCTGCGCCTTATTAGGGGCCTGGCTACGGGAGAAGAGGTCAGGGCCCGGCTTCTTTACAGCTTGGGTGACAAACTGTGTGGAACAGCCAAAAGAAATCTTGGAACAACCCTAGACAATGCCCTTCTTTTCACCCCTGACCAAGCCATGCTGTCCTGCATCTTAAAAGTTGTCACATCCACTCCAGAGCAGACACTGTTGCACTGGACATTACGGTGAGCACTGCTGGCCCCAGCCACTCAGTCCTGCCGGCTGCTGGGAGAAACAGGATGTAATGTTGTTTGGTGCCCATCACTGGTAAAAGCTCTGAATGGACACAGCTTCCTTGCAAAACCATCTTTAGCTCAAAATCTAGACCACGAGGCTGGAGAGATGGCTCAGCGGTTAAGAGCACTGACTGCTCTTCCAGAGGTCCTGAGTTCAATTCCCAGCAATCACATGGTGCCTCACAGCCACCTATAATGGAATCTGATGCCCTTTTCTGGTGTGTCAGAAGACAGCTACAGTGTAGTTACATATAATAATAAATAAATCTTTAAAAATAAAATAAAATAGAATGAATGAATGAATGAATGAATAAACAAACAAACAAATAAATAAATAAATAAATAAATCTTAAAAAAAAACAAAAACAAAAAACAAAACTAGTCCACAGCTTAAATTTCCACACTGGGGAGGCAAAGGCAAGCAGATCTCTGTGAGTTCAAGACCAGCCTGATCTATACAAGTTTCAACACAGCCAGGGCTACAGTGAAATAGTGTCCCAAATATAAATAAACAAACAAACAAACAAATAAATAAATAAAATCTAGATGTGTTTGATGTAAGCTTAGCCTGCTTCCTTTGCTTTGAGAGGTCCAGTGAAGGAGAGCTGGTCTTCTTTGTGAAGCACAAGATCTACTTTATAAGAGATAATTCCAAAACACAACCACCTTGTACCCACTGTGAAACCTTTCTGGGTCCCCCAACCCCCCACCCCTGAAGCTGGTCCCTCTCCACATCACCACATCACCCAGCATTCTAGATTCCAATCAATCAACAGAGTGTTCTCTCTCTCTCTCTCTCTCTCTCTCTCTCTCTCTCTCTCTCTCTCCCCTCTCCCTTCTCCCCCCTCTCTCCTCTCCCCTCTCTCTCCTCTCCCCCTCCCCCCTCTCTCCTCTACCCCCCCTCTCCTCTCCCCCCTCTCTCCTCTCTCCCCTCCCCTCTCTCTTCTCCCCCCCTCCCCTCTCCCCCCTCTCTCCTCTCCCCCCCTCTCCTCTCCCCCCTCTCTCCTCTCCCCCCTCCCCTCTCTCCTCTCCCCTCTCTCTCCTCTCCCCTCTCCCTCCCCTCTCTCCTCTCCCCCTCTCCTCTCCCCTCTCCCCCTCTCTCCTCTCCCCTCTCCCTCCCCTCTCTCCTCTCCCCCCCTCTCCTCTCCCCTCTCCTCCCTCTCTCCTATCTCTCTCCTTTCCCCTCTCCTTCTCTCCCTCTCCCTCTCACAGCTCTCATCCTGCTGCCTGAAGCACCTTCCTAATTCTCCCCTAGCCCCCGATTGCTCATCTTCCAGGACTTAGCAGCCTGACTTCCCCTTTCAGACCCATTTGTTCTATGCCAGTGTCAGGCTTGGGAAAGTCTATGCCTGTTTGCACCTGCATTGGTCCTAACTATCTATCCAGTCTCCTGGGTCCAGTGGAAAGCCATTCAAAATCTGGGAGTCAGAGAAGAGTGGAGGGTTTCTTGTGAACCCAAAGTTCTTCCTCCCTCGCCTCTATCACAGGCCAGAGGATTTAATTCCTGGGATACTGGAACTGAATGCCAGAGCGAGCTAGGGAAGGTCCCTATGTGCCTAGTTGGCACAGCAACCAGGAAAAATCAGAGAATAAAGTAGCCTCATTTGCCAAGTATTCAAAATGGATCTTCTCATTTCAGACCAGAAGGATGAAGTGCCCACAAGGCTTCCCCCGATTATCTCAGAAGATGGTAATTATTCTGTGCACCAGAACAGCCATGAGAGGTACCAGGAAGCTGTGCGAAAGGTGTTGTTAAAAACGTGTAAGTACCTCGGAGTGGGAAACAAGGAATGAGTCCAAGATGGTAAAGAGGGGTTAGGATGTCACAGGCTCGGTGATGGGGAGAGGGGGGGTGCTGCTGTGTTTTCTAAGGCTCCCAGAACTGTGAGGATCACAGCACAGAGCTGGAACAGGAAAGAACATACGAGGTGTTTTTGTCTGCTGCACCCGCTGAGGAGGAGGAGAGCCAGCACCTGCTTTGTAATTTGAACTGAGCCCAAACTCCAAACAAGTTGGGTGACCTTGGTGAAGTTCCTTCAGCCATTTAACCTCTCCCAGACACTTGCAAACAGGAGCTCTTCGGCTGCATTCAGAAAAGCTTGTAGGGCAGACTCTCGATGCATACGGTGTGGCGGTGTGGCATAGGGATCTTCAAGGAACTGTGTTCTCTACAGAAAGCTGCTCCTACCCTGGCAGTGGTGGCCTGCTCCTTTAATCCCAGGACTCAGGCAGTGGTGGCCTGCTCAGAACTCAGAACTCAGAACTTTAACCCAGAACTCAGACACAGGTGGGTCTCTGAGTTCGAGCGAGGCCGGCCTAGTATACAGAGTGAGTTCTAGGATGGCTAAGGCGTCACAGGGAAACCCAGTCTCAAAACAAACAAATGAAACAAACAAGCAAAGAGGAAGGGGAGGGGAGGGGAAGGAGGGGAAGGGAAGGGCGCCATTTCTGGGGCTGGAGAGAGAGAGAGATGGCTCAGAGGTTAAGAGGCCTTACTGCTGCTGCTCTTCCACAGTACCCGAGTTCTGTTCCCAGCACCCATGTGACAGTTCACTGCCTGAAACACCAACCCCAGGGGATCTGATACTCTTTTCCTCCACAGACACCCATAACACAGTAAAAGCAACAGGCGCCACATATGCATACACAAATAAAAGAGAACGCGTCTCCTTTAACAAACTCCAACTTTGCTTTATCAAAAAAGGCCAGCCCCGCCGGGGCGTGGTGGCACACGCCTTTAATCCCAGCACTTGGGAGGCAGAGGCAGGTGGAGTTCTGAGTTTGACGGCAGCCTGGTCTACAGAGTGAGTTCCAGGACAGCCAGGGCTACACAGAGAAACCCTGTCTTGGAAAAAAAACCAAAAAAAAAAAAAAAAAAAAAAAAAAAAAAAGAAAGAAAGAAAGAAAGAAAGAAAGAAAGAAAGAAAGAAAGAAAAAAAGAAAAACCAAACAAAAACAGAAGAAGAAGAGGGCATCAGATCCCATTAAAGATGGTTGTGAGCCTCCATGTGGTTGCTGGGAATTGAACCTCTATAAGAGCAGTCAGTGTTCTTAACCACTGAGCCATCTCTCCAGCCATATATACATATACACACACACACATATGTATGTATATATGTACATACATGTGTGTGTATATATACATGTGTGTACATATACACACATGTATGTGCATATACACACATGTATATATGTATATATGCACACCTGTATGTATATGTGTGTATGTGTATATATACACACATGTATGTATATATGTACACACATGTATGTATATACACACACATACACATGTATGTATATATATGTGTATATACACCTACACATAATTTTCAGATTGACTTTCACTACATTGCTCAGGCTTAAACTTGTGGTCTGCCTGTTTCAGTCTTCCAAGTAACTGAGATTACAGGCCTCCATAGGTCAGGCCTAAACTAAACTAAAAACTTTTAGAGATCAAAACAGGCAAATATAAGAAAGAGGGCATTTAATTTATTTCTAACAGAAAAAAAAATTAAAGCTTATTAATTAATGGGAAAACAGCTAGGTAAAATGTAACATTTAGTCAAAGGATTAAGAATTTTAAAAAATTCTCAAGATTACAGAGAAAACCAGAAAATATTAGACCATAATTTGATCTTTAAAATATGAAATTTTGCAAGGCCCAGTGGCCCACCCTTTAATCTCCTGGCACTTGGGAAGCAGAGGCAAAACTCCCTATGAGTTTGAGGCCAGCCTGGTCTACATAGTAAGTTCCAGGACAGCCAGGGACATGCAAAGGGGACCCTGTCTCAAACAACAAAAATATATTAATTGACAACATGAGATTATGAAAACCAAAGCAATAGAGGAAGGCAGTCAACATTAAACCTCTGGCTTCCACACACACGCACACAGGAATGAGAGCATGTGCACATGCACACGCAAGCACGCACATGCACACGTGCGCGCGCGCACACACACACACACACACACACACACACACACACACACACACCTTAGTCAGTAAGGTGCTTACACTGCAAGCAGAAGGACCTGAGCTTGATCCTTGGGCTTGGAAGTACACACTCATAACTCTAGAGCCGCAGAGGGGACAGGTGTATCTCTGACGCTGGTTGACTCTGCAACCAACTTGGCCTAATCATGGAGCCCCTGGTCCTAGTGACAGACTTTTCTTGACGGCTCCTCGGGAACCTTTGGCTTCCGTGTATACCTGAATATACACAAGCCTGTATGTAGGTACACTTTCACACACACAAGTACCTTATATAATATTTTGAGCAGCAGGTGCTTGACGATAGCATCTGCACGTGGTTTCTCAAAGTGGGTGGGGTCATTTTTTTTTCCGTTTCAGGGAACTCCTCAGAATGAGCAGATTACGCGTTACTTCAGACAGAAGGGGAACAGTGAGTGAGGGCGATTGAGAAAAGATATTGAGGGAGAAGATAGAGACTTGACGGGCTGGGGGCTGGGGGGACACCTAGGGGGTCCCACCGCTCAGAGGAGACAGAGAAGAGAGATGGGGGGAGGACTGTGGAGCAAAGTGACTGGAGAAGGGCAGTGACCGGGATGTAAAGTGAATAAGTAAAAAAAATTTTTTTTTAATATAATAAAAAATATATTGAATCAATACTCCATTTTGTACACTTCCCAAGTGGGTTTCCACCTGTTTTCCCACAAGTCTTAGAGATGGGCTTACTTAGTACCAGGAAAATCCAAGACTAAACCATGTGACCATGAAGGGTGTGAGATGGTGGAACCCAGAAGTGACCTAGGGTGTGTCAACCACATACCCAGGAGCCTTCCGCACCTGGTCACCTTCCATACCTGGTTACAACAACTTCCTGGACCGTGCTTTTGATCCCAAGACAGAAAAACAAAAGACTCTGGAGGAAATGAACACCTGCCTTTCTTCCCAAAAGTCCCCAATCAGGTCTTCAGAGTCCCTGTGACTGATGCTCAGAACTTCAGCTTCTGGCGGTCCAACATCCCAGGCGTGCGTCCAGAGAAAGCCATTCCTTGGATCAAGACTCCACACCATTGTCTCATTAAAAGCCCAATGACCAGGTGAGGTCTTGGCATCATCTGATGCTGAGGAGGGTCAGGGTGGGAGATCAGCAAAAACTCTCTCCCCACAGTGAACCCGGAGTCTGTTTCAGCTCCATTTAAGTGTCAAGCACCTTTAGTTCCAGCATTGGGGAGGCAAAAGCAAGTGGATCTCTGTGGTCTGTGAGTTCAGAGCCAGTCTGGTTTACAGAGTTCCAGGAGAGCCAGAGCTCAAAAAAGTGTGTGTGTGTGGATGTCAGAGTATAGAAGAGGTTTGAGCCTTATCAAGGAAAGTGGGCCTCAGACCCTGGGGCAGTGTGGTCTCTACATGGTGTAGCTGGATCTGTCTGCTTTGCTTTATGGGTGACACTTTGAATAGGCACAGAATCGATGTCTCTAGCATTCCTGCGGGGTCCTGAGGGTGTTTCCACCCCAACCAGCATCCATTGACAGTAGTCCCTCTCCATCATGCGTGCCCACATGCCCAGAGGCAGTCACAAAGGTCTTTTTTTGGTTTTTGTTTTTGTTCTTTTCTGAGACAGGGTAACCCTGGCTGTCCTGGAACTCACTCTGTAGACCAGGCTGGCCTCGAACTCAGAAATCTGCCTGCCTCTGCCTCCCAAGTACTGGGATTAAATGTGTGTGCCACCACACCCGGCAGTCACAAAGATCTTGTATATCCCTTTCCCTTTATCCTGGCGTGGCTCAATCTGAGACAGTTTCTCTCTTTTTCAGATTTGTGGACCATTCTCATCTCAATGACAAAACCTTCAGTCTTTACTGAGGAGCGCATGCTTGCAGGACAGATGAAAACTGGAAGGGAGGGCGAGGAGGGGGTGAAGATGGCCAAGCCATGAAAGAAGTGGGGAGAGGGGGGAAGAGTGCAGAATAAACAAATTGAACTAAAAGGCACTTTTGCATCCTGGGTGTGAGGAGGCAAGGGAGTTATCCCAAGGCCATGAGTCCTGTGTGAGATTCCTCATGAAGCTAGATCTTGGTGTGAGAGAAGTGAAGGGCTATAATGGCAACACCAGAGGTCTAGACCTAATGCACGGCAGGGGTCAGAGCAAACACCTGGGGTGAGACATTTGCCCTCAGGATGCTGAAAGGCCTAGAGCAGTCATGCTGTCTGAGGAGGCTGCAGCTTTATCCTGACAGGCACAAAACCACAGGAAGCTGTTAGATCACAGATGAGAGAGGCCCAGAGACTCCTGGGAGAGGAGCTTGCTTGCTTTACCAGGGTTTGTCACTTTCTGACCCCCAACCCTGCACCCAAACAGCTGCAGAGAACAGGGCTTTTCTTTTTTTTTTTTTTATACAAAGAGTTTGATTTTATTGATATTTAAATATATTAAATATTTCACTGAAATACATGGTACGTCACCCTCCCCCACTCCGACAGTGGTTACATTATAAAACCAGAGCCCATTGCCTCCCGTGCCCTGACTTCCTCCCCAAATGGTGAGGAGAGTGGCTACGGTAACTCAGAGAGGGACATGACTGGCTGGCACTGTGGTACGGGGAGCCAGGGTGTGGACAAGCCCCTCCCACCTGGCAAGAAGCAGACCCAAAGCCAAGGTCTCCCTGCTTTGGCTTATATACCTCACACCTGCCCCAATGGCGTCTAGTAGTCCCTTCCTATCCAAGGCTAGGATATGGCTCGGGGAGACAGAGGAAATTTTCTGCCTGGACCAGCTGATCTTCCTCTCCTCTGCCTTGGCTAATCAAGCGCCCAGTGGTCCACCGATTGGTACATGGAGATTTCCAGGAAAGCAGTACCAAACCAGAACCCAGGCCTCTGCAGAGAATGGGTGGCAGAAGCTTGAGGAAGGGCCAAAGTACAGCCTGCCCCTTCCGCACCTCCTGAAACTCTCCTCTGCCTTTCCTGCCCACGTCTAAGATCATCAGTCGACATGGAGGCGTAATGCCTCTGGCTTAACTAGATGCAGACAGAGAAACCAAGGCACCAGCTAACTCAGACCAGAGTCAGGGAGGCTGCAAGGGTCAGAGGCAGGCAAGGGCAGGCGAGGACAGAGTACAACCCTTGCAGGCTTCGTGAAGATTGGGAGCCGGGGCTAGAGTCTAGCCATGGTAGATTCAGGCCGAAGGCTTGGGGCAGCCCAGTTCCAAGTTCCTAGGTTCCCATCCCCTAGTACCAACATCGGGGTCCTCAGAGAGGGATCCCACACTACCCCAGTCAGAAAGCACACCATGCCCCCAAGAGACAAGCCCAGGAACCCAGGAAATGCCTGCACCTCTACCCACAAACCTCCAACAGTTCAAGTTCCAAGGAACACTAGAGATTAAGCAGGTGCTTGGGTCCCTGCCCTAGGCAGGGGGACAGTCATAGTGCAGATATGTGGCCCCCAAATGGCACTTAGGGATTTGGCACAAAAAAGGACTCCTCTCCCCAGACCGTTATCATTTTACTACCAAACACCACCCAACCTCCTGTGCAACCTGGGTATTACTCTCCATCCCTTGGCACAGGAAACTTGGCCTTAACGCCAGAAGACAGAGGCCCACGGGAGAGAGGCAGTCCCCGGTGAAGAGCTGAGGAACTGGAGCATGAGGACACATGGAGACCTCAAAGACAGACAGACAGACAGACAGACACACATACACACACAACACACAGGCCCACACAATTACACAAACACACAGGACCTCCCTAGTGCCAGACTTAGGAGGCCAGGTTTGGGGTCAGGTCATCTTTTTTGGAACCCTGACCCTTTTGCTATTTGGCAATACAAGGGATAGAGATGTTCCATGGCCCCTGCCAGCAGGCAGCAAGTGAGCATTCGAGCACACTGAGACCTCAGGTCAGTGTGGCGGCCTCCTCCTCCTCCTCCTCCTCCTCCTTCTCCTCCTCCTCCTC
The DNA here is from genome assembly GCF_000001635.26 of Mus musculus. Classification (NCBI taxonomy): domain Eukaryota; kingdom Metazoa; phylum Chordata; class Mammalia; order Rodentia; family Muridae; genus Mus; species Mus musculus. The sequence continues at coordinate 98,591,555 of NC_000081.6, forward strand.
CCTGGCTGCCTGCTGCATTCTTTGGCACCTGCAGGTCACCATCCACCATCCAGTTCCTGTTCTTCGGATGACCTCACACACACAGGCTTGCTCTCTGGCTGGTCATTTTCACAGTACCAGTAAAGCCAGATGCCCCTTTCCCAGGATCATGCAGGAACTGGGGCTAAATCTTCACTGTCAGAGGTCCCTTTGTTCCCCTTTGGGGACAGATCACGGGACTAGGATTTGGCAAATGGAAACATTCCCCTGAAATATGGTCAGTCAGAGCTAGGTCCCATAGAACCTCCTTCTTCTGCCTTGTGCCTAAGAAGGAGAATTGGCTGGTTCTGAGAGTGCCCAAGACCCGTGCTGCAGACACAGGCAAGCAAAGGCAAGTGTTCTTCATGCCTGCCACAGTCTTTGTACAAAAAGTAGTCCCAGGAAAAATAGGGAAAGAAAGGACCCAGCCCTGAGCCTGTTGCCCAGACAGGGAAACAGTAGGCATAGAGAGTTGCCATTTAACTCTCAAACAGGAGGCTCCCAGGCCTCTGCGCTTTCTCATCTGCATCCAAACAAACGAAGACCAGCCTTACTCCAATTAAGAAAGTCCCTCGGATAATCCTCTCGGCGTCCCCTCCATCGCCATTCTGAAGGCAGACGAACACAGTCCAAGCGCAGCCGCTGGGGTGTTCCCTTTTGCTGTCAGCAAGATCCGGAGGCTCAGTGCCCCCCTGTCACAGCTCCACCCAGCGAGCACAAAGTCCCACTCAATGCCCACCTTGGTCCCTTCGGTTGAATCTCAGCTGCTGCACTCTGCTAACTGCTGGGGCCCCCGTTGAGGAAGTAGGTGGTCATCTCCCCCTTTCCCTTCACCTTGACCACCCCTCGACACTCCAGCTGGTAGCCCTTGGCAGCTAGAACCTGGTATAGGTCCGTAGTCACCTAGGGAAGTGGAAGGGGAGCTTGTTTAGCCTGGGATCCTCCATGCATTGATAAAAAGCCCAGGAGTTCTCTACTGGATACTCTCCTCTCTCGCCAACCCCTACCCCAACAGCCACGAGAAAGGCTCCCAGCCCCCGTCCTGTACAGAGACCACTGAAAGCCCTCAACACCCGTCTAGCTTGGCGACATCCCCTCACCTGTATTCGGTCAGGAACTCCAGTGCTGTCCATACGACTGGAAACATTCACGGTATTTCCCCAGATGTCATACTGTGGCTTTCGGGCCCCAATGACGCCTGCTACAACCGGACCCATGTTCAACCCTGAAGTAGAGACAGTAGCAAGAGACTGAGGCTAGGATGTCCCAGGGTCACTCCAGACAGTCATCTCCCCCTTGCACCCTGAGAAGAACCCAAAGGAAAAAAATATCAAAGGGGACAATGATTCCTTCGGCATGGGGCTGGCCGTGATGGCTGAGGTGGCTCCCTCGAGTCCAGACAACAGTTGCAGCTCATCCCACTGAAGGCTTCTCCAGGCATTGGTTGCTCACGCTGCTGCCCCATCTTACAAACAAGTGAGTACGGCCGTGGGGAGTCAAGCCAGACTCTGGACGTATGTTATTTAATCACTGCCTTCCACCAGAGCATTTGAGCCTGACCCCACATCTCACACTGACCACACACTTTAGATTTAGTCAAACGTGCCATTAGTACTTGAACTTTTCACTGAAGTCATTTAATCTCTGAGAACCCCACATCCCTTATCTTAGAGAGGGGCCTTGATGTACAACTTAGAATGTACTGGACACGTCTAGGGCAAAGACCCCCAGCACACGGAAGACTCAAGTGAACCGTCTTGGTCCTCAGTATTAAACTTGACAGGGAGGTGGGAGGTAGAAACCCCACAGGAGTCCTGACGGAGAACAACCCACCCCTCCACACACCCTCCACACATGACTTCACCCACAAACGGCCCCAGACCCTCACCGATCTTCATCTGGAAATTGTTGAAAGAGTGTTCATTGATGTGTTTCATCTGCTCCATGAGCCGCATGGCATAGTCAGCCAGCGCCGTGATGTGTGAGCGGCCGACCTGGTCATAGGTGCTGGCATTTAGCCCAGAGGCGGCCATGTAGGTGCTACCGATGGTCTTGATCTTCTCCAACTGCCGGAATCTCTCCTCACTGATGATCTGAATGGCACAGAGGAGGGGGGTGTTCCGGGGAGGTGGGGGTGGGGGATCGGTCAAGCCAGACCCAGGTCTTTCCAAAGCTCACTCCTTGTCATCCCCCTCCTCCTCCCGAGAGCCCCATTGCTTTAGTGGGTGAACTCTCTCCCTTCCGATGGCAATCCACAGTGTGGTTCTGAGAAACACTCTGACGTGGTTTGGGGAAACCATGTCCCAGTGTGTGTGTGTGTGTGTGTGTGTGTGTATGTGTATGTGTGTGTGTGTGTGTGTGTGTGTATGTGTGTGTGACAGCCCGTCCCTGACCCAAGTGTCCAGGACACTCCCTCACTTGTTGTTCCCGTTTTCGTTCTTTGAGAGACAATCTTGCTTGCTTGGTCTCGCATAGATTTGACTACTGTCTTCCTCTTCAGTGACATCACCTGATACCTCTCCTGTCATCCCTGTCCTAGAGTCTCCTGTCCTCTTCTGCTCCTCAGCAAGGATGACCCTGCCCCACTGAGGCTGACCCCCATGCTGTCCCTGACTGGGCGAGGGACACTCACCCGGTCTTATCCCTGGCTTTTCCATCCAAAAGCCTGCTCCACTTCCCTGGTCCCCAGACTGCCCCTGTTCTGCCAGTACCAGCCAATGAGCCCCCGTTCTGCCAGTACCAGCCAATGAGCAAGCACCTCGTCAAAGTCTGCGATGATCTCATTGAGCAGCCGCAGGCACTCCACGCCCTCGTTGTTTGCCTCGAGCTCCACGTAGAACTCCGAGAAATTGGCGATGGAGGCAAACATGACAGCCACACATTCACACGACTGGTAGTACAGCTCATCGTTGCGGCGTTCCCGGGCCAGGAAGTGGGCGGCCACGTCCTTGGGAAGAATGTTATGCAGCAACCTCCGGTTGTATGCCTGTAGCTCCTCCATCTCCTCCTTCTCCCCTGTTGCCTGTGGGCACCACATCCATCAGCCATTGCCCAACACTCACAGAGGCTGGGCGCAGTGGCCGAGGCCAGAAGATGGGCATCACAGGGAACCACGTGAAGGAAGAAAAGCACAGGCAGAGGAGGCCTAAATGACAGGCAAAGGGGTGAAGGGGGCAGGTACAGGATGGGACAGGAGACAGGAGATGGAGACACGAGGCATAGAACCAGGGTGGGCTTGGGCAGACTCAGCCTTAGCCACTTAGCAAGAGGTGCATTTCTGGCTTGGCCCAGGCTCTGCCCCCAGAAGCTTCTCCCTCCCATAAAGGTCCATCCAAGTCACCTGTAACTTCCACAGGAAGTCCAGGCGGGCAGTCGATTCCACCTGTTGTGCATGCAGATACAGTGCCAGGGCAAACACCAGCAGAATCACGGGGGTCATATATTTGAGCGCTACCCTCCCCACAGCTGGGCTGAAAATAATCAAGAGACAAGCTTGGTGCCTGAAGGAGATCTCTACCAGCCTCATTCTTCGCTGCCTCAGGGCCCCCACTTACCAGTCCAGCCCATCAAAGGTCTCATTGGAGGAAGCCCTGGCAGGAAGATACAAAAGTCATTGGAGGCTGTCTGCTGGGAGGGATACTGGAGGGGAGACAGAGACTACACCGCTGAGCCCAGTCATGACTCAAGCCTGTGGGTAAAGCCTTTGCTCACATAAATTAGCTCAATATGAGCAAAGGTTAAACCGACTAGGAGCTCCTCCCTTAGCAGCTAAATGGTCCAGGATAAGTCGGTTATAACTCTCTAAGCCTCAGTTTCCTTGTCAGTGAAAGGATTCAACTCCAGGTACACTTCTGGAAGGTTTAGCATGTGCTTGCGGCGACATAAGGCTTTGGGACTGTGTGTCACTGTAACAGACGGCCTGAGATGCTGACACAGTGATAAGAGAACTCAGGCTTAGACAGGTCAGCTCGCCTGTCCGAAGCTTACAAAGCTAAGGAGAAGCAGACCAAGGACTCAAACCCAGCAGACTCTTAATTCTTCCTACCTCAAGCTACGGCCACATGTCCATCCCAAAGGGCCTAAGAACACAGGGTAGGACCCTCAGAAAACAGAAGCGGGCAGAGCTCTCTGAGTTCCAGGCCAGCCTGTTTTACAGAGTGAGTTCCAGGACACCCAGGGTTGTTACCCAGTAAAAAAATAAAATAAAATAAAATAACCCAGTGGGTAGAGGAGGCACAGAACAAATGTAGGGCCTTTTTTTTTAAAAGCTATCCTAAAGAGACAGGAATTTGTCACAACTGGAAATTCTTTGGGGTAACTACCTGAGGCCACATTCCAGGAACTAGCCCTTCCCTTCCCTTTCTCCCACAAGTGAGAGTTGTACATTCCAAAGGCCTGGGTACCAGAGACTCTGCCCAGAAGGATCAGGGAGGTCCCCGGAGACTGAGGGACTGTGGATTAGCTTACAAGCCATGGACGCCAAGCAGTAGATCATAGTTGTCAAAGATGGCGGCCGGGGGACCCAGCAAAAGCAGCACCAAGTAGGTGAACCCCAAGATGAAGGTCATGGCCAGCTTGCCGATGCTGCTGATGTGTAGGAAGACAGAGCTGGCTAGAAGACTCAGCAGCACGTTCCCGACGAAGTACTGGGGGGAGGGGGGACAGCAGAGGCAGCGTTGGGTGACAGCGAAGACCAGGGCATGCAGAGCAGGAAGAGCCCTACTCCCCTGCCTGACTATCCCCCCCTTCCACCACCTTCAGGCCCCAGCTCCCTGTACAATCCATGCCCAGCTTCCCGGGGGTGGGGTGGGGGTGGGGCGGTTGCCCCTAGAGTCGGGGAATACTTTGAGTTCCCGGCTCCCTGGTGCCCATCACTAGACCTGGCTCAGAGGGGCCGATAACTGTGTTAGAACAACCCCCTCTGCCTGAACACTGCTCGGACACCTCAGGGAAGCTGCAGGTGGGTGCGGTGCCCTCACACAGGGGAGCATCCAGTCCCAGAGAGTAATTGAGCTGTTGTAGGTGGCAGGCGGTGACATCCGCTGGTGTTAAGTTCAGCATCCGGGCCGCGCAGGTCCTTATTGGGGTGTGATTACAGGTAAACTGCAAAGGTTGGGTGCATATCAGGAAAGGTTCACGAGGGCTGAACCCAGAGGTACTTTTTAGACTAAAATCCTCAGGCATGATAAAAGAGGAAACAAAGACTAAGAACAAGAGTTACCCCCACCCACAGGGACAGCGGCAGGCTACCCAAAGGCTGGAAATACTCAGAAGGGCTGCAGTTCTGAGAAAGTGCCTGGCACAGGGCCTGGGAGATTTACCATGTTGGCGATGGCAGAGATGAACACAAGCAGAACCGAGAAGATTCCAACCGCGGTGCTGTGCACCCGTGAGCGGACAATATTGCGGGACAGGCGTTGCAGGGCCTTGGGGAAGAACTGCCACAGCGAGAGTCGGAGGAGTTAGAAACTGCATCAGCGAAGGAAGACCAGCCAAGAACAGGGTCTAACAAGACACATGGCCACCCTCTCTCCCTGTCCCATGGGAACCCGATCCTTCACCGACAGTCTCAGGGAAGTCCCCCTACTTACAGAACCGCAGGAGCACACGGCACAGATCAGCACAGTGACCAGCAACAGCAGGAAGATAGCGGCATAAATCCCGAGTATCAGGGTGGAGCTGGAGCAGGGTAAGGTGGGGGGTAGGGTGGAATATGAGTAAAACTGGGGTGTCCCGGTCCTAGCCCCAGAACAGAGCTGAGGCCAGCAGTTTGCATGGGTGTTAGGGGCATTAACGGATGGACTCACTATGGGAACACAAGGAGCTGGATAAAACAGATGAAGCAAAAAACCAGGAGGGCACAGGCGACGTAGGCTCCGAAGCGAGGATCTACTTTCCGTGAATACTGAGGGAAGAAAGGAGACCGAGCTGGGTGCTGGGTCCTGCCCTGGCAGGCATGTTATGGACAGCGAAGAAGAGGGTAATACAAGGGCCTTGGGAGGAACACATGACCCAATTTATATTAATTTCCATCTTAGGCTGTAGTCTCTTCCCGTTCCTGACATGTCCTCCTGTCCCTCAGTGTGTGTCCAGTCTCCCAGCCAGGCCCTCCCTCCTCCCAGCCCTCTCTTTTTTTGCCCTGTATCCCCCAAACCTTCTTCTCAAGATCCTCTCTCTGGAAGGTGAGCAGGAACCGGCGCACATGGTCCTTACGCAGTTGGTCGATGCTTCGGGCATCGATGGCTCGGCCCAGGAACTCATCCACCTCATCTTCAGGGTTCAGAGCATCTTGGGCACCCCGGCTGATAATGGGATGCAGGTTTTACCAGGTGCATGAATAACACCACAGGACAAGCAATGACAAGGGCAGGGCTCAGGCCACAGCAAGGGAAGGCTATGCGAGCTGTGTGTGTGGTACCTGCTCCCACATCTTACTAGAAATGGGAGGTCTCAGTTCTCACAGCCCATCCCAGGTTGCAAATGCCTTCTCCCTCCCTTCCTGACCCGTCCCATAGGCCGACTTACTTGTCTTTGCTAGAATCATCAATGCCCTGGAGAAAGAAACGGGATGTGTGAGGGAGACAGGAGCTGAGCCATTTCAGTACTAGGTCGAGAGGGTCCCCACACACACTTAGGGAGAAATGGGGCCCTTTGGGTGAAACTACTCCCTCTGCTCCCAGTTTTAGAACACAGAGTGGAGGAGCCAGGTATGGGGAGAAAGGGGACACTTTGAGGGAGACCAAAAAGTGAGGCCCCCCAGGTCATGGTTCAGAGAGCCCCTTACCATCTGGCGGAATGCCTTAGAGTCCTTGGTCCGGGAGAAGGCACGGTCAGGAACCCAGCGGGGCATCAGTCCTTCCATGGAGTTGGCCCGTGTCCGCTGAAGCTTGGCCAGCATGGCTTTCTCCTCTTTCTGTGCAGTAGCGTGAGTATAGGCTCAGAAGCAGAACCCCAAGAAGGCTTTTGCTAGCACCTTCCTGTTTGTTCCTTTCCCTTACCCCCCCCCCCGCCCCCTCATACACCCCTCCCCCGTTCCCACCCATCCTGACCCGTTTTTGGCTGGCGCCAAGTATGAGGAAGGTCTCAATGCACTGCTCCTTGAGGTACGCATTGCGTTCACCACCACGGCCTGGCTCCACCTCATAGTCCCCGTTCAAGTACTGCAGTGTAGCCCGAGTGATGTGGATGCGGCTGTAAGGGGCCAGGAGGTTAAGACTCTGGCTCTCTCACCCAGCCTCCCAGCCACTCACCCCCTGTGACCAACTAGACCCTTCCTTCTACTTACCCGGCCCGGCCCCCGGCCTCCATGTGGTTAGCCAGGGTCACATCGTTTGACCAGACATCAAACTGCCATTTCCGTAGGCCAAGGACGCCGCAATGCACACGTCCGCTGTGGATGCCCACACGCATGTTCACGTTCACACCTGTTACCTCACGCACCAGCCTGAGAAGAAGATGGAACTCTAGATCAGCCCCAAGCTGTCTTCTTATCCTCTAGTCAAGAGCCCAAGCTGAGGCAGGCGGGATGGCTCAGCAGTAAATGCACACTTGCCACCAAGCCTGATTACCTAAGTCTGATCATTCCTGGGACCCATACAGTAGAATAACAGCAGCTCCAAGGTGCATACACACACAGAGACACACACACTCACAGACACACAAATACACACACACACACACACACACACACACACACACACACACGAGACTAAATAAATAAATGTAGTTAAAGAATCCAAGCAGCCGGGCGTGGTAGTGCACACCTTTAATCCCAGCACTCGGGAGGCAGAGGCAGGTGGATTTCTGAGTTCGAGGCCAGCCTGGTCTACAAAGTGAGTTCCAGGAAAGCCAGGGTTATACAGAGAAACCCTGTCTCAAAAAAACAAACAAACAAACAAACAAACAAATAAACAAACAAAAACAAACAAAAAGAATCCAAGCAATCGAGGCAAAGACAGAAGCAGACGGAAGGACAGACTAGATGTGGGAGGAAGCTACCCGGGACTCAAGGACAAAGGTTTGAGAACCTCATTCAGCAGGGGCTGCCATCATCCTGTAGGACTGAGCTACTGCCTGCTCCAGCCTGCCCAGCTGGCATTCCCTGCAGCCATCCCTACTGCTCCAGCTCCCAGCACTCCAGCAGGCTGGGGTTGGGAGCACAGGGGTCTTCACACAGACTGGAGAAAGACCCACTCTCTCCCCAGTGATAAATGCATCTCAAAGATAAAAGAACTACTTAGAGTGGAGAAACGTCCCGAAGACACATCAGAGTGGGAGCCTCCCGGGCACCCACAGTTCCAACAGGCCTGGGAAGGGGAACTGCTTACGAGATGGCTTCGATCATGTCTACCCCCATCTCCACACAGCAGTGGGCGTGATCTGCCCGGGCCTCGGGCAGCCCTGACACGCAGTAGTAACAGTCTCCTAAGATCTTGATCCTCAGACAGTGATTCTCCTAAAGGGGGAGAGGTGGGAGATCACCTTGCTTTCCTGGTCACCCAGCACACCTGGCCCTTCACCTTCAATGCCACCTCTACCCCCACCCCACCCCCCAACCACCACCATCAACACCTTTGGCGCCACCTGGAAGCCCCAGTACCCTCACCGCAGCCAGCTTGTCAAACCGGGCAAAGAGCTCATTCAAGGTCATGACCAGTTCCTGTGCAGTGCACTGGGAGGCCAGGCTGGTGAAGCCCTCAATGTCCGCAAACAGGATGCTGTGGACAGCAGCAGGAGAGACATGGACCTCATCGTAGCCCCCCCAAGGGCTCCTTGGTACCCTGCTACCCTCTGGGCAGCGTCCCCTCCCCCGCCCTACCTACCTGACATTATCATGCTTCTGGATGTAGATCTTATGGAACATCATGTCCTCTTTTTTTGTGTTGATGTCTTCTTTCATCTCCATGGCAACGTGCTGGGGCAACACCGATAGCAGCAGCCGTTCCTAGACCAGTGGTTCCAACCACTATCCTCTCTGCTTTTTCTAGTTTTGATTCTTCTTGTTCCTTTCACATCCCCAGAGCCCTCCCGTCCCCTCCCCTCTGTGACTTGAGCTTCCCTTTCCAACTTTGACTTGACACTGCCTAACTGTGCCCTCCAAAGTCACCCATCCTAGCTGTCTCTAACCGACCTCCACTCAATCCCTCAATGCACACCTGAATTCTCCCTCCCACCCCTAAACAGAACAGGAGCTCCCCCCCCCCCCAGGGCTTTTGTGATGCACAGTCCTTGGGGACCCTTAACACTGTGTTCCAAAGCATCACAAGGCGGCAGGTCTAACCTACAAGGCACTGGGGGTGAAGGCATGGAACACCCTAACTAAGGGAAGCAACCCCCACCTGCTGACGGTTCTCATGCTGCAGGTGCAGCCGCGCCTGGATGTAACCTCGGGTCTCCTGAAAGGCTTGGCGCTGAGACACTTCAGCAGGGTAGTGTGTGCAGACACCGATGGCATTGGTGCAGAGGAAGAGCACCACGTTAGCACCGAGCTGTTGGGAAGGCGGCAGAGGCAGATGAGTGACCACCTGCCCGGCGCGCGCGCGCGCACACACACACACACACACACACACACACACACACACTAGCTCTCTCGGGACCTGCACCCTGTTTGTCCCTAAGCTGTACCATCTCCAGGATACTCTGTTCCCCCATTCAGATCCCAGCCTGCCTAGATCATTCTGTGGCCAGAAAGATGAGCTTTTCACAGCTTCAGGAGCAGCAACACCAACCACAGCCACACAGGTCATGGGCCCAGCCCTGGCACTCTATAATCTCCTGCCCCACACACACCCCTAACAAAAGACGAATGTCCCTTCTGCATGTAGTCCTAAGGAGGACTCAACAACAACAACGCTAGGCAGCTCTGAGCTTCCCATCCTCTTCCAAGTGAACCAGGACAGGTTGCTTCCTCTCTCTAGGTCTCCACTTACTCATCGATCACCCCAACAGGAGGAGGAATATCTCTAAAGCCTCCCACAGCCCAGCGGACTGAATAGCAGAATGATTGCTATTGGGTTCTGCTGCTGTTGGTTGGTTGGTTGAATTTTTGAGATAGGGTCTCACTATGTAACCAAGCTGGCCTTAAACTCACAAAGCAGTGAACCTTGGCTTAGATTCCCAAGCGACGGGATCACAGGTGTAAGCTAATACTACTGCTGTTATTCCAGTAGCCGGTTTGCTGGCCACCTGCAACGTCTAGGATCCGGAGGGAGGACGCATTCTACATATTGACTGATGAATTTATTTTTACAAGTCTGTGGACCAGGTAACAGTACCCCACTTCACGGCCGAGTGACTCAAGAGCCCAGTAGCTTGCCCAAGATTGCACGGTTGGTTGTGGTTGGCAGGAGACTTAAATCCTGCCTGGACAATCAGATTCCAAAGCCTTTGTCCTGATTCCACTATCTAACATATTTCAGATGTCTGAAAGCTCTTTTTTTCCCTAGACTCTAGTTCTTGAAGGCCAGGCTCAGAGCCCCTCCTTGGCAGCTATCAGTTCTACTCACAGAGAGACCGCAATGGCCACCTCTATCACAAGATAGGATTCGACTCCTCTCCTGTCCCGTCCTCTTCCTCCTTCCCCTCTCTCCCTTTCCCCACCGCTTACACACACACCCCCCTCTGCAGGACCTCATGCCTAAGCGCTCACCCTCTGCAACACCAGTCCCAAACCACAGTCAGAACAACTGACTAGCAAACACTGTCTGAGACATGCCCGCTTCAGGGTTGCTGGAGACTTGGGGGTTAACTGGCTCTGGGACTCCACCCAAGCTGGATGGGGCAGGGCTAAGTTTCTGGAGAAAGCAGGGAAGGCTTACTAACTGCCCTGAACCAGAACTAGACCTGCAGACTTGGACAGGACATTTAATCTTTGATTCCTCCGTGTAAAACCGAGGTCCGGCTAACCCCTAGCTCCTAACTCCAGCACGGACCCTCTCGGACTGGCCTTCAGCTGCCCTTCCCAGTCCACGAAGCTTCCAGAGAATCCACACAGAGCTTCCCCTCTCAGCAGCAGGGGTGAAGAGGGGGCACTCTATCTCCCTTGGGGGCTTCTAAGAATAGCCCCCAGTGGGGGGGCGGCAGGGGGGCAATCCAGGCAACTTCCCTTGCTGGCCCCAGGAGCCCAAAAGGAAAATGTGAGTCACAGCAGAGGGATGGGGGAGAGGGATGAGAGACTGAAATAACCACACTCATTCCTATCTACCGTGAGAAAAAAAAATGGATGCCAAGGCTCTGGAGGCCACCCCAGCCTAGTCACTGCTCGGGGCGTCTCAGTGAGTGCATCAGAAAAAAAGTTCTTCCTTCGGACACAAGTGGGGCTGGACCTGGGAAGGGATTGCCCAAGGAGGCTACAAGCCCCTACTCCATGCAGAAACACTCACAGGCCCCACTGGGCACCTGAAGTGGTTCTCAGTTCTGAGACACTGCAGATGGGCAGAGAAGCAGAGTTTTCTCTACTATCCCAGGAATGTGGGGACCCCATGGGGTGGAACTGAAGCCAGGCACCTTGGTGAGGTAGGAGGCTGGCAGTTCCGGCCTCCCAGACCCAACCTCCCCCATCTATCAGGCACAGGGCTGGGCCCTGGGCGCCAGGCCAGCTGAGAGCAGAGAAGAGTCACACACCCACCTTCTGGCAAGTCTGACGGAGTTGGGGGGGGGGATACCACATCACTCCTGAGCATCTTCTCCCCCAGAAGAGCAGTTCACCCCAAACCCCCACTTCTCAGGCAACCAAGAAGAGAACCTAGGGCCTAGCTAGCACAGAAGGGTCTGTCCCTTTAAGAGGTCTGACAGTGCCCTGCGGGGACTCTGCTCCACAACAAACTAGCTATAAAGTTACTGTTAAAAAGGTATGTACTGTTCCAAGCAGGGAAGGGCATGAAGCCCAAGTACCCAGCTCCTCACCCCAGGAGCCCCAAGCAACTTTCTCTTTGTTTTTGAGGCCATGGTGGGCTACAGGCCACAGCTTCTGGCAAGGAGCAGAAAGGCCTTGCTTATGGAAGCTTTGCAAAACTACCTACAGCTGCTTCTTCGTAGGAGTAACAACAGGGCTTGAGTCTCAGAGGTTACCAAGAGGTCAGGGAGACCTGCACATGGCATGTCTACTGACCTAAGCCAAAGAGCTGAAGACTGGCCTGTGGTGACACACTACAGACCTGTTCCTCGTCAATGCTCACTGATACAAGTCCCAAGCAGAGGCTAGCCCGTGAAGCTTGGCCTGATCGATCTAGACATGGCTATATCGATACTGTGTCCCTCCATCAGCAAGTTCTCTTTCCCACCCTCACTCTGTCACACCTACCTGCTTCCAAAGGAAGGGGTCGCTGCTGTTGAGCTGCCAGGCCAAAATCAAATGCAGAGTAGAGAGGCCCAGGCCGCTGAGTACTGCGGCTCGCATGCGAATGGGAAGAAGAGTGTAGGTGATGTAGACGAAGAACACGGGGCACCAAAGGCCCGCCGAGGGGCTGTGTGGATTGGCTGCCAGGGCACCCCCGACTTGCACGGCTGCTAGGATGCCCAGGACCACATAGCTCACCACCCACATGGAGTCCTGGCGGAAGCTGTGTCGGTTACACACCACCATGAGTACCACAAAAAGGACAGAGGCACAGGTCAGCAGGGCCACGTAAGCAGGCTGAGGCTGGGCAGGCGCAGCGTGGAAAGTCAACAGTACAGCCATGAGCAGCACCAGCACCGCCATGAGCAGCGTGAGGCTGCTCTGGTTCATCTGGAAGAAGTACCGCTGGTACAGCCGCTCCAGCTTGGCAGAGCGGAACTGCTTAGACTGGAACACCTGCACAAGCCGGTGCCAGCAGGACGGACCGCTCCGAGGCGATGTATCCGGTGCCACTTCAGCTGTGCCCATCGGTGTGGTCACCTCAGTGTCGTCAAACCCCAAGGCCACTGACCGCAGCCCCAGCTCCACACCCCTGCCCGGGCCCGCCCTCCTGATGAAGGCTTCATCCTGCCAGGGGCACCGAGTGTGAGCTGCAGGAGTGGGGCTGGGTGGCTCCGCATTCTTGAGGCAGCTCATGTAGCGAGGTGCGCAGAAGCCACTGGCTCGATTCGCGTGGCGTGGGCGCTTCTGCCCATTGCGTTCCCCCCAAGCTGTTTTCCGTTCATCCACTTTGGGAACCAGGAGGCCACTAAACCATGACATGCTGCTGGGAGGAGAGACAGGGAATGGTATTAATACCACTGCGTGGCCACAGCCACCATAGTAGCCTGTGACCTGAGCGCTTCCTACAACTCTGGTCTTCATTCCCACCATCTTCCCCCCCTTCTCCCTCTTGCTCCAGCCCTGCTTGCTTGCTTCTCGTTGTGGATGGTTGTGAGCCACCATGTGGTTGCTGGGACTTGAACCCATGACCTCCGGAAGAGCAGTCAGTGCTCTTAACTGAGGAGCCATCTCACCAGTTCCCATTCCCACCGTCTTGATAAAACTGCCCCAGGAGAGGCAGCTGCACCCCCACTCAAAGGTAAGGAACACAGACACATGGAAAAGACCCAGCAACCATATAAGTAAAGGATCTGAGAGCTAAGTTTTTAAGAGCACTCCCCATACTTCTGAAGGACTCTGGTTCAATTCCTAGCACCCACAAAGCAGATCTTACAACTGTTTATGGCTCCAGCTCCAGGGGCTTTGACTTTCTCATGCAAACATGCATGAAAGCAAAACACCAATGCACATAAAAGCATATTTTAAAAAATTGAGCTGGGTGTGGTGGCACACGCCTTTAATCCCAGCACTCGGGAGGCAGAGGCAGGCAGATTTCTGAGTTCGAGGCCAGCCTGGTCTACAAAGTGAGTTGCAGGGCAGCCAGGGCTACACAGAGAAACCCTGTCTCAGAAAAGAAAACAAAACAAAAACAAACTACACACAAGCCTAATACATCTTGTCAACAGAATATGTTCTGCTGTGAACTGTTGATCGTTGACCTCTACACAAAAGGGATTCTTTCCATATCCTTCCTTCCTTCCTTCCCTCCTTCCCCCCTCTCTCTCTCTCTCTCTCTCTCTCACACACACACACACACACACACACACACTCTTCAGCAAACTAAATTCAATTTCTCCCACAGGTCACAGTTTAAACGTTACTTCCTCACGGAAAATTTCCCAGCCCCACCCCTAAGACTACGTTTGGTCCAGTTTAACCTCTGTTCATCTCCTCCACAGTACTTATTGCCATTATAATTAAATCATTTCTCGTTTAACGTACGCCTCCGTCCCGGGGACTACAAGCTTTGTGCATGTAGAAACTATACCTATTTTTGTCAGCACTTCATCTCCAGAGCTATTGGGGCTAACAGTAGGTGCTCAATAAACGTAGGAGCAAACAATAAGGAGGAAAGGAGGGAGGGGAGTGCGGCTCAGTGGTAGAATGCCTGTTTAGAACACACAAGGCGTTGGGTTCCACACTTAGTATCACAAAGAGCTGGGTGGAGAGCCGACAAGGAGAAAGAACATGAATGCTTTAGAGCAGTCCACATGGAATAACTAATAACCCAGCTAATTCTGACAGTCCAGGTCCCGTGTCTTCCTCATCACACCTGTCACACCAGCCTGTCTGCTGTTCCCCAGTATGCCAGGCTCTGCCCAGGCTGGTACCCTGGTACTTGCTGTTCCCAACTGGAATAGGAGCTCCTTTAGGTCACAGCCCAAGTCCCTTATCAGCTCTGCTCTCTCACAGCCTTTTAAAATAGCAACTCCCTTTCCTGGGGCTCCGTATCTCCCTCCCCAGCTTTATAATTTTTCTCTCTCCCCGCAGCTCTTATCAGCAACTGCCGTTCTATAATTTTCCTTTTTCTTATTTGCTCGTCGGCACTCCTAACAGCCGTGCCAACTTGGGAGAGCCAAAGATTTGGGTGTTTGGTTGTGTCCTGTGGTGCCCGCTGCTCCTCAACGTTTGCTGAGCGGATGGATGGCCGGCCACTAGCTATATTATATTTTCTCTCTGTCGTAAACTTCCAATATCTTTTCACATGCCTAATTTCATGTCTTCTTCACCAAAGGCCCGTGAAGCTTGTCCTACGGCCTCCCAGGGCAGATTTGAAAGAGAAAAACAAAAACAAACAAACAAACAAACAAAAAACGGAGAGCTGACATCCAGAGCAGTTTTCCATGTTTCACCCTGGTCGTAAAGACACCGGACAACTAAATCGGACTAAGATCCTACATTTTCAGAAAGAACACGCCTTGGACTGGGTGGATGACACCATGACAATCACCTTACCACGTCTCCCGGCTGAGCCCAGGTTGAGAGTGTGAAAGCCATTTACGCCAACCATAGACGACGCCACCATCAGAACCAAACTCCTCCATGCTTCAGGGCACCCTGAGGGGGCCCTTGTCCTTACACTGAGCTGGCAGCACTGACATTTGTACTCACTAGGGAACTAGAGAGAAGCTTACACAGCAACTGCCCCAGGTGGCCCCAGAGCCAGAGGCTTAGGAGGGATAACAACACTCCAAGCAGCTGCCCCGAGGAACCCAAAGCAGAAGGAAAGCCAGGGGCTTCTTCACACTCCATCTCTAGGTCTCCCTCAGCCACGTTCTGCCAGCGCCCCTACTACATCCACAGGGCAGCATGCCCTTCAACTTCTTAACACCAATAGCACCATCTTGAAGGACAGATCAGAAGTACAAGATTTCAGGTCAGGCTGGCATTTGGAAAAGGTCACCAAAGAAAGCCTGGAAGCAAGATCTTGGGCACAAGATCAGGTTTCAACTCTTAAAGTGACTTGTCAGCCTGCTGAGACAAGGGACAAGCTATCCACCTGTCTCCACCTCACCTGAAGTACGAGAGGGGAATGGTCCTGATGAGACTCCTTAACAATTCCCTGCCACGCTACACACTGTAAACATTAGTTCTCCACTATAAACATTAGTTCTCTCGCCGTACAAACCTTTGAATGCAAATCTCTGTCAGTGTCCAAGAGATGGAAAGACAACAGTCATGAGTAAGAACGTGTATCCCTCCAGCCAGTCAGATGCCTGCCTATCAGGCCCCATGTCCCCTGCTGTCAGTCTCCAGAGCTGCTGGAGACAGAACACAGAATGCAGATTCCCACTATGTCACACACACACACACACACACACACACACACCCCTCCCCAACAGGCTCCACACATCATGACATTTCTCTTCCGCCTCTTCCCATTCTCCAGTCCCCTTCCCCGTTCTTATCTCGCCACCACTACCACTGGCCCAGATCTCTATTCCCAGAGGACCTGTTTCTGGCTGTGTTCCCAGCCCCCTGGAAGCACATCCTTGCATCTGGCTCATACTCACAGAGGAAGGGGCAGACGCTATCAGGGAAACATATGACCCTTCAAGAACACTCTGACTCCCCAAGGGGATAACTCTGTAACTGTTCAACCAAATGACAAACGTCCCACCCTGGGCTCTCAGGCACTGCCCACCCTAAAGGACTCACAGGGCTCCTCTATGCCAACTTCCTAGAGCAAGAAAACAGAAGGCATTGTTCCAAGCCACAAAACTTCTATGTTCCCCGAATCCCCCTGTGCACACCGCATCTCTTTTCTGCCTCTGGGCTCTTGAGCCTTGTGCCTCTTGACCCCCTTCTCCCCTGAGTCCTTTGCTCTCTCTCACAGATGTGCTATTGCATATACAACCAGCTCCCACAACCAAATCATATCCACTCAGCCCCAAGTGCCATAGTCCCAGGGCCAGACCTCAAGTCCCTCCCAAATCCTGGTCCTTCCGCCTGAGACCAGGGTCTGAAAGTCAAGGCTTGGCTCTGCCCACGACTTTGCCCAACCCTCATCTTTCTGGCCACCTCTCAGCCACCACATCCCCAGGGTCTTTCCACCTCTGCCCTTGTTGGCAAAATGATTTAAAAGTCTTCAGAAAGTTCATGCTGAAGATTATGCGGGGGGGGGGGGGGGGGGACGACCAACAGGCGATGCTGAAACCCAGCCCTCTTAATTTCCAGGCCCTTCCAGATGTAGAACTTCCCCAGGGCTTGTATCTGTAGGTTCAGGGCAGCCTTCTTCCCAAGCCCTGGTTCTCCCTAAGGACCAAAAAGGTTCCCACAGCCAGCCAGTTCCAACCAGACAACACCCCATCAGGCCCCCTGGCTACAGAGACACTCTGGGGAGACACAGGTACCGAAAGGCTCTCCCACCGCCTAATCTTAGCACCTCTGGTCTTTCAGGCAGGCCGCTGGGCCTACACTGAATAAAGTCTGCCCACACCCCACCCCACCCCTGCCCACCTCGCAACAGGCCTTGGGGAAGTAGGCATTGACACTACCCTTTCATTCCAAAGGTTCAGGGCGAGGGCAGGGCGAGGGGCCTCCCTCTCCTCTCAGCGCCGTCTCAACACTCCAAACTCACCCCCACATCCCCGATGCCAACCTCTGGGGGCATCCCCTCCCCTCGTGCACGCCTTCTCCCCTTCTCTGGGCAAGCCTGAAAACTCTGGCGAGTGCAGGAAGGAAAGCTCGTGGCGCGTAGCGAGCGAGGGTGGCAGCTTCCAGAGCTGCCCCCCCCCCCCCCCCCCCGCCGGCCCGCAGAGCCCCGGGTCCCCATGTCCTCCAGCACTTCCCAGGCGCCCTGCAACTCTTGGGACTCCGCTGTCGCCGCAGGAGCCGATCCCCCACGCTTACCTGCTGGGGGGGGGGGGGGGTAGGCGCCTGCCCTGGGCCACCGCCCCGCCGCGCCGCGCCCGCGGGCTCCGGCCGGGAGGGCCGGCCGTCCCGCCGTCCTGCTCCGTGCCCGCGCGTCCCCGCTGTCCCGCCCGCCCGCCCGCCTGCCGCGCGGCAGAGCCTCCGGCCCTCGCCCCCTCCCTTGTTGTCCAGCGCAGCCGCCCTCTACCCCGGATCCAGAAGTCCCCTCCCCGCCGGCTCCCGGACTCCCCGCCTTAAAGGCACAAGCTCCTTTTGTCTGGGCACCCCCTCCCCCTCCCAGAGGCGGGGGCACAGCTGCCCACTCCCCTCCCCGGGGCCCGGGTCGGGTGAAGGAGGCCAGCGTCCCGCGCGCCCCCTCCCCTGTCCGCCGGGTCCTCCCCGGGTCTCCGACGAACAAGCGACCACTGTTCTGGGCTTCAGACCCCGCGGGAGGGTCGGTGAGCCCGCCCGCTCGCCCGCCCGCGCTCCAGCCTCCACCCAGGGCGGCATCCTGCAGGGTGCCCTCCACCCTCACCCGGGGGTCCTCGGAAGTCGGCGAAGCCACCCGCAGGCGGCGAAGATGCCCGCCCCGCCCAGAGGGTCGGCTTCCTTCCTGTCGGGGTGCCCTGCGCCCCCTCCTCACCCCATCTTCCTCCCGGCCCCAGCCCCCACCGTGCCCGTTCGCCCTCCCTCTTCACCGCGGGCCCCAGCGGGAGCTGAGTTTAATAATTAATTAAGATTTCATTCCACAAGGCGCCAGGTGTGTGCGCCTGGCACCCGCTCGCCCGCACCCCACTTCTTTCCGCTTCCCCAACCCTCTGGGGCGCCGGGCCCGACGCAAACCTGCTGCGCACAGAACCGGATCGG
Source organism: Mus musculus (assembly GCF_000001635.26). Taxonomy (NCBI): domain Eukaryota; kingdom Metazoa; phylum Chordata; class Mammalia; order Rodentia; family Muridae; genus Mus; species Mus musculus. The sequence goes on from NC_000081.6 coordinate 98,610,072, forward strand.
GCTGCAGGCAGGGGCATTCTCGGTGCCGCCCTCTGGCCCCACGCTCTCAGGGGCAGCCCTTCCCCCGCACCTGCCAACTGGCAAAGTCCCTCCCCCGGCACCTTTTACCTAAAGGGTTGTGCTCCTTTGATGTGGGGGGCTGGGGTGCATTGCCAGGTTCATGAACTGAAAAATTGTTCCGGGATGTTTATTTATTTCCCTCGCAAGCAGCTGCCCAAGTTACCTGGGAGATGGGAAAATCATGTGAAAGCTACTTTAACCCTTTGAGGGGTAGAGTGGTGGAACCAGAGAGAAGGGCTCATTCGGGGGACGTGAGTCTGGCTTAAGCTTGCCTTGAGTCCCCTCCCCAATCCCTCCGCCACACCCGTAGCTACAGCCCCACCTGCTAGTCCTGTCCCGCCCTGCCTCCGAGACTCAGATGAGCTCCCCTATAGCCTTGTCTTTCAGGACCCAACTGTCTAACCACCCCAGATCCAATGTAGGATCCTAAACTCAGGTCAACACTTGTGGTAAGGAAAACGTCTTTGAACTAATCCCTTATCCAACGTCTATCACAAAGGCTGTAGACGCCTGGCATAGTGGCACACGCCTTGGTGGATCTCAGAGTTCGAGGCCAGCCTGCTCTACACAGAGAGTTCCAGGACAGCCAGGGCTACATAGAGAAACGCTGTCTCAAAAACAAAAGCAAGCAAACAAAATTATTGTGAATACAACATCCCTTACTATCTCAGAGCCTCATCCATAAAATGGGTATAATCCTCCTGCCCTTTCTCACAGGCATCTCAGGTTCAGATCTCAGGTTCAGACAGGAAAATGCTGGTTGTGATATTTGAAAATGAGAAAGTAGAGAGCTGGAGACGGCTCGGTCCTCAGTTTGGCTCCCAATGCTTACCCCAGCTACGTGGAGCTTCACATCCTCTTCTGGCCCCCAAGGCACTGGAACACTCATAAAGACGAATTAAAATACATATTTCTTTTTTAATGAGAAAGCGGCCGTATATTTTGCCATGCATGGCTCTTGGCTGGTTGGACTGTGCAGTGGCTTTTGGGATCTCTGCCTGACTCGTCTCTTCACACAGCCATTGCTTCCATTGCTATCTAGACTTCCTTCCCATCAGAATCAGGAGGACCCCATGGTTCCCTTTTTGAAATAACGTAGCTTGGAACCAGTGGGGTGATTGCAATAGACAATTAATTGGCTTGGCAATTAAGAACACCCGCTGAGTCAGGCGTGGTGGCGCACTTCTTTAATCCCAGCACTTGGGAGGCAGAGGCAGGTGAATTTCTGAGTTCGAGGCCAGCCTGGTCTACAAAGTGAGTTCCAGGACAAGCCAGGGCTACACAGAGAAACCCTGTTTTGAAAAACCAACACCCCCCCCCCAAAAAAGAACACCCGCTGCTCTTCCAAAGGGCCCAGGCTCAGTTCCATGCACCTACCTGGCAGCTCACAACCAAACGTAATTCCCCTTCCGGGGGATCTGAAGATCAGATGGGCACCAGGCACACATTAAGTTGTGTCACCACAGCCGGCCAAAATTGTGTGTATGTGTGTGTGTGTGAGCTAAGGAGTCGGCTCAGTGGCTAAGAGCACGTGTTGCGGGGACCCAAACGTGATTCCTAGAACCCTCCTGGCAGCTCACAACCATCTGTAACTCCGGTCCCAGGAGACCCAGCACCCCCTTCTGACCTTGGCAGGCAGCAGGCACACATGTTGTATATGAGCATACATTCAGGGAGAACCCTCATACACAAAAAATAATGGAAATGTTTTTCAACAGAAAAAAAAAAGTAGGTGGCTTGGCATGGTGGTGCCTTCCTATAACCCAGGTGTTCTGGAGGCAGAGGCAGGGGGATCATAGCAAGTTCAGAGTCAGCCTGACCTATAATCTATCGTCCAAGCCAGGCAGGCCTGTATATTGAACCCCTATCTGGTTTACAGAATGAGTTCCAAGACAGCCAGGCCTACATATTGAAACTGGTCCCATAAAAGCTTTGGGGAGCTGAGGTGGGCAAAGGCTAAAGGCTCTGCCACCAGGCATGATGACCTGAGTTCAGTCCCCAGAGCCCACTCGGTGGAGGAAGAGAACCAACTCCTCCAGGTTGTCCCCTGACTTTTTACACACAATGTACCATAGTACACATGTACCCATACACACATGCACCCATACATACCCACACATACACACATGCACACATGCACAATACACACATGTACACATACACACATGCACCCATACACACATGCACCCATACACACATGCACACATACACACATGCACACATACACACAGGCACAATATACACATGCACAATACACACATGCACAATACACACATGTACAATACACACATGCACACATATACACAGGCATAATACACACATGCACATATATACACACCCACAATACACACACCCACACATACACACACGCACCCATACACACATGCACATATACACATATGCATACACACACGCACATGTACACACATGCACACGTGCACACATACACACATACACACATACACACATGCACATGTACACACATGCACACATACACACATGCATACACACATGCACACATATACACATGCACCCATACACACATGCACATTAAAAACATGTACACATACACACATGCACCCATACACACATACACACATGAACACATACACACATGAACACATACACACATACACAGATTTACTCATACACACATGTACCCATATACATACCCACACATACACACATGCACACATACACACACATGCACACAGACTCACTTATACACACATTAACACTCATGCACATGCACACAGACTCATACACATACACACACAGACTCCCTCGTACACTTATACACACTCACACACAGACACACTCACACACAGATTCATTTACACACGCATAAACATAATACAGAGAGACTCAGATTTTTTTCTCACACACAGATACAGAAACACACACAGAGACACTCATACACACACACTATAAGATACGTAAAGTGTGGTAGTTAGGCCTGGTGATACTCCCATCACCCCAGCTACTCAGGAGGCTGGGGTGGGCAAGGTTACACATTTGCACCTTGGCTGGGCAACTTAGTGAGACCCTGTCTCAAAATAAATATAAAACAAGCAAATAAGTAAGAAGAGGATGAAGAGAAGAAAGGAAGACAGACAAGATGACTCACCAGCTAACGGTGCTTGCTGCCAAGCCTGGGGACTTGAGCTCTACCCCCGGGGTCCCACCTGGTGGAAGAAAAGAACCAGATCTTTCAGGTTGTCCCCCTGGTCTCCACAAGATGTCACACACACATGAAAGAAATGCAAAAAACATAATAGAATCTGTTTGGTTGGTTGGTATAGTTTGGTTTCTAGACGGGGGTTTCTCTGTGTAAGCCTGGCTCTCCTAGAACCTACTCTGTAGGCCAGACTGGCCTCAAACTCAGAGACCTGCCTGCCTCTGCCTCCCAAGTGCTGGGATTAAAGGCGTGTGCCACCACCACCAAAGAAAATTGTATGATTATAAAAGGAAATATTATATTTGAAATGAAAGGCCTTGTCATTTTATTTTTGAGTGAGAAAGAATTTGGACACCAATCAGGAAATTAAAGAAATAACGCAGGGTTCTTCTCTGGGCTAAGTCATACCTAGCAGAACTACACATAGTATGTCTGCACGGCCTCCTGAGTTCTGTTTTGTGTATGTAGCAGGCAGGCCTGGCCATCAGCACCTTTCTCAGAATCCCACCACCAGCTCCAGTCCTAGAACTCTACAACCCTGGGACCTTCATGTGACTCCACTCCCGTGTTTCACAGAATGTGAAATGTGGGAAATACTGCATCGCTGAGTTTAAACACTGTAGGATATTTGAGCAGGAAGGTGTCTTAAAGATTATCTAATCCAGCGGGTATACTTTTGGTAATTATAACAGCGAACGTGTATAACGTTTACCGCCGGCTGAGCGGTCCGAAGCCCTTAGCATGTGCGACTCACTTTCAATCCGCGTAGATCCTCAGAGATGGGACAGGCCAGGAATGGAGATTCAACCCTTTCTCCAAGACAGCCAGTCCGAGGTGCGATCAGATTTGGGCTCAACTATTCTGCGTTAAGCATTTGTGTTTGCGACCACTGTTCTAGTAACAGAGAAGGCCAAGACTGTGAGGTGTGAGGTGGCTTGCCCGGGTGCCAAATCGGAGGTGGTGGGCGTGGGGGTGGGGACACCAGAACTCATAGTTACTAGCCCCGATTCATTGCTATTTTTAATGGTTTTTAATTTTTTTAAAATATCACTTTGTGTACCTGTATAGGGGATACCTGCATGCCCTGGCACCGCGTGGAAGCCAGAGACTGACTCTGGGCCTCATCTTCCATCACGAGGGTCCCAGGGGTTGCGCTCAGGCATCCAGCATGAGCCTTCACCACTGGGCCCTGCCACCGGCCCTCGGTGTTTCATTTGATTCTCAATTCCCTGCTCTGATTATTCGCAACAGCTGTGGATTATTCCAGTCCTCTCCTGAGGTTTTCTCCGAAGGGCAAGCAGACATTGGCTCCACGTGGCTGTGGAGAGTACACTGGGCTATACCGCAGTGGGCCCTTGTTGACCAGAGCGGTGTGTGAACCACTGTTGTCAGCCAGCAGCCGAAACCAGGGAATCCTCAGACCAGCAGGTTAGAGTCTGGGCCTTCTGCCAAGCCCTTCCACGACAGAGGACTGCCTGCGCTAGACATGTTTCAGCCAAATTATCTGTCTCTGAAATGCACTAAGCCTGTTTATAAAGCTTTGCTGGAGGATGCTGGGAAAACAAAACAAAACTTCTCTAAGGCTACCTCCCAGACTTACCCCGAGCCCTGCTGAGAAACAGGGCCCTTGGGGAGACTGTGACAGAATATTAACCTGCTGAAATAACCCAATACAGATGTGTGTCAGGGCAGGTAACACTCAGGAACAGCGGGCCTCAAAGTGTTAGGAAATAATGGGAAAAACTTAAAATGGAGAACATGCTCTTCCTTTTGGAACCAGGAGCCATCTGTTTCTATTCCATATTCATAGCAGAGTCCCGTGACCCAGCCCATGGACTACGGACCCTGCTGAGCCCTCTAAGAAAAAAACATTACAGTAACCAAAGTGTTAGGCCTGACAAAGAGGAGAGAGAGACTAGAGGCCACCAGAGTGAGCTGCAGCTAACGTCCAGGCCAGCTTAGTCTCGGTGATCTTTTGGGATTGGATGGTCAGGACAGACGGGTCCTAAGAGGGGTCATTCTCACCTCTCCTTTTCTGGAGGAGGAAACTTCTAGCTGGAGAGTATATTGCATGCAAATGCAAGCTTCACGGAGGTACGCGTTTCTGGACAACACTGCCCACAGTACTGAGAACGCTCGACTATGGCACAGAATAAGCTTGGCTTTTTTTTTTTTTTTTTTTCTGAGCCTTCCCTGGGTTGTTCAAATAACAGCTAAGCTCTGGCGTCGTAAACGACCGTTCCCTAACATTCCTGGCTTGAGGCTAAGGTTTCCACACACTTTCATTGTTGGTGTTGCTACTGCTGTTGTTTTTCAAGACAGGGTTCTAGCCGGGCAGTGGTGGCACTTGCCTTTAATCCCAGCACTTGAGAGGCAGAGGCAGGCGGATTTCTGAGTTCAAGGCCAGCCTGCTCTACAAAGTGAGTTCCAGGACAGCCAGGGCTATACAGAGAAACCCTGTCTCGGAAAAAAAAACAAAAAAAACAAAAAACAAACAAACAAACAAAAAAACCACAGGGGTTTTCTGTAGCCCTGGCTGTCCTGGAACTCCCTGCAGACCATGCTGGCCTCTCTGCCTCAGAGTGCTGAGATGAAAAGCCTGCACACCGCCTGGCTCTTGGCGCTGTTCTATTAATAGGTGCTAGGGAACTAAGGAGACAGGGTCCCTTTTGTTGAAGAGTATCTGTACTGGGGATACCCATCCCTGGGCATGCTGACGGGCTCCAGTTACGAGTGTGAGATGTGTGTACCAATCTTGTAGAGGACTTGAATTCAGATCCCACCACAACCCGGGTGCAACCACCTGTAACTCCAGCTCCAGAGGGTCTGAAGCCTTTGCCTTCCAATGGTAAATGTGCTCCCATACCTCCCCCCACCACACACACACACACACACACACACACACGCACGTAAAAATAAAATCTTAAAGATTAAACAACAAATAAAGAAAAGAAGTCAGGATAACTGCTACTATAATCACCATTAAGTAAGGAATGGACTTGATAAAGTGGATGGGAAAGAAACCGAGGTGGCACTGTCAAGAGCTGTCTCTTGGAGAAGTGACATTTACATGGCCACCTAAACGACAAGGACGACAAGGACGAGGAGCCCTCCATGCAAAGAATATGGGTTGAGAGCATTCCAGGCAGAAGGAACGGTTAATGCAAAGCCCTCGGGCAAGGGCAGCTCACTGGGCTCTAGAAAGACAAAGAAAGCCAGTGAGGCCAAAGCGGTAGATGAGGTCAGAGCGGCAGGCAAGCCCTGGCTGGCGCAGAAGCGCACAGGCCACTGGAAGGAGTCTGGATTCCATTCAGAGTGTAATGAGAAGCCTCTGGAGGTGTTAAGCTCGGAAGTGGCACACTCTGATTTATGGTTTTAAGAGATCATGCTGGCTTCTGGGTGAAGAATGAACCGTGGGATGAAGGGATTGGAGGGGAACCACTTAGGAAGCTATTACAATGGGTCCAGCAGAAGGAACCGCAGCTTAGGCAAGGACAGCAATAGTGGCTGGGAGAAATGACAAAGACTCAGGCAATGTGAATTGGAGTACCCCGTACCTGCTGCGGTTCCTTTGGTAACTCTCATTCTCGTCAAATCGTTATCAGCAAGCAACAAATATTTGCCAGGGACCTATACTGTGCCAAACATCGTACTGGGCACTGAAATACCAGTCCAGAGGAGAAGCCACGTTCCACTCCATTCTGCCCACGTGCTGGAGGAACATGCCTCACCCTGATATCCCTGCCCTGTCCTCGATGGGCAGAGGTGGGGAGTGGGGTGTTGACAGTTGGAAAATTGATGCCATAAAACAGAAGAGTTCAAAGTCCCCTCAAGATCTCTGAGCAAAGACCAGGAGAACCCCAAGCTTCCACAGTTAGGAAAGAGGGAGCAGAGAAGCCTCTCGCGGCTCACACTGCTCTTTATCTTCTGAGTTCCCACAGCCCAGTCTGACAGAGCCCCCCTCAAACTTCATCACTTCGCCACTAGTTTTTGTTATCCCAAACTCCCCAACCCCACTTCGGGAATTTTTTTAGTCTCTTGTGCCCCCTGGTGGCACATTCTGGGTACTGCGGTCCATAGTTGTCTCGGTTTCACGACTCGCGATAATTTGAAGACTGGGAAAGTCTGGAAGAGCTGAAATGTCACTGCACCGGGGCACAGGACTATATCAGTTTCCCGGAATTGGAGGCAGGATTTAGCCCTCCATCTACGCTGAACATGATGCCAGAATCACCTTTTGTCTATGAGTCGAATAAACCAGCCAGTCTCAGTCACCAGTGTGTTCAGAGAGCACTGATCAGAGAATCTTTGGACATTTACACCCAGAGGTTTGGAGCTGATGACATCAGGGAGGGTGATTAGAATGCCACAAGAACAGAAACCCCCTTCCATCATTCTGTTCCTGCTTGGCTTTCAAGTCTGACCTTTCCCAGTTCTGAGTAAGTGTCTCACTAACATTTTGACAAATGTCACTCATACTTCCATTAGTTAGAGTTTGTTTCTATTTTTTCAGACAAGAAGATACCCGGAACGTTGGACAATTAGGCAAGTCTCTTTGAACCTCAGTTCTTCCTTTGTAAAGAGGGAAAAGCCGGGCAGTGGTGGCACTTGCCTTTAATCCCAAGCACTTGGGAGGCAGAGGCAGGCAGATTTCTGAGTTCGAGGCCAGCCTGGTCTACAGAGTGAGTTCCAGGACAGCTAGAGCTACACAGAGAAACCCTGTCTTTTTTTTTTTTTTTTTTTTTTTTACTGCCCTGTGAGAAACCCTGTCTTGAAAACAGTTATAGTCGGGCAATTATAACTAAATGGTTCTGTCCACCAGGAAATGGGGTGTAGTCTAATAGAATGATCTGTTTTAGGGTATCAAAGCCACAAGAAACTGTCTGTGTGTGGGGGTGCTGCATGCGTGTGGATGCTCTTGGAGACCCGAGAGGAGCATCAACCCCCCCCAGAGCCATTGTGAGCTGTTCACCTGGGTGCTGGGAACTGAACTTGGGTCCTCTGGAGGAGCAACAAACACTCTTAACTGCTGAGCTGTCTCTCCAGGCCCAGGATTCAGACAGCTCTTGGGACTGTAGTTCTCAGTCCTTGCCAGGGCTCTCCAACATGGCACCAAGGGAAATCTGCTAGCAAAACAGAAAGTACAACCTTATGGACTAACCAAACACCTACCTGTCTTAGTCAGGGTTGCAATTCCTACACAGACATCATGACCAAGAAGCAAGTTGGGGATGAAAGGGTTTATTCAGCTTACACTTCTACATTGCTGTGCATCACCAAAGGAAGTCACGACAGGAACTCACACAGGACAGGAACTTGTCGTCAGGAGTTCATGCAGAGGCCATGGAGGGATGCTGCTTACTGGCTTGCCTCCCCTGGCTAGCTCAACTTGCTTTCTTATAGAACCCAGGACTCCTAGCCCAGGGATGGTCCCACCCACAAGGGGCCTTTCCCCCTTGATCACTAATTGAAAAAATGCCTTACAGCTGGATCTCATGGAGGCATTTCCCCAAATGAAGTTCCTTTCTCTGTGATAACTCCAGCTTGTGTCAAGTTGACACACAAAACCGGCCAGTACACTACCCGTGACTTTTCCTGTCTGAAAAGAGTCACTAGGTCAGCCGTACTAAGGGGAATCAGTACACCAGGGCATTAAAAGGACATCTGAGGCGCATTATAGCTATCTTGGTCTGCTTGCCACAGTGAAAGGACTGTAGTCACTGGTCAGAACCTCTTCCAAATCTCATCTCCTAGACGAGCCATGTTGGCACATGGCTGCAGCCTGAGTTTTGGGAAGCTGAGAAGAAGATCGATGTGGTTAGAAGGCAGCCCAGTGAAGATATAAGACCTCATCTCAAAAGGAGGAAGAAGCAGAGGAAAGAAGGGAGAAGGAAGAGGGAAGAGGAGAAGGAAAGAGGGAAGAGGAGAAGGAAAGAAGGAAGAGGAGAAGGAAAGAAGGAAGACGATCCCCCTTTCTCCTTGAAAGTTTTAAGTTCTTCCAAAATCTAAACCTGTTTCAGCAAGTGTTCTATTGCTGTGAAGAGATACCACGACCAAGGCAACTTACAAAAAGAAGCTTTTAATTAGGGGTTAGTCCATGGTCTCCATGACAGGAAGCAAAAGGCACGCACGCGGAGGGAGCAGTAGCTGAGAGAGAGAGACTGGGCATTGTCACGGGCTTTTGAAACCTCAAAGCCACCCCAGTGACACGCCCCCTCCAACAAGACCATGCCTGCTAATCCTTCCTAAACAATTCCAACTGGAGATCAAGCATTTAGGTATACAAGCCTATGGTAGGCATTTTCACTCAAACTACCACAAAACCCATCAAAATTAACCACTCTCCCGAATCCAAAAAGTTGAAGATACAGTATGTCATAGCTGTATACATTTTTTAAACTATTCTGGGGACAGAGTCTAAGGCCATGTGCATGGTAGGCAAACAAGTGATAAGTATCCACCACCGAACACATATCAAGCCTTGAAAATGGTCTTGAGCTGAGCAGTGGTGGTGCACGCCTTTAATCCCAGCACTTGGGAGGCAGAGGCAGGTGGATTTCTGAATTTGAGGCCAGCCTAGTCTACAGAGTGAATTCCAGGACATCCAGGGCTACACAAAGAAACTCTTTCTGGAAAAAGTGGAGAGAGAGAGAGAGAGAGAGAGAGAGAGAGAGAGAGAGAGAGAGAGAGAGAGAGAGAGAGAGATGGAGAGAGAGAGATGGAGGGAGGGAGGGTATATATTTCTGAAACATTTGTTAGAATACCATTGTATGTAAGAGGCGAGAGACTCTGACAGGAATGTTGTTTAAAAGGCCCAAACTGTATCCTATAAGGTCCAGGTCCAGGTTCAGATCTGAACAGAGAAACCAAATATCTCCCTGCTCACAGCCAGCATGACATGCAGGTGTTCAGGGTCTGACTCCAGACAGGATGCTATATTTTCAATAGCTTTTAACCAGATGGATCTCAGCCTCTAGTTTAGGACATGAGTTCCCAGGGAGGGTTAGAGAAGGGAAGGAGACTTTGAGGCTGGCCTTGGCTCAGACAAGACCTAAGGCTGCTACCTCCTGAGGGGATGGAACCTTCTGCAAGTAGAATCACGTGGTGGGTCTTTGGCAGGAAAAAGTCAGAACAATGGCCCCCTTTTGCAGAGGTGCCATCCCTCCTTCCTGGCAGCTCTCCTCATTTCTCTCCTTCTGAGACTAACACCTGATTAAGAAAGATGCCAGGAGCAATGCCTTGACCTGGGGACCAAATCCAACAGCACCAAAACTGGACATACTGATGCCGGATGACCTCAAATGGATTCGGTAGGAAAGAAGCAAGGTCATGGGGTGGTATTTGTACCAGAAATGTTCCAGTGGAATCCAATTGTGGGTGAACAGAGGGAGGGACACTTCTTGGGTTGTTGGTTGTACTTTCCCAAGTATCAATGTTAGAGGAGAAAACAAAAGACAAGGATTAATACTGTCGATGATGCGGACAAGCATAACTAAATAATCACGTGACACTTATCTGACCCAGGCTGTTGGTGGTGGTGGTGGTTTAAGATTTACTTATGTGTCTTGTGTGAATGAATGTGTTTGTCTGAATGTGTGTCTGTGTGCCAGGTGCATGCCTGTTGTCTTTATGGAGAGGATGTCTTTCTGAAACTAGAGTTAAGGACAGTTGTGTGAGCCACCAAGTGGGTACAGGGAACTGAATCCAGGTCCATTTACTTAGGAGACAGGGTGGGGGTGGGGGTGGGGGTGGGGGTGGGGGTGGGGGTGGCCTATTTACTGAGACTCTGTCTCAAAACAAATTTAAATTTAAGGAGAAAAAGGAATGACTATAGTGCTCAAGAGCAAAACTCTTTCCTGGCAACATGTGAAGCTCAGAATTCAACTGAGGGGAGGGGAGGGGAGGGGAGGGGAGGGGAGGGGAGGGGAGGGGAGGGGAGGGGAGGGGAGGGGAGGGGAGGGGAGGGGAGGGGAAGGCAGGTGCCTCTTGTAACTGCATGGTGAGGTATTTAGGAACTCAGCTGGCTTCTGGAGGGCAGAACCACACATCTGAAAGAGAGTCAGAAAGTGAGAACTCTGACAGCCAGTAAATATAGACAAGACATTCATATATTCACTGTATTGCACCCACCATTTTTCTATAGCTTTAGAAATTACCAAGACAGGAAAATACCTAGTTTGGGTACCAGCATGAAAACACCCCAGTGAGGGATGTTTTCCCAGTACTACGCTCTCCAGAAACTCCCTCCTTCCTGTAGGATATTACTGAAGGAGAGGGAGAGCTAGGTACCGGGTGCCAGCAAAGCAAAGTCACTGAACAACATTTGCTTAAAAATGGTCCCATATGGGCTGGAGAGATGGCTCAGCAGTTAAGAGCTCTTCCAGAGGTCCTGAGTTCAGTTCCCAGCAACAACATGGTGGCTCACAACCATCTGCAATGGAATCCGACACCTTCTTCTGGTTTGTCTTAAGACAGGGACATTGTGGCTGGGCGGTGGGTGGTGGCATGGCACATGCCTTTAATCCTAGCACTTGGGAGACAGAGGCAGGTGGATTTCTGAGTTCGAGGGCAGCCTGGGCTGAGTTCCAAGACAGCCAGGGCTACACAGAGAACCCCTGTCTCAAATAAACCAAAAAAAAAAAAAAAAAGGACTGGGACACTGTACATAGAGAGAGAGAGAGAGAGAGAGAGAGAGAGAGAGAAACAACCAAACAAATCTTAAAAAAAAAAAGGTCCCATATTTAACATCCCCCGCAAAACATCAATTTGTTATGGAAATTGTCACAATTTTATCTGTCTCCTTAATATTTGTACGATTGAATTGTTTTGTTGTTGGGTTTTTTTTGTTTGTTTGTTTGTTTGGATGGTTGGTTTGATTTTGAGACAGGGTCAAATCAGGCTGCCACAAGCTGGCTATGTTGGATGTCCCCCACCTCCCAGAGCTGGAATTACAAGTCTGTGCTCCAGCAATGCCCAGCAGGTACAGCTGAATTGGTTTTCACTGCATGGGGTCATCAGAATATTTCTAGTGCATAGTGTATTTCTGAGTCCTAATGTGTCCCCAAACCACCCACAGGCAAATAGGCAGGAGGAGCTGGCTGGGCGACAGGGAGGCCAGAAGATCACGGGAAAGGGAACAGACTGTAAACTGGACTGTAAAGTGTGGAGCAAGCCGCCTAGGAGGCAGGCTGGCAGGAGGTGGGGCGGGGGACACGACGGGGACGACACACAACTCTGTAAGAGGAGGGGACTTTACATGAGGGGACTTTACATTTTAGCTTCCTCCAGGCTGGCTCGTTACTGTTGCTACTGCTTTTGTTTTTAAACCAGTGTTTGTTCCTTTGTTTGCTGCAGGGGGTTAAATACCTCAAGCCAAATCAGAGTTCATGAATTTCTCTCTCTCTTGTTTTTGTTTCTTATTATTCTGAACTTTACATTGGGTGAAGCTATTTAGTTGTTTGCTTCCTGTGTGCTGCAGAAGACGTTCTGGACGCACAAAACAGCGGGAGCTGGGTGGGAGAAGGGATGAACAGGGAGACACAACTCCAGGTTTCTAGTGGAGCTCCAGGTGTGCTGTAGGGATGGATACAAATAGTCACACCCAGCACAGCCCACACAGAGAGTCAACTCTGACACAAACGGAGTCTTTCCACAGAGTGATCTGTCTTTGTGTTGTTGGGAGTTGGGGGCGGGTGGGGGTGGGGGTGGGGAGCGCTGTGCACCTGTATGGGAACTTTGTTTCTGTTCACTGTAGCTGTCAATTAAGAAGGCTTCAGATCTTATGTAGCAGGAGTTGCAGGCTATTGTAAACTGACCTATATGGGTGCTGCTATCGAACCAGGGCCCTCTGCAAAAGCAGAAAGCGTTCTAACTGCTGAGCCCTCTCATCAGCCCCTTTGCTGTGAAATTTCAGTTGTTCAGAAGAATAAAGTGTTAGGTTTCTGTTTTGTTTCTGTTAGAATGAAGGAGAACTCAGCGATAGATTCTAGGCAGGGAGCCCGAGGCTGTCAAGTCCGGGGCCATGCAGGTGAGGGTTGTGTCTTCACAGCACACTGTTGGTATTTTTGGCTTTGTTCTGTGCCTCGGGTTGAATTCATGGCCTCACCACGTGCTAGGCAGGCAATCACTGAACAACACCCCAGCACCGCAGGGCTGTTTTCAAGATGAAAGATAGATATATGCAAGAAAGTGCCTCTCCCACTTCTTGTGTCCTCCCATGCTGGGCAGTTGAAACAGCAGCCACAGGTCTACAAGGTCACACAGATCATACAGGCATATCTACAAGAGACCCCTCTGCAACAGCAACCTCTGCCTCCTTGGATTCTCGCCTGGGTGTAAGCCCATGCTCTCTGTGTGACTTGGACCTAAGGATTGCTTCCTAAGGTGTATAATGCAACAGAGGATGAGGTATCACTTTCAGAATTAGACTACAAACAGCTTGCGGCTTCCTTCTACTGGAATCCACCACAAACTTGCCCCTCACCCCACCCTTAGAAGTAAGCTGCCAAGTTATGGTGGAGCTATAAAGAGATTCAGATAGCAAGGAACAAATGTATCCGTCAAGAGCCTGCTAGGACCCAAGAAAAGCTTGCGGACGATAGATATGCCAGTCCACCGCACATAGTGTATTCAATACATGGCCTTGTGTAGTGACAACTCTGGAGTTTTGGGGTCTTTGAAAAACACAGAACTATGATGGGAATATGTTTTCATTTTAATCCAGGATATGGGGCCGCTTCAGATTGTTCACAGCAGCTGACTATGATTTGCCTCGTGCTCTAGCAGGGGTGTGATTTTTGCCAGCTGCAGATAGTTTCTGTGATTGTGTGATGTTTGGAATTCCAGGACCTTTTTAGAGGGTATATAAATGCTAAGGCCCCTGAGAGGTGGGGGTTTGTTGATTGGTTGTTGTTGGTCTCAGTTAAGTAGTTGTAATGCATGAAGAAGAAACAAGGAGGAGGAGGAAGAGGAGGAGGAGGAGGAGGAGAAGGAGGAGGGGAAATAATTAGATATCCTGAGCACAGAGATCAAATTTGCCCCTAATCAGCAGGGAGTCGTCTAAGGATAGTTGCCTCCTTTCTGACCCCTGACTTTACTCAGGGATCTCTTTCCTGACCTCTCTGTCCTCTCTATCCTCTTTGTCCTCTCTGTCTCTTATCTAGCGATAGGGAATTGAAAGGGGGGAAGAATGGGGGTGCAAGGGTGGAAGAAAGAAGAACTCACAAAGTAGCAAAAAGACAGCTACAGTCTTTGCTTGGATACTGAGTGGAATTTATCAGCATCTGTAAAAGACACTTTGGTATTGACTAAGAAAAGATAAAATTAAAATTAAAAAAAATGTAAAACACCCTTGAATGAAAAAAGGCAAATTTCAAACAGCATTTCACTATGATCTCATTTTTCTTTAAAAAAAAAAAATTGTCGCCGGGCGTGGTGGCACACGCCTTTAATCCCAGCACCGTGGAGGCAGAGGCAGGCAGATTTCTGAGTTCGAGGCCAGCCTGGTCTACAAAGTGAGTTCCAGGACATCCAGGGCTACACAGAGAAACCCTGTCTCGAAAAGCCAAAAACAAACAAACAAACAAAAAATTGTCTATGTGCATGAAAAGGGATATATTTTATCCTATAATTCCAGTTCTAAGTATATACCCAGGAGAAACAAGTTCATTTGATTGCCAAAAGACATATTCAGAATGTTCATAGGAATTTTATTTATTATAGACCAAATTGGAATCATCCTTAGCAGAAGAATGAAGAGTGGAGAGATGAAGGTGTGGGATAGTCTAAGAATAGTCTACTGCGGGGCAGTGGAAAACTCCAAAGGGCTGAGAAGGATCAGTTTCAGAAATACAATGTTGCTGTGGGTGGAGAGGGATTCAGCAGGTGGGAGCCCTTGCTGCTCCTGTTGGAGCCCAAATTCAGTGCCCTGCCCAGCACCCCTTGGGTGGCTCACAACCTGTAACTCCAGCTTCGGGAGATCCAACCCCCTCTTCTGACCTATACACAGACAGCATGTGCACCCACACACATGTAAGCTGTAAAAATGTAAACCTGAAAATAGAATACTGTACGCCTGTACATCACTGTTTTACAAAGTTCAAGTACGTGCAAGTGGAATCTGTAATGGTGTATGCAGAGTCATGCCCATGGTAGGTCTACAGAGTGAGTTCCAGGACAGCCAGGGCTATACAGAGAAACCCTGTCTCAAAAACAAAACAAACAAACAAAAAAAGAGCCACCATGTGGGTACTGAACACCAAACTCCAGTCCTCTGGGAGATTGTCAGCGCTCTCTCTCTCTGTCTGTCTGTCTGTCTGTCTGTCATGGTAGGATAGATGCCAACCAGGAAGGGAGCAGAAGGAAGCTTTTCGTGTGAGGTTGATGCCTAGATATTGACTTGGTTATACAGAGGTAGATCTCTGTACATAAATGTAAAAGGCATCAAATTATATATCTAATAGTTGTGGTTTAGGCAATTCAGTTATATCTCATTCCATACTTTAAAAAATAAAAATGTAAAAGGAAAATCCAAAGGCCAGAGGTGTAGGTCAGTGGCAGAGGGCTCAGTGTGTAGCATTGCAAGAGGGGAAAAACCAAAAATCTAACCGGACTGCAGACATGTTAGCAGTCCTCGTTCCTAGGTGATGGGAGTATAATGTTTTGATTTGTCTTATTCCTGATTTATATTTTCCTGTGTGTGTGTGTGTGTGTGTGTGTGTGTGTGTGTGTGTGTAACAAGATCCCACTCTCTAGCCCTGGCTGACCTGAAACCCATTATTTAGTCCAGGCCAGACTTGGACTTGTGGGCAGCCACTAACCTCGGCTTCCCATTGTCAATCGAGATTGCGGCTGTAAACTACCCCACCCAGCTTCTAAACTGTATTTTCTTTTAGCGACACATAGGCAAAACTTCTATAATAATCAAAGGTTATTTTGAGAACTACATTCCAAAAACTTGATTCATGCTGCCTCAGAGGGAAGTCAAGAAACCCTACTGCACCAGTCCAAAGGAGAGAGGGGTGTGGCCTCATATAATAGGAATGGAAATGCTAATCTCCCTGGCAAGTGGCTGGGGGTGGGGGTGGGGTGGGGTCGGGGATAGGGAATGGGATGTGGCGGCGTGACTTTTCAGAGGAAGTCCCAAATGCTGAACACGAGGAAAGTCCCAATGGGCATGCTTAGTAATGAGAACTAACTGGGTTTTCCAAATGAGAAGATCCAACTGTTGGTTAGCTGTGGCATTTAAAAGTCATTTAATCTCAGAAGTCCCTCAGTGGTTTAGCCATAGGGCAAGGGCTAAAAGCCCCAACTCTAACCCTGCACAGGTTCTTTCCACTCCGTACCACTTCGCTGGTTTCTGGAATTCCGAGTCCTAACTCTGCCAGAGCAGTCTACACATGGTGAACACAGACTTCTCTCAGAGCTTTGTGACAAGAGAGTACTGTCCTTTCCTGTGTTTGTCCTTCTGTGGCTTGTCTCTTGTTCGGTTTCGGGACAGGGTCTTACTCTGTTGCAGAGGCTGACTTCCCACTCTCAAGCCACTCGATTGGGCTTCCTAACTGCAGCAGTTACAGGTGAGCACCATTGCGCCCAATTTTATTCTATTCCTTTAATTATCTCCCCACCCCAGTTTTAATTGTATATGTGTTTTGCCTACATGTTTGTCTGTGTGCTTTGTGCCCACAGAGGCCAGAAGGGGGAGTCAAATCCCCTAGGACTGGATTTACAGCAGGTTAAGAGCCTCCATGTGGGTGCTGAACACCAAACTCAAGTCCTCTGGGAGACTGTCAGCTCTCTCTCTGTCTGTGTGTGTGTGTGTGTGTGTGTGTGTGTGTGTGTGTGTCTGTCTGTCTGTCTGTCTCATGCTTTATTTGTTTTTATTTTATGTGAATTGGTGTTTTTCCTGCGTGTGTCTGCGTGAGGGCGTTGGAGCTCCTGAAGCTGGAGATACAGACAGTTGTGAGCCGCCTCATGGGTGCTGGAGATGGAACCCAGGTCCTCTGGAAGAACTCTGAACTGCTGTTCTCTGAACCGCTAAGCCATCTCTCCAGACCCCCTCTTTTTTTTTTTTTTTATTTTGATGGTGTCTCCTGTGGAGCAGGCTGGCCTCTAGCTCCCTGTACAACTGACTGGTGATGGTTTTGACCTTCGGATTCTCCTGCCTGTGTCTCCAGAGGGCTGGGGTTACAGGCACGTGCCTCCATGCTTGGATTTTTTAGGGCTGAGAATTGAACCCAGGGCTTCTTGTGTACTAGGTAAGTGTACTTTTGGCTGAGCTACACTCTCAGCCCCAGCCCCCTGCCCCCCGCCTTTTTTAGTAAAATTATTATTATGTGCCTGTGTGCTTTGCCTGTGTATCACGTATACACTTGGTACCGAAAAAAGTCAAAAGGGGGCGTCACATCCCCTGAAACTGAAGTTGCAGACAGTTGTGAGCTGCCATTTGGGTGCCAGGAATCAAACCCAGATCCTCTGGAAGAGCAAACAGTGCTCTTAACCACTGAGCCATCTCTCTGCTTGGCCCTTCTTTCCTTTTCCTTTAAAACAAAACAAAACCAAACCACTTTTTTTTTCTTCTTTTTAAAACATACACTGGTGTGTTGTTTGCATGTATATCAGTGTGAGGGTCCCCTTGAACCGGAATTACAGAGAGTTGTGAGTTGCTACATGGGTGCTAGGAACTGAACCCAGGTCCTCTGGAAGAGCAGCAGCCAGTGCTCCTAACCACTGAACTCCAGCCCCCTTCTTTCTATTTTTTTAAAGAGCAATTTCTGAGACAATAAATACTACACACAAGTAGTAACTCGGAGAGTCAGGCCCTCCCTCCGGTCTTCAGACTCCAAATGCCATCCTTCCAAAATTTTCTGGGCGACCTTTCAGAACCCCGATGCTTAACTACCCACTCTCCATGCCACCCCACCCTCCTCCCACACACAGAGTCCTGTGTGTAGGGAGGCACTAGGGCCACCCTCAATGTCCTGTCACTCAGCTGCTCTCATGTCATTCAAACATCCAAACTTCTGCCTTTGTAACCCCAGAGGCCTATACGAGTCCAAACCTGCAACTTCCAGCAGCCACTTGGGTCTTCCGTTCCTAACCCCCAGTCCGGTTCAAAGATGAGTGTCAGCTCTCTATCCTAAGAGCAGCCTCCTCACCTGGACATTCTCCCACCTCCTTTCTTCGCAGGAAGGTTCTGTCCAAACCCCACCCTCCACCCCCATCCAGGTGAGTCTCTCCCCAATATCCTTCCCAAGGCGACAAAGCCCCTCACAGCAGTGAGAAGCCACAGAGTGACAGGCAGGCAGTGCTAGTCCTGGCCCAGGAGCCAGCAGCTGTGAGCAGCTAGCACTACGCCCTCTTCAATAATTCATCTTCCAGCAGGCTGCAGGCACCATGCCCTCATTCTGAGCCAGAGATGGCTGCCACAGCTCTGTGGGGTCGGAGAGCGAGGCTGAAAGGAGCGGAGAACTGGAGGAACAAGCCACCGGAGGTGCCCAACCTCCAAGCCCGTGTGCTGCACACGGCCCGCTAGTCCTTGTGAAAAGGGTTTCAGTCTGGGCTGATACTTGGGGTCCAGACCCGGAAGGATCTCAGAGAGCCACTGCGCTCAGCTCCCTGCCGAGCATATACCAGGCTCAGCCTCATGCCCTGGCCGAGCCTCCGCAGGCTACCTTTCTAATGATGCCCACAGCCCTCTCTCTGTCCCCTGACACGTCTCAGCTGTCCCCGCCTCAGGAGTCCTGCTCTGTTGGAGCTCCCATTACTTAGAAGTCCCCACAGCTCTTCTTGGCTCTGCCGGTCCACCCCCATCTCTTCAGCCCCAGCCTCTCTGGCTAAGAGCTGATGTTTATAGAGCTTGGAGACTAAACTGTGGGGGTGGAGGACCTGAGCTGACCCCGTGTGTGGCAAGAGGAGGGATTCAGGATCGTTAAGTGTGAGGCGCGTGCAGAACAGTTCTTTGTCTATAGTGTGGAGGGATGGCGGTAAAGTCTAAGCCACATCAGGGACTTGGCCTTCTCAGTGTCCCATCCTTCGGGGGACAGCCTGAATTCAGTTTCTATGCTAGCCCTGTTCCTGCTGGAATCCATTCTTTACAACTGGCGTTAGAGGGGAAACTGAGATGAAAGACTAAAGCAAACGCTTACAGGGCACCTAGTCTGCACCCGTACCAGCAGAAGCCAAGAATTTCTGGCTACTCACTCTCCTCTTTCAAGTGAAGAGGGATTCCTCAAATGGTCAAAGCTGTCTGCCTCGGAGTGGGCAAGAAAGAGCTGGGTCTGAAAGCCATAGTTGACTCCTCGCTCTCTCTCTGGGGGCCCGGCTTCCGGAGAGAAGGGTGCTATCATTCTGAGCACTGTCAGCAAGAAACCCTTCAGACATATTTATAGCAAATGCTGCATCAGGGGATGGAGCCTGAGAGAGCCTCAAAGCATCAAATAACGCTATAGGCCAGGAAGAGAGTACTGATTGCAGCAGGAGAGACTGAGGTTTGATGTCAGAGGAACTTCCCAAAGTAATATTTGGAGTTGACAATGGGAATTCCCTGAAGAAGTTACTTCCAAAGAATTTCCTCAGAGGGGAAAAAGCATCATGTTTTGGTCTAATAAATACAATAAATAAATAAAATTAAATTTAAAAAATGGATGTGGTGGGCCACAGATTCTGTCCTGGTAATGTCCAGACTACTAGATTCCAGGCCGATAAGCAGAGTTGTCCAGATGATGCCATTCTGAGGAGGCAAGTGGAGACTGAAGGATGAAATGATGAAGCCTCTTGACCCTGTGTGGGAACCTAGGGTTTGGTGCGTCTGCACCAGCCAAGCTGAGGCAGGGCCCCCAAAAAGGTATCCAATAGGGGCCTCTCTTAAGTAACCTGACCAGAGAACTGAAAGACCTTAAGTGGAGAGGCGGAGAGTATGTGACCTGCCAATCACCTCACTGGGAGGAGGGCCTTTGGCCAGGAGTCCCCGGGCCCAGGTCTGCTACCTACCTGGTATTCAGACCAGGTCTGGCAGACAGCTTGCCTGCAAATGATCAAACAGGCGTGGGCTTACCCTTTGCATCTCAGATTCCCTCTGATAAACTCGGAGAACCGATATTTAGGTTTTAAAGGGGTAGAGATGGCTTCAGGGGTGTAGGCTCCGGCAGAGGGAGGAGGGAAGCCAGGGACAATCGCTTCTCCTGTGAAAACTGAAGCGCCCCAAGGCCCAGAGGAGCTAGTCCATTAGCTGTGGTCAGCGGGGGAGGCAAGGAGGGAGGGGGAGGGGGGGTGATATATCTCTCCCTCCAGGTCTTGTTGCCGAGGCAAAACTTTAGCTCCCTCCATGACAACCCCCAACAAGACAAAAGGAAAAGAATGAATATCCTACCCACCCTGCTACCTCGTCCCCAAGCCTGTGTCTCTTCTCCAGGGTTGAAGCTGAGTGTGTAGGGGTGGCAGAAAAGAAACCATATCTGTGGCAGGAACAGACCACAGAGGAAGGGGGGGCAGCAGTGCCCTCCCAGGCACTTTCCAGGTTAAAACCAGCCCAAGAGGAACCTGGAATGGAGCGTTCTGAGAATGGATGCTCTTCCACCTTAGCTCTCTCTGGAATGGGACCAGTGGAAAGTCAGCAGAGTAGAGACAGTCTCCGGAGATCTTCAGGGAACAGGGAGGTGGAGGGGAGGGGTCCCGAGCCCCCTCCACCCGGAAAAAGTAAGCTCGAAGAAGGGCTGAGAAAGGGAGTTTTTCTGTTGGGAAACCCCGAGGTGAAGTTGGAGGCTCCCCCAGGTCATTAGATCTCTCAGTTCTGTCTCCATGAGGGGGTCTGCTCCCATCTGCCCCAGGCCCAGGAGCAGCCACTGTCTTAAGAATAGGGAAGGGGCCGGTTCCGTATGGAAGAACCAATGAGAGGTTAGTCCGCTTAGAAGGATGTAGTGAGCGAGTGGACTGGGATTACACCCTCGCTCCCCCCTCCCACGCCAGAACTTGGGCTTGTCCGCTTTGACGTGCCCGCCGGAGGGGACGAGAAGGGGTACTGACCCGAGAAGCGGTCCTGCGACTTTGTGCTCTCTGCTGCCCAGACTGAGCTGGGATGCTGCCTGGCTTGCCCGGGCTCGCCCTGAGACCAGGATGGAGGTAAGAGCGGTCTAGGGCTCTGGAGGGGACAAGAGTGTCTCTAAAGAACCCCACATGGGTGGGGACAGAGTGCGACCTGGGGTTCTCTCCTGGGGCTCTTGGGGGTGGGGTGGGGAGGAGGTTTCAGCAGGGTCTAGATCCAGGCTGCATCCTCCCCGGCAGCGCCTCCTGCTGGCAGGAGTCAGCATGTGCGGCCGATGCAGCCACCTGGAGGGTGGGTGCGGACACCCAGCCATCGAACCTAGGGGGCGCTACAGCGGGTAGGGAAAGCGGCAGCCTCACCTCGCTTTGACCTTCCCTTTGGCGGAGCTGAGACCTGCAGTACCCTAGCTGACCCAGGAGGCGTTCGTGCTGGGCTGTCTCCTAAAGGATTCTGCAGAAGCCTGGTCGGGACCAGGACAGGGTGGATGGTCGTGGCTTCCCCAGAAGTCAGAGGGGCGTCTTGAGGCTTGGTCAAACGGACTGAACACCTAACTCTTCCTTCTCGGTCTGTTACCCGGCTGAGGTGGGACTCAGTACGGTGTTTCTTCTTAGGGCGCTGGGGGTGGGACACTAGACGTATCAAGCTGGGGGTCTGGGGGGAGCCAAACCCAACCTCTCCCTAGAGCCTGCCTTTGAACCTTTCCCGCCCTCAGCCTGCGATGGCAGAGCTCCACAGACCCTGTCTTTTCTGGAGATCTGAGGGAGGGGGAGAGAAGGGGTAAGGCTGGGTGGGAAAGAGGGGTGGGGATTGGAAGGACAGTGAGAGACACCAGATGAATAGGGAACTGGGGAGGTAGCAAGGCAAGACTGAAGTGGAGACACACTAGACTGAAAGACGAGGGAAGTGCGGGAGAAACAGAAGGAGGAGGCTAGAAAGGAAGGGAGGAGGGAGGAGGAGGGAAAGGGGTGGAACCAGGAGCGAGGAGAGGGAGCAGGCGGCTGGAGCTGGGCGGGCGTGGGGCGAGGCCAGGCGTGCAGGCTGGAGCGGTGTGCAGAGAGACGCGGCTGGGTCCCGCTCCCGCCTCGGAGCCCCTGGCCCGGGGGAGGGAGAGAGGCCGCTAACCCGGTCTATGTCTTTTTCTGACTCCAGTGCAACCTTCCTGCTGAACGAGGTAACCTCCGGGGCCCCCTCCCAAGAAGGGTGGGAGAAAAGCTCCCGCATTTGGGGGAAACTGCAGCATGGGGCGGGAGCGAAAACAGGAGTTGAGAGCTCTGGATAATAGAGGAAGGGAAGGCTGGAACTGGCGCCTCCTGCAAAACATGCAGAGAGGTCTGACTGGGGAGCTGAGGAAGGGGCGCTATTGAAAGGAGGGCCGTGCCAGGCTCCCTCAGTGACCCTCTCTGAGTTCCCGGGGAGGGGGCAACCTAATAGCTGGAATGTGAGGGGCCTCCACCTGGAGTAGAACTCCCAGTTCCTGCCTCAGTTTCCCCACTTGCTGCCCAGTTAGTTTTCTAGAGGTTCTCCGCTTCCACACCTGGTCTTTTAAGGCTTTCCTCTTTGATCTTGCTTCCACAGCTGGATTAGCAGGAGAACTGGCATAGGCAGGTGTGGCTCTAGTGAGAAAGGAAGTGGACATTCTGTGGCAGCTCAGAGGTATAGGAGGAGAGAGGGGAGATCAAGTGCCTGCAGGACCCAGGGGATGCCTGTAGGTATGAGGAACTGGAACCCATCTCCAGGAGGAGGTGGTTGGCATGGCAACGAATTTCTCAGAGGCCGACTTAGACACCATTGTCCCAGCTGGGGATGAGGACAACAAGGTCCCCGTGAGGCTGATAGCAAATCTGCTGCCTAACAGTCCAGGGATCCCCATGGGTGGGTGGACAGTCCCAAAATTAGAGAGGCCAGGGGAGGAGATTCCAGACGGGACCCTCTTCCAGGAGAAGAGAGCCAGAAGGGTCTTACTCTTTGACACTTCTCCACCCTCTGGGAGGAGAGAGGGGACTAAGGAGACAAAGGAAAAGGATGGTACAGGACAAGGCAGTACTTGGGGACACAGAAGATATCGAACTAACCCTCAAACACACTGGGTTGGAGCAGTGGAAGCTGCCTCCCCCAGTTGCAGCTGGTGCCCTCAGACACAAGGGCTCCAATAAAGTTGCCTGCCGGTCCTTCAGTCAGGAGACAGACTAGGGTGTCATTAGATGAGCCCCCCCCCCCATCTTTTTCTTACCGAGGGAACAGGAAGATAAGATATAGGTGGGAAGCCAGTTGGCTTGGGTGGGTGGTCTTCCTCTCCTTTCTACCGCACAGAACCTTCTATAGATCTCTTGAACCCTTCCCAATTGTAACCGGAAGGGTGGGCAAGTGTCCTGAACTTACACCCTCCGGGGTTTCAGGAGCTAGAAGTGGCAAAGGGCTGAGTTGAGAAAGCGAGACACCAAGCACGGCTGGTGTCTGCCTCACATCCTCTTGGGATGCCCAAGCAGGAGGTTAAAATGCAAAAGGAAAATTTTGGTCGGGGGGGGGGGGGGAGGGATGTAAAAAGGGAGCGAGCTCAAATGATGACAGCTTTTAGAAGATCTCTTCAGAGATTGCGACTCTTTCCTCGAATGGCGGGGTGGGGGTGGAGGGCGCTGACTGGTGCTGGATGATTAGAACCAGCATCCTGCACACCGTACGTAATTCTGGTCTTTTGCAAAGCGGTAGGCTTTACCCTTCTTCCTTCCCAACCTCAGCGTCAGGATCGCACCTTTGCTCCACCCTTTAAGCTCACCTAAAACAGCCCCTTTCTGCCCCAGTTCCCGCGGATGCTTTGGCAATGTCTGGCACAATCCTTGGCAGGGAAGTGAAGAAGAGAATCTCCATCCCGGCTTAACTTGGATAAAATCTGCCCGTGCAACAGGTGTGGGGAGGCCTAGCCACCGTCCCCGAACTTCCCCCTTCTTAAGGGTCGGCCCTTTACCGCAGCCCGGAACGGAGAGGGCCGGGCACCTGTTGGGGCAGGAGCTGCTTTCATGGCACGGGTCTGGGAGCTCAAAACCATTTCTCCCTAGTACCACTGCGGGGTTTGCTTTGGGTGTCTCCAGGACTTGCAGAGAGCTGACATTGCCGGATCACCTGAGACCTCTTCCCCATCTGCTGTCCGTCCTCCTTTAGATCTCCATTTTCCTGTCTCCGCGTTCTCCCTGCCTCCAGTCCTCCTCTCTCTCCAGCCATCCTCCCCGCCGCCCGCACCCTCTCGATTCTCCACCGGGCTCGCGTCTGGTTGCGGCGTCTCTCCCCTTCCCCTCCCCCGCGCCAGCCCTTTGTTTCCCGGCGGAGCAGTTCCTGGGTTGCGAGAGTCCCTGTCTCTGCATCTCTCCTCGCCCCGCCTCCTCCCCGCCGGGATCCGCCCCGCCTGCAGCCTCTCCGCCCTTCTTCCCCGCCGCCCCGGCCCCGGAGGTGCCGGGGACCCACCTTCCCGACTCGCGTGCGCCCGGTTCCGCGGCCCCGGCGGGTCCCCCCTGGCTGCCGCGCCCCCGCCGCCCGCGTCTTCCCGGGAGGGGGTCAGGTGGGCGGGCACTATTGTTGTGGGAGCCGGCGGCAGATTCCTCAGCCGCGCTGGCGCGCTCGGGGTGGGACCGGCTGGGCTGGGGGGTGGGGAGGGGAGCGGTGATCTGAGCTGCGAGCAGCTGGTCTTCGCGGCTCGCTCCTTCCTTCGCGCTCGCGCTCTCCGCCGCCGCCGCCCGCAGGGCTGCGCGGCTCGGTGGCATCTCGGGCGCGGCCCGCCGTCCTCGCCCCCGGCGCCGCTCGCTCCCCCCACCCACCCCGGACTCCCCCATGTATGACGACTCCTACGTGCCCGGGTTTGAGGACTCGGAGGCGGTGAGTGCCCGCGGGGGAGGGTGGGGGGTGGGGGTGGGGGAGTTGGGATGACACCTCTCTCTCTTCAACCCTTCCCCCAGTTCTGCACTTTGAAAAACGCCTTGGCAGCGAGCGGGGCAGCGCGCGTAAGCCGGCGGGGGGCTCTCTAGGAAAGTGGGAAGATGGTCTCTCATAGCCAGGTATCCCAGGTACTCCGGTGTGTGCACAGGGACGCTGTAGGGGGAAGGCTCGAGCAGGTGGCCCCAAAGCTCAGGACATAGGAGGCTGAGGAGGGGAGGACAGAAGGCCCCGACACCGAGGTTTTTAGAGCGAACATGGAACATTTGGAGTTCCGTATCCTGGGTTCATGGGGTCTGAACACAACAGGGAAAGCTGAGCTCCGGGGGAGACACTCCGGACTTGTGCCTCAAGTAAATGACAAATTAGGGAGCTGGAAGAACATTAGCGACTCGCGTACCAGCCTCTGCAGACAGGAATTCTAGAACTTGGTCTCTTTTTCCTCTCTGCCCACCCCCCCTGCGCATGGCCTTGACTGCTCTCACTCACCACTGCCTCTAGCTCAGCTTCTTGGAAAGGCCACCAACCACAGGGGTGGGCCATCAGACTGTGTTCAGTCTAGCCCCCTGCAGAGGAGGGCCTGGAGGTGAGGCCAGGGGAGCTCAGGGGCATGGGGATGGGAAGGAAGCTCTTTGCTCCGAGAACCAGGCAACCAATAAATATTTAATTCTTCTCTTTGCTTTTATCTCCTGACCCACTGAGACAAATCAGCTCATTAGACAGTGATTCCCGGAGCTCAGAGAGCAGAAAGACTGCCTGGAAAGATGGGACAAGAGTTGGGGGGGGGGGTCAGTGTCAGAGCCTCATGGAGTCACCAGTCTCCCCTTAGACATCCCACTCGATATGGGAAAGGACCACTAACAGGGCTTGAAAGGGTCCCCTGACAGGATTAAATCGAGCCTTTTATCTCCGGCCCAGGAAAGAGGAGTGGTGAGCCTCAGAGCAGGCATGTGTCAGTCAGTTGATTCTGGGACCAGGCTCCTTCAGGACCCAATTTTCCATGGGGCTCTGGGGCTAATTACGTTGCAAGGGAGAGCAGAGAGGTGGTTCTGAAGGCTCTGGTGGGCACCTCTTTCTGACAGTTGAAGGGACAGTTGGCATAGCCCTGGGAGTCAGAATAAGCTGGAGGAGAGACCTCTCTGCGGGGCTGCAGGGCCCGAGGAGCTACCTTCTCATCCCTGGTGAGAAGCCGGGGCTGATGCAGGAGACTGATACCTGGATGTTATTTGAGGGCGGCCTGCTGACCCATTGCTCCCTCCTGACCTTCCCCGGTTCTTAGATCTCTTCCCCCCCAACTTCCCTTCCTCCCGCCAGCTCCTTGCTCTCCCCGAGGCCCCCTCTGAAGCAGTAGGAGGGAGATCAGGCTCTAAATAAATCCACTGGGCTCATCTCCCTCCTCTTCTTCCCCTGTGCCAGGCAAGAGAGGAGCTGCAGCCTGCCCACACACTCACCAGGCAAGGGGGGCACCACTAGGGCACTGTGCCAACTCCAGCAGCTCCAGAGTACTGAGACGCTCTGGCTTTGGGGGCATAATGGGTGGGGAAGTAAGAGCCTGCCATTCTGCAGGGTAGAATGCTACCTACTTTCTAACTGGTACCAGACCAGCGTATGCAACCCCCCAGGACATGGGAATTATGGAAAGTGGCTTCCATTCAGATCACAACCCATTAAAGAATTTAAGGAGAGACCCTGTCAATCTCTAGGGTTAAGAGCTCACCTAGCCTAGATACCCCAAAGGCATTAAGGACTAAATTGGACTGAGAGCTTGGATCTGGGGAGGTGGAAGCTACACTTCTCCCAATACCTGCTGGGTACTGAGGAAGTATCTGATCGTAGGTGGTCATCCTCCAAGGCCCTTTTCACCTGCTGGTCTCTATCTATCTATCTCTATCTTCTGCCAGCCACACCTCACAGCTAGCGTTTACATTCTGGGAGTGAGGTCCCTCACCCCATGTCAAGGTCTTGTTCTCCCATGGTTGGAGAGAGGGGGGCAGCAGACTGGCCTGTACTTCTGCAAAACAAAAGGCCTCCCCAAACCGCTACCCAGTTCTGGGGCTGCCTCAAGACATTTGGTTTACAATAGACACAGTCTTTAGCTCAGATTCCAGGGCTGCCAAACACCTAGCTGACCAGCCCTCTTGCACACCGGAAGGGCTGGGCTGTAGGCCTGGTTGACAGCAGGGGTGTGAGTTTGCCTTTTCCAAAGAGTCTGGCCTCTGCTGCTTGTAGGTAGGTAGTCATAGCCAGTGGCTTTAAGAGACTGTTCTTCAACCTCAACATTCAGAAACCTCTTTCCTTACACTCATTGCTTTTACCTAGCCTCTTAGCTTTTCTGTACCACTGACATCTCAGAATACAGGGAAGAATTCTTCCAGGCTCCTGCACACCAGAAGGAGAAACTGAGTCAAAAGAGATGTCTTTTTCCCTAATCCAGTTATCTTAACTTTCAGCTGCTTGTCTCAAAGTTGAACTTCCCTTATCTGTCTGGCATCTTCCTCATGGCCCTGAAGGTGACCTCTGTAACCCTCCAGATGTATGCTCCTACTCTGGGCAGGACTCAATGACTGTCCCTTCACATTACCAAAGGCATCCCCGAGGTCCTGTATCTCAGCTGGGTTGCCTGGCACCAGCACAGTCTCCCTCCAGGCCCTGATCTCCCTTGGGCCCAGGGAAAGGAGAGAGATACAGAGCAAATGGTTGGTGTGAGGCCTCGCCTGTACCCAGGGAGACAGCCATGTGTTGCTCTCCTCCGTGTCTTCTTGCTGCTTCCACATGCCCAGTTCCCTGTCCCCACAGGTGTGGGAAGGAAAGAAAGTGGGTGGGGGGAGAAAAGGGAGGTAACTTCCAGAAGTCTGTAGTTTGGCCCAGTCTTCACACGCAAGGCGAATTTAACAGCTTTCTTTCTTTTTTTTTTTTGTTTTTTTGTTTTTTTTTTGTTTTTTGTTTTTTGTTTTTTGTTTTGTTTTTTCGAGACAGGGTTTCTCTGTATAGCCCTGGCTGTCCTGGAGCTCACTTTGTAGACCAGGCTGGCCTCAAACTCAGAAATCCGCCTGTCTCTGCCTCCCAAGTGCTGGGATTAAAGGCGAGAGCCACCACGCCTGGCTTAACAGCTTTCAAAACTTTGTTGGAAGCCTGCTGTGAGGGTACACCAGCACCTGAGAGATAGAGGCAGGCAACTAACTAGCTCTCTCTCTCTCTCTCTCTCTCTCTCTCTCTCTCTGTGTGTGTGTGTATGTGTGTGTGTGTGTGTGTGTGTGTGTTGGTTTGGTTTTTAAGATTGGGTTTCTCTGTGTAGCCCTGGCTGTCCTGAAAATAACTCTTTAGTCCAGGTAACACCACTGTCTAACTCGTGTGTGTGTGTGTGTGTGTGTGTGTGTGTGTGTATCAGAGGACAACTTTCAGAGATGAGTTCTCTTGTTGTTGTTGTTGTCCTTCTCCTTCTCCTTCTTCTTCTCCTTCTTCTTCTTTTTCTTCTTCTTCTAAGATTTATTTATTTTATGCATGTGAGTACAGAAGAGAGCATTGGAGCCCATTGTAGATGGTTGTGAGCCACCATGTGGTTGCGGGGAATTGAACTCAGGACCTCTGGAAGATCAGTCAGTGCTCTTAACTACTGAGCCATCTCTCCAGCCCGGGTTCTCTACTTCTGTTGGTTCCCTGGAGTGACCTCTGGTCATCCATCTTGTTTGAACAGCAAATACCTTTACACCACCCTGCTTTTGGGGAGCAGGGGAGTAGGTCTCATATAGCCCAGAAAGTCTTTAGCTCTCTAGCTACTAAACCTGACCTCCCAAGTGCTAGAATTATAGGTGTGTACCCCCACATCCAGCTCCAACCGGCATCTGTTAGTTAGCTGTACTCTTTCCAGTCATCTTAAAGGGATAATGTCCAGGTTGCTTCAGGCTCTTGTGGAGATAAGAGAACATGGTCTCCTGGATTTAACACCACCTGAGTATATCATCTTTAGTATTTTAGTATTTAATAGAGGGGAGAAAAGAGAGCGAAAAGTGAAGATTTTGTTCAGAGCTATGATATAAATAGGCGTGGGGAAGAAGACCCTGTACTTTGCACATACAGATTGGGGCAGCTTCCGTTTAGCCTTAGAGGCACCGGGAGGCACACAGAAGGCAGTTTTGGGGTCAAGTCATCCCCTAGAAGATGGAAAACTTGCATCAGGGCTAGGAGGACTATTACACAGACTCTCCCGTCCGTCCCAGGGTTCAGCCGACTCCTACACCAGCCGCCCCTCTCTGGACTCAGACGTCTCCCTGGAGGAGGACCGGGAGAGTGCCCGGCGAGAAGTGGAGAGTCAGGCTCAGCAGCAGCTGGAAAGAGCCAAGGTATGCCTGCTGGCAGGCAGGGGGTCAGGCTGGGTGCAAGCCTGTGCAGGACCTTGGGACCCCAGGGTCATGTCAGGGTGTACTTATGTGTGGAAAAGTGTATGTCTGTAGCAGGCAGTAGCCTTCTTGTCTGGGGCTTCTGCCTCCCCGTGAGGTACTCTGAGGCATCTGTCTCTCATTGCCCTGATGATCAAATTCCCCAGCACAAACCTGTGGCATTTGCTGTGAGGACCAATGTCAGCTACTGTGGGGTTCTGGATGAGGAGTGCCCGGTCCAGGGCTCTGGAGTCAACTTTGAGGCCAAAGATTTTCTGCACATTAAAGAGGTAATGAACCTTATTCTCCCCAGAAGCCTACTCCTGCTTGCAGTCCCAGGCCCCAGGGCCTCTTTAGTTCTGTATCTAAAATAGTTCCCCAGGCCCTCCAGTTTCATCTGTGTGCACACCTGGATGCCCCCTCACTCAGGACCCGATTCCAAGGTTCCCACCATCCTCAGACCTGGCTTGGTCCTGAGTTCTGTGTCTAAGTGGGAGGGTAGAGTTACTAACCAACCAGCAGATTCCACACCTGGAAGCACAACAGCATGAGGCTTGAACCTGGCTGCCCTGTTCTGTGATGCCATTCCACACACTCTGGCCCTTCCTCTGCCTTCCTGGTGCCAGCCTCCCAGAGTCCTCCCTGAGCAAGCACCTCTCACGCAGCTCCTCCCTCTTCTCGTTCCCTCCCAGAAGTACAGCAATGACTGGTGGATCGGGAGGCTAGTGAAAGAGGGCGGAGACATCGCCTTCATCCCCAGCCCCCAACGCCTGGAGAGCATCCGGCTCAAACAGGAACAGAAGGCCAGGTGAGAACAGTGCTGAGATTCAGTACACACACAACCCAAACCCCCAAACACTTAGCACTGCGCCCACAGAACACAGCTATACATTTACACACACACACACACACACACACACACACACACACACACACACACACACTGTACATGCTCAGCTGTCATAAATGAAGTTACTAATCTGTCGAACGTTAACGTATAGAACTGTGTGGACATTTTACCATTCCCCATTTCTGTCAGGAGATCTGGGAACCCTTCCAGCCTGGGTGACATTGGCAACCGACGCTCTCCTCCTCCGTCTCTAGGTAGTCTTCCCTCAGCTTACCCACCTTGGGTAGGCAAATAAGACGCAGTGGAAGGGGGTCCTTCCCAGTGAACTATGTGGGAAGGGGGCTGGTGGAGGGGCCAGAACAGCAGGGAGAGCCTGTTACCTCCCCAGGGGAAGGGACTCCCAAGCCCCCCAGGGCCTTTTCCCTCCACCAACTTTAATCTTTTATTTCCTTTTCCAAAAAGCCAAGCAGAAGCAAAAGCAGGTGAGTCAGAAAGGGACCTGGGCCGGGGGGTCATGGATTTTGGCTCTGGGGACCCTCCTGGTCAGTCACTGCTGGCATCTACAGAACCAGAGGGGAGGGCGCCCAGAACTCTCCACTCTGCCCCCATCCCCCAGAGCAGTCAGGCCTAAAGTGGGCACCGAGACCAAGATTTTGTCTGACCTCCTGGCCATTCTGCAGGCGGAACATGTTCCCCCGTATGATGTGGTGCCCTCCATGCGGCCTGTGGTGCTGGTGGGACCCTCTCTGAAAGGCTATGAGGTGAGGAAGTTCCCAAGCCCAGAGTTACCCCTCCCAAAGCTGCCACAGTGGGAAATGTCTTTGCGTAGGGTGTGAACTCTACTTGGGGACACTGTCCCGCTGCCAGGGGGGCCCTCTGTCAGTGCCACACCCTCCCCTCCAGGTCACGGACATGATGCAGAAGGCGCTCTTCGACTTCCTTAAACACAGGTTTGATGGCAGGTAAGCTGCCCTGGTCTGGAACCGGGAGGAGAATCAATCAGGAGGAAAGTTAATTTCCCCCTTGTGCATGCCCGGAGCTAGTCTCCTCTCAAGGAGAGTCAGGGAGCTGGGTAAGGAGTGCTTGGCTTAGACGGCAGTGTGCGGTCCGCCACTCCAGGATCTCCATCACACGCGTCACGGCCGACCTCTCGCTGGCCAAGCGCTCTGTGCTCAACAATCCTGGCAAGAGGACCATCATTGAGCGCTCCTCCGCCCGCTCCAGCATTGGTGAGGAGTCCTTTGTTCCTGGTTCTCTGCCTACTTGATGCTACTGCAAACCTGAACCTCCTTGTCTTTTTGCCCACGACCTACCACCTGCCTCAAGTTCTGCCCCCACACCCCCCTTGCCCAGTCCCCTGCCTATCCAGGCTTGCTTGCATTGTAGCAGCTCTGGCTGTAAGCAGTGCCCAGAGCCCCTCGTAAACTGCTCCCCTTCCTTAGCTGAAGTGCAGAGTGAGATTGAGCGCATATTCGAGCTGGCCAAATCCCTGCAGCTAGTGGTGTTGGATGCTGACACCATCAACCACCCAGCACAACTTGCCAAGACCTCACTGGCTCCCATCATCGTCTTTGTCAAAGTGTCCTCGCCAAAGGTAAGTGAACTGGGTCACTGGGGTCCCCTAGATGTCCCCTAGAATACAGTGCACCTCTGCTTGGGTCCTGCCTGGAGTGACCAGCTCCTTTTCCTGACATCCCTCCTCACCTGGTACTAATGTCCTACCACGAGTTGGGAATTGTGCCTAATTCCTAGACCCAGTTCTCACCAGAGCCCCGAGAAACGCCACGCCCATCTCTGCCCTTCCCCCGTCAGGTACTGCAGCGACTGATCCGCTCCAGGGGAAAGTCACAGATGAAGCACCTCACTGTACAGATGATGGCGTACGATAAGCTGGTTCAGTGCCCACCCGTGAGTGCTTAGGGTCAGCTGCGACCACGCCCTATCCCAGGGTGCAGCTGCAGAGTGGCCATGGAGAAGCCAACGTCCCCATGCCTTCTCTCTCCAGGAGTCATTCGACGTGATTCTGGATGAGAACCAGCTAGAAGATGCCTGTGAGCACCTGGCTGAATACTTAGAGGTTTACTGGCGAGCGACCCACCACCCAGCACCGGGCCCCGGACTGCTGGGTCCGCCTAGTGCCATCCCTGGACTTCAGGTAACTGTTTCTAGTGGGCACAGCTGTGCAGGCTTCCCCAGTCGAGGCAAAGCTCCCGTCCTGACCAAGGATTGTTCTTGGTCTGTGTGTGAAGCCAAGGGATTGCTGAGACTGTCAGCTCTGCCTGCTCCACAGACCTTATGGCACACAGGTCAAGGGACTTCCTGATTGGACAGCACAGTGACTGAGATCAGATGGTCCTCCTAGGGACAAAGGAAACACTCTCCACACCTATCTCCGGGGGCACTTTTTTTTTTCTTCGAGACAGGGTTTCTCTGTATAGCCCAGGCTGTCCTGGAACTCACTCTGTAGACCAGGCTGGCCTCGAACTCAGAAATCCGCCTGCCTCTACCTCCTGCGTGCTGGGATTAAAGATGTGCGCCACCACGCCTGGCTTTCCCGGGTACTTTTTAAGGGAGAGCCTGAATTTGTAAGGAGCTAAAACTACTTTCTGCACTTAACTTGGAAAATACCCCAACTTAATTCTTCCTTGCACTGCATACTTTTAAAAACCTAGGCATTGAGAGTAGGGGGAGTGTTAGAACCTCATCTCCCTACGAAGGCCAGGCTTCTCTTCCCTTACCTAGATCTTGTGTGGCCCCCAGAACCAGCAGCTGCTGGGGGAGCGAGTGGAGGAGCACTCACCCCTGGAGAGGGACAGCCTGATGCCCTCAGATGAGGCCAGCGAGAGCTCCCGCCAGGCCTGGACCGGATCTTCACAGCGCAGCTCTCGCCATCTGGAGGAGGACTATGCAGATGCCTACCAGGACCTGTACCAGCCTCACCGCCAACACACCTCGGGGCTGCCCAGTGCTAACGGGCACGACCCCCAAGACCGGCTCCTAGCCCAGGACTCGGAGCATGACCACAATGACCGGAACTGGCAGCGTAACCGGCCTTGGCCCAAGGACAGCTACTGACCACCTCCTGCCCCACCCTGGCAGGCGCAGGCACAGCGGCTGGGGTGTCCACCTCAGGCAGGTTGGAGTTAGATTGGCATTAGGCTGCCGTTAGGTTCAGCTCACACAACCCTCTGCCCAGCCCCAGGTCCAGGGCTGACTGTGGTCCCAAGGTTCTGGGAGAAGCAAGGGGCCCCTCACCTCCTGGGCACAGTGACCCCGTAGGTTCTCATCCGGGTACTAGCCGTGTTCTGCATCCTTGGCACCTCCCCCTGCATAAGCTGCCGCCCCCGTGGGCAACAATCTCAGGCCAGGATCACTTAGCAGGGGCCTTCCAGCCAGAATGGATGCCCCTCTAAAGAGCAAGAGGGTGTGAGTGTGGGCAACATAGCCTGAGGAAGAAGAAACTCGGTTCCTAAGCAGGCGTAGATCCTAAGCAAAGGGACTCCATTCACGCCACTGCCACACATCAGAAATGAAGCAATCAGAGCTCAACATGGCGGCACTTCTGTCCCATCAGCTGGGGTGGGCACTTACACCTAAGACAGGAGCAGTGCGGGTGAGGCAGGACAGACAGACTCACAGCTGTAGCTCTGCTAGAAAACGGCCCACTCACCAAACCGGGACGCTTAGCATCTGGTGAGACTAGGGAACTGGGGCATATTCAAGCCAAGAGCCAGCCTGGACTGCGGGGGAGGGTGGGACAGCTTCCGGCCCCCCTTGCTCTTCTCATTCTTTGCCCTTGCATCTGTCATTTCTGTCCTTTCCCTCCATGGCTCCTGCAAGATAGGGGCTTCCTGACTCATAGCAGCCACTTCAGTTAGGGTTAGATGAGAGGAACAGGACACAGTGAACAGTCCCCGAGGCTGTCCACCTGGCTACCCTTGCCTTATGGCTCTAGCGTGTGACCTACAGAGCATGCTCCATTAAGAACCCGCCCCACCTCATTGTCATCTCCAATAAAACACCACGCACAGTCCCTCCGGTGTCTCTGGTCTGTCCGCTCACAGTGTTCTGGCCCTTTCTCTCCGAGGATTCATGAGTGGAGCAAGAAGAACCAGCAAGAGGCACTGTGGGCACACCGCACCCGGGGCCTGATGGCTGGCTGGAGGAGGCAGTTGGCAGTACACAAGGGACTTGCTCTGAGACGCGAGGAAGCGACAGAGTCAAAGCTTCCCACTGCCCACCTCAGGCCAGAGGGCTCCACAAGCAGCTGAGACTTGAACTCACTCACACACTTGCCTCCCTTTAAGGGGCAAGGTTGGGCCTGTGGCAGAGACGGAGGACCCATCTATGGTCCTTCAGACCCAACTCGGCTGCACCCACCCCATGAGCAAGGGAATCCAGGACCCGGCGCATCGGCTCCAGTGCAGTTTCAGCGGCTCCCTTTCGCCCTAGCTCCACAGAAAAGCAGGAGAGAGGCACACACGGCCATCCTGCTGCCATGCCTCCCACGTGCCCCGCGTGGTGCACAGGGATAAACGGGCTGGCCAGGAGGCCAGGTCTTCCTTTCACTTCCTCAGCTAACGCTGCGGTCCTGACTTGTTTCCCAGAGAGGAGAATGGAGCTCGGGGCTGACACAGCTTTAATATTTGTGTTTATTCTCAGAACATACAAACTTATCTTCTCAGAGAATAGAAAACAGAAATTCCACTGACTTAATGATGGGCACAGCCAGCTCATCCTGTCCCCATATCTAAAAAAAAAAAAAAAAAAAAAAAAAAAAAAAAAAAAAAAATCCCTAGGGAGGGATGCCTAGAGTGCACAGCGCCCGTGGCATCGGGCTGCGCAGTTCCAAAGGCGCCCAACCTGCTTTAAATGCCAAATGGGAAAGCAGCTGTCAGAGTGACAGAGTCCAAGGTTCACAATCCTCATGATGCCCGATCCCTGGGTCACTCAGGGCAACTACAGCAGTACACAGTCACACATATGTGCTAAGGAAGTCCCCTCCGGGTGACCAGGTGTTTGTTCAGGCTGGGGACAGGGTGGTGCTAGGCAGCCGCCCCACAGCCAGGACGAGGACGGCAAGGCTGCAGGGGCAGAGCTGGGCCGAGCCTGATGTAACTGCGCCCCTCTGCCTCCTACACCACCTTCCCGTGCCCATGGAGCCCCTCACAGGCTTCCAGACCCGGGACCTGACTACTTCCTAAGCCCATGTCCAAGAAAGAGCCTGGGAAGGGACACAAGGGCCTGAGAGCAGGCACCAGCTCCAGAGATGGCTTCTACTCCAGTCAGGCGCTGTGTCAAGCAAAGATGGTCTCTTCCCTGCGCTTCTTGGTGAGGATGGTGCCAGGTTTGTGCTGGGCATCTGGGTGGTTTGCCAGCTCTGGAGGGCAGGACGACACTGGGCTCTCCAGGATGGCCTGCTTCAGTTCATAGAACACCGCTGAGTCCTCCTTGGTGAGGAAGGTGATGGCTACGCCACTCTTGCCCGCTCTTCCTGTGCGGCCAATTCTGTGAATGTAATCTGGGGAACAGAGGATGTCACTCGGGACCAAGCCAGTCGTCTGGTCTACAGAGACCTCCACCCCACTCCACTCCACAGGCAAGCCACCCACCTCCTGCTGTCTACACCCGGTAAAGCCAGAGTGCTCGCGACTCTGCCCATCCTCCACCCCACTGCCGACTTGTCGCATACAACACTAAGGCTCTCCTAGCCAGCACCACTCTCCACACCATCAAGGGTCAGCCTTGACACTGGGATGTCACTCCAGACTAAAGCAGAGGCTCCCAGTGCACCCTGACTCTGAGAGAGAATATAAGCAGTCTCTCCTAACCCTCTCAGCAACTCACCTTCAATATTTTTGGCCATATCATAGTTGACAACCATAGACACATCTTGGATATCAATACCACGGCCAGCCACATCTGTAGCCACCAAAATATCCTTGGCTCCAGCCTTGAGGTTGGACAATGCAAATTCTCGCTGCTCCTGGCCTTTGCCGCCATGCAGTGTACAGGCGTTATACTGTAGGTAGAAGGCAATGGGCTCAGGGAGAGGAGTGGGACCAGGGAGGTCCAAGAGCAGAAGGTGGGAGAGAGCAGATGGCAGGAGAGGGCACAGGAAGCCAGAGAAGGGGTTCAGTGAAGTGAGGAAAGAACATGGGAGCTAGAGCAAGAAATGAAAGACAACACGGCGTTCTGGGGGTAGGGGGGGGCAGGTAGAACAGAGACAGAGGCCCAGTGTGCTGAGATGAAGAGCCAAGCAGGTGGGGAGGTAACGGGCTAGGGGGTAAGGATGGCAGGAGCTGAGTAGAGAGGACAGTCCCTTTCCCTCGTTAGCAGTACAGGCCTGGTCATCGGCACCCCTCCCCTCTCCATCCTCATGGTGCTCATCTGAGCACAGACCCGCTGTCTACAGTCTCACACTCTGCCATGCCAGGACCTGCCTCCCCGGCCCCACCCCTGTTAGACAGAGAACGGCATCTGGCTGCTGTGGCGGGACTAGAAGGGATTTCTAGTAACTGATCAGTTCTCACTCCTTTCTCTTGGCCCTGGCTTGTTAGATGGTGTAAAGATTAAACAGTGAGTGGAGCCGACACTCCCCACTCCATTCCTAGTTTCAGAGAGCAGCAGCACCAGGGCTGGCTTTGCTCTGCCTGCCAGACGTACCCCCATCTTCTCCAGAGACTTGGCCAACACATCACAACCCTTCTTCTGGTTGACAAAAATGATGATAGGCGGATCAAAACCTTGTTCCAAGATGGCCAGCAGCTTCTTCCTGGGGGTGGGGGAGGAGAATGAGGTACACAATACCCTCCAGACTCAGTAAGCCCAACACTCAACCCCAGCAATGAATGAACTCCAAAGTCAACAGAGACCTTACAAGAAAGGAAACAGTAAAGCACCCACCCGACAGCCGCCCCACAAAGGGAAGTGTCAGACAAAAGCACCCAGGTTTCCCCGCTCAGCCTCCCCCATACCTCTTTTCTGATTCCGACATGAGGAAGACCTTCTGTTCCACCCGCTCATGGGGCTTGCCTGCAGAGCCAATGTACACCACAGCAGGTCGCCGAAGATAGCTCCTGGCTAGACGCTCCACCGCTGGGGGCATAGTAGCCGTGAACATGACTGTCTATAAAACAGGAGGTTCAGCCCTGGACCCAGGCAGACTGTCAGCACAAGCAGCCCAACTCAGGTTAAAACCATGAGTCCTGCTATAACTCTCACACTGTCACCCTGGAAACTGTTCTTTGCCTTTTCGTCTCTTGCTAGGAAGGACTGGGAGCGTTTGCTACCACCTGTGATCCAGGTAGCATCTTGATTCCTGACATCAGCATCACCATTATTATTATTGTCTTTTCAAAATAGAGTTTCTCTGTGTAGCCCTGGCTGTCCTGGAACTCACTCTGTAGACCAGACTGGCCTCAAATTCACAGAGATCCACCTGCCTCTGCCTCCCGAGTGCTGGGATTAAAGGCGTGCACCACCACGCCCGGCTTTTTTTTTTTTCATACATGAGCGCTCTCTGTACACCTACACATCAGAGCCCTTTCTAGATGCCACCAAGTGGGTGCTGGGAACTGAACTCTGGAAGGGCAACCAGTGCTCCTCACTCCTGAGCTGGCTCACCAGCCCCTCAGTCCTTACTGTTGTTTACTTTTTTGAGACAGGATCTTGCTACATAGATCTGACTGGCCTGGAGCTCACGTATCAGACAAGCTAGCTCAGTCCCCATATTCCACCTCCCCCTGAATGCTGGGGCTTTGGCAGGAACCACTATGCCTGGCACTTTTTCCTTCCTTGGCAGTAGCATGATTCTCTAGAATCAGCTTTTTAGGCTAAGCTACATGGCTCTACCCCTCGGCAGTCAGAGGACTGTACACAGGCACGGCTAGCATGCTGGAGGCATGTGCACTGGGCCCTCCCTGGGCAAGGAAGGTCTGCAAACAAGACTTGGGAACTGGTTCAGCTTCTCCCAAGAAAGCCGCCTTACTTGACGGTATTTATGTTTTCCTGATTCAAAGTTGGCCAACATCTTCTCCGGGTCCTCAGCCTCATCTGTGTCCGGCTTCTGGTTGCTGACAGGCATGTGTTCCAGGATCTTCTGCACATCTGGCTCAAAGCCCATGTCAATCATCCTATCCGCCTCATCCAGAACCACGTAGGTGCAGCGGCTCAGCACCAGGTACCGGTTCTCCAGCACATCGATCAGGCGCCCCGGGGTGGCGATCACAATCTGGAGGACACAGTGTGATCACAGATGGCCTTAGCAGACAACGCCCATCTTTTTCCCCTCTGTTGTGAACTATCTACCCATCTAGGCAACAGACCCTCAATGCTAAGGAGCTTGGACCTCAACCTCCAGCCAGATTTGGTACTTAAGGTCCCAGAGATCGGACATGAAACCACCTGGTACCTTCTGTTTCCCTCAGGAGTGAATGGGGTTTCTAAATAAGAGCGAGGGTTAGACAGGTGGGGGAATTAGGAGGAACTAGCTTAGATGGAAAAAAGGCTAGGGAGCACTGTGGAAGGAGAGAGGCTAGGGAGCACTGTGGGAGGAGAGAGGCTAGGGAGCACTGTGGGAGGAAAGAGGCTAGGGAGCACTGTGGGAGGAGAGAGGCTAGGGAGCACTGTGGGAGGAGAGAGGCTAGGGAGCACTGTGGGAGGAGAGAGGCTAGGGAGCAGTGTGGGAGGAGAGAGGCTAGGGAGCACTGTGGGAGGAGAGAGGCTAGGGAGCACTGTGGGAGGAGAGAGGCTAGGGAGCACTGTGGGAGGAGAGAGGCTAGGGAACAATGTGGGAGGAGAGAGGCTAGGGAGCACTGTGGGAGGAGAGAGGCTAGGGAGCACTGTGGGAGGAGAGAGGCTAGGGAGCACTGTGGAAGGAGAGAGGCAGAGAGCTCTGTGGAAGGAGCAACACTGAGAGGTCTACATGAGAATTCCTCTCATCTCCTTACAGGATCTCTCCATCTTCTCTAAGGAACGCCTGCCAACACCATGCTTTAGTAAGAACACAGGCTCTGGCTATGAACTCTTCCCCCTTTACAGGGCCCACTGACAGCCGTGTTGGACTGCAGCCGAGTTATCACCCTCACCATCTATAAAACAGTGTACAATCTCTACCACTACCTGCTCTCACATGGCTGTTGTGATGCCCATTAATTACTAGCATTATTGTTAGTATATATTAGTGTAATTAATTAGAGCTCATTTGAGAAACTAACCTCACAGCCCATGCGTAGCCGGAAGCCTTGGTCTTCTCTGGAGATGCCACCGATGACAGCCACAGTGCGGATACCGAGTGGCTTTCCGAACTTGATGGTTTCTTCCTCAATCTGCTGAGCCAACTCACGGGTAGGAGCCAGGATGATGGCATAAGGGCCCTGGTCTGACTCTTCGATCCTGTGGTAAATGGGGTATCCCACATCTCCATAAGCTTTGGTCTCATTGACCACAAGCAGGAACAAGACAAAGTTACTCTTAGAGCAACTATGGGAATGGGCAGGTTGGTGATCCCATGTAAAAATCAGACTACAAGATAACCCAGGGCATATAAGGTTCTCTCAACAGACGACAAACAAAACAGCTACTGATTCTAGTTTGCCTTATGTCGTACCCAGCAATGCACCCAACTGATGGCGAGCTGAGCCTACCTGTCAATCTTGGGAAGTGTGGTGATCCAGACTAGCAATGGGATGAGGAAGGCTGCTGTCTTGCCACTGCCAGTCTCAGCTACACCAATGATGTCACGATTCTGCAGCCCAATGGGAATGGCCTGACGCTGGATAGGTGTTGGCTCCTACAGTGGCCCAGAATAAAAGTAATGGGTAGAGAATCACACCATCTGGGATAGAGCTAACCCAGCGGGCAAAGCATGCTCCCACCATATACCCGAGACACATAGGAAAGGGGGCCCAAGGAAAAACACAAGCCCTAAAGGCCCACATTTCCACCACAAAGTGACAGGCATAGTTAAGTTTGGTGCTGTGGGCAGAGAAGACGAAGGATGGTGAAGGAACAGAGCTCTCCAGTCCCAACTACATTTGCAGTCCTAGAACGTAGGAGGAGCCAGCGGAAGCTCTGGGTCAGTCTGCCCCTTTACCTTGTAGCCACACTTATCAATGACTTCCAGGATATGAGGGGGCAGAGACGAATCTTTCCAGGACCGGATGGGATTGGGGATCTTGCCACCTTTGGTGGTGATGCTGTAATCTTCACGGAAGATCCGCCAGTCCCTGTCCGTCATCTCATCCAACTTCTTCTGGGACCAATGGCGGTCATCCCAGCGTTGCTTGGCCTCCTTTTTGCGAAGTTTGCGGAGTCTTGCTCTGAAGAAGACATGATTGGAGGTTAAGCGAAATCAGTTTACTCCTTGTCGTGGCCTCCGCGCTCTGCCCAACCACCCTAAGCCCAACGACTCACTCCTCCTGCTCCTTTTCCTCCAGGGTTCGCCTCTTCTCCATCAGGTCTCCATAGAAACGTGACTGCTCTCGCTTCTGCTGCTTTAGGTCAATGCCTGCAATGAAGCCTCGCCCCAACAGCTGCACCTGGTGTCGTTCTTTATACCTGCGATGCAGACAGAGAACTGAGCAGTTCACGGCAAGGGCAACCTGCTGATGGGCACCGATTCTCCCCCAGCTCAGAAAGACTGGTCAATCCCTGCCTCATCCCAGACCCGCTTGCTTTTTCTGTCACTAGCTCTTCAGGACCACCCAGTGTCCGAGCCCCAGGATGTGGGCACGGAGCCACTCACAGGGGGTTGTAATCAATGGAGGTGTCTTCAGACGCATCCCACTCAAACACAAACTTTCGGTCATTGAGATGCCTTGTTCGGCGCCGTTTTTTGATGCCACCCAGGTAACGCTCCTATCAAGGAAAGCACAGAGCTCGTCAGCTGAGGTCCTGACCTGAGACAGAGAGAGAAACGACCAACCCTGGCCTCTGGGGGGGGGTGGGGGGGGTCTCGGCCGGTACCTTAATGGCGTGCAGCTCCTTGCTCTTGTCCTTTTCTTCCCGGATCTTCTGCCGCCCCTCCTCATCCTCATTTCCGTTGGTCTCCCGCTCCATCCTTTCCCTCCGTTCTCTCCGTTCCCTTTCCTGAGGATCTTCTGCAGACAAAGAAGAACAGCTGTGGAAGAGCTCCGTGGGAGGGAGAGGCTCGGAAAGCATGCAGGCAATCAGGACATGGGAGGAAAGCGAATGGACGTGGGGTGGGAAGGGGACCTAACACATTTCCATGACCTTTCACCATTCCAAAGTCTGGAACAAAAAGTCTCCATCTTCCGCCCTCCCATTCTTTTTGCAATGGTTGGCGATCAGACCCAGGGCCTTTTGAATGGCAGGCAAGTTCTACCAGGAGCTATAGCCTAATTTCTATCCCTCTCCATAACTTCACCCCACCCTTTCTACTCAGGACAGAAAACAAACCCAGCATCTTCCTGCCCAGGTCCTGGAACTGTTTCCTTTTCTTCCGCTCCTCTTCGAGCATCTTCTGGCGCTCCTCCACCTCCTGCTGCCGCCGCTTCAGAGCTTCAGCCTCCCGCTCTGCTTTAGAGAGGAATTTGGGCTTCAAGACAGAAGGGAATGGTTAACAGCATCTAGCCACATCACTGCCACAGAGACCCAGGAAGGCCCTAAATATTCACTTAACATAGTAAATATTCTGATAAAACTACATAGAGGCCTAGGACTCTGGCATGGACTGCAGGTACAGCCAGTCAGGTGGCATGGTGGGAACACAGCAGCCTCCTGGCATGGTAGTTCCATGAGAAAATAACGTATCAATACCGAGGAGACGAGCCCACAGAGGTGACTGTAAGGACAGAAAAGGCATCGGCATCGGCATCTGTGAACGGGCCTCAGTGGAAACCACTGGTACTGCAGCCGAGACTTCTCAGTCCTAGAGCTCCAACGCTGAAGCTGCCCAGTTGTGGCATTTGTTAGAACAGCCAGAGCACATGAATCCAGATGCCACAGCCTTACCTTAGCTTCAGCTTCCTCCTCAGCCTTTTTCTTGGCCAGAAGTTCCTCCAGGGACAGTGGCTGGATCTGAGCATGAGACATGGGAACTGGGTTTAGAAAGATTCTCCCTCATGGAACTAGAGACATGGCTCCGAGGTTAAGAGCACTGGCTGCTCTTCCAGTACCCATATGGAAGCTTACGACTGTCTACAACTCCAGTTCCAGGGGATCTGACTGCTTCACACAGACATACATGCAAACAAAACATAATGCACATAACAAGTATAAAGGAATCATTAAAAAAAGATTCTCTTCCTTAGCTGGGCACTGGTAGTAGCGGCAGTGGCGCACACCTTAACCCCAGCACTGGGAGGCAGAGGCAGGCGGATCTCTGAGTTCCAGGTCAGCCCTTGAAGGAGGCGCCAGCCCACCTTACCTTAGGTCGCTTGTCTCCATGTTCATCCTCGTCACCCTTCTTAGAATCTCTGTCCTTCCGAGACTTGAAATCCTTTCCTCGGCCAGGAGACAAGCTTTAAGGAAAAAGAGGAAAGGTTCAGAGCTAAGAGAACAGAAGTTTTCTTAGTACTCAAGACTGGCCATGGTCAGCCATCACGACCTAAAGCTTTCTTAAGCAAGGCCCAGTCCCCTGCCTGCTCTGAAACCTATTTATGCCCCATCTCGACTCCACTCTACCCGAACTCCTTCTGACTTAACTCTTTCAGAAAAGTGGCTTCACTACTGTTATCAAAAGTTCCAAACAAGCCAGGGTATAGTGGCGCACACCTTTGGTCCTAGCACCCAGGAAGCAGACACAGGCAGATAAAGCTCTGTGAGTTTGGGGCCAGCCTGGTCTACATAGTTTCAGGGCATCCAGGGCTACACAGAAAGTCTTTGTCTTAGGAAAGGAAAGCCACACCCATCAAGTCTCACCAACATGACCGCTTAAACATGAGCTGAACAGGAAGCACATGGGACGTGCTACCGTGCATGGCGGAAAGCTCTCCTCAACCTTCCACAAAAAACTACAGGCAGCTCAGGAGAACAGTGTTTGCTAGGAACAAGCACACCAACTAACTGCTTACCCAAAACCAAGGGGCCAGGCCTAAAACCACACACAAGCAGT
The DNA here is from genome assembly GCF_000001635.26 of Mus musculus. NCBI lineage: Eukaryota > Metazoa > Chordata > Mammalia > Rodentia > Muridae > Mus > Mus musculus. Next base: position 98,653,575 of record NC_000081.6, read on the forward strand.
ATTATATGTAGTAAGCAGATTGTACTTATGTACTCTGGAATACACACAAACACGCACATACATGGATGTAACAGTCCTTACATGACAATGAAAGAGGAGGTCATGAATTTGAAAGAGAGGAGGGGAATATGAGAGGCTTTTGAGTGGGGAATAAAAGGGGAAATTATATAATTATAGTATAATCTCAAATATAAAAGAAATGCTTTTTTTAAATTTAAAATTAAGTCAAAACCATCTAAATAGTAAGCAAGACAGGCATAAAAGCTCACACCTGTAACTCCAGCCCACAGGAGGGCCGAGGCAAACTCAAGACCACCCTGGCTACCAAGTGGGACTCTGTCTAAAAAATAGTAAAACCCAAAAGTACCAAACAGAAACAGATTCGGGAGAGTCTGTTTGTGGTTAGGCACCCGTTGCTCTCAAGGAAGTCCCAGGTTCAGTTCCCAGCATCCATAGGGCGGCTCACGACCATCTGAACCCCGGTTCTAAGGGATCTGACAGCCTCTGTTGACCTCCATGGGCACCAGGTACGCATGTGGTACACAAACATATATGAAGGCAAAGCACTCATATGCATGAAATAAAAGAAATAAACCTCAAGAAATAAAAGTAAAAGCCAGGCATAGTCATGTATGCCTACAATCCCAGCACTCAAGAGACTTAGGCAAGAGAATCCCAAGTTCCAGGCCAGCCTGTATTACATACATAGCAAGTTCCAGGCCAACCTGAAATACAAGAACCTATCACGCATGTGCTCCCAAAATAGAAATTAAAAAAAAAAAAAACCTAAACAGTAGTTGCACACTGAAAAATAAGACCCTTCTCTTTACAATACACAGAGGATTGAAGACACACGGCTGAGCCCTCCCCTGACTGATCTTTCCCCAGCTTCACGTTTGTTGTATGTTAAGCTGGAGAGAGCACAGCAACCCTACAGAGTTCCTGTAAGTTGTCTTGGCCTCTAACCCACAGCACGAGCTGAGGAGAACTCAGGAGAGCAGTAGTGTAGAGCTTCCTCGGAGCCCCTCCCCCCCCACCCCTCTGGTTTTTCTAGAAAGGGTTTCTCTGTGTAGCCCTGCCTGTCCTCAAACCTGGCTGCCTCTGCCTCCCAAGTGCTGGGATTAAAGGTGTGTGCGACTACCACACAGCTTAAACTCTTATTGCTGCCCAGCCAGTGCTTTAATCTGCTGAGCCATCCTGCCCGTCCTCGAGAGTTCTTCCTCACCTTTTCCTTAACAAATCAGGAGTTGTTCTGCTTTTAAAAAAAGAAAAGAAACACAGGGGCCGGAGAGATGGCTCAGTGGATAAGAGCACCCAACTGCTCTTCCGGAGGTCCGGAGTTCAAATCCCAGCAACCACATGGTGGCTCACAACCATCCGTAACGAGATCTGACTGAAGATAGCTACAGTGTACTTACATATAATAAGTCAATCTTTAAAAAAAAAAGAAACACAAACAAAAAATCCTTTGCATAGTAAGTTTCCAGAGGAATGAGTTCATCGGGTAGGAACACTTGCTGAGGACCCAGGTTCAGTTCCCAGCACCCACATGATGGATCAGAGCCTCAGAACCACACGTAACTCCAGTCCCAGGGCATCCAATGCCCCCTTCTGATCCCAGAACGCCAGGCATGCAGATGGTACACATGCACACATGTAGGCAGAACACACGCACCACACACATACACTCCACACATGCGCGTGCGCACACATACACACCACACCACACACACACACACCCGGAGGCCAGAGGCCGTATCTTGTGTAGCCTAGGTAAAAAATTGAATTGTACAATGGAGCTCTAGGAATGTTTGACTAACTGATAAGTTTTTCAAATGAATTTCTCAGTTCTAAGAATAATCTGAATTTTAAAATGTGACCTGAATTACTTTGCTTGCTGGGTTGTGTGCGTGCGTGCGTGCGTGCGTGCGTGTACACATGTGTGCAGAGGCCTCAGGAAGGCATCACATGTTCTGCTCCATCACTCTCTTTCCTACTTCTTTGAGACAGGGCTTCTCACTGAAGCTGAAGCTAGGCTGGTGGCCAGCAAGTCTCAGCAATCCTCCTGCCTCTGCTCCCCAAGGCGCTGAGGTTGCAGGGGAAGAACGTAGCAGGACTTTCATTGTGGGGGCTCTGAACCCCACTTTACTTTCTTTTCTTGTTTTTTTTTTTTCAATTTTATTTGCATTTATTTTATGCTGAATTAATCCCTGTCCCATAAGTCCTGTTTCCTGTTTTGTCTGAGGTATCTTTTTCTTTTGTTCAGCCTTTTCTGGCTTAGAAAACAGTGTGTTCCTTTTCCATGAGGATCATCTTGCCGTGGAGGAAGCTCACACACGAGTCAATCTGACACAGCTCTGTGATACCCCAGTGCATTTTAGGTAACCTGTTCCCCTAGCTGTTCAGTGACTAGAGATCCGGTTCAGCACCCCTCTGCGTTTTTCGGCACAAGCAGTGAAGATTCAGCACTGTTTTGGGCACACTGATCCTGTGTCCAGCTCCACTGGCTTGGGCACATCTGCAGACTCCATCATTATACTGCTAGGATGCCGCACGTGGCTTTTCAAATACGCCTACCTTTGGTTGCCTGGGCAATTACACAGGTGTTAAAATGAGGGTAAAGATTTGGCCTTCTTGATTTCCTTCATTTTGTAGGGTTTTCTGGGACAAGACAAAAGCTAATCATTTTCAAAGGTCCCAGGCAGCTTTAAGGGAGAACCACTTTTCTTTCTGAAGAAGATGCATGCTGAACTGAGCACAGACGGCTCACGCCTGCAATGCCAGGAGGAGCAAGAGTTCAAGGCCAGCCATAACTGGGCTACACAGGAAGGTGCGGGCCACCCAGGCGAAGTAAGAAGACACTGACTGATTGATCAAACAAAGGAATAAATGGGAAAGGCACACACTTTCTGAGGACTCTGTAGAAACTACCCGTGGGATCTGCTAAGAGAAGTCTATTTCCTCCCAGGAAGCTACGGTGTGGCTCAGGAGAGCTGGACGCATCCCCTAACCCCAGTCACTCCTTACCTGGATCTTTTTCGGTCCTTGTCCCGTCGGTGGCCATCCTTGTCCCGCTCCCGCTCCTTCTTACTCCGGTCCCGTTCCTTATCTCGCTCCCGCTCTTTGTGCCGCCGTTCCCTGAAAGACGCAAGATGGAAGAAATCCTTGGCTGGTTCTAGAGTTTCTTACCTCACTGAGGCCTGGAAAGGCTCCCATGCTCTTTTCTCCTTAAAGTCCTGGCTGACAACTGGAGAATGTGCTTCTCAGGGACATTCTGAGGAAATTCTAGTAAGATCTGTGTGTGTGTGTGCGCGCGTGCACTCGTGTGTCCACGGGTATGGTGTATAGGTGCACGATGAATGAATGCATGGTAGTGTGCAGGTACAAGCAGGATGGCAGATGGCTTCTTCTATAGCTCTCGGCATTAGAGACAAGGTCTCTATGATGGCTATACTTGGTTGTAAACTTGACTACGTCTGGAACTAAAACCCCACAATGGAGGGTACATCTGTGAGGGATTTGCTTAACCTGAAGTAGGGAGATCCACTTCTCGGAATCTCTGAGGTAGGAGGCCATGCCTTTAATGCACATCTGGTCTGGCCACGCCTCCTGCTGGAAGCCCATGGAAGGGCGAGGAGAAAGCCTGTTCTTTGCCTGCTCGACCTCACCTCGCTAAGTCCACTCCTTCCCCGAGTCTACAGAGCAAACTGACTACTACAGCCTCTCACTGAACTGGAAAGTCACCGTTTTGGCTAACCTGGCTGGCCAGTGATCTCGAGGAACCCGCCTGTCTCCTGGATTACGGCACCCACAGCTTTTCACTTGCACACCAGGGATCTGAGGTGTTAGGGCCTTATGCTTACCACTGAGTGATCGCTCTGTCCTTCAACCTAAACCAACAAAACCCCTTATATGTGTGTTTGCCCACAAGTACCACATGTGTGCCTGTTGCCCAAAGAGGCCAGAAGAGGGCACTGGATCCTCTTGAATTGGAGTTACAGGGAGCCGTGAGCCACCATGTGGGTGTTGAGAATCCTACAAAGTGAGCCTGGGCCCCCTGGAAGAGCAGTCAGCGCTCTGAGCTGTTCTGCCACCTCTCTCCTTCTTTCTTTTCCTTTCTTTTCTTTTCAACAGGATCTCTCAGTGAACCTGGAGCTTGGGGACTGGCTAGGATGGCTGGCTGACTAGGCAAGCCCTGCCAGCTGGGATTGCAGGTGCATGCTGTCACATGCAACTGCTTACCTGCATGCTCAGGCCCCTAACTCCGGCCTGCGCACTCACATAGCAAGCGCTTTACACTTTATCACTGAGGCCAGGCTTAACCCCTAAGAGCACAGATCCTGCTCTTAAGATCTTCCAGAGCGATGTCGTCATACTATGTTTTAGTAGCAAGGGCCGATCAGGGGCTGTGAGAACAGCTGAGCCATGTGCCTCGACCATCTGCAGCTGCCCCTTACAAGCTCATTTTCAATCTTCAGGAACTGGTTACTCAGCAGCGTATCATGGGAAGACCTATGACCACAGCCTCAGGAGGCTGGCAGAGGAACCGTAAGTTCCCGTCCACTCGGGCCACTCAAGTATGAAACGCTGTTGCTTAACAGGACAGGTGCCAAGCATCCTCCCCTCCTAGTGTAACAGACAAAGAGCCACTTTACCTCTCTACAGACTTGGAACGGGACCGAGAGCGAGAACGGCTCCCTCCTCTACGCCTATCCCGTGAGCGATGCCGCTTCCTATCTTTAGATGGGGAGGACTTCCGGTCCCGGTCTCTATCGCGATCTCTCTCAGGAGTCCGTGATCGCTTCCTTTCCTCCTTGGGTGATGCGTCTCGGTCCTTTTTGTCAGCCAGTTCTCCTGCCATCTGGGTGAGAAAGAGGTCCTCATTGCGTCCAGTTCAGCAAACCTCAAAGCTAATGTGTGTGTTAGTGTACCTGCTTCTACAGGTACATACACAAGCTCTGATTAGCAGAGGCCTGGTAGGTCCTCGTGAAAAGCCCATACTTCTTCATTACATGAGACTGTCTCCCTGTGATTTCTTCTTACAGATTCACCATTCCATTGTTGACACAGGGCTAGCCTGGACTATTATCTCAAAACCAAAAAGTAACCAACACCATTTAAAACACAAGACACCAGCGGGGTGGAGAGTGGGGACATCCTTGTGGAGAAGGGTGGGGTGGGGGGATGAGGTATGGGATATGGAACACATGGAGGATGGACAGGGAATAAAATCTGGAGTGGGAAAAAAAAAAAAAAGAAACCACCAGAGGAGAAACAAAATATTTTACTCTGATTTAAAGAAATGCACTCTAGGGGCTGGGGAGCCGGCCTGGTCTATAAGGTGTCCGTCCACTGCACAAGCATGAAGGCCACAGCCTGGACCCCGGTGCCCATGTGAGGAACCCAGTGTAGTGCATGCACCTGCAGCCTCAGTGCAGCCTGGCCACAGATGGTCCCTGAAGCCCAGTGGCCAGCCTGGCCAAGTTGCTCTGGGTTCAGTAAAACCTTTGTTTTAAAAGGTAATGCAGAGGGCCACTGCGGTGGATATGTGGGTGAAGGTGCTCGATACCCAGTCTGACAAGCTAAGTCTGATTCCCAGAACTTAAGGGGTGGAAGGAAGAACTGACTCCAAAAACTCATCCTTTGACCTCTACATGTGCACTGTGGCAAATGAGTGAGTGTACACACACAACATATGGTAGACAGTGCCCTCTGATGACAACTTCTGAACTACACACACACACACACACACACACACACACACACACACACAGTACCTCTAGTTAAGCAATGGGAAAAATGTGAAGGGTGCATAAGACCTCCAAGCACATTCTTTTCTTTTCTTTTTTTTCTTTTGGTTTTTCGAGACAGGGTTTCTCTGTGTAGCCCTGGCTGTCCTGGAACTCACTTTGTAGACCAGGCTGGCCTTGAACTCAGAAATCCACCTGCCTCTGCCTCCCAAGTGCTGGGATTAAAGGCGTGTGCCACCACTGCCGGGCAAGCACATTCTTTTCAATGGCCTGGGAAAGGACAATTATTTCAACATAACAACACATCAAGCAAGGGAAAGTGTCTCAACTAGAAGTTCCAGAGGTGACTGACAGACAGGCTGACAAATCTCTCCTCAGGTCCCACAGCCTGGTGGTCTGTCTTCTTCAGGCAGACGGGGCTATCTACTGTCTACTGTTCTGAGAGGTCTGAGCAGGAGTCTGATCTATTCCCCTCCCCCCTGGGGGTACACTGCACAGCATACCACACTGCCAACTGTTCTTTTTTTTTTTTTAAAGATTTATTTATTATTATGCATAAGTACACTGTAGCTGTCTTCTGACACACCAGAAGAGAGCATCAGATCTCACTACAGGTGGTTGTGAGCCACATGTGGTTGCTGGGATTTGAACTCAGGACCTTCGGAAGAGCAGTCACTGCTCTTACCCGCTGAGCCATCTCACCAGCCCCCTGGCAACTGTTCTTGAACTACAAAAACTAGTAATTATTTTATTCGCAGGTGACTGGGCTAGAGTATTGGTGTCCTAAGCATTTTGAGGCAATCCTTCTATCCAGTGCCAGTGACTGCCATATTGCCTAAGAAGGGAAAATGTTGGGCTGGAGAGATGGCTCAGCGGATAAGAGCACTGACTGCTCTTCCAAAGGTCCTGAGTTCAAATCCCAGCAACCACATGGTGGCTCACAACCATCCGTAATGTGATCTGACTCCCTCTTCTGGTGTGTCTGAAGACAGCTACAGTGTACTTACATATAATAAATAAATAAATCTTTAAAAAAAAAAAAAGAAGGGAAAATGTTAAGAATGAAAAAACAAAATGAACAAATAGCGTTTTCTGAAGGCTAAGATGACCTAGTTTTATCTCACAATTAACTAAAAAAAGTGAGAGACTGGTCTAAGTCAGTCTATCATGCATTTCACAGTATGTCTCTCCTACAGCCCTAGGAAAACAGCCCATCCTTGGGTTGTTTGGTTGTTTTTTTTGTTTTTGGAACACCACCTTTCTATGGTGGCACTTGGCTGGCCTGGAACTCACTATGTAGACCAGGGTGGCCTCAAATTCACAGAGATCTGCCTTGATCTGCTTTTAATCCCAAGTGCTGAACACCGTCTAGTGCCAGGAGCTGTTCTGGGTCCTGGAGACGACACCGTAACTAACACAAACTCGCTGACTTCATGAAGCATGAGTCCAGTGTAACACTGTTTCAGCTACTCAGAGTGAGCTCCAAACAGGGAAGGAAACGGAGTAACATGATATGGAGAGATGAAGAAGAGGCTCTTGGGGAAGACGTCTTAGGTTGACATTTACACTGAGAGCTGACAGTGGAAGAAACAGCCATGGGATGATCAGGAAAGAGAGCTTACAGATGGAGCTGGCAAGCACTGAGGGAACAACCAGCTCTGCACGTCGCTCTCCAGAGACTGTGGCTAAGGGGTACAGACCCGCACTTGGGAGGCAGAGGCAGGCGAATTTCTGAGTTCGAGCCCAGCCTGGTCTACAGCGTGAGTTCCAGGACAGCCAGGGCTGCACAGAGAAACCCTGTCTCGACCCCCCCCCATCTTCCCCCCCCAAAAAAGACAAGGTCAGGGGCTTGGAGAGATTGGTCAGTGGTTAAGAGCACTGGCTGATCTACCAGAGGACCTGAGTTTGGTCCCCAGCATCCACATGATGGCTGGCAAGCAAGCACCTGCAATCCCAGGGGATCCTGACGCCTTGCTGTGACCTCCTCAAACACTAGGCACTCAAGTGGTGCACAGACATAAACACATGAAAAACACCCATACATACCACCACCACCCCAAAAAACACAAGAATGAGGAGAAGTCAAATCATGAAATTGTTAGAAACCAGGGCAAAGGTGCTTGGATTTCAACTTAAAACCAAGAGTAGGAACTAGAGATTTGGGGGGGAAGTGGAAGTTACTGGTGACTTTCACTACAGCTGTAGGGAAAAAAAGGAAAAGGAAAACAAAATAAAGACAGGGGGCTGGGGAGATGGCTCAGCGGTTAAGAGCACTGACTGCTGTTCCAGAGGTCCTGAGTTCAAATCCCAGCAACCACATGGTGGCTCACAATCATCTGTGATGGGATATGATGCTCTCTTCTGGTGTGTCTGAAGAGAGCTATAATGTACTCAATCCACTAAATAAGTAGATTTTAAATAAGAAAAAGAAAGAAAGAAAATAAAGAAGACACTAAGCTTGAATGGCGTTTGTCTGGGACAGAATGAGAACTGTCAATAGAAGCAAAATACACTGTTAGGGGCCCGTGCAAAGGCATGTGACTCTCAACGTCATCTCAACGAGAACATTTGGAGAACTTTAAGCAGAGTATAATACGACCAAAAATTACATTTGAAAAGAATTACTCTGGTGACTTACAAGGAAATATGTAGACTTGGTTTTTGTTTTTTTTTTTTAATTACAGAAAATGCTTAATAGTCTACAAGTGTAATCATAGCACTAGGAAGGTGAAGGCAGTACTGAGCGTCCAAAGACAAAATGGACTAGGCTGCATACTGAATTCAAGGCCAGCTTAAGCTCCAAAAGACCCGGGCTCCAAAAGACCCTGGCCGTGCTTCCCAGTTCTCTGTAGGGCAAAGGCCAATTGTTTTCATTTAATTGTTCATCAAGCGCTACTATATATGCAACATTCAGCTGTAGGCCCCGTGGAAACTACAAAATGAAATTCTGTCCACAGGAAGCAGCAGATGGCACAAGACACGCCAAGATAAGAACGTTCAGGCGAAGAATCCAAAGTTGCCGGTCCTTTCCATTCGTAAAGAGGATATGGAAGGGCCCACAGAGGAAGTGGCTCGTTTTAAAGTACGAGTAGAATTTGAAGATGTGCAACTGTGGGTTAGGGTTAGAACTAATCTCCGGCCGAAGCACTAGTTGGCAACCCCGAGCCGGAAGGCATGGGGTGGGTTCTGGGAGCACATTAGAGTTCCTGTCTGGCCGAAGTAAGGAAACAAGAATTAAGTCAGACTGACGTATAACAAGGGCGATGTCCACGGGCCAAAGTCTAGGCTCATAATACAGTCCTGGAAGTGGCCTGTGCCCTGGGCAGCCAACACTGCTCCCGGGGCCCGCGCCCCTTTCACTCTTGCCCGCCGGAGCTGCCCTGGCTCGTGCCCCTTCCCTGAGGCGTTCTTCCCCTTCCGGGCTGAGGCTACGGCTATCTTCCCGCTCCTCACCCACTCTCCAAACTCGTGGGAGCCGCCTCCACCGCCAAGACTCACCACCCCGCGCCTGAACCGCCTAACGCGGCCTCAACGTCGCCGAACAGTCGCCATCTTTCGCGTTTCCAGATCACGGAGGAGCACCCAGGCCGCGCGGCAAGCCGGGAAAGGGAGTTCCTGGGCCTGCACCACGCGAGCTGACGAATAGGCCCTGAAAACTACCAATCCCAGAATGCACGGCGCGAGGGCCGGCCAGGCCGTAAGGTCTTCTGGGTAATGTGGTTTGCCAAAGGTTCGGTGTTTGTAGGAGAAAGAATTTTCCAAGTGTTGTCTTTCTACTTACAAGGTTCTTCCGCAGCAGTCTTTCTGGAATCTTCTAGTAGGTATTGCAGTTGATTTCAGTCAAAGCTGGCAGCTTTCAGCGAGAAAGTTTATACGGTAACAAATAATTTGCTTTTTTTTTTTTTTTTAAAGATTTATTTATTCATTATATGTAAGTACACTGTAGCTGTCTTCAGACACACCAGGGAGTCAGATCTCATTACGGATGGTTGTGAGCCACCATGTGGTTGCTGGGATTTGAACTCTGGACCTTTGGAAGAGCAGTCGGGTGCTCTTACCCACTGAGCCATCTCGCCAGCCCCCCCCCTTTTTTTTTGAAAAGTGTTTTTTATAAAAATTGTGAGAGAGATTATTGCCTCCGTGGATGAATGGAAGATAATGAACTAAAGATTAGTTCACTGGAGTAGCTTAGTACTTCACAATGAAGGTAGTACAGTTTTCACAGTAGAACTACTCCAGTCACAGGAGTAACCTTGGGGCCCCGGCAGGATGAATGCCTGAACAACCCCAGGGTACCCACTGTCCCCCTACTCCCAATAAATAATAAACTAACATTTCAGAGGTTTCCCTGGAAGGACTTCCCCCTCAAGTATCTTACTATTTATTCAACATTCCTCATGGGACCTTGCTTCCTCGTTTCCCTGGTCTTCAGGAACTGCCCACTTGGGCTACTTGTTATTGTTGATGTCTTCCTTCAGGTTCTCCATACATCAGTCCACCGAATTTTTCTTCTAGTCGTAGACCCACTTCCTTTCTCTTGGGTTCAAACAGTACCGTCAGCACCCGCTGAAACAGAATACAACATTGTGCGAGGTAGGATGGTTGAGATTAACCAGGGTACCCACTGCCTCCTTTTACATTTTCCATCCTCGGGTTTGCTTTAATCCCACATAGTTGTTGGTCTTTCTACTTTAAATTTATTCTATTTTTATCTGCATTGGTGTTTTACCTACATGCATGTCTGTGTGAGGGTGTCAGATCCCCTGGAGCTGAAGTTATAGACAGTTGTGAACTGCCCTATGGATGCCGGGAATATGAACCTGGGTCCTCTGGAAGAAAAACCAGTGCTCTTATCCACGGAGTCATCTATCTCTCTAGCCCCAGGTCTGGTTTTTCACTCTGGGTATTTTTTCAGTTCTCAAACAGGGTCTCAGAATACACCCTAACTAAAAAACTCAGCTACGCTGACAGTGGCTCAATGTCCTATAAGGAGACTTTTGGAGAGCTCTTGTAGCCTCTGATATTGCAAATTCTAGTGCAGGGAGGACTTGGTCAGTCTGAATCTACTGGGTATAATGAACACTAGAGGGCTCTCCACTCTCAGAATTAAACCCTAACACCACCACCCCCCCTTTTAAAGAAAATAAAAAATAAAAAGGAAAGAAAGAATTTTTTTTTTTTTTTGTGGTTTTTCGAGACAGGGTTTCTCTGTATATCCCTGGCTGTACTAGAACTCACTTTGTAGACCAGGCTGGCCTCGAACTCAGAAATCTGCCTGCTTCTGCCTCCCTAGTGCTGGGATCAAAGGCGTGCGCCACCACGCCCGGCAGAAAGAAAATTTTAAAAAAAGAAGAAAAAAATTCACACACAAACCAAAAACTTGACTGACCAAGGATTGGTTGGAACTTTTAAAACCTTCCGTTATTGTTTGACAGTCTTCCAAGTGTCTGGCTCCAGGCTTGACACTTAGGCTAAGGCTTCTTGTGTTAGTCATCATAAAACTATGAACTGCGCATGACCTTAGTGATAAGGAAAGTATAGCTCACTACATCTCCATTCCAAGTCCACAAAGTTGAAGAACAGAAGGGGATCTGAAGCCCAGGGGTTCACTTGATCTCTGAGACCTTACCTTTCCTTATTTCAAAATACTATTCTGTATACACATACACAATTATTGATTATTTAGATTTATTTATTTTGGTTGTATGTGTATGATTTGTTGTTTTTTTTCCTTTTTTTTTTTTGTCTGTATGTATATATGTGAACCATATGGAGTTTCGGACATAAGGAAGCCAGAAGAGGGTGTCAGGTCCCCTGTAACTGGAGTCACAGAGAGTTGTGTGCTGCCATGTGGGTGCTGGGAATCAAACCCAGACCCTCTGGAAGAGCAGCCAGTGCTCATAACTACGGAGCCATCTCTCCAAGTCCTAAATGAACACTTTTTTAAAAGAGTAAATTGAGGGGCCGGGGAGATGGCTCAGCAGTTATGAGCACTGACTGCTCTTCTGAAGGTCCTGAGTTCAAGTCCCAGCATCCACATGGTGGCTCACAACCATCTGTAATGAGATCTGACGCCCTCTTCTGGTGTGTCTGAAGACAGCTACAGTGTACTTACACTTAATAAATAAATAAATCTTTTTTTTTTTTTAAAGAGTAAATTGAGACTCAGAAAGTTGAAAAGGCTTGTCTGAGTTCACAGTGGCCCTCTCCTAGTGCTTTGTCTGAGTTCACAGTGGCCCTCTCCTAGTGCTTTGTCTGAGTTCACAGTGGCCCTCTCCTAGTGCTTTGTCTGAGTTCACAGTGGCCCTCTCCTAGTGCTTTGTCTGAGTTCACAGTGGCCCTCTCCTAGTGCTTTGTCTGAGTTCACAGTGGCACTCTCCTAGTACTTTGTACTTCTCAGGACACAGCTAAGAAAGATACCAATCTGCAAGATTGATTTTGCTTTTCTAGCTCTCTTACAAATTATTCTTGTGACTATTGTTGCTGTGTTTGTGTTGGGTGTTATGTGTATTGTGCGTTCATGTGTATAGGCACAGGCTTGCCACACACATGGAGATCACATGATAACCCACAGTCTCAGTCCTTGGCTGTCTGTCATCTTGTTTCCACCTTCCATCACACTGTGAAGGTGCTGCGATTATGGACATGTAGCAAGGCAGCTTTATGTGGGTTCAGGGATTTGAACTCAGAAACTCATGTGTGCAAGGCAAGCACTTTAACCACTGAGCCACTCTCTAGCCCTCAAGATTATATTTAGTAAGGATCAAGGCCAGTTTCCTATTTAGCAACATGGCTAAAAATAAAGGGTTCGTGTAATATAGTTAACAGTGAGGCTAGGTTTGAATCCTGACTCAGTCACTAGCAGTATGATATTCTGCATATTATATACTATATATAATATAGTATATGCATATATGTGTTAGCATATTATATAACATTATTATATAACATATTATATACTATATGAATTTTATATTATATGTGATCGCATAATACATATACCATATAACATGCATATTATATAGTATATAGTATTTTTTGCATCATTTATAAAACAAAAATAATACTCCTTGCCTTACAGGATGAGCTAGAAAGGCACTTAAAAGTTATATTCTTGATGCATGCCTGTACTACCAGCACTTGTGATGTTAGAAATATCAGCCATTGGTTCAATGTTACCCTTTGCTACATAGTGAGTTCAAGACCAATATAAGCTGCATAAGACCCAGGTGGTGGTTGTGCATACCTTTAATCCCAGCAATGGAGCGGGTGCAGAGGCAGGCAGATCTCTGTGACTTCAAGGCCAATCTGGTCTACAGAGTGAACCAGGGCAGCCAGGGGGAGGTACACAAAGAAACCTTGTCTCCAAAAACCAAGAAAACAAACCAAAACCAAAACAAGACCCAGTCTCAACTCCTACCCTCTCCACAAAATAAACAACAAACAAACAAGAAAAAAGCATATTATGTTGTCAAATATAGTGTCAAGTGCCAACTCCTCAGAAGGCTGGCCTGAGAGGACCATTGAGCCCAGAGTGGGAGTCCATCCTGGGTAACAACTCAACAGGGAGCTCCCTCAGAGAGAGAGAGCTCAGAGAGCGAGATTGAAAGCAAGATGGACAAGGAGGAGGAGAAAAGACAAAAGAGAAAAGAAAACAAATTTTAAGTGTGCATTTCAAAGCTAGGCTTGGTACCCAGGCATGGTGGCACAGCCCTGGAGTCCCAGCACTTAGCAGGTAGAGACAGGAAGAGCGGCTCAAGAAATTCCTCTGGTATGTTGCAACTTGAAGCCACCCTGGGCTGCAGCAGCTGGGCATAGTGGTGTGCACATCTTTGATACCAGCCCTCAGGAGGCAGAAGTAGGCAGGTTTTTGTGACTTCTAGGTCACCTGCGCTTATATATAGTAAGACCCTGTCTCCAAAAATGTTCTAGAGTTCTACATTTGGCTGCATGGCTTGGGCACAATAATCTCTCAAGACCTCTTTGCCTGTATAGCGAAATAGGCAATCGCTCAAAAGGTTATCACAGATAATATAAAGTGCTCTGACACACGGCAACACTAAAACAAATATTAACTAGTTTTCTTTTTGAGGTTAAGTTTGCTTATTTAAAGCAGATGCATCAAACAGGGCTGAAGAAGTAGTTCAGCAATTGAAAGCACCTGCTGTTCTTGCAGAGGACCTGAGTCCAACTCCGAGTGCCCACCTAGTAAGGTAGCTCACAATAACCTGTTAACTCCAGCTCCAGGAGTTCTTATGCCTCCGGTCCCCGAGGGCGCCTGCGTTCACATGAACACATGCATGTGCGCACACATGTGCACACGCGCGCGCACGCACATACACACACTATTAAAAATAAAATGAGGGGACTGGAGAAATGGCTCAGCGGTTAAGAACACGGACTGTTCTTCCAAAGGTCCTGAGTTCAAATCCCAGCAACCACATGGTGGCTCACAACCATCCGTAACAAAATCTGATGCCCTCTTCTGGTGCTTCTGAAGGCAGCTACAGTGATCTTAAAAAAAAAGCAAGATCCTTTTAAAGGACAGAGATGCATGATAAGTTATCTTTTGGAGACAAGATCTTGCTACATCATAGGGTAGACTGGCTCCTGCCTCCGTCTCCTAAGTGCTGGGCTTCCAGGCATAAGGTATGTGATAATTTGTATATGCTTGGCCCAGTGAGTGGCACTATTTGGAGGTGTGGCCTTGGAGTAGGTGTGTCACTGTGGGCGTGGGCTTAAGACCCTCACCCTAGCTGCCTAGAAGTCAGAATTCTGCCAGCAGCCTTCAGATGAAGATGTAGAACTCTCAGCTTCTCTTGGATGCGGCCATATTCCTGCCTTGATGATAATGGACTGAACCTCTGAACCTGTAAGCCAGCCCCAGTTCAATGCTGTCTTTTATAAGACTTGCTTTGGTCATGGTGTCTGTTCACAGCAGTAAAATCCTAACTAAGGCACACCATCATACTTAGTCGTAGTAACTTTTTAAGATTTTTTTTTAAAATTTTACATATATGGGTGTTTTGTCTGCATGGGCGCCCACATGCCTGTGGTGACCATGAAGGCCAGAAAAAGGCATAAAGTTCTCTGGAGCTGCAGTTACAGATGTCAGCCACTGTGTGGATGCTGGGAACAGAACTTGAAGTGCTCTTAAACTCTGGACCATCTGCCCAGCCCCCATAATAACCTTCTATTACTTCTATGAACCTTTGAGAACAAGAGGTGCGAGTCGCTAAGGAAGAGATGTTAAAACTGAGCTACCATCAATGGATACTGGAATTGGAAAACCATCAGCAAAAGTCACCTCTCCCTGAACTCAGGAAATGGGAATCCCAGGAGCCACCCCTAGGCTTTGAACTAGTCTGTGCGGCGCCTACCCAGCAGCTTGACCCTCTATTTGAGGCGAGCTTTCTCTCTTCAGTCTCTGTAGGGTAGTGGTTTTCTTTTTTTTTTTTTTTTTTTTTTTAAATATTTATTTATTTATTTATTTATTTATTATATGTAAGTACACTGTAGCTGTCTTCAGACACTCCAGAAGAGAGTATCAGATTTTATTTCAGATGGTTATGAGCCACCATGTGGTTGCTGGGATTTGAACTCAGGATCTTTGGAAGAGCAGTCGGTGCTCTTAACCACTGAGCCATCTCACCAGCCCCCCACTGAGCCATCTCACCAGCCCCGGGTAGTGGTTTTCAACCTGTGGGTCTCGACCCCTCTGGGTTTGCCTAACAGGTATTTACATTACGATTCACAACAGTTGCACAATTAAAGTTATGAAGTGGCAGCAAAAATAACTTGATGGTTGGGGGTCAGCTCAGCATGAGGAACTGCATTAAAGGGTGGAGGCGTCGGGAAGGTTGAGAGCGCTGCTCCTAGTCCTCAGCAGGAAGTGATTTTATCCAGAGGACACTCAGCAATATCTAGAGACATTTTTGGCTGTGACAATTGAAACATGCTACTCTTATCTAGAACCGGGATGTCAGGGCATCATACCCTACATAGGACAGCCCCTTATAAACCACCATTCTCACTTCCACAGTATCAGCAGCCTGACGAGAAGGAAGCCCTACTCCAGGGCCAAGGACCTCTTTCTTGGCTTAGCAGGATGCAGGTGGGATTCAGAGAAGTAGAACAAGATGCTAGGGGACCCTGGAGACAGCCACTGTAACTCCTAGAAAGGGATCCAAGACAGCTTTTCCGCCGGGGTGTGGTGGTCCATGCCTTTAATCCCAGCACTTAGGAAGCAGAGGCAGGCAGATTTCTGAGTTAGAGGCCAGCCTGGTCTACAGAGTGAGTTCTAGGACAGCCAGGGCTATACAGAGAAACCCTGTCTCAAAAAAAACAAAACAAAACAAAACAAAACAAAACAAAAAAAAAAAAGACAGCTTTTCAGCTTTTCCCTGATCGCCATAAAAACCAAAGAACAACAACAACAAAACCCCACCAATTTCTTCATATGTTATATTTCATTAATAAATAGGTTTTCTTCTTTAAACACGGAACATAGAACAGATTGAAACACTCCCCCACCCCACCCCCAGTTCCAAAGACAAGAGTCTATAAAACAAATGCCAACTGTACCGCCCCAGGGGCAGGAAAGTCTGGTGACCCCTCCCATCAGTCCTGCCCCCACAGCACCACCACCCCCACATTCTGCAAGAGAAGGGGGTCTGGGGCTTCTCCCTTGGGCCCTGGGGACTTCAGTAAGAAGCATGTGAATGTATAATATCACCTCTCCATGATGCATGGGTTAGGCAAAAATGAGGGTTCCCTCTTAGGTCAGCCCTCGCCCTCCTGGTTTCAGTGATGGAGCGTCTGGGTTAAGCCCCGAAGGGAGCTGTCTCCAGCCTTTCACGGTCTCCAGTCCATTGCCACTTCTTTAAGGAGAAGAGAAGGGATCAAGGACCCCGCCCACCCCAAGCCTGCCTGGAAACGCTGTATGGAAAAGGCGTGATGTCGAAGGTGAGGCCAGCATGTCCCCATCTCCCCAGTACCCATCCTTCCTCTGGAGTAGGGGGACACTGGGGCAACGACCCCCTCCACAGCCTAGTGCCAGGCTTGGGGTGTGATGGTTTCTGCTTAATGTCAGGCCCTCCTGCCAAGCCTGGCATCTTCTTCAGTTCCATTCCTGTCTCCTTCTAAAGTCCTCTGTGGCCATCTGAAAAATGTCACATCCGGTGTCTTAAGCCGTCTCATCCTCCCTCTCCCCGTGCCTCTGCACCCCAAGGGAGGAAGTGGGGGGCTGTCTCCCCCGCCTCCAGCTCTGACTTCACATGATGGAACAGCTTTTGGCCTTTTCCTTCTTGAATGTAGTTGAGATGAGTTCAGAGCGACTGGGGAGGTGGAGGAGTCGCTTGGAAAGGCTTCGGACGGGGCTCTTCGGGGGCACTGGGCTAGACTTGTTCAGACACACCATGGATGCTGTCCGGAAAATGCTGTGGATGCTTGTCTCGGAAGTGAAAGCCGAGCCCTCCAGGTAGATTTCTGCGCCCAACTGCTTGGCTATCGCACAGCCCTGTGGGAGGGGTGTGGTCATGAACGCAATGCCTTAAGATGACTAAGGAACAGTGTGGCATTCTTTCCAAATATCATACATGTCCTCTCAAGTGTCTGTTCGAGCAAAACATCAGGGTTCCATGCGTCCCCCCACGACCCCACTATTGGTCTTCCCCCAGCCCCTGCCAGCATTCACAAAGGTGAAAACTAACTGCAGCCTAGAATCACCTACAACGTTTTAAAAAGCGTACTGATGCCGGGCAATGGTGGCGCACGCCTTTAATCCCAGCACTTGGGAGGCAGAGGCAGGCGAATTTCTGAGTTCGAGGCCAGCCTGGTCTACAGAGTGAGTTCCAGGATAGCCAGGGCTACACAGAGAAACCCTGTCTCGAAAAAAAAAAAAAAAAAAAAAAAAAACCAAACCAAACCAAAACATATTTCTTTCACGTGAGTGTCTGTATGTCTGTGTGGCTCACGCCACAGCATCCACGGGCAGATCATCTACGGACAGTTTGGGGAAGCCAGTTCGCTCCTCCCACCACTGGGTCTCAGGGATCAGACTCAGGTCATCAACTTAGTGGCAAGTGCCTTCCCTCCCCTTTAGCCATTCCACCAGCCCCTCATGTCAGGATGTTTAAGAGTCCCCCCCCCAACCCCCACCCCCGGGTTGGAGAGATGGCTCAGCGGTTAAGAGAACTGATTGCTCTTCCAAAGGTCCTGAGTTCAAATCCCAGCAACCACATGGTGGCTCACAACCATCTGTAATGAGATCTCATGCCCTCTTCTGGTGTGTCTGAAGACAGCTACAGTGAACTTACATATAGCAATAAATAAATCTTTTAAAAAAAAAAGAGCCCCCAGGGGGTTCTAATAAGAAATATTAACAAGCATTCTTATACTCCTGTGTGCATTAAAATTATTCCGGGGGCTGGTGAGACATCTCAGCAGAGGGAAGCAAAGATTTCCCAGCAAGCTTGACAACCTGAGTTCAATCCCAGAAACCCATGCGGCAGAAGGAGAGAACCAACTCTTGAGAGACCACACATGCACGCGGCATGTACCACTCACACAATTAAACAAGTAATTAAAAAGTATCCTCTGGTCTTGTCGTAGAAATACAGATTTCCGTGTCTTTCCTCCCAGAGTTATTTTACAGGCAGGGAACTAGGAACTCAAAATCCTAACAGTTACTTCTTTCTGTTTGTTCATTTTAATTTAGTTTTGTTTTTTGTTTTTATGGGTTTTTTGTTTTTGTTTTTGTTTTTTTTTTTTGTTTTTTTTGTTTTTTGTTTTGGTTTTTTGAGACCGAGCCAGGCTGGCCACAAACTTGGAATCCTTCTGCCACCGCCTCCTGAGTTCTGGGATTACAAACTATTACAAACTACACCCAGATCTAACAAGCATCTTTAATGAGTATGATACATATGGCTTAAAAAAAAAAAAAACCTTAAAAATGCTGGCACACACATGGGAGAGGCTCGCAGGCTAACTAACCTATGGCAGGACTCTATGTAAACAAGTTCCTGCCACCCCAACCCAGGTGACACTTTGCTATTTATAGATAGCCCCCTAATACTAATTTTATCTTGCCATAGCCTTTTCTATCCCACCTGTGCACACATGCCCGTGCCCCTCACACACACACACACACACACACACACACACACACACACACATGCACACACACCTGCTCGTAGGAGATGGGTGCCTGCTTCTGGTGGGACAGTTCCATTAGAGTGCTCAGGTCTGTTCGAAGATCTGTCTTGCAGCCAATAAGCAAAACACGTGTGCTGGGACAGTAGTCTAGGATTTCTGTTCTCCACTGAGGGTGGGAGCGAAGGGGGAGAGGAAAGAAAGTCAGTGCCTGACAGAGACCAGGAGTCCAGCTGGCACCGGCCAGCGCATTGCTCAGATTATCAGGTCCCTCCCTGCCTTCCCTCTGAGTCACAGCATCTCTGCTGCACTAATTACATCATCTTCCTGCCCATGAGGCCTTTGGTGGCACCAGTGTGCTAACCCAGGATCCTGTCCCTTCAACAGCACAGTGGCCAACAGGAACACAGGGCAAGTCTCCCTCTCCCTGCCACACAGAAAGGACATGGATCTGTCTTCTTTCCCAGTCAGAAGGCAAACAAGCCCTGAATACCTGTAGCTGGGAATGAGACAATCTCTTCCTTAAGAAGCTAGGCAAGTCCCACAGCGTTTCCCGCAACGTCTCAGTGTGGGCAGATCCTGCCACTCGGAACCAGCACTTCCTCCAGCTAACTGAGCTCTGACCTGCCTGACTCAGTGGGCCTGAGGTCACAGTCCCAGAAGATGCCTCCAGTGTGTGTGCTTCCACAAACGCACACACTAGAAGGTTCTCTGGGCCTTCAGTATCGCCCACAGACTGGCCTTTAGCATAGTAGGATAGGAGAAAGGCAGAAGGCTAAGGGGAAGGAAACCCAGGTTCAACCCAGAGCCACACAGCTAATGGTAAGGCGTCAAGCAAAACAAGTCTTTCCTGGCTGAGGGACAGGAGGATTATGGGACAAGGCCCCTTCTTGTTCTTCTAGGTAGAAAGTATACATTTATCCTCTCCTCCACTCCACCCGCAATCCTGGGTGCTGAACCCAAGGCCTTGCTTATGCTAAGGAAGCACTCCCTAACTGCAAGTCATCCGGGGCTCCGTTTGATTTTTTTCTTTTTTCTTTCTTTTTTTTTTTTTTTTTTTTTTTTTGAGACAGGGTTTCTCTGTGTAGCCCTGGCTGTCCTGGAACTCACTCTGTAGACCAGGCTGGCCTCGAACTCAGAAATCTGCCTGCCTCTGCCTCCCAAGTGCTGGGATTAAAGGTGTGCACCACCACCGCCCAGCTGATTTTTTATTTGGAGACAGGGTCTCACTAAATTCTCTGATCTCGGACTGGCTCCACAGCCCAGGGTGAACTTGAACTTGCGACCCTCCTGCTTCGACACCCCTCCCCACCCCCAGGAGCTAAGCTAAGCTCATTAGCAGACACCACCACCTCCGGCTCAGCCTCACCTTCTTGAGTGCACTGTCCATGGTCTCTGGACGGCTGATGTCAAAGCACAGCAATACCGCATCTGAGTCGCTGTAGCAGAGTGGACGAACATTGTCATAGTAAGGAGAACCTGTTGTAAGGGGAGAAGAGCTGAGAGTGAGGCTGAGAGTTACCTCCTCTGCTCTGGAGGCCTAAGCCCAGGCAGGGATCCCTGGGGATTGTAATCTTTGATCCCTTCATGGCCAGCTCTGTATCAGGGCACTGAGCTATTTCATAGAAGCTTGGGACATGACCATCTGCCAGGAACCATTTCCCTTGGTCCTAAAAGCGGGGTGAGCAGAGGGTGGAGTCACTCTGACCGTGTCTGGGTTTCCTACAGTGGGTTTAAGATGTATTCATACCAGAGCATCCCAGAAGATGCTGCCAGTACCTATGGAAAGACAAGGATTTGACTCAGGTTCCCTTCACCAGAGCCTGCCTGCTGCCCAACCTCTGCTTCATTCTCCTGCTCTAGGGTCTCCCAGTGAAGAAATAGCCCTGCCTGTTACATAACTGGCTGCCCTGATTCTTTACCTCAGGGGTCAGAACTTCGGGGAGGGGGGGCATCCAGAATTTAGTGTTCTATTCCTTACCCACCCAAGTCAGCTTACACGGAAAAGAGCAAAGGGAATATGGTGGCCCCCACCCCTCAGACCTCAGGGAGGTGATCTCAAAGAGCAGAAACACCAATAGCTGCGGAGTTAGAGGCCAGAGCAAGGATCCTTGGCAGAGGGGAAGAAGGCAATTCAGACCCAGGGTCTAATGGGGTGAATGCTAGGAGCTGAGCCTGGCCCCCTCCACCCTGGGTAAGGAACAGTAGCAGATTTGGAATCCAGACAATCCGTGCTTAGAATAGCAAGCAGCCCCTCTCCCTGTACTGCAATCACCATGGAAACTGGGGGGGAATCCAAGCTGAGGTGGGGGTGTCGGTCATAAAAAAGAAGAAGTAAGGGGGAGTTGGATAGCTGCCTGCTCCTTCAGCAAGCCACCCCCATCTCTTACTGAGGTGAGGTGGGGGCTGATCTACAGCAGCACTGAGGCAGGGGAGTGCTGCGGTACTGGGGGAGGGGGAGAGGAGCGGGTCTCCATTTTGGCTCCAAGCAATCCCCCTCCCCTAAGGCCAGCAAGTGAATAACAGAAACAGGTTCAACCCCAGACCAAAGGTAGTGAGGCTCTCCACCCTACACAGTCATTTCCTCTGTCCTTACAGGGACCTAGTTTAAAACAAGGCTAACTGATTGCCTTCCAGCCTTTTGAAATGAGGGGGTGGGGTGTGACCTAGGGTAAAAAGACCATCCTGGCTGGTTTTCCTTTATCTGGGTTGGGAGTGAAGGACTGTGGGGGTGGGGGTGGGGGCATCGAGGGTGGTAATGAGGAGAGATGAGCCGCAGCAAGGTTCAGGGAGGATTGGAAGGTGGGAGGATACAGCAGGAGAAAACCCATACATCACGCAGCCACGCTGCATTCTGGTCCGATCCAGCCAGCACAGCACAGTCCAGGATAACCAGAAACCCTGCCTCCCCTTTCCTGGAACTGCAACGGGGGACCGTGGACCCGCCTGAGGAATTTTGGTTGTGGGGAGAGCGAAAGAAATATCTATCGTTTTCTGTTTTCCCATTCCTTATCCCCGGTCTTCCCAGACCTTACAGTTGGAGAAGCAGCACAGGATCCTTCACAGAAGCTGGGTGGCACATCTACCACACATGCAGGAGAACCTTGGTGCTCTCCAGCTTCCCCAGAAACTCGGGCTGAGCACGTAGAAAATATCCTTTTTGGCAAAGCATGGATTTTTCTTTTCTTTCTCACATGGCTGGCACTTACTCTTTAAGGATGTCTGAGACAGACGGTTAAAAAGAGGGGCTGGGGTAGAGAAAGTGGGAAGGGCTCAGAAGCAAAGCTGAGCTCTAAAGGGCTTGGGAGCGGAGAGTAGGGAAAGCATTGCTTTCTACATTTCCAAAAGATAGACAGGGCATCTCCAACTCACCCCAGCCCAGGGAGAAATGATAAGAACTAGACCCCCATGTGCTCAACTGGACACTAACCCAGTGTGGACATGCCCTACATTTACTGCCCCCCCCCCAAAAAAAAGCATCGATGATGCATCGCTTCATCATCGTCTCTAAGCCGCAGCCTCTGAGTTGCGGCAAGCAGACAGCTTCGGCTTGAGATGCAGGAGAGTGATATTCCCTCCAAAGCCGGCGGGGCGGGAGGGTGGCTCTCTGCCCCGCCACAGCTGCCTCCAGCAGCACCCTCCTACCTCATTTAACTTTGCTCTGGAGAACTAGAGAGAGAGGGAGAGAGGAGGGAGAGGAAGGGAGAGGAGAGAGACAGAGACAGAGGAGACGTCTGGTACTCCCGGGGAGTTCTCAGGGCTCCCTTCACCTCACCATCCAGAGGTGAACTAGACCAGAGACCCAAGTGGCACCCAGGCTTGTTCACTGCCTTCCAGGATCCTCTAAAATCATCAAAGCCCCAACCAAAGAATTTTTTACATTCTTTCCTTCGCTTTCCTGGCAAGCACCTATCTTCAAAGGTGGATTCCCAGCCCCCCCCCCCTTAAAAAAGCAGCAACTGCGGCTAGCCAATGGTGGTAGGATGGGGCATTTGGGGGTACACTCTTACCTGAGGTGTCCCAGAGACTAAGCTCCACTCTCTGTTCCTCTGTCTCCAAACAGGCTGTGTAATTCTCAAACACGGTAGGCACATAGGTCTGCGAGGAGACAGGAAACACTCACACCCCGGCAGCAGCATGCCCTCAGAACCCCACACCAAGCGTTGGCTACACATGCGCCGAGAAACACCAAAGTGTCAGATGGCGAGAAGCCAGAGGAGGGGGAGCCATTGGGGACTGTAGAGGTATTGGCCTTCGCTCCCCAGCCTGGGACAAACCCCCTACATCCTAGCTAGTCTGAGACACATACATTCGCATTTTCCTCACATCTCTAAATGTGTGTCCCATTTTTCAGAGCCACAAGCCAGTTTTAACCTCTGTCTTCTGCCCTCTAGTCCTTTGGCACAGGTGAACAGGCAAAACAGCAGAAGCCTGCGCGGGGGGGGGGGGGGGGGTTGGGGAGGGCACCCTCACAGAGCCTTATAGGAGGGGCAGGCAGGTACTGCGTCAAGAATGAAGCCCAAGCTCTCGGGAGCCTCCAGGTCTCAGGGATGAAGGCAAGTGGGAGGGGATATGATGGGTAAAGAGGTGAGGAGGAGCCGACCGGGCGGCAGAAGTGGGTCAGGTCTCTAGGGAAGCAAGACAGGGCAGTCCTCCAGCCAGAAGGCAAGGCAGGGTGGGGCGGCCTGCGGGTGGTGGAGAGCGCTGTCCCGGACAGGTGGGGGATCGACCCCGGGACGGCAGGGAAGCTCACCTCGGGATAGCAGTCTTTCGCTAGCACCTGTAACATCGCCGTCTTCCCACACTGCACGTCTCCCACCAGGACGAGCTTACACCTGACCACCACTGGCTGCGGTGCCCGTCTCTCCTTCATGGCTGCAGCCTCGGAGGGACGTGGACTCGGGTTCAGGGAGGAGGAGGTCGCGCCTCAAGTGTCCGCACTAGCACACTAGCGCGGGTTCCCTGCCTGCCTGCCTCCGACTGAGGCGGAGGCTCGTAAGGCTCCGCTATAAGTCTCAGACTGATCCAATCACAAGAGGAGGCGGACTCTGTCCAGGCCAATCCCTAAGGTGGGATCCCCTGCTGCAGCCAATAGTAGGAGACTCCGAGTCAGCGCCCTCTTCCTCCCTTCCCTTTCTGTTAAAGCTGCACGGTGGCTTCCTCTTGGAAGGGGATTCCCACGCTTTTTGTGTTGCTGTTAGGAGGTCAGGAGGGGACTGGAAGTAAAACTTAGTGATCTCTGAGTGTCTATGAGTTAGTGTCAAGACCCACAAAGAGCTATAGAATCAGGCTGTCTGTCCCAGGAAGACAGCAGGACCTGCCTAAACTATGGACAGGTGGGTGGCATCTCTCGGGGGAGAGGGTGACTCCTTAATTTTATATAGTTCCTATTCACACTGGTTCCACTTCTGGGATCTCCTAATAGAAGTCTCTGCTGCCCCTCTTTTACAGCCCGACTCCCTTCCTCAGGAATCGCCTTCCCCAAAACAAACCAAGAAAACAAAACAAGACAAACAAAAAATAACTTGACCCAGAGATAGGCAAAGAAAACAAAGGAGGGCGTCTTTCAAGTAGGAACAGGAGAGAGAAAGACCAAACAAGCTGCTTTCTGCCAGCCAGGAGCCAGCTCATGCCAGGCCTGGCAAGCAAGAGTGAAGGTGTTTTGTTCTGTGGCCTGGCTTCAGTGTCCGAGATGAATCCAGGGCAGGTCTAGTTCCAGGCTGATAGCCACGGATTCTGACGCACTGATAGTGTCACCTAGTGAGAGTCCAGCCTGGATGCCAGGGCTGGGCCTCAGGGATTAGAAATTGAAAACCAATCATTGTAGACTGAGATAAACTACAAACTGCCGCCGACTGGCCCTAGCCTGCAAGCCTCCACGGCTTCTGCAGACCCCTCTACTAGACAGAGCTATGGAAGTACACAGCTCATATAAGCCACTGGCCACCAAGGAAGTCCCGTGAGGCCTCCAGAGAATTGGGGGAGGGGCAGTTTAGGGCAAACTTGAGAACAACCTAGGGTTCCCCTTACCCTGTTCTGTTGGTTTGGTTTCTTTCTTTCATTTTATTTTATTTTATTTTATTTTTTTTAGAGAACATCACACTGGAACTTGCCGTATATAGCCCATCTTCTTGCCTCAGGCCTCAGGCCTGAAATTCAGACAGAGAACACCAGCCCTGGCTCACGGTTGTCTTGAGGTCCCTTCTCGAACAACCCCAAGCTTTGCTCATAAGCCAGTCATTGCCACCCACCCAAGACCATTTTCCCTGAAATTAATAAGCACCTTTCAAAGGCTTCACAGGCCCTATGGACAGATCTAGTAAGACAGCCAGGCCCACTATAACGGAGAATGGACGTTATCTGGGAAATGTAGTCCAGCCAGTCTCCCTCTAGTCTACTCTTATGGTTCCCAGCTTCTCTGTAGGCTCACAGGCTGGGCAGGGATCCCCTCCATCCATCCACCCATTACTTCCAGGAATGGAGTCACTGAGGGAACCAGTGGACTATCCAGCGTTTCCTTGAGTGATTATTCCCTCCTCGAGGCTCTCCAGGAGTTTCTTCACCTCATCTTTCCCGACACCTCAGCCTTCACATAAATGACAATCTCTGGAATTCTTCCCCTTTGTCCTTTCCCACCGTCCTGGTGGCTTCCCTGAGCTAAGTGTGATTTGGAAGAGTTCTAGAACAGCTGGAAGACTTGTCTGTCTCAACCTGGATGGAGTCCTTTCCCTCAGCTTGACCGCCCTCGGGATCTGCCCACCCCGACCCTCTGGCTCACCTAACACAGGTCTACAAGTGTCTATAGGGTTCCTTGTGTTCTCTTAACCCTGAATCAGGTTTCCTCCAAGAACAACATGAAAGGGTTCAGCATTCCCTCCATGTTCTTCTCTCCCAGCCTTACACACACACACACACACAGGGAGAGAGAGAGAGAGAGAGAGAGAGAGAGAGAGAGAGAGAGAGAGAGAGAGAGAATATGCTGTAATAGAAATGAAAATATAAGAAGGCAGATTAGAAGCTGCTGAGGGTGATAGGGTTGAAGGGAGACAGGGGGTGATTACAAATCCACCGAATCACACAGTCGAAACTGGGAAACTGTTATAGTATGTTCATTATATCTTCACAGAGCAAAGCTATACCCAGACAGGCATGCTTTTACTCACAGAACTTGAGAAGTACACACATACACACACACACACACACACACACACACACACCCCACCCCCCACACCCACACCCACACAGAGTTTAGTAGATAGAACACAACACTTGCCTCTAAGAATCCAGGCACAGAGCACTGGGCTCACGATCCCTAGGGCTGCTGTAAGCTGGGTATAATGGCTTATGTCTGTAACCCCAGAGCGCAGGAGGTGAGGATGGAGGATCAGGAAGGCCATCTTCAACTACTTCATGAGTTTGAGACCATCCTGGGCTACATGACAGCCTGTCTCAAAAACCAAACAGACCAGGAGTTGGAGAGATGGCTCAGTAGTTAAATAAAGGTACTTTCCACCGATCCTGATGCTCTGAGTTCGATCCCTTAGGTCTCAGTGGTGGGAGACCTGACTGTCACAACTTGTTCTCTGACCTACACTCAGGAACACGCACACACAGTAAAGCTTCTGGAATACATAGATGACTTACACTCCTAGTTCTCCGGCTTCTTCCTCCCGAATGCTGGGATCACAGGCACACGTTCCTACTGTAGCCCCTTGCTTTTCTTTTATAGCTTCTATCATTCATTTTCTCCTTAAAACTCTTGGTTTGCTTGTTGGGGGTTTGTTGTTGTTTGTTTTGTTTTATTGTTTGTTTTTGTATGTGGGTTTTTTGTTTTTGTTTTTGTTTTTTTGAGTCAGGGTTTTTCTGTGTAAAAACCTTGGCTGTCCTGGAACTCACTCTGTAGACCAGGCTGGTCTCAAAGTCAGAGATCCACCAGCCTCTGCCTCCCAAACTCAGGAATTAAAGGTATTCACTACTATGGCCAGGCTGGAAACTTTTTTTTTTTATGTTCTGATTTCTCATTTCTTTTTAAAGGATTTTTAAAATAAACTTTATGATAAAAAAATTGCAAAAAAAAAAAAAAGTAATTTCACACCATAATTAACCCGAGCAGGACTAGAGAGATGGGTGCGCAGTCGTTGCTCTTGCAGAGGACCCAGGTTTGATTGGCAGCACTTACCTGGTGGTTGGTCTGTCTGTAACTCTGGTTCCAGAGGATCCAGTGCTCTCTTCTGACTTAGGTGAACAGTAAAAAGATGTGCAGTGCGTATACATACACTCGGGCACAAGAGCTCTTACACAAAAAATAAAATACATTTTAAGATGAGCCAGATCCAAAGTCTATACATCTCAGTGAACTTCTAAGCAGAGTAGCATCTGGTAGGAAGCGGCCGGGCTCCGTGTTGGATTTTACACTTTCACTACGGAATGTATTTTTAGATACTCTCCACTGAAAATGAAAAAAAAAAAAAAAAACCCATGACAGAGTTAGAACTAGAAAACCAACTTAGCTTTATAGCCTCTCTCCTAACTAACTCACAGCTTTATAGCCTCTCTCCTAACTAACTCACGCCCGTTATCTATATGCTATCTCCTGAGTTGTATATTTAGCCTTCCCTGTTCTCTCCTCTCCATGTTAGACTGTACCCTCACACACATTTGTTTACTTATATATGACGCACGTTGCTTCATTGTGCATGTGAGGGAGAACATGAGACTAAGTGATCTCACTTGATATTACATACCCTAACCCCACGCATTTTCCTGCAAATTGTGTGACTAGATAGCACTTTGTGCGTGCACAGCCACCCGTGGAGCTCAGAGGATAACTTAGGAGTTGGCCTTCTCTCTCTTTCCATCATGTGGGTCCCGGGTTTCGAACCCAGGACCCCAGGCTTGGCAGCAAGCACCTCTATCTGCTGAGTGGTCTCACAGACTGTAATTTGTTTGAAGAAATCATGTTGACTGTTCCCCAGTGTTCGGAATTTTTGCCAATCGATTGTATCTCCAACTGTCATTTACAAGTTAGGGAAATTTTTACCCCAGCCCTGCTTTCTTCACCGCTTGAGCCCACAAGCTCTCTCTCTCTCTCTCTCTCTCTCTCTCTCTCAAAGCTAATTCTTTAAAACGAGTCTTATGAAGAGCCTTAAAACAGAAAGATGGAGATGAACCTCTCTTAGCCAAGTTAGGATTGGGTTCATTCTGCCCCCCCCCCTCGAAAGGACAAACTCCGGGGCCTCAGTTTAAAGCCACTAAACCTGAATAATATTTTCTACACAGAGACAGAGATAGGGAGACAGAGAGAGACACCGCCTCACAACTGCCCTTATCTTTATTTTTTTTCTGGTTCTGATTACGCTGATAAGTCCCCATTCTGGGACAGACGCATAATACACAAAGACAGTAGCAAATTAAAATTCACCCTGACTTTACCAAAGAGGCCACAAGCCCAGCACCTTCTCTACCCCCAGGCACCTTGCCACCTGTGTCGTCCACATGTCTGAAGAGTCACCTCCACTCTCCCTGTCCCTGATATAACTCGCTCTTTAGGGACTCTAGCTGCACTCCACAGTGGGGACTTGTAACTTCTGATCCCAGAAGTCTCTGAACAAGCATGTAAGACCCTGGCAGGTAATTGGATCATAAGAGGGTTATCAGGGACCTCGTTAGGGGATCATCCAAGACCATGGTGTTACCTGGGCCAGTGGGGATGTTGGATGTTCTAAGGTGCTTGACCATGGACAAGGACTGAAGACTCCCATCAGGACAAAGCAGGGTAAAGAGTAGAAAAGTTTGCCTGGGGCATAAGTTGGAAGGAGAAATCTGCTGCTTAAATACCATGAAATTCATCTCAAAGGCAATGATATGGGAGTTTGCTCCCCAGAGAAATACATAGAAGTATATGCAGTCTTTGTTTTCTTTCTTCATCTCAAAAACGACGAAAAATGTGTGAAAAAAAAATGTGTGCACAGGCATTTTGCCTGCATGTGTGTCTGTGTGCCCTATGCATGCCTATTGACCACAGAGGCCATGAGATCCCCTGTGAGCTGCCTTGTGCATGCTGTTTATTGATGGGAATTGAACCTGGGTCTCTAGGAAAACAGACAGTACTCTAACCACTGAGAATCTTTCCAGCCTCACTATGTAGACCAGGCTAACCTTGAATTTACAGAGGTGTGCCGGAGTGCTGGCATTAAAGGCATATGCTACCTTGCCTGGGTACCACTCACTATTCTATATTGTGAATGTCTTCCAGCCAAAGGCAACCAGCAGACATCTGCAAAATGAGCCACGACAAGTTTATTGGTTTATCTCAAGAAGGATACACACCCTGGCAGAATGTGGCCTAATCAAGGTTAGTTTAAGGTTAGACTTGGGGATCAACTTAATTTTGATTATCTGGGAGTGGTGTCTAGGCGCTGGGGCTTCATTCACTCTGACCAGATGCTGTCAGAAATAGAAACATTGTCAGGAGGGATGAAGCAAGGCTTAAAGCTCTGACTTGCAGAGGAGTGGCAACCATACTAACCAGGGCAGGCGAGTGTGTTCTTATTCTTGTGGCTTGAACAGGTTATTTTTCTTTCCATTCAGATCTGATAACAGAGAGGCTCCCTCTCCATCTTCAGCTATCATGGTCATAGAATGGCCTTGTCCGATAAGTCTTGTGTGAAACGGCTTGTGTTCAGTGGGAGGAAAGCGAAACATTGCTCGGATTGCCCACCCAGTACCTGGCTGGGGGGGTGTGGGGGTGCGTGGGGGAGCTGCAAGTTCCCCCTTGGCTACTCCCCTGCTTCTCTTCCTGGTAGGCGAGCCTGTTCCCGACATCAGCTGAGTCAGCAGAAAGGAAACCAGACCTGAGGGGACTCTCCCTAGAAAATAGCCAAGAAATAGTGCTGAGTTATGATGCAATCTGTGACGGCATGCTGGAAGCTGGACAGAGAACAGGGGAGGGTCTAGACTCTCTCTACGAGAGCGGCCTGTCGTGGAAGTAAAAGATGTAGGCCCAAGGAAGAGTATGGTATGCATGTGTGTGCGTGTGCATGTGCGTGTGTGTGTGTGTGTGTGTGTGTGTGTAGGTAGGTAGGTGTAGGAGGAAGAAAAGAAAAAAGAAAACATCATGTGATGGCTTGTGCTTATAATCCTGCCTACTCCTGGTGAGAGAAAATAAACCCTAAAGCCAGCTTGAGCAACAGAGGGAGTTCAAGACCAGTCTAAGCAAGAAAGCTAGACTCTGCCTCAAAAATACAAAAGCACTTTTTTAGTGTTGAGGGTGTACCCCAGAAATAGAGTACTGGCTTTGCTGTGCAAGGCACTGCTTTCAATCCCCAATACCAGAGGTGGGGTGGGGGGGAGAAAGGAGGGGAGGAGAGGGAAGGAGATGGAGAGGGAAGGGGGAGCCTAGGGGGAGGGGAGGAGAGGGGAGGAAAGAGGAAGCCACTTGAGGCTAAGCAAGAGTTAGTGGGGAAGTACAAAGTGTTTGAGGATGGGCTGGAGTAGAATCAGGGAGGAACCGAAGGGGGTGGCCATGAAGAACCTAGTCTGTCCCACTGGAGCTAAAGTAATGGGTGGTGTGTGGGCAAAGGGGCCTAGATGGCAACCAAAGGACACACAGTAGTGGCCATCCATCTGCCAGCAGTACTTGTTGAGGAGACTGGCAGGGCTAAGTCAGGGGCATGGCGAGACATTTCCATACAGGCACATAGCCTGGAGCCATCAGACCAGGCAGACAGCATTTCTTTTACTCAGGCTTCAAATGTTTCTTGTGAAGTTGTTTTGTTTCAGTTTTAAGACAAGTTCTACTTTCTAGCCCTGGCTGTCTTGTAACTTACTATGTAGACCAGGCTGGCCTTGAACTCACAGGATCTGCCTGCCTCTGCCTCAGGAGTGCTGGGATTAAAGGTGTGTACTACCATACCCACCACCCTCTTCTGCTTGAGACAAGATTTGATGTGTAGGCCAGGCTGGACACAAACCTGTGGCAGTCCTCCTGCCTCAGCCTCCCAATTTTAGGATTTCAGATGAATACCACTAAACTGGCCTTCTTTTTTTTTTCTCCTCTTCCTCCTCCTCTGCCTCCTCCTCCTCTTCTTCTTCCTTCTCCTCTTCCCCCTCCTCCTTCTAGTGCTGGGAATCAAACTCAAGGTGAATTTATTAGGCAAGTATTCTACCACTGAACCAGGTAGCTAGCTTCCTCCCTGGTCTTTTGTATACTGGATCATATGTAGATAACTGTAACTGTTCCTTGCCTGAGTTTAACAGAGTATCAGGAAAGGCAGATAACTAGAGTGGTTCTTAAAACAAACAAACAGGGCTGGAGTGATGGCTCAGCAGTTAAGAGCACTGACTGCTCTTCCAGAGGTCCTGAGTTCAATTCCCAGAAACCACATGGTGGCTCACAGCCATCTGCAATGGGATCCAGTGTCCTCTTCTGGTGTGTCTGAAGACACCGACAGTGTACTCACATATATAAAATAAATAAATCTTTAAAAACAAACAAACAAGCAAAAACAGTTGGTAACTGAGCAAAGTGGCCCCTGTGTAATTCCAGCCTAAGGCAGGCTGAAGTAGGTGGATCAAGAGTTCAAGGCCAGCCATATCTACATTCAAATTTGAGGGCCAGGGCCAGCCTGAGCTAGGTGAGACCTGGAGCAAGCAAGCAAGCAAGCAAGCAAACAAACAAGCAAAAGAAGAAGGAGGAGGAGGAGGAGGAGGAAGCAGCAGCAACACAGTGGTGAAATGTGAGAGGCCCAGGGGAAGGTCTCACAGGAACCTTTGCAGAGGAGGGTGTCGAGTCTGCAAGGCAGACAAGGACCTTCTGAAGCCCATGCTAGACCAGGAGGAAATCATGGATGAAGGCCTGAGGAAAGAGAACAGAAACCGGAAAGCCCACATCAGGCCCACACAGCTGCTTAGGGGTGCCTGTAACCCTACTTTTTGACTCCTTTATTGGGTTCTTATATCTACCACCCTTCTTCA
The DNA here is from genome assembly GCF_000001635.26 of Mus musculus. Classification (NCBI taxonomy): domain Eukaryota; kingdom Metazoa; phylum Chordata; class Mammalia; order Rodentia; family Muridae; genus Mus; species Mus musculus. Next base: position 98,685,452 of record NC_000081.6, read on the forward strand.
CCCGGATCCCTTCCAACCCCCCAACACTAGGTAGGTAAGAAAGATTAGAGGGTGAAGGGGGCATGGACCTCTTTAGACCTGCTGATTAGTGACATCAGGTTCCTAGGGGAAAGTCCAATCTTTGTCATCAGGATATCTCCAACCAGCAATCAGCAACCAGCAACCAGCAACCAGTAATCCAGCAATCCAGCAATCCAGCAAAATCCAGCAATCCAGCAATCAACAGGAAAAGGCAACCAGCAATCAGGAGCCACCTCAGGCTCTCAGGGCTCTGAAGAGTGCCACCCCCACCCCGCAGGATTCCAAAGGGCACACAATCACAGAAGCTATCTACAGCTGGCAGAATCATGCCCCTGCCAGAGCATGAGAAAAACAATCACAGTCAGCTGCTGTGGACAGTCTGAAACAGCCCCGTGTCCCACACCTGGGATTAAAACAAAAACAAATTGATATAACTGTTTTATTTAAAAAAAAAAAAAAAAAAGACAAAATTCTCATTAGAGGTACCGGGAAAGTATGGGTGGAAAATAAGGTAATGGGGTGAATGCCTTAGGCAGGCCAAGGATAAGCAGAGATCAGGGAGCAACAGCTCATCTCAATGACAGAGGAAAGTGGCCAGATGCCAGTGTGCAAGTTTAACATCTGTAACTTCAGTTTCAGAGACTCCAACGCCCTCTTCTGGCCTCTTCTGGCACTGCACGCACATGGTGAACAGACCTGCATGCAAGCAAAGCACCCATACTCATAAAAACAATAACTAACAACAGCAACAATAGTAATAATAATAATAATGAAGAGTGAGTCTTGAGGGATGGGAATGTACCAGATTTTATCTTGGCAGGCAGGCCAGGACCCAGGAAATAGGGCTCCACATGAGAGGTGCTGAGTGTTATTGGAAAGATGCAGAACACTCAGCCTCCGGCGAGAGTTGGAGAGGAAGCGCTCTCAGACCATCACAGGTGTGCCTGGATGCAGGTGCAGTCTCCCATTCTGAACAGCTCTTAACCTGGGGATGAAGGACCGCCTACTTATTTATTGAAAGTACACATTCTTTTTTCAAAGATTTACTTATTATATGTAAGTACACTGTAGCTGTCTTCAGACACACCAGAAATGGGCATCAGATCTCATTACGGGTGGTTGTGAGCCACCATGTGGTTGCTGGGATTTGAACTCAGGACCTTCGGAAGACCAGTCAGGGCTCTTAGCTGCTGAGCCATCTTGCCAGCCCGAAAGTACACGTTCTTTATTTAGTATGTGCACATATGTGTATGTGTGCAGGCATGAGTGTGCATGTGGAGGCCACAGGACAACTTGTGGAAACTGGGCTCTCTCCCTTCCCCATATGGGTTCGCGAATCATGCTCAGGTTGTAAGGCTTGCTGGCAAGCTCCTTCATGTGCTGAGCCATTTTGCTGGCCCTCTTCCTACAATTTAAAACAGATTCATTTTATGTGTATGAATATTTTGCCTGTGTATATATTTCTGTACCATATACATGTCTGGTGTCCTCAGAAGTAAAATACAAAACAAAACAACAACAACAAAAACAGGTGGGGGGCTCTAGACACCCTGTAACTGGAGCTACAGTTGGTTGTGAGCCACCGTGTGGGGGCTGGAAATCGAACCCAGGTCCTCTGCAAAAGCAGGAAGTGTGTTTAACCACTGAGCCAGCCCTCTAACTCCTCTGCCTACTTCTTATTTTTTGTTTTTTTTTTTTTGTTTTGTTTTGTTTTGTTTTGAGACAGGGTTTCTCTGTGTAGCCTTGGCTGTCCTGGAACTCACTCTGTAGACCAGGCTGGCCTTGAACTCAAAGATCCGCCTGCCTCTGCCTCCCAAGTGCTGGGATTAAAGGCGTGCACCACCACGCCCGGCTCTCTGCCTACTTCTTAAAGTGCCATGGTTGGCGGAGGTATGGCTCCAAGTGAAACATTTGTCCAGCATACATATATAAGACCCTGGGTCCTAATCTTAGCACTGCCAAAAATAAATAAAAATAAAAATAAAAAACCTAGTTGAGGCCAAAAGCAGTGCTGGACAGTAAATGGGTGAAGACAGATCAACCGCTTTTTATAGTCATGGAACCAGACTTCAGAGCAATTAAACGACTTGGCAAGGCCACACAGCAATTGGATGCCAGGCAGACCGAAGCACGCCTGTGATCCCAGCCTTTGGAAAAGCTGAGGCAGGAGGATATATGGCCAGCCTAGACTATGAAGTTCTCTCTCTCTCTCTCTCTCTCTCTCTCTCTCTCTCTCTCTCTCTCTCTCTCACACACACACACACACACACACACACACACACACACACATACACCTAAAAAAAGGGAAAAATTGGAACTAAGCCTTTGACCCAAGACCTGTGAGAATTCTATATCACCCACCCCTTGCTGAGGTAAAAGAACATTCTGCTCCTAGGGGGAGCCAAAGAACCTCAAGAACCGCTGAACCTGTGCAGCCAGTGTGAACCCCTGAGCCTGTGGAGCTGGTGTGAACCACTGAGCCTGTGGAGCTGGTGTGAATTGCTGAGCCTGTGCAGCCGGTGTGAACCCCTGGGCCTGTGCAGCCAGTGTGAACCACTGAGCCTGTGGAGCTGGTGTGAACCACTGAGCCTGTGGAGCTGGTGTGAACCGCTGAGCCTGTGCAGCCTCTGTGAACCGCTGGAGACCAAAGCTGGAAAGAATAGACAAAGCGCTCAGAACTAAGGTCAGGACACTGGGCACCACGGGGTCTATTCCAGTGACCTGTGAGGTCTAGCCCCATCTCCTTTGCTGGCATAATCTCCTGATGCTCTTCTTTCACTCATCCTAGACTACCTAATGAATTCAGGGCTAGCCTGGAGTATACCCTGTTTCAAAAAATTGTGTCCCCCACACACACCAAAACCCCTCACATGCAGTTTCTCCTTTCTGTATCGGTTGCTGTTCTGTTTGTTCAGTCACTGTGATAAAACACCCTCCCCAGGGCAGCTCATGGGAGAAGGCGTTCACAATGTGCACTTCCAAGGCTGTGGTGGCTGTAGGCAGCACCCTTACCTAACCATCACTTATGACAGAGAAGCCTGATGCCCTCTCTGTCCTGTCCAGCATGGCTTGGTCCTGGAATCCAGACTCACTCGGGTGATGAAGGGATGAACAAAGACGTGGACACAGGACAGAAAAGCTGGGCGGTCAGGTAGACCATGGCCTCTCTGCTGGAGAAGTACCAACTATACCACACCTTAGATCCTCAGTGTGTTTCCTGAGGTACAGTGTGAGGAGGGACTAGCAAGTTTCCTCAGGAGACCTCTGCAGGGAGCTGTCTCGGGCTACAGTCCTGGAAGGAGAAAGCTGCAAGAGGCACTTTCTGTCAACATTCGTCCCCTGACTCTGTGGAGGAAGGTGTTCTCAGTTCCCACGGGTCTGAGGTATTGGCCCTTGTGTGTCTTAGTCACTGTTTTATTATTGTGAAGAGACACCATGACCTTAGTAATGCTTACAATAGAAAGCATTCCATTGGGGCTGCCTTACAATATGAGAGGTTTAGTCTGTTGTCATGGCGGGAAACAGGGTGGCACGCAGGCAGACATGGTGCTGGAGAAGTAGCTGAGAGCTCTAAATCCGGATCTGTAAGCAGCATGGAGAGAAAGGGAAGGGGAAGAGAGCAAGGGAGCAAGAGGGAAGGGGGGAGGGGGAGGGAGAGATGCACAGCATTGGGCCTTGGGCATTTGAAACCTCAAAGCCCCACCCCCAGTGCCATTCTTTCTCTAATAAGCACCCCCCACCCTTACGCCAACAAGGCCATGCCTCCTAATCCCTCCCAAAAGATGCCATTTCCTAACAACCAAGGGTTCAAATCTATGAGCCTGGGGAGGTGGAGAGGGGCGTTCCTGTCCAAACCACCACTGCGGTCTGGTCCACCCTCCACTCCCACTTCCACGTTGTTTGGCCTTTCATGTCTTTCCCCCCTCACTGGAGCAGACAGCTTTCATGTATGTGTGCTTGCCCCACCACCGTGCAGGGTTTTTCAAGCCTGCCTATCAATTCTTTCAACTCTAGGACCTTAACCCTTTTGTCTCTTCTTAAGAAACATTCACGGGGTCAGCCTCACATTAAGATTGTCTCCACACCCTCACAAAGCGCTCTACAGAGCGGGGAAACAGGTCCACAAGATGAGGGAGGAAAAGGGTTTCTTTCTCACCTCGCAGCCAGATGCCTTTCCCTCCATATTATTATCTGAGGCTCCAGGACTCCTGGACTAGATGGACCACTGTCCCCTATTCTGGGTCAAGTGGCCTTTCTGGGTCCACTTAACATTTTTCTCCCACTGAGAAAAATGTGTTTTCCTTCCAAACAGTTAAGTTATACATAAACTCTTTAAATAGCCAGCTTAGAGTTGGGAACTGCCTCTATAGAAGTATTTAGGTAACACTGAGTGGGAGCACACAGGGATCAGAACAGAGTGGGCCCACTCAGAAGTTTCCAAGAAGCGTTTGAAGCAAAGAAAGAGAAATGACCAGAGACAGAGAAACCTGGCTTTAAATTCTGGCTTTGCCACCTCCTGGCTTTGGTGCTGGCTTGGCACACCTAACATTCTCTCAGGTTCCTCTTTCTCATAATAAATAGAACAACAAACACAGGAACGAAATTTGGGGGCCGAGGATGCAGTTCCGTTGATGGAGTGGTTGCCTAGCAATCATGCAGCCCTGGGCTCTAATCCCAGTAGATATGGTGGCTCACACTCACAACTTCAACACCCAGGAGTTAGAGGCAGGAGGATCAGAGATTCAAGGTCATACTCGGCTGCATACAGAATTTGAGGCCAGCCTGGGCCACATGAGACCCTTGGTGAGGTAAGAGCAGGAGATAATTCAACATAGCCTTTCTATCAAGGTTCTGAGGTAATATCTTAGGGTTTCTATTGCTACAATGAAACACCATGACCAAATAGCAAATTGGAGAGGGAAGGGTTTATTCAGCTTCCACGTTGCTGTTCATCACCAAAGGAAGTCAGGACAAGCAGGGCAGGCACCTGGAGGCAGGAGCTGATGCAGAGGCCTGGCAAGGCTGAGGTCTACTGACTTGCTCAGGCTACTTTCTTATAGAACCCAGGACCACCAGCCCAGGGATGGCACCACCTGCCCTCCCCTTATTGATCACTAATTTGAGACAATGCCTTACAGCTGGATCTCATGGAGGCATTTCCTCAGCTGAGGCTCCTTTCTCTCTGCTGACTCTAGCTTGTGTCAAGTTGACACACAAGCCAGTACAGGAGCTCTTAAGAACTTCCCTCCAAGCTAAATATAAAGTGTGTATATTAGTTCATTATAGAATAAGAACAAAGACAAAAAGCCACGCACTGTAACCTTACAGAGCTGCTGGGCATCAGGTAAGAGGCTGGGCTCAGTGGGCGCTGTCTTGGCACAAAGGCACCCTAATGTTGTAATGTTTCCAAAGTGAGGTAAAAGTGCCCGTGGCCCACTAACGTCCTTGGAGGTCTGTCTGACGTTCCCAGTGCTAGGGCTTGAACTTAGTGACCTCTCTGCCTTTAAATAGAAACCCAAGAAGATACAGAGCAAAGAGGGATCCTGATGAGTAGGAGTCGGGAGAAAGTGGGGGCCTGAGTGTCCCCAAAGAGTACAGCTTCTGTAGGGGAGTGTATCTGTCACCGATGGGTGTCTTGTGTGCCTCAGTTGACAGAGTATGCAGAAGCCTGTCCCTGGGACTTAGGAGAAGGAGAGCTCTCCGTCCTTAGGACTGGATCACTCGGTTCCCTGCAGTCCCTGGCCATGTCATCTTCATCATCGTAGCTGAGCCAGCTGCCCTCTAGCCTCTTCTCTTTGTTTATGGACTAGGCTGGCTTTCTCCTCTAGAAACAAAAAAAAAAGAAAGGTGTCCAGTTCTGAGTAGCAGTGGAAGGCAGCTCCCAACCCCCAACCTCCTTCCCCTTCCCGAGGGGGTTAAATCTTAAACTAGGCACCTTCTTGCTTCTCAAAGGCCTCCTCTTTCCATACTGAAAAAAAAAAATTAAGTTGGCACCCCCAGTTTTTCTAACAATTTGGTCCCCACCTCTGTGGCCAATACCCTCCACCCCCCCACACACACCCCAAGCTTCACTTGTCTAGGCCGGAGACAGCTCCTCTCCCCATTGTCTGACCAGGATTTGGAAGCTGTGGTTTCCATAGCAACCCCTGGGCATTTAATTAAGGGAGGAGGCCTTCATCTCTTCTAGGCTGGGCAATTCCAAATCTCAGCCGGAAAAGGATACCCTGAGGGGGCGGGCGAGGGAAGAGCGCTAGCTTGCTGTCCTCCAGAATAGCACCCTTCAGGCATCTCCCCAGGGCCCACTGTGGTTTTCCCAGCCCACTCCCTCCCACCTGCCACTGGGATCCCTGTTCACCCCAGCTGGGAAACCTCTCAAACCTACTTTCAAAGCCTTGCCCCAGGATGGTAGAGGTCACGATGGGTCACGGGCTGGCTGGAAGACCCCTGATAGAAGGGAATACTGTTGCTTGTTTCCTCTATGGGGTGAGATACAGGTGGGTGATAATTCAACATGCCATTCTCTACAGGGCCCTTAACTAATGGGCTTAGGGGCACCCAATACTGCCATTTCAGACCTTAGGCACACAAACAAAAAACAAAAAACAAAACAAACAAACAAACAAACAACAACAACAACAAAAAACCCTCTCTGAGCCTCTGTGTCAACAGTAAAGTGGAGATAATGTTTCTTCATCAGACTGTTGACCGTTGATGACCCTGTGGTCAGGGGTTGTGGTGGTAATGTCCGTTATTGCTGTAACACTCGGCTACATGAAGGGCCGCACAGGGGATCCATTCCCACTGCCCCGAGGTGACAGGGTTGGCCAGTGGCCACCTCTCCCACGTTCTTGTTCTTCCTCTGCCCTGCCCAGGCTGCTGGAAAGTGCTCAGGATGGGAAACCTCACTCATCAGGGAGTGGAATTTCCAGGCTCCAGTCACTGAGTTCCTGAAATTCCTGAATTCCCGGCTCATTTCTCAGTCACTGCTGTGGCAGCTTCTCTGTACTTCTGGTCAGGTTGGCTCCAGTGAGTGTGTTTCCTTTTCTTGTATTTTTAGACTTTGGAAAGAATAAACAGAGCTCACACAGCAGCACCTTCCTGATTCCCACTTCTCAGGCGTGGGTGTTGGGCATTTCTTCCCCTGACCGGTCCTCACCCCTGCTGCCCCGTGACACGTTATCACATTCTGTTGAACATACCTCTTTATATGGGTGCCTGTAGTCCCAGCACACAGGAGGTGGAGGCAGGCAGGGCAGAAGTTTAAGGTTGCCCTCAGGCTAGCATGGGACTCATGAGAACCTGCCCCAAACAACAAAAACAAAAAAGAAAAGAAAGAAAAATTAGATTAAATTTCTGGGGCTGGAGAGACTGCTCAGTGGTTAGGAACACTGTTGCTCTTGCAGAGGACCTGAGTTCAGTTCCCAGCACCCATGTGGTTGTTCACAACAGTCTGTTGGGTCCCTACCCAACACCCTCTTCTGACCTCCACAGGCAATAGGCAGGCAGCTGGTGCATATAACACAAGTGGGCAAAATATTCAAATGTATAAAATAAATAAATCTTTAAAAAAGCCTGGCTGGGTGTGGTGTCCCTCAGGAGGCAGAGGCAGCCTAGAGACTAGTCTGCTCTGCAAAGCAAGTTCCAGGCCGGCCAGGACGGTTACACAGAGAAACCCTGTCTTGACAAACCTAAAAGTAGGGGCTGGTGAGATGGCTCAGCAGGTAAGAGCACCCGACTGCTCTTCCAAAGGTCCTGAGTTCAAATCCCAGCAACCACATGGTGGCTCACAACCATCTGTAACGAAGTCTGACTCCCTCTTCTGGAGTGTCTGAAGACAGCTACAGTGTACTTACATATAATAAATAAATAAATCTTAAAAAAAAGGAAAAGCCTAAAAATTAACAGGAGGAGGAGGAAGAGGGAAAGGAGGAGGGAGAGAAGGAGGGAAAGGGGGAGGGAGAGGAGGAGGAAGGAGAGGAGGGAGAGGAAGAGGAGGAGGAGGAGAGAAAGGAGGAGGAGGAAGAAGGAGGAGATGAAGAAGAAGGAAGAGGAGGAGGAGGAGAAGGGTTTCTGCCCACCTCCCAGCTCCCACACCTCTCTCACGTCCCATCTGTCAGCATTGGGATGGTGATTGTGACAGCTTGCTTCTGGGTCTTACACCTCATACCCTATACTGCTGTCTTCTTTCACTCCTAGAAACTCCAGGTTGAGGCTTTGGTCCTCCTGTCAGAAAAAGGCAACTCTGTTCCCATGGTTTGTGGCTTGCCTACTGCAGCTCTCAGAGAGGCTCCCACCCCTATCAGCTGAATTCAGGTGTCTCTATCAATAAAACAGTGTCAAAGCCAGGTCTGGCTGGGCATGACAGCACTCGTCTATTATCCCAGCACTTAGGAGGCAGAGCAGGCAGATCTGAGTTCAAGGCCAGCCTGGTCTACAGAGTGAGTTCCAGGACAGCCAGGGGTACACAGAGAAACCCTGTCTCAGAAACCAAAACAAAACAAAAAAAGGGGTCTCAGTGAAGTCATTCCAGGAGAAGGTCTAGCCCAGGCTTGCAGAGGCAAAGAACTTGAAAATGAAATGTTATCTTAGGGTCCCCAGGACTTCTGTATTAGTCAGGGTTCTCTAGAGTCACAGAACTTATGGATAGTCTCTAGATAGTAAAGGAATTTATTGATGACTTACAGTCGGCAGCCCAATTCCCAATGGTTCAGTCGCAATGGTTTCTCAACTTTGTTGCTCAGTTCAGGGTCATGAAGCTGAGCCCAGCAAAGTGGTGTCGGAAAGGGGCAGGCAGGTGGGCTGAGTTCCTTGTGAAAGCACAAAAGGAGATTTTTGTTGTTCAACATAGAGGAAGCTGATTGGAGGAAAGAACACTCTCGAGGATGGAAGAGGACATAGCTCAGAGTGCGAGCCTGCTATGCGCTAGGCTCCTAACGGATTTCTGCACAGAAGAGGACATAGCTCAGAGCGTGAGCCTGCTATGCGCTAGGCTCCTAACGGATTTCTGCACTCTGTAACTGGGATGGAAGAGGAAGGGTCAGAAGCTTGAAGTCACCTTGGGCTACTTAGTGCATTTGTGGCCAGCCTGGGCTACGTGAAATGAAAAGGAAAAGAAAGCAAACAAAATCTCCTAAGACTAATAGAGCTGTTAGGCTGGAGAGATGGCTCAATAGTTTAGAAAGAAATGGAGTCCAATTCCCAGAACCCACGTGGTAGCTGGTAACCACCCATAACTCTACTTCCAGGGAATCCAATGCCCTCTTCTGTTGTCCATGGGTTCCAGCATGCACAAGGTTCGTAGACATTCACATAAGCAAAATACTCGTGCATATAAAATAAAATAAAATAAAATAAAATAAAATAAAATGACAGCACTGGGAAGGAAAGGGCTCAGTGGATAAAGGGCCACCACCCCAGGAGATGAGTTTGATTACCAGAAACGACGGACGTGGCCTAGTCAGGGTCACTTTGCTACAAGGAGACACCATGACCAAATAAAGCTCAGGGAAGAAAATGTTTATTCGGCTTACACTTCCACATCACTGTCCATTATCAACAGAAGTCAGGACGGGAACTCAAGCAGGGAGGAACCTGGAGGCAGGAGCTGATACAGAGGCCATGGAGGGGTGCTGCTTACAGGTTTGCTTCACATGGCTTGCTCAGCCTGCTTTCTTATAGAACCCAAGACCACTAGCCCAGAGGTGGAACCACCCAGAATGGGCTGGGCCCTCCCCCATCAATCACTAATTATGAAGATGCCCTACAGGCCTGACTAAAGCCAGATCTTATTGAGGTATTTTCTCAATTGAGGCTCCCTCCTCTCCAACGACTCTAGCTTGTGTTGACCTAAAACTAGACAACACATGATTTAAAACTGGTACCCGTATTAGTATGCACATGTACCTGTACATACTTGAACATGCATGTCCACTCACATGTGAACATGCACACACACAGATCACAGAGCTGGACACAGACCCTGGATTGGAGGCCCAGCACATAGAACAAAGCAAACAAAGCAATTTTATGTCCTCTCCTTCAGGAGACAGGATTGGGTTGAAGACGCTGAGGTTAGCTACCAGAACAATGTCCCTGTTCTGAATGCAACCCTGGCTGCAAAAATCCGGAGTCTATCGTGGTGGCGGCGGCGGCGGTGGCGGCGGCGGCACACGCCTTTAATCCCAGCCAAGGCAGAGGCAGGTGGATCTCTGCCAGGTTGAGGGCAGCCCAGTCAACAGAGAGAAGTTCCAGAACAGCCAGGGTTACCCCGAGAAACCCTGCCTCAAAATACAAAACAAAAAGCAAACAAACACACAAAATCCAGAGAGCTTTGCTGAGGAAGCAGAGGAGCCCTAACTGGCTTTCCTAAAGTTACAGTTTAGCAAGGCTTGGCCCTCAGCCCGCTCAAAGCACAGCCTTCCATCCCTAAACTGAACTTAGCTCAGAGCCCGCAGGGTCATGAGGAAAGGCAGCCAATTGGAGAGTCCCAGCTGGCTCCAGATTCCTAATTCCCAGGAAGGTTTCCTGGAGTCATACAGGGGAAAAACGAGGTAATTCCGTTAATGACGTCCTCATCCGAGCCGTTAAAAAACAACTCCAGGAGAGGATGAGCAATTTATCTAAGATCACCAGCTAGCACCACCTGGTTAGTCGCTGAGAGGGACGGTATCCCAGGCAGACAGGGCTGGCGTGGGTTCTCCACCTGTTTCTTTGCACGTGCCATAGACGGGCTTTGAATACAATCTGGCTACCTCATGAGTGAGGTCTGTCGTTGTGCTCTGTACCGCCCATTCTAATCCCCCAGAGGACGGAGGAGTGGTGGACAATACAGGCAGAGCACGCAGACCCAGAAAGTCCACCAGTGTCGTTGTCTTGTGTCGGGTGGGACTCCAGTCAGACAGCCCAATGTTTGTTCTCTGCCCCTCCCCAGGATCTGCTGCAGAGGATTGTGGGTAACTACCCTGCCCTCTTTGCCCCTCCCACTGTGCGGACCCTAGGAGTCTGGAGTGTATGCTGTGGTGCCCAGACACTGGTCTGGGCACTATCCAGGCTTGCACATGGTAGATGGAATGCTGAGACCCAAGGAGGACAGACTCTAGTGAGATTCACTCTTCACGATACCAAATCCCAGAGCTCCAAGTACCATTCTAGACATGATACTGATGGGTCCCTGTCCCTGCAGAGTTCACCATATCATACAGGGCAGAAAGACAATCCATAGGGCGGGAGAGGTGGCTCAGCTGGTAATGGTGTCTGCTGCCAAGCACAAGGGCCTGATAGTGATATCTAGAACCGACTTAATGGAAGGACAGAACTGACTCTGGGAAGTTGTCCTCAGACCATCAGATGAGCACTGAGGCCTGTGTGTGTGTCCCCACACATACATACATGCATGCACACATTCATACATACAAACATACATATATACATACATGGTAACAAAGCACCTTAAAAACAGCAAAACAGGGCTGGAGAGATGTCTCAGCGGTTAAGAGCACTGACTGCTCTTCCAGAGGTCCTGAGTTCAATTCCCAGCAACCACATGGTGGCTCACAGCCATCTGTAATGGGATACGATGCCCTCTTCTGGTGTGTCTGAAGACAGCAACAGTATATTCATGTACATTAAACGAATAAATAAGTCCTTTTAAAAAACAGCAAAACAATAACAAAAAAAAACCCATGTAAACAAAAATGTAAACCAGAAAAAAATGGTGATGGAGGCCATGTTGAGTACGTGGAAGAGAAGAGCCAGAGGGCCCTTTAATCTGGGCAGATAATGCTTACCTGAGAGCTGCAGGATATAAGGGGTTAACAAGCACAGTCAAGGAAAAGGACATTCCTGGCAGAAGGAACAGCCAGGTGTGTGTCTCATGTGAGTGTACTTGCCTGGGAAGTCTATTTAGTGTATCCTGACATTAAATTTAAATTTAATTAATATTATTTGAATTATATTTTTTTTACATATCCTGGCAACTTTTTAAATTTTAATTTTATGTGTACTTTGTGTGTATCTCATGTCCATAGAGACCAGAGGGTACCCTGGATCCCCAGGAACTGGAGTTACAGATGGCTATGAGCTGCCAAGTGGGTGCTGGGAATTTAAACTGGATCCTCTGCAAAAGCAACGAGTGCTCTTAGCTGCTGAGCCATCTCTGGGCTCTGACTTTTGTGCACTGCCCTTAGTGTTCCAAGGCACTTTAGAGGAAAGATACACATGTCTATATGTATACATCTGTGTTTTAGCTGGTGTCAAGTGCGCTTTGGATGGCAATCTAACATGTATTCATGGGCTGGGTGTTAGCTGTACTGGTAACGTGCTTGCTTGCAGGCGTGAGAACCTGAGTTTGATCCTCCAGGGACCATGTGTTACCCAGATGCAGGTCCCTAGCCTCTGTCTGGGCAGCCTAGCCTTCCTGCTGAGCCCCAGGCCAGTGTGAGGCTGCTTAAAAAACAAGGTAGAAAGTGACTAGGGAGTGACAGCTGAGGTTGTCTTTTAGTGTGTGTGGGCGTGCCCACACACACATTCACATGAGTGCACAAGCGTACCTGACAAAGAATACAAACATACACATCTTTATTAGTGTATTAGTATTAGTGAGGATTCTCTAGGGGAACAGAATTTATAGAATGAACACACATATAATTATATATTAACATATATTATATGATATCTCACACACAACACATATTAGTATACATTAATTTATATATTATTTATTAATTACATATTAATATATAGCTATTTATATGTTTAGTATGTTTATTTATATAGTCATATAAATAAATATATGATGTAAATATGTGTTAAATATGTATTAGTATATATTAATACATAATATACATCAATATATAGTACATATGAATATAATTACATATAATGTATATTAATATGTTATTGTGTCATTATAGACATATCACATATAAACCATGTGTAGAATATAGTTTTATATAGAGATTATATATAAAATTGGATTTTTTTTAAAAAGATTTATTTATTTATTGATTATATGTAAGTACACTGTAGCTGTCTTCAGACACTCCAGAAGAGGGCGTCAGACCTCGTTACGGATGGTTGTGAGCCACCATGTGGTTGCTGGGATTTGAACTTCGGAACTTCGGAAGAGCAGTCGGGTGCTCTCACCCACTGAGCCATCTCACCAGCCCTAAAATTGGATTTTTTTAGATGGCTTACAGATTATGATCCAGCTAGTCCAATAATGTCTGTCTTCCAATGGAAGTTCAAGAATCCAGTCACTGTTTAGCCCATTAGGCTGGGTGTCTTAGCTGGTCTTTAGTAGAGGCCAGAATGCCAAAGACGTAGGCTCTAATGCCAGCCTAATAGCAGCGAATGGACTTAACAGTGAAGGCAAGGGCAAACAGAAAAAGATGAAAGCCCCCTTTTTCCCAGTCCCTTATATAGGCTACCACTAGAAGGTGTGACGCATGTGAAAGGTGGATCTTCAAATCTCAAAAGGTCTGGATTTAAAGTGCCTCTCTGGGACCCGGAGAGATGGCTCAGAGGTTGAGAGCACTGAATGCTCTTCCAGAGATCCTGAGTTCAATTCCTAGCAGCCACATGGTGGCTCAAAACCACCTGTAATGAGATCTGATGCCCCCTTCTGGTGTGTCTGAAGACAGCTACAGTGTACTCACATAAATAAATCTTTTTAAAATAAAAATAAAAAGGAGATAGGACACTTCCCCCTCAAAAACGGTTAGGAATCATCATGCAATCTATAAATATTTGTTCTGATTGTATCTGTGATAGTTGTATACTCAATAAACACACACCGAATGAATGGCTAAGCCTCCCCCTCATTAGGATTTTTTTCAATGGGGGGGAAAAAACAGCAACACTCAAAAAAAAAAAAAAAATCTCGAGAGAAGACTGTGGGAAATTAAGCGTTGATTACTTCAGCCGCCTATCCTGTGACTTTAAGCTCAGCGGAGCCCACCGCTTAAGACCCACACTTCAGGGGCTCTCAACCTTTGCCAGCACCCATCTCCTGTCCTGAAATCCACCGACTGCGCCTTTGCAGCATAACAGCTGAAAAGAACCTGAAGCCAGGGGAGCGAGCCCAGGGCGCCTGGCACGGCTTCTGTGAGGGAGACACTGCCCCCTGCCGGCCGCTCGGCTCGCTCATCCCGGGGAGAGCCAGGCAGTTCAAGCGCGCACCCGTGGGATGCCAGGCAGAGGGGGTGTGGACCGGACGAAACCCCGCACTGGACAGGCTTCCCGCCAGCGACCTGGCTTGAGTCTGGGGAGGCTGTGCTTGCTTCCCTGGGTTCGAGTCTCCCAGGTTAGCGGGGCAGGGGCGAGGCGGCTGTGGAGGTGCTGAAGGAGCTCCAGGGAGGTCCGGTCTCTCAGACTTGGTTTTCTCAAGGGCCCTGCTGCGACACCTTTCCATTCTGAGACAATTCTCTCCAGCGCCTACACTTGGCGAGCGGTGTACCAGCCTCCCCATCACCATGGAAACAGGAGCCTCTGCATCCATCCTAGAGCAGATTCGCGAAGCTATGGGAAGAATCTGGATTTGGGAAAGAGATGAAAAACGCAGAGGGAGGGTCATTAATATTACCGTGGAGCGTGTGCCTTGTGAAGGTGTTGAGAAGACGTTAATGCGTCCTCTCAGACCATCCAAACTGACCACCTTCTCCTGACATAACCTCTAAGCGTCGCTTTCCTCATTTGTTAAATAAAAATAATAGCAGCACTTACTTCACAAGGCTATGGTACGAATCTTGTTAGGTAACGCACACATAACACTTAAGTCAGCCCTTAGCACGTAAGGAATGCTCAAAGATACGGTTATTGGATATGTTTCTGCATACTTATTATTTAGGTATTTATTCTTCCTGCTGCTAAATCGCTAGTCCCTTGATAATAATGCCTTTTGGGCCAGGCATGGTGGTACACAACTGTAATCCCAGCACTTCAGAGGTGGAGGCAGGAGGATCAGGATGTTCCAGGTTAGCCTTAGCTACATAACATGTTCAAAGCCAACCTGGAAATGAAACCTCCATCTTAGGAGGAGGAGGAGGAGGAGGAGGAGGAGGAGGAGGAAGAGGAGGAGGAGGAGGAGGAAGAGGAGGAAGAGGAGGAGGAAGAAAAATAGAAAAATCATAAAATTTCCTGTTTGGTCTCTTCTCTCTGTCTTGTCTCTCTCATGTGTCTTTGTCTCTCTCTTGTGTGTCTCTGTCTCTCTCTTGTGTGTCTCTCTGTCTCTGTCTGTCTGTCTGTGTGTGTGTTTCTCTCTGTTTCTGTCTGTCACTGTCTCTCTGTCTCTCTCTGTCTCTGCCTCTGTGTCAGTCTTTGTCTGTCTCTGTCTGTCTATCTGTCTCCCTCTCTCTCTGTCTGCCTCTGTCTGCCTCTGTGTCTCTCTCTGTCTGCCCCTCTCTATTTGTCTCTCTGTCTGCCTCTGAGTCTCTGTCTGTCTGTCTCTGTCTCTCTGTGTGCTTTGTACAAGCATGAGTATGTAGATCAGCTTGTATAATCATTCCCAGAAATAGAGACCAGGACACATACTGGGCATCTTCCTCTACTGTTCTGTTCTTCTTGCCTTAGGACAGGATCGCTTGTGAACTGGAAGTTCACCATGTTGGCTAGAATAGCTGGCCCACAAGATTTCAGGATCTACCTGGCTTCACCCACAAAACTGGGGTTACAGATACAACACAACCATGACAGCCTTTTTACTTGTGTGTACTAGATTCAAATTCTGGTACTCATGCCTGCAGAGCAGGGGATTTCACCACTGAGCCGTCTCCCTGGCCCTCTGTCTGCTTTTCATCATGGCTATTCCTTGGATTCCCAAATTCTAGCCATGCTTGCCCTGGCACCGTAGGCTGCCACCCCATTTCTCTGAACACTGCGCTCTCCATACAGAGTGTCCTGTGGTTTGCTGTGGACTCTAACCCAGGTCTCTCTCCCCTCTTTGTCTCCATTACCTTCCTCCTTCCAGAAGCTGTGGGATTTTAATAGCTTGCCTACTCTGTGGTTTTTCTCTCAAAATCTAATGAAATGGTCCTCAAGTCTAGGAAGGAAAGAAGAGAGGAAGGAGAGAGGGAGGGAGGCAGGGAGGTTTGGTTCTGTAAAGCCAGCACACAGTACCTGTTTCATTATCTCCTTTTTGTCCCTGCACCCAGCACAATGTCACAATCAGAACCTCATTTTGGTGGCATTAATCCTTGGTGCAAGAGTTTCTACATTAAGTCAACCCTTACATGTGGGCCCCTGGACTTCATCAAAATGGAAGCAAAAACTCTTTACTGAATTTGATAACAAGCCAGGGCTGGGTGCCTAGGAATGGCATTTTGGCTACTGAAGAGGCTAATACAGGAAGATCAAAAATTTAAGGCCTGCCTGAGATGTGGAGTAAATAAATTCAAGGCCAACCTGGGCAAATCTGTAAGGACCTACCAAAAGAAAGAAAGAAAGAGAGAGAGAGAGAGGGGGAGGGAGGGAGGAGAAGGAAGGAAGGAAAGGGGGAAGGAAGGAAGAGAGAGAGAAAGAAAGAAAGAGAGAGAGAAAGAAAGAAAGAAAGAAAGAAAGAAAGAAAGGAAGGAAGGAAGGAAGGAAGGAAGAGGAGGAGGAGGAGGAGGAGCTGAGTGTGGTGGTTCCCCTTTAAGCCATACACTGAGGAAGCAGAGGCAGTTGGATCTCTGACTTTGAGGTCTATCTGATCTAATAGGGTGGTCCAAGTCAACCAGATTTACATAGTGACACCTTGTCTCAAAACAAAACCAAAATGGACTTTAAACAGGACACACACACACATTTACACTTTTTTTTTTTTTGAGGCAGGGTATTATGTAGCTCAGGATAGCTTTGAGTTTTCTATACATTTTATGCTGACCTTGAACTCGAAATCCTCCCAACTGCTGGGGCTTAAACATGTGTTCCACTATCCCTGACTTATGTGACATTAGGAAGAATTATGGGAGATCTAAGTAGAAGAATGTCTAATGATCTTAAGTTAGAAGACGCATTCTCATAGAGCTCCTCAAACTCACTTAGAAATTCCCTGGGATTCCCTTCAAACTCAGGCAGACCGAAAAGACAAGCTGATGCATGAGTTTGTGTAGAAATCAAAGCCCAAAGGATAAGCATGGTGCTCTTTGGAAGGAGAAAGGCTGAGTTCTTTGGTCTAGCATGCATCAGTGACTATAATAAATGTCCAATAATGGAGACAGTGCGCTGTTGGTACAATAATAAACAAATAGCTTCACGGAGCAGAATAAAGGACTTAAACACAACCCAAGTCACGAGTGGATTCTTGATTCGTGGTCAGAATGGAGCGGACCACTGGGAAATGTCTCCAAGGCACAGAGCAGACCCCAGGATCTGACATCAAGGGTGAGGTACAAACATAAGGCAGAAAATAGAAAATAGGGTAGGAACCAACCTTCCTCAGATGCTATGCAGAAGGGGGTGTGGCTTATGTTGTAGCACTCACCTGGCAAATGCCAGACAACCCTGGGCTCCATCCACAGGACAGGAGAACAAGGAGAAGTGAACAGAGGAAGGCTATTATGATGTTCGAATTAAAAATGTCAGTTAATGCTGGGGTGGGGAGAAATTGTGTGAAGGGGGAGAGGACAGTAATCAAGAGGCCCAGTGAGATGGCTTAGTGGGTAACAGGTATTTGCCACCGAGCCTCAAGAACCAGAATTGACTCTGGAAAGCTATCCTTTGACTTCCACTGCTGTGCAGTGTGTGTGTGTGTGTGTGTGTGTGTGTGTGTGTGTGTGTGTGTGTGCATTGGCATATACATATGTGCTGGTTCTCTGAAAGCCAAGATCGATGGGTCAAGAAATCAAGAACTAGATACACCTGGAAAAGGTGGCACCTTCCTTTAATCCTAGCATTTGGGAGGCAGAGGCAGTCAGATACCTGTGAGTTCAAGGCTAGCCTGGTCTACAGAGTTCCAGGACAGCAAAGGCTATCCTGAAAAGATATCCCTGAGAAACCCAGTCTTGAAAAGAAAAGAAAAGAAAAGAAAAGAAGAGGAGAGGAGAGGAGAGGAGAGGAGAGGAGAGGAGAGGAGAGGAGAGGAGAGAAGAGAAGAGAAGAGAAGAGAAGAGAAGAGAAGAGAAGAGAAGAGAAGAGAAAAGGATAGAAATGAGCTAACACTTGGGAGGTGGAGACAAAAAGATCGGGAGTTCAAGGACATCCTTAGCTACATAATGAAGCCAGTCTGGGTTACAAGACAGCACATTTCAAAAAAGAAAAGAAATGAGGCATGAAGAAAGAGAGGGAAAGAAGGCAGAAAAGAGAAAAGAGATGGAGGAGCTAGGACTGGGAGGAGTGGCAGGACACGGCTCACTGATTCCCTAGCAAACATTTTCCTGTTCCCCCGTTCTGCTTGTCTCGCTCCAGGGAGGAAAGCTTCCCTTGGGAGATACACAGTGATTTTATAGAACCAGAAGGTGAGACTGAGCCTCCGCTACTTTGAGCTCTTTATGACTTTGAATCAGCAGACCAAGAGCAGAGTTACGGTGTTGTTGGAAATAACTGATCTCCATCACGCAGGAGAAACTGGAACACTACTGTGTGATGAAGGGAGGTAAGAAGAAGAAGTCTGAAATGCAGAACAACGTCTCTTAGGGCCTCGCCTAATCGTGCCTTGTCAGTGGCAAAGGCAAGTGGAAAAATGACAACAGTGTAGTCAGAACAGCGAGGAGCCCAGATCCTTCAGAAATCCCAGCAGATAAGCAAGCATGGCCTGTATAGATGCTTAGTGTATGCAAGCGCAATGCAGAATGCACAGTGGAGGCATACATTTTTTTGCAACCTATTTTTAAATGGGGTTGAACCTCCCTCCCCTCTAGCCCACCACCCAGTAGAGGTAGTGGAAGAGAATAATTATTAGGATATGGGGGAAGTGGATCTGTTTAGCAATAGTTCTTTAGGGGTGAGCTCCATCTTCTTTGGCAGCAGTTCAATCCCATAGCAAACACCAAATACGACTGAGCAGCTGCAGACCAGTCCTCTAGGCAGGCAGACACGGGGCACGAACCGACAACTGTAGTTCAATCCTGAAAACCGCAAGGCTCACCAACTGGCCTGAGGCGAGGCCATGGAAGGGACAAGCTGCTGCAGGAATGTCACAAGCAGTTCTTGGGCGGGTTTCTCTCAATGACTGCATTACCACAAGTGAGCTCAACAACACTATGTCGGGTGAACCAATACATACCTGTCATTAGCAAAGCAAAGAACGACAAGACAGAGCAAACCAAATTAATGCTTCAGCGCTCATCCCCCACTGCCGGTGGGGTCAGATTTATACTCCTTCACCAAGCATCCTTTCACGTGTCTGCTATAGACAAACATCCTTTCTCCTGTGTGCCCTGACAAAACATCATTTGACATAACCAGCTTTCTAAAGAAACTAGAAGTTCCCACGTGTGGAGAAGAGGAGGTGATTATAACAAATGTGACCATAAGACCTGGTAGAGAACGGAGAACTGTAAGTATTGCTGTTGCACTTTGGTGTAACTGTTTTGCTCATAAGACGTCAGCCAGGCATGATGACGAACACCTTTGATCCCAACACTGGGGAGGGAGAGGCGGATGGATCTCTGTGAGTTCATGGTTAGCCTGGTCTGCATAGCAAGCTCCAGGCTAGCTTGGGCTACATAGAGACCCTTCAAATAAACAAACAAAAATGATAGTGGTGATGGTGTTAATAAAGCATAATGATTACATAGAGGCATGTTCTGCCTGCATGCATATGTTATAGCACTTGCAGGTATTGCTGGAAGGGGACAGAAAAGGACATCAGACCCTTGGAACTGGAGTTACTGATGGTTGTAAACTGTCATGTGATAGTTAAGAACCCAGCCAGCATCCCCTGCAAGAGCCACACATGGCCACTAGTCATGGCTTCAGGGCCCCAGTGATTTTTTGTTCTTTTGTTTGTTTGCTGAGACTGAGTATCTCTAGGTAGCCCTGGAACTTCTAATATAGACCAACCTGGCCATGAACTCACAGAGATCCACCTGCCTCTGCCTCTTGAGTGCTGAGGCTAAAGTGGTGTAGTCACCACCACACACATCTTCAATGACTTCTCTCTCTCTCTCTCTCTCTCTCTCTCTCTCTTTCTCTCTCTCTCTCTCTCTCTCTCTCTCTCTCTCTCTCTCTCTCTCTCTCTCTCTCTCTCTCTCCCTCCCTCTCTCTCTCTGTCTCTGTCTCTCTCTGTCTCTCTCTCAAGATTTATTTATTATATATAAGTACACCGTAGCTGTCTTCAGACACACCAGAAGAGGGCATCAGATCCCATTACAGATGGTTGGTTGTGAGCCACCATGTGGTTGCTGGGAATTGAACTCAGGACCTCTGGAAGAGCAGTCAGTGCTCTTAACCACTGAGCCATCTCTCCAGCCCAAGCACTTACTGCTTACAGTCTAGAGACCAAGAAGTCTACTAATACAGAGCTGAGAGATCTGGAATCTGTAAAGGAAACCCCTGGAAGGCTGTCTTCTGGTATATTCAAAGACCCCAAGAGACAGCACTTGTCTCTGTCTTCTTCTTCTTCTTCTTGAATTTAGTTGTTGTTGTTTTGTCTACATATATGTCCGTGTACCACAAACATGCCTGGGACCTGAGGAGGCCTGAAGAAGAAGTGAGATGATTGTTAGCAGTCCTGTGGGTGCCAAGAATTGATCCTGGGTACTCCAGAAGACCAGCCAGTGCTTGCTCATAAGTACTGAGCTATCTCCCAGTCCAGCCTCTTTCTCTTCTAAGGACACTGATCCAATCCAGGGAGTGCACTTTCATGGTAGTCCAAACTTCATCACTTCCCAAGGGTTCTACCTCTACTCTTTTCAAGACAGGGTCTCTCTGTGTATCTCTAGCTATCCTGAAACTCACTCTGTAGACCAGACTGTCCTCGAACTCAGAAATCCACCTGCCTCTGTCTCTTGAGGGCTGGGATTAAAGGGATGTGTCACAAACACCCAAGTACCTGTTAGTAGACGTTGGGGTTGCAACAGTTCCCTACTTTTTTGCCTTTGTAGCTTTGTTTTCCTAAATGTCTCATATAACATTCACAATAATACTGTCACCGCCAGCAGGGACTACAGCTCAGTGATGTGATCAGAGCAGCCTAAGGAGGCTCCGGGGAAGCTATGGGGACTTCTTCTAACTCAGGTCCTCTTGGCTATGTCTACCACAGAAAAGAATTCCAGGATGAGTCAGAGTGAGGAAAAGCTGGCTTACTGATGAGACAGAAAAACAGACAGACAGACAGACAGACAGAGACACAAGAGAGAGACAGAAGACTGAAGAGCAGGCATGAGAAGGGCACAGCTGGCTGCCTGGAGGTCACAGTGTGTGATTGGGGGCTTCGATGCTGCTTCAGGTGCAGATATTCCTAGGAGGGAGTGTGCACTGGTGTACATCTTTTTGTTAGCCACAGATTTTGCCCTTGAAAAGTAGGGTTAAAAAAAAATTTTTTTTAAGGAGCTGAAGAGGGCTGGTGAGATGGCTCAGTGGGTAAGAGCACCTGACTGCTCTTCCGAAGGTCCGGAGTTCAAATCCCAGCAACCACATGGTGGCTCACAACCTCCCTCATCTGGAGTGTCTGAAGACAGCTACAGTGTACTTACATATAAATAAATAAATCTTTTTTAAAAAAGGAGCTGAAAAGATGGCTCAGCGGTTAAGAACACTGGCTGCTCTTCCATAGATCTTGAGTTCAATTCCCATCAACTCACAACCATCTGTCATGGGGTCTGATGCCTTCTTCAGGCAAGCAGGTATACATGCAAATGAAGCACTCACACATTTAGAGAGAGAGAGAGAGAGAGAGAGAGAGAGAGAGAGAGAGAAACAAATTTAAGCTGGAAGTGATGACTCCTACATTTGATCCAAGCACTGGGGGTGGGGGATGTGGGGCGAGGCAGAAGTAGATGGATTTCTATCTATACAGTGAGTTTCTGGCCATCCAGGGCTACACTGAAACACTGTCTTAATTTTTTAGTAAGATTTATTTATGTGTATTTGCGTTTCTCTTGCATGTATATGTGTGGACCATGTGTCTACCCCATGTCCACAGAGGTCAGATGAGGGAGTCAGATCCCCTGGGACTGGAGTTATGAACAGTCATGAGCTGCCCATGTGGGTGCTAGGAACCAAACCCAGGTCTTCTGCAAGAGTGGCAAGTGCTCTTTGCCTCTGAGCCATCTCTCTATCACT
This sequence comes from Mus musculus, assembly GCF_000001635.26. Taxonomy (NCBI): domain Eukaryota; kingdom Metazoa; phylum Chordata; class Mammalia; order Rodentia; family Muridae; genus Mus; species Mus musculus. Next base: position 98,707,673 of record NC_000081.6, read on the forward strand.
AAGGAGACAATTTACAAAATATTTTTAAATATTTTATGTGTATGTGTGTTTGTGCACGTTAATGCAGCGTCCACCGAGGCCAGAAAGGCGTGTTTTGATCTCCTGAAACTGGGGTTCCAGGTGCTTGTGATCTCAGACCATTGGGCTTGGCAGTACCTCCCTTACCCAGTGAACCATCTCATTATTTGTATGTATGTGTAAGTGGTTTTGACCTGTTCTACGAAATCCGATGCTGTCTTCTGACCTCTGCAGGCACCAGGCATGCGCACGGTGCTCAGACACACACGTGGACAAACCAGGCATACACCAAATTAAAAAGTAAAATGGAAAAACTATTTGAAGACATTTATTATTTTTTTAAGAGAGACTAGGGTTCTTGATTTAAAAAAAAAAAAAAAAAAAAAAAAAGCCTACTTAAAAGAACTGACTGCGGTCCTCCGGCATGCAGGGGGCGCTGAAGTAATGCTGCCTCCCTATTTCTCACCCCGCGGTCTTAGCGAAGGTCCTTGTTGCTAGGAGACAAGATGCGTCTTTCTGTTCTCCAGCTGGGAGTCGGGTGTCGCCTGAGCACTCTTGGCGTGGAGGACAGAGGTCTAAGGCCCCATTACCTTAGCTCCAGAAGGTCCCTCCCTGTCTATGGGAAGTTTTTCTTTCTAATTCCTCACAAGTGGCTCGTAGCAGCAGGCAGAGGCTCCTTGCCCGGACCCAGTCCGCAGCCCAGCCATGTCTAAAAAAGGAAAAAAGCCCAAGTTGCCCAAGGCACCCCTGTCCGAGGAAGATCAGCTGCTTATATTTCAGCAAAAGATGCTGGCTGACGAAGAGGCAGCCAAGAAGAAAGAGAGACTCCTCACCCAGTTCTTGAAGGTGATGCTCGTCTGCAGTGTGTCCTGCCCAAACCCCCAAACCCCCAAACCCACCGCCCATGCACTGGTACCGTTGCCTGGGGTCGCGTCCTTGTGGCAGGCTCATTTTCATCCTTTCCTATCCCTCTGAAGTCCTTGGTCCCAAAATACATGGGCTTCAGACAACATTGGTTTTTGCCTAGGGCATTCTCTGTGAAACATGGGGGAGGGGAGAATTGAGTTTGGCAGTATCAACCGAGCCCCCAGAATTAGGACAGTGGATGCTGTCAGGTGTCCAAATTCAGCTGTCTTGAATTCTGAGGTTGGGTCTGGAGTGGGGTCGTTAGAAACTCTTCTCTGATGCTTCACCCTGAAGGGAACCCATTCATTGGAAACCACAAACAGGAGCCCCCGAGTGTTGGCTGCCAAGGGCTTTGTTTGTGAGAATACACGGGGACTGGTATTTTTCAGCGTGGTATCGATAGCACCGAGGTGGACCTTTCGCCTTGGCTGAAACGCATGTGATTACTCCTCCCTCAGGACAAGTTGGCCAAAGAAGAACACAACAGCGCTCTAAACCTTAATAAGATTAACACGCAGTGGAGAACCATCCTCAGGGAGGTGAAGACCAGAGAGCTTCACCAAGACATCGAGATCCTCAGCCAGACCTTTGAACGCGTGGTGGACTGTAAGGACAGCGTCATCAAGGTATGCACCCTCTCGGGCGTGGTGGCGCACACCTTTAATCCCAGTACTCGAGAGGCAGAGGCAGGTGGATTTCTGAGTTCAAGGCCAGCCTGGTCTACAGAGTGAGTTCCAGGACAGCCAGGGCTACACAGAGAAACCCTGTCTCAAAAAGACCCCCCCCCAAAAAAAAAAAGAAAGAAAGAAAGAAAGAAAGAAAGAAAGAAAGAAAGAAAAAAGAAAAGGGAAAGGGAAAAGGGAAAAAAGAAGGAAAAGGAAAAGGAAAAAGGGAAAAAAAAAAAAGTATGCACTCTCTCCAGAGAGCAGGCGGGGATGGCTTCCAGACCTTCCTAGGTAGAATGGGCCTAGTGAATTATTTATTATTTATTGTTGTTATTGCTGCTGCTGTTACTATTATTATTAATTATTATTTTGAGACAAAGTCATGTATCCTATTATTGTTATTACTATTATTATTACTTTTGAGACAAAGCCATGCTTTCCTATAATGGCCTCAGACTCACACGTAACAGGATAGATAACCGTGAACTCCCCACCCTCCTACCCCAACTTCCCAACTGCTGGAGTGGCAGGTGTGAGCTACACAGCTGGATCTACCTAATCAGCCTTCAAGCCTTCACCAGGCACAGGCTGTGACAAACGTGGCCTATTGGTTCTAATCACTGTCACTGAGATGAGAAAGGAATTTCTGAGCTGTAACTCTTCTCCCCTACCTTAGAGGCTCTGAATCCTATGGGGCAGCCAGCATCACCAGCAACTTGAACTCAGGCCCACGCCTTTATTTCAGTATCCGAAGGCTCAGTTCCAGAGAAGGAAGCTGACCTATCCAGGGTTGTCCAGTTCCAGGCAGAAGCCGAGAGGACTCTCGTGTGGATATTTTGTTCTTTCTGAAGGGTCTCACTCTGTAACTCTGGCTGTCCTGAAACTTGCTATGTAGCCAAGGCTGGCCTCAAACTCACAGAGATCCACCTGCCTGTGTAGGTGCTTTGGCCTAGTCCACTGCCTCATTCAAACAGTTTGGCCTCCTTGATTTAACATCAGAGGCTCTGGACAAGGTCGGGAAGCCCTCCCTCACAGAGGTAAGAGCAACTCTGGATTTCCAAACCATTCAATCAGCCATCTTAACGCTCTTTTGGAGAGAGACAGGAGACTGAAACAGACTTGTGTAGCCCAGATGGCTGTAATTAGCAATCTTCCTATTTCTGCCTCCCAGAAACTGGGATTATTGGAGGTGCCATCAGCCCGGATCTGCATATGCTCTTAAGAAATTCCTGAATCACTCTCATCTTTTAAGGGATTTTGATGCATCCATTTCTTAAAACCTATGGGTATGGGGGCTGGAGGGATGGCTCAGAGGTTACCGGTAACCACACGGTGGCTCACAACCATCTAGAATGAGATCTGGCGCCCCCTTCTGGCCGGCAGACACATGCAGGCAGAATGCTGTATAAATGATAAATCTTTAAAATCCTGTGTGTATGGTATGTGTGGGGGCGGTACATGCCCGTGGAGGTCAGAGAGAACCTTGTGGCATCAGTTCTTTCCTTCTACCTCCCTAGGTTTAACTGCTTCCTTGGCTCGGCGTGTCTCCACCTCCCACTTTTAAAGTTCCTGTGGTTTAAGCAGAAATAAAGCCTGTGTATGGGCCTTCTATTCTCTGTATTCCCTGTACAGCCTGGCTTTGGGATTGGTGACCTTGATGGCCACCTTGCTGCCCTTCCCAGAGAAGCCTTGGGAATCTGGGGGGCTGTGGGGGGACATCGATGAGGTTTGTCAGGTGAGGGTGGCACGTCCAGCCCCTTGATGCTGGGGACCAGAGGTTTACAGAGTCCCTGGGCAGCACACGCTTGCTTTGCTTGTCGGTCTCATGACCAGTGCTGAGCCTCAGCATCTTCTCCGAAACCTACTGATGGCCCCGAATTTCTGTTTAGTCCTGACATATGGCCGGACTTATGCCGGAGGAAATTCTTGGCCCCCCTTTTCATTATCTCAGGCTTCACTAAAGATCTGAGTGGAGCCACAATCCATGCAGGCGGCCAACTTGAAGGTGGCACCAAGGAGTTTGGGGGCGGGGGGAGGCGGGGTTACAGCTGCTTTTATTTGTTTTTCTTTTTCTTTCTTTGGGTGTTTTGTTTTGTTTTGTTTTGTTTGTTTTTTGGTGTTTTGTTTTGTTTGAGATAGGACCCTTGCTGGCTTGGAACTGGCTGTGTAGATCAGGCTAGTCTCAAACTTAGAGAGATCTACTTGAGAGGTCTACTGTCTCCTGAGTGCCAGAATTAAAGACATGCGCCATCATCAGTCCCAGTTTGTCCCTGTTTCAACCCTACCTTTTACAGACTACCTGTTCACTGACTCCTCTTAATCTTTTCTTCTCTCTTTCTTTTTCTAAAGATATCTTTTACTTATTTTATGTATATGAGTACACTACAGCTCTACTGATGGATGTGAGCCATCATGTGTTTGCTGGGAATGAAGGTTGCTCACTCTGGTTCGCTCTGGCCTAAAGATTTATTTATTATTATACCTAAGTACACTGTAACTGTCTTCAGACATACCAGAAAAGAGCATCAGATCTCATTATGGATGGTTGTGAGCCACCATGTGATTGCTGGGATTCAAACTCAGGACCTTCAGAAGAGCAGTCAGTGCTCTTAACCACTGAGCCATCTCTCTAGCCCCCTAATATTTTCTTCTCGAACAAAACTTCACAGTGACAGCAGATATTCACTGTACATCTTTCCTTCTGCCTAAGCCTTGCAGGGGTGAGGAGTCAGTAGGCCCAGGGCTGCTTCACACTGCTGGTTTTTGTGTTTTCTTTTTAAAAAGTTATTTATTTTTATTTTATGTGCATTGGTGTTTTGCCTGCATGTGTGTCTGTGTGAGGGTGTCAGGTTCCCTGGAACTGGAGTTACAGACAATTGTGAGCTGCCATGCAGTTACTGGGAATCAAGCCCAGGTCCTCTGGAAGAGCAGTCAGTGTTCTCAACCTCTGAGCCATCTTTCCAGCTGTCTTAGTCAGGGTTTCTATTCCTGCACAAAAGCATGACCAAGAAGCAAGATGGGGAGGAAAGGATTTATTTGGCTTACACTTTCACACTGCTGTTCATCACCAAAGGAAGTCAGGACTGGAACTCAAGCAGGTCAGGAAGCAGGAGCTGATGCAGAGGCCATGGAGGGATGTTCTTTACTGGCTTGCCTCACCTGGCTTGCTCAACCTGCTCTCTTATAAAACCCAAGACTACCAGCCCAGAGATGGTCCCACCCACAAGGGGCCTTTCCCCCTTGATCACTAATTGAAAAAATGCCTTACAGTTGGATCTCATGGAGGCATTTCCTCAACTGAAGCTCCTTTCTCCGTGATAACTCCAGCTGTGTCAAGTTGACACAAAACTAGCCAGTACACCAGCCCCAGCCTCCCCGACCCTCCAGTGCTGGGGAGCAAACCCAGAGCCTTGGACAAGCTAGATGAGTCCTCTATCACTAAGTCACACACTCAGCCCTGGAGGCTTTAGACTTGGTGTGTGTGTGTGTGTGTGTGTGTGTGTGTGTGTGTGATGTGTGTGCATGTGCGTTGTACGGACACATGTGTCTATGTAGGCCAGGGATTGCTACCACATATTTTTCCATCTTTTTGTTTGTTTTTAGAACATGGTGCACTTGGGCCGTAGAGAAGCCTCAGCAGTTACGAACGACTGTCGTTCTTGTAGAGGAGTCAGGCTAGATTCCCATCATCCACCTGGGGTACAAGCACCTTAACTCCAGTACTGGGGGGCAGAGGCAGGTGGGTCTCTGAGTTTGAGGCCAGGCTGAGCTAGAATGAGTTCAGGGACAGCCAGGACTACCCAGAGAAACCCTGTCTCAAACAAACAAACAATGATTGTGCTGGGAAACCACCACACTCAGCTACCTTATAACAACAACAACAACAAAACCCACAAAAATTGAACTTTGTGTGTGCGCATGAGTGACGTGTGTGCATGTGTGTGTGCGCGCGCGCGTGTATGTGTGTGTGTACGCGCGCGCGCGCGCAGATGACGTCTGTGAGTGGGTGTGCATGTGCTACAGAACATGTACAGAGGCCAGAGAACAACCTGTGGAGTCTGTTCTCTCCTACCTGTAACGTGGGATTGAACCCGTCTCTGAAACCATACAGCAAGCTTTTCCACCCACTGAACCATCTTGCCTCACCCGGTGCTTCTCCAGACTTTCTGAAAGTCAGCAAATAAGAATCAGATCCTTTGGGCTGGAGAGATGGCTCAGTGGTCAAGAGCACTGACTGCTCTTCCAAAGGTCCTGAGTTCAAATCCCAGCAACCACATGGTAGCTCACAACCATCCTTAATGAGATCTGACGCTCTCTTCTGGTGCATCTGAAGACAGCTACAGTGTTGTACTTAGCATAATAATAAATAAATCTTTAAAAAAATTCAGATCCTTTAACTATAAGTAGGGTCTCTCTATGTAGCCCTGATAGCCCCGGAGCTCACTATGTGAACCAGGCTGAGCCAAACTCGCAGAGATCCGCCTGCCTCTGACCCCTGACTGCTGGGATTAAAGGCGTGCGCTGCTGTGCTTATTTTCCAATCTAGGCAGTGTTGATCCTTGCTGGTGCTCAAACTTTCTGGTTTTTGTTTTGAAATTCTCTGAGCGTCCTTTCTTCCCTAGTGAAAGTGTTTCAGTTACCTCTTGATAATAATAAACCACCCCGAGCTAGTAGCTTACAACAGTTTCATCATTACGTTTTGCGGTTCTGTGGATAGCCTGAGCTATGTAGCTCTTCGTGCTAGGGACCTAGCCAAGGACTCAGAGCACACTAGACAAACAGGCAACTGCCCGGCCACTGGGCTCCTTCCTGCTGTGCAGCCGTTCACACCAAGGCAGCCTCATTAAGACTCAGGAAGTTCCTGAAACAGAAGATTCACAAGGCCCCTCTCCCAAGTTTATGTCAACAGAAACTACTAGGGAGAAGGGACCCTCAGACCAGCTGAGCTGTGGAGCTCTGGGATGTGGCTCTTGTCAGCCCTCCCTCTTCCTCCCCCCCCCCCCCCCGTAAGTGACTAAATGATTCATGGAGGTGGACTTTGGCACAGTCTCTCTCCTATGGTGTAAGTAGATACTTGTTCCTCTTTCTCCAGGAAAGCTACACAACATAATATCCTTGGACCCATGAAAGACAAAGGCGATTGTCTTTCACAAGCAAGAATGCTGTCAGGATGCCCTTGCCACTACAGTCACCTCAGTCTGACTGGCTTGGCGTAGGCTCAGCTGTCAGTCAGGAGAGCTGTTGACTAGAATTCATATGACCTCTCCATGGGCTGTGGCTTTCTCCCAGCTTGCTGGCTCCATTCCTGGAGGAAGCATTTCCAAGAACGGGCATTCCAAGAGGCAGGAAGTGGCAGGGCAGACTCAGGGCTGTGTTGGAAGCGTCACAGTGCCAAGTACAGTTTTCACCTCTTCTGTCGCGTTCCACGGTCATGAGGTGGCTCAAATTCAAGAGAAACCCATCTTCAGTCCCAACTCCTTCCTGCCTTCCCTTCTCCTTTTTCCCTTCTTCCTCTTGAGATGAGAGTCTCACTGACTTCAAATTAATGATCTTTTAAAAAATATTTTATTCTTTCTAAAGTGTGTGTGTGTGTGTATGTGTGTGTGATGGGGTGTGCATGTGAGTGCAAATGACTACAGAAGCCAGAAGACAGCGTCGGATCCCTTGGAGCTAGACTTGCAGGTAGGTGTGAGACACCAGACTTCAGTGCTGGGAACTGAACTCAGGTCTTTGTGAAAAGGAACAAGTGTTCTTACCTCTAAGCCATCTTTCAGCTTCCAAACTCATGATCCACTTGCCTCCCAAATGCTGGGACAGTAGGTTTCTGTCATTATATCCAAATGCAAGTCCACCTTTGTGGAGGAATGACAAAGTGACACTGCAGAGAACTGCAGGATGGGAGTGTCCACTCATCTTTTCAGTACAGCATGCCATAGGAAGCCACTTCCCCTTGGCCTCTGAATCACTCTGACATGGCCTGATTGGTCTTTGATAGCTTCTTTGCTTTTTGTTTTGTGCTTGGAGTACTGGGGCTCAAACTCAACCCCTCATGTATGCTAGGCAAACATTCTATCATGGAGCTACATCCCTAACCCCCTAAAATAATTTTTTCCGGATGTGGTGACACACACCTTCAATCCTAGCACCAATAGGAAGGCAGAAGTAGGTGGATCTCTGTGAGCAGAAGGTCAGCTTGGTTTACAGAGTGAGACAGTGGCTCAATATAGATATACATTATATATACACCTATCTGTCTGTCTGTCTGCCTGTCACACACATACACACACACACACACACACACAAAGTCTTGTTAAGTTACTAACGCAGGCTTCAAACTCATTATATAGCCCAGAGAATGTGCAATGCTCCTGCTTCAGTGCCCTGGTGTCACGGGTGTGCAGCACCATGGCCACCTTCCTAATCTATAGAAGATAAACTAGGTTCACATCCTTTTCTGCCCTGAAACATGCAGTTTTCCTGAAACAGGATTCCTGGATCTCTTTAACGGCGGCTCCATCAATGTAATGTTTGTGATCCACGAGATGTTGCTCATTTCACATTACTTTAGAAAAAAAAAATTACTTTCACTTTATCTGTGTGAGTGTCTGTCTGTCTGCATGCATGTTAAATGCACCATATGCATGCAATGCCCATGAAAAAGGCCTTGGAGCCCCTGGAACCGAAGTTACAAATGGTTGAGAGCTGCCATGTGAGTGCTAGCAATCAAAACCTCTGGAAGAAGTCGGGTGTGGCGGCACACACCTTTAATCCTAGCACTTGGGAGGCAGAGGCAGGAGGATTTCTGAGTTCAAGGCCAGCCTGGTCTACAAAGTGAGTTCCAGGACAGCCAGGGCTATACAGAGAAACCCTGTCTCAAAAAACAAAACAAAACCAACCAAACAAAAAAACCTCTGGAAGAGCAGCCAGTGCTCTTCAATGCCCAGCCGTCTTCTCCCTCCTCCTTTTCCTCCCCCTGTTTTTAAAAATAAAGACAGGACTTATGATATAGCTCTGGCTGGCCTAGAACTCCCAATTTGACCAAGCTAAGCCTGAATTCACAGGTATCCACCTGCCTCTGCCTTCTGAGTGGTGGGAATAAAGGCATGGGCCACAGGAACTAGTCCCTGCACTTCTAGATAAGTCTTGGCTTGCAAAGGCTGGAGAGATGGCTCAGTGGCTACAAGCTCCTGCAGTCCTTTCAGAGGACCCGGGTTTGAGTTCTAACACCCACATAAGGAACTCATAACGGCTTGTAACCTTTTTTTTTTAATATAAATAAATAAATAAATAAATAAATAAATAAACAAACATCTTTTATTAGATACTCAAGAATGTTTTTTGGGGGGTTGTTTGTTTGTTTTTGTTTTGTTTTTAAAAGATGTGTCTATTTATTTTATGTATATGAGTACACTGTAGCTGTACAGATGGTTGTGAGCCTTCATGTGGTTGTTGGAAATTGAATTTAGGACCTCTGCTCGCTCCAGTCAACCCTGCTCGCTCAGTCCCTGCTCGCTCCAGCACAAAGATTTATTTATTATTATACATAAGTACACTGTAGCTGTCTTCAGATGCACCAGAAGAGGATGTCAGATCTCATTACCGGTGGTTGTGAGCCACACCATGTGGTTGCTGGGATTTGAACTCAGAACCTTCTGAAGAGCAGTCAGTGCTCTTACCTGCTGAGCCACCTTGCCAGCCTCTGCTTGTAGCTCTTATATCAAGAATTCTGAGGGTCTCTGGCCTTCTGAAGCACCTGAAGTACACTTAACATAAACTTAGAAAGACATGCATACACAAATTAAATCTTCATGTCTAAAGACTGAATGGGAGAGCTGGCATTCCTAAAACCATTAGGAAATATGAGGAAAATGCCAGATACCTAAATCTCTCTCTCTCTGTGTGTGTGTGTGTGTGTGTGTGTGTGTGTGTGTGTGCTGTGTGTGTCTTCCTCACTTGCTGTCCACCTTAGATTTTGAGACAGGAGTTCACTCACCAAACTGGATCAACTGACTGCTTAGTCAGCTAGACCTAGCACCCCTCCCATCTCCACTTCCCTCAAACCTGAGAGTACAGGGTGGGTGCTGAGGACCTGGCTGCCCCATCTCCCCAGCCTCTCACGGATGCTACGTGGCCGGCACAGTCATTCTCTTCCCCCTGCCCAGTCTCTGGCTAAGGACTTGACTGAAGCTGAGGAGCAGTATGCCCACGCTCTGCGTAGTCACTTGCACAACATTGACCAGCTCTTGACCCTGCAACGACGCCGGCTCGGCCTCCTGGAGGAAAATTACAACATGGAGCTCGAGGTCCTGACCAAAGAGTTTGAGACGGAAAGGTACGGGGGCCAGAGAGTGGAGAGACTAGATTCGGGGGAGTTCTCAGAGACTACGCCTGTAACCAGATACCCAGTACTGCGGGCGGAGCCTCTTACCTGAACCACAATTTCTATGCATACAGGGTCCTGAGATCCTCGTAAATGAGCTGGGGTGACTTACAGCCTTACCTTACCTTTGCCTGCCTCCTACTTCCAACTCAAGATTCTATCCATCTAGCAGTAGACAGGGATAGGAGAGAGATTTCACTGCAAACTTATTTAGGTTTTGGGTTTTGTATCATATGAAGGCATTGCCTATTCAAAAATTAAAATGTTCTTATTCATTCTTTTTTTTTTCCTTCTTTTTTTTTTTGGTTTTTGGAGACAGGGTTTCTCTGTGTAGCCCTGGCTGTCCTGGAACTCACTCTGTAGACCAGGCTAGCCTCAAACTCAGAAATTCACCTGCCTCTGCCTCCCAAGTGCTGGAATTAAAGGTGTGCACCACCATGTCCAGCTCTCTTATTCATTCTTTTTTTTTTTTTTTTTTTAAGATTTATTTATTATTTTATGTAAGTACACTGTAGCTGTCTTCAGACACACCAGAAGAGGGAGTCAGATCTTGTTACGGATGGTTGTGAGCCACCATGTGGTTGCTGGGATTTGAACTCTGGACCTTCGGAAGAGCAGTCGGGTGCTCTTACCCACTGAGCCATCTCACCAGCCCCCCTCTTATTCATTCTTAATGGGGAATAAAACTACACACACACACACACACACACACACACACACACACACACACACACGCACGCACGCACACGCACAAACCTTTTCCTCCCTCCCAGCCAGAGTTTAAAAGTTTGTGCCCTTTAGTTTCATTTTGTTGTTGCTGGTAGTTTGGTTTGTTTGTTTGTTTGTTTGTTTGTCTGTTTGAGACAGGGTTCCTCTATGTCATAGTCCTGGTTGTCCTGGACTCAATTTGTAGACCAGGCTGGCCTCAAACTTACAGAAATCCACCTCCCTCTGCCTCCCAAATGCTGGGAAGAAAGGAGTGCTTCACCACACCTGGCTCGTTTGTAGTTACCCCATGCATTTCTTTGTCATCTTTGTCCTGAGTGCTGCATCCGCCATGTCTCCTACAGGAAATTGATCATTGACCATCATGAGAAGGAGATGCACTACCTACAGGACGTCTTCATGGCCATGGAGCAGAACTACATAGATTCCGAGTATGAGAGCAAGCTGGAGTTCCAGAGCATGTGGGATGACCTTAAAAACAAGGTACAGAAGGAGATAGGGACAGGATCCAGAGAGACGCAGGAAAACTGATCAAGGCAACCAGAACTGGCTGAGAGCCCTAGAGCCAATAAAAGTTCGTTGCCACCAAGGCACCCCAGGGCTTGTGATCTCGTGAAGGCTGCTTGGGAGGCAAGACTGTTCTAAAATGTTATGAGAACTTATTCTTCTCTCTCACGATACATCCTGAGCACAGTTTCCCCTCCCTCCCCTCCTACCAGCTCCTCACCACCTCTCCCCCTGTCCCCTCAAGATCTCCTCCTCCTCCAGTTCCCTTCAGAAAAGAGCAGGTGTCCCAGGGATATCAACTGCACACGGCATATCAAGATATAATAAGCCTAGGCACAAGGGTTGGGTGAGGCAACCCAGTAGGAGAAAAATGGTCCCCAGAGCAGGTGAGCGAGTCAGAGACACCACCGACTCCCTCCGTTAGTTCGAGTCTAAAACAAAACAAAACAAAACAAAACAAAACAAAACAGAGAAGAGATCATCTGGCTTCACCCTTATGGGAAGTAGATGAAGAGACAAAAGCCCGGAGCAGCCGATGACCAGCTGAGTCCCAGTGCTGGTCTGGGATCTGTCCAGTACAGACTAGGTCTGTAGAATCTTGGTCCGGGATGCTTTCCATCACAGGCTCTGCAAACCTGCATGCAGAAGTCGGGGTATAAAGTTCTTGTTTTACTTTAATCAGTCGCTTAACTTACTTTCTTTGAGACAGCAGCTTGCTTTGTCCAGGTTGATCTTGAATTCGCTACATAGTAGAGAATGACCTGGAACTACTGTTTTTGTTTTTAACCATAAACTTCCGGTCCTCCAGCCTCCACTCCCCAGCGTGGAAACTGCTCACCCACCACACCCAACCTTATTCAGGGCTAAGCAGGCGCTCTGCCAGCTAAGGGCTCCAGCCACGACTTTTACTTTTAGCCCATGTTTTACCCTATGATTCGAATAATTTCCTACATGTAAAAACTGAGGCCTTCACGTCAAAATCCAAACCATCCGTTTCCCTTTATTATTTTTATTTTTTAAAGATTTATTTATTTATTTAATGTATATGAGTACACTGTAGCTCTACAGATGGTTGTGAACCTTCATGTGGTTGCTGGGAACTGAATTAAATTTTGGTTTCCCTTTAAAGAGTTAAGAGGAAGGGCTGGAGAGATGGCTCAGAGGTTAAGAGCACTGACTGCTCTTCCAGAGGTCCTGAGTTCAAGTCCCAGCAACCACATGAAGACTCACAACCACTGTACAGCTACAGTGTACTTACATACATAAAATAAATAAATCTTTAAAATAAATAAAGAGTTAAGAGATCTGAGGGGGGCTGCGGCAGTGGCAGGTTGTACAGCACTCAGCACTCAGGAGGCAGAGGCAGGCGGATCTTTGAGTCTGAGGCTCCCTAGTCTACAGAGTGAGTTCTAGGACAGCCAGGGCTACAGAGAAACTCTGTCTTGGAAAATCAAAAAGATTAAAAAAAAAAAAAAGAAAAAAAAAGAAAAAAAAAGTTAAGAGATCTCAAACACTAGACCTCACTCTATTCTACGAAGTTGGACCCCCCCATCCCCACCCCTGCTCTCTTGTCCAGGTCGCTATGGACCACCAACCTCACTTCCAACATAAGTCTTTAAACAATGCTCCAGACAGTTCCTAGGGTGCGGTTACTTGCAGGCGTGGACGGGCACTGGCAGGGTAACTAAGCATTTGGATATGCTTCCTAGAATTTAGAAGAGAAGCACTTTCTTCGCCTACAACTGGAGAACATAGTGGAAGATCTGTGGCGGAGGTTCCAGGATGCACTCAAGAATTACACCGACGCCACGGAGGACCGGAAGATCGCCTTTGAGTACCTGAAGGTGAAGGATGAGAAAAGCTCCAAAGAGATTGAGACGCAGATGAAAAAGATCCAGAAGCTGCAGGTCAGTGCGCGCGCACGGGAGCCAGACGCCGCTGCCGTTTCCGCGGGTGCCTCTGTCCATCTTTCCCAGATTGTTTTCGGGCTCTCACTGGGTGGGGTCAAGAGGACAGACTGTGCTCCTAGTCCCGGGTCGGTCTCCCCTTTGACCTGTCTCCCTCTGTCCACGGCTTCTCCTAGGAGACCATAGGTATCCTGAAAGGGAAGATCGTAGCCCACAGCCGCGAAGGGGAATGGCAGAATCAGTGCATCCGGAATAACAAGGAGCTGGTCCACGTGCAGCTTCGAAAACTTAAGGTCCAGAGGACCCAGGCTCGGACCCTATCTCAGGAGAACTTAGTCAAACTCACCCTGGAAAGTAATGCCACCCTCAAGGCCCTGAAGAAGGTCGTGGAAAAGGTAAAGGATAGAGAGAGGGGGTAATCAAGACAAAACGGAGAAACTTGGCTGGAGGCAAACCTGACGGGGGGAGACGTGGGGGCGCCCCCCCCCAGTAAAGTGGACGCTAGCTAGTATTATCTTTTTTGCACCATCCTCTCTTTTAAATTAAGTAATGGGGTTTTTTCGCTTCCTGAGTCCCCCTGCTTTGCAGAAGGCCTTTTCCTCCACTTCTACTGTGTGTGTGTGTGTGTGTGTGTGTGTGTGTGTGTGTGTGTGTGTGTGTGTGTGTGTGTACGCGCGCGGTTTCCTCACCCCCTCAATGCGCTTGCGACTTCGGATCTTCCCCGGCTTTCCATTCTTTAACTGGCAGAGGAAACAAGCTCAACCAAGACCCCTAGGCTGTATTATCTCTAGACTGCATCACTTTGGGGGTTGTCTCTGGATTTCTTCTGAAGACAGTATGGTTCTGGGACCTTATCCTGGGGTCTCTCTTGAGAACTACCGACTCATCAAGCTGCTCCCTGTCACCTGTATGGCAGGCTCCGGAGACAGGCGCTACCACCAAATGGCTGTCCTAAGCTCTGGCTCGCTACCATTGGTCAGGGTTTCTTGTGGCCCCTTAGATAGACCCCTTCGGAGGCACTTTGGCTGCTGTCGCCCCTTTGCCAGCTTGAAGCAGCTAAGTGCAGCAGTCATCATACCCTAAGTCCTCTAAGAGCAGTTAGGGTGACCTCTGAGCTGGGGACAGGGAGGTGGGGATGGCAGACCAGGAGTTGGACGGGATGGGCCCCCTGGTAAGTCAGACAGACAGGGAGAGGAGGATCCATGCTAGATAACAAGGTGGCACATTTCCAAGATGGCTGCTTCTTCCCCAGCCTCCAGACTCTGGCAGCTTTTGTGTCCTCCGGCCAGCAGGCCTCTGCTGATGGACTGGCTCAACAAATTCAAAACCTAATCAGGACATGTCACAGAACAATTAAGGACCAAATGGGCCACTCTATCTGACTTCAAATTGGTCAACCCTAAAGTAGGGGAGGAGAGGGCTTCGGAGCTTTAACCCCATCCCTCCCGTACTCTCAAGAAAAGACTGGATGTTCGGCTTCCAGAGTCTCCTCTGCTTTGCAGAGAGTCTCTTCCTCTGTGTGTCTATTGCAGTTCTCCTCATGCCCAATTAACGCCTTTCTTAATGGCGTTAATTAAAAAAAAAAAAAAGGAATAATGAGTTGTTTGTGGTAAGAATACGAAATGCCAGGATAGCTCTTGGCACAAGGCAAGCACCACACTGAACAGCTTCCCTGGGGCTGGAGCAGGGAGACTCTCTCTGTTTCCCCTAAACCTCCTTTTCATAACTCCCAACAGGGTGAAAAGATCCTTAAGCTTGCTGAAATATGTAGGAAATTCGAAACCGAGGAAGAAAAGGTGCTGCCTTTCTACTCTTCAGTGCTGACTCCCGAGGAGCAGGAAGAGGCCAAGCTCCAGAACCCGGAGGATATCACAGAGGACCTTGCCAAGGTAGAGGGGGAGGATGTGAGTGGGGGCAGCACCGGCTAGTGGGTGAGCGGCGGTGGGCAGCACCGGCTAGTGGGTGAGCGGCGGTGGGCAGCAGGGGCTAACGGGTACCATAACACATCTGTTCCCTCTAACTCCACTCTCAGATTATGATGGACTACGCGGGGATGGAGAACTTCTGGAAGAGATACAACAAGGTGAAACTGGAGGTCCTGAGTCTCCAGCACAGGCGGCTGCAGCTGCTGGATATCAGTAGCAAGCTGCGGGAGATGCTCAAACAGTACTTGGATGGCATCTCCGTGAGCGACGAAGTGCTGAGCCACCTCAACCCGCTCTTCGTAGTAAACCACAGAAGCAACCTACCCCAGCTGCCCCCACCCTCGGCCCAGCCTGTCTACAACGTCATCGAAGCCGCCCACATTGCCTCCCATATCCTGTGACCGGAGAAGGAGACTTCTTTCCTGACCCCTGAAAGGAGGCTTTCTCCTTTTTCCTTTTCTTTTGTGAAACCAGCGTGCTTTGCTCTCATGCTCAGATGGACAGGCACACTCAGACAGACAGACAGACAGACGCTCCAGCTGCTTACTACTTACCACCACTACCCTTACAGTGTAAACGATGACTTCTTTTTTTTTTTAAAGAGATAAATAAATAAAAGTAAAAGAAAAACTTCCCTGTAGTTTGGAAGTTCCTTTAGACAGACAGACAGACAGATAGACAGACAGACAGGCACGGTCACCAGGAGGTGCTGGCAGCAGAACAAACCATTGATCCCAGCAATGGACAAAGGCAGAGGTAGGCAGAACTCTGTGAGTTCCAGGACAGCCTGGAACGCTACACAGTGAGTTCCAGGACAGCCAGGGCTACCAGCCCTAACCCTACCAAGCCAGGTTGAAAAACAACCACAAAACCAACCAAGCAAACACAGGGTCTGGCGCAGGCCTCCGCCTCCTTATGTGGCTGACTCTGTCTGAGCTTCAGATCCTTCTGCCTCCTTTGGGGTCGCAGGCGTGCAGCACACCGGTTCCATTGATCTCAGGGGTTCTGCAACCTAATCTTCCTACCAACAGGGGCCCTCTGCTCAGCCTTGTAAGGTCTTTATTGTCTTAGCTGTGTTTACTTTAAGGATATGAGGAACATGGTCCCACGGAGAGAATGCCTGGGCACTACTAGGAGGCAGAACGTAACTTCCTCCACAACATGGGGCACCTATCGCTCTTACAAGCTGATTCAAGACCAGTTCCTCGGGGTAAATTAGGGACAGCGAGAGAGGCAAGAGGAAGGTGCTCCAAAGCCTCCCGCCACTCCGCCGCACGCAAGCTCCAGCCTCAGAATGTTATTTTTCTACCCACGAAAGCGGCCTCAGAGGGTCGGGTTAGCAGGGTACGGCATTACATAGCTGAGGTGGTAGTGCTTGGGACGCAGAGCCAGGAGGCTCGTGAGTCTGAGGCCAGTGCGGACCACAGGACAAATGCCAAGACCCTGACCTAGAAGGAAAGGGGCGAGCAAAGCTCACCAGGTAATGCACCAGACTGACGACCTCAGTTCAATGCCTGGGACCCACCCGCAGCTGGGAGGCGAGAGCCAGCTTCACATTGCTGTCTGATCTCCACGTTCAAGGCAGCACAAACCATAGCAATAATTCAGAAACAAAGAAAGGGGTGTGGGGGGGGGCAGTACCGAGTGAAAAATACAACGTCTTGTTAAAAACCACTATTTATTTCTTCTTACTCTTGTTTCGTTTCTCCTCTTTTAGCTTCTTTTTGGAGACTTTGGGTCTGCTGGCCTTTCTGTACAGGTGATACCCGATCAGCCCCAGGAGCGCCGGCACCATGGCGATGCCTACCAGAGGCAAAATGCTCTTTAGCAGCTTCTGCCAGTAGTTGGCTCGAATCAAAGCGATCAGCTCCACATCGTACTGCACCACTGCATCGGCTGGAGAGGGGGCGGGGCGGGAGAGTTAGGATATGCACCCCTGCATCGGCTGGAGAGGGGGCGGGGCGGGAGAGTTAGGATATGCACCCCTGCATCGGCTGGAGAGGGGGCGGGGCGGGGCAGGGCGGGGTGCGCCTTAGGATGGCTCTGATTTATCCAGAGCTCTGACTTGGGATTGAAACAAGGAGCATGGGCCACAGAAGACAACCGTGATGCTGGCAGTGTGAAATGTGGGGTTGGGTTCCCTCCCAAAAAAGGCAGCAGAGGGCAGGAAGGAGCGGGCTAAGGATTCTCATGTTGACCTTAACTCCAGCTAAGCATATGGCTTGGAACCAGTGACAGATCTTTGACAGCACAAGGAATGTGTGGACGGGGAAACATGCAGGCTTCCCCACATTTACAAATATTTATAAGTAAGCATTCTTTTTTTAAAAATCTCTCTAAAGATTTGTTCATTTTTACTTCATGAATATGGCCGTTTTGCCTATTGTATGTCTGTGCCAACACTCAAGCCTGGTATCCTTGGTAAGGAGAGGATGCTGGATCCTCCTGGAGCTGGAGTTAAAAGTGACGGTGAGCAGCCCTGTGGCTGCTGGGAATTGAACCTGGGTCTTCAAAAACAGCCACTATCTTAACTGCTCAGCCATCTGTCTCACCCCACAAGTGAGCATCTGTATGTATATGAATCTTCTACACCAAATAGACCCCGGCTCCAAACAGCCAGGTGGATGGAATTTAGGGCTAAAATGAACTAGAATAAAAAGCAGACATCCTTAAAAATCCCACCAACCATGAGCACATGCAACTTGGTTCTTGGCAGATTTTCGAATAAGGGCTTTGGAGAGGAGGAAAGATACTCGTGAGGGAGCAGAGGAGCGGGAGGCCAAGGCAGGGAGGTTCCAGTGGGAAGGGCAGGATTTTTCTGAGAGTTCTGTTCTGTTTTACTCTTGACACAGGGTCTCTCGAGTCAGTGGCCCTGGCTGTCCTGAGACTCACTATGTAGACCAGGCTGGCCTTGAACTCACAGAGATGGACCAGCCTCTGCCTCCCAGGTGCACCACCACTCCTGACTTAGTTTTGTTTTGGAGGTTTTTTTGGTTTTTTTGTTTGTTTGTTTTTGTTTTTTGTTTTTTGAGACAGGGTTTCTCTATATAGTCCTGGCTGTCCTGGAACTCACTCTGTAGACCAGGCTGGCCTCGAACTCAGAAATCCACCTGCCTCTGCCTCCCAAGTGCTGGGATTAAAGGCATGCGCCACCACCACTGCCCGGCCTCACTCCCAACTTGTTAAGAGAGACTTTGTGGGGCTGGCGAGATGGCTCAGCAGGTAAGAGCACTGACTGTTCTTCTAAAGGTCCTGAGTTCAAATGCCAGCAACCACATGGTGGCTCACAACCACCCATAATGAGATCTGATACCCTCTTCTGGTGCTTCTGAAGACAGCTACAGTGTACTTATATTCATAATATATATGTATAATAATAAATAAATTAAAAAAAAAAACAGAAAGACTTTGCTTGGTCCTCCCTACTCTCTTCCAGGGCCCCCTACAGGCAACACTGGTGTAAGAATCTCGTGTGAAGGTGAATTCTAGGAGTCAAGGTCAAGTAGCCAGCTATACTTTGGTGCTCTGGGATAAGTAGTGTAGGCAGCAGGACCCACGTGGCTCAAGCCGGTGCCAAAAAGTCACCAGCTGTCTACAGCCAGGTCAGGTGGCCTTCACAGGTGCTTTATAGCCTCTCCTGGAGAAAAAGTGGCCTTGAAGGAGGAGCCCCAGCTCAATTCTTTCCTGAGATTTGATCTGGACTTTTTCAAGCTCGAGACAGAGCAGAGGTTCTTGGGACTGTGTGTGACAGGCAGGAGAAAGGCCTGGTTAGGTTACCTGGGATAGATGGCGGGTACCCTCGCTTTCCATAAGCCAGGTGAGAAGGAATGACTGCTCTTCGCTTCTCTCTGAGGGAAGGAACAGGGATTGCAGGCAGGAGGGGGGTGAGCTGGCAGCCTCAGCCCATCTGAAGTGCCTTACCCCCCTCCTCAGATAGCGACACCAAAATATGAAATTCTCCACCTGACAGGTGGATCAGCAAAGTCACCAATCTCCCCACAGCACTCAGCCTCCCCCAACAAAACTGACAGCTGGAGAGATGCCCTGGGGGGGGGGTTCCCATTAACCTGCACCTCTCCAGTATGAAGTCAGGGGCCCTTTACTCTACAACGTCCTGCCACTGGAGAAGGGATGACAGAGAAACCTTCTACCCGGAAAAAGGAGCAGTCAGGCCCCGGCCTTCAGATACTCACCCCACACACATGTCCAAAAGGCTCTGCTCCAGACCTTGAGGAAGAAGGCAAAACTGAACTAGAAGCTACATATCTTCCCCACAGTACCCAAGAGGAAAATCAAAGGCTCCCCGTCATCAAATGAGCTTAGCTCCACTTCTCAGACTCTCTGCCGCAGTGATGTGTGGGGCAAGAAGAGTGTTAGAAGTGGAGTCTGAGGTAGCGGGAGAGCCTTGGGATCCTTTTCATTCTAGCGGCTGTTCCAGAGCAATACAGCCGGCAAGCAAGCAAGGGCTTAGGCTAGGGAGAGGTCAGAGGCACGGGGCACATACCTGGAATCACCTGCTTTTGGCCGAGTTCTATGACCAGAGGATCTCTGGTCAGAGAAGTGTCAATAATGCGTCCATCTACCAAACTGCCCTGAAGACAAAAAAAAATGGTGGGTCTAAACCCACCATTCTTCCCACAATTTGGGACCACCCGGAAGGAAGCAACCCCTTTAACAAACTTGTGTCCTGTCCCCATCTCCTTCCACCCACCACCACCATGGGCAAGAAGGAACAGGAAGCCCCACGGGGCTGGCGCTTCTTGGAGCTCTCTCTATCCTTCTTTTCTCAGCGCTGGAGAGGAATCGGCAGAAAACAAGGAAGAAAGAGAAGCAGGCGAGAGGACGCCCCCACGTGCGGGCTGATCCTAGGACTCAAGTTCTCTAGGATAGCTTGCCACGTGTCCAAGCCAAAGCTGACGTGTTTCAGCCGGGCGCCGCCCCTCCCAGGCCACGCCCCGGACCCCCAAGCCCCTCACCGTGTAGTGTATGTGGAGCGTGTCTCCAATGGCAGCAGATTCCGTGCACGATTCAGGGGGCTGCACCTACGATCAGACTACAAGGGTCAAGGCTGCTCCTCCTAAGCTCCTCTGGAGACCCAGCACCTTTTCCCCCAACTCAGTTCCTTCGCTTCTTTCCTCTTCACTCTCACAGGACCATTTAGAGTCCCAGGCTTCCCCGCGATCCCTGGCCGTAAAGGGGAACGGCGGGACATGGGGTGGGGGGAGGGGAGTGGCACCACAGTCTCCTCACCAGGGTCTCCACTTGGAGGGTCCGGACAGGACTTTCGGTTTCTGGCCCAGCCTCAGCCCGGCACACCGCCCCACTGAACAGTAGCAGCAGTAACAGCTGGAGTGGTAGGAGCAAAGGGCTCAGGGTCATGATTGGACCGGGTCAGAGCACCAGGATACCAGGGCAGGCTGTTCGGGTGCACGCGACCAGGACGGGTTCCCTCACTCCAGGCCAGACTGGTATGGGCGGGTTTTCAAGGCGCTAGCTCCTCCTCCTCCTCCTCTTGCAGCCCTCCCTCCACTTTGTCCCCACCTCCTAGAGGGGAAGAGACTGCAGAATTCCCTAACCTGTGATGGAGGTCGCGGATGGTGACCCATCTAACAGTCTTTCTGACCCATGACGACGGCTGGATCATGTAATAGCACATATTTGCCATTACCAACTGTAAAGAGGGGCGTTCGTTTGTCTCTAACCTGCGAATGGCCAGGAAAGGGAGGCACACACTTGTCCCCATTTCATAGCTAGGGCACTTGCCCAAGGTTAACATGGCAACTGGTGACAGTACTCAAGCACAGGGCTAGCATTTGTGCTCTGCTCGGTCTTCTAAGATCTGTCCCTTTCCACTAAGCCCAGAGGCAGGTGTCCAAGTCGGCTGACCCTTCACACTCCTGTTCATTCTGCTCTCGGGTATGTCCAGAAAGAGCTGGCGGCTTCTCCAGCCTCCTGTCTTGGGAAGCATTACGGGGCATCTTCCTGTAAAAAGTGATCCATCACAGATCTTCTCCTACCAGCAATGGCGTTTCCTTCCTGTTTTCCACAAATCCTTTTCACAACAGCAGCACGGACACCAGTCTTGTGTTTATGCAAG
This sequence comes from Mus musculus, assembly GCF_000001635.26. Lineage (NCBI taxonomy): Eukaryota > Metazoa > Chordata > Mammalia > Rodentia > Muridae > Mus > Mus musculus. Next base: position 98,728,804 of record NC_000081.6, read on the forward strand.
GACTTCAGTTTTTAAAGGGGGCTCAAGTAATTTTAGGCAGCCTTACCAGTTTCGAATTTCATGGTCTGAACACTCACTGACAACCTAAGCTGTGGTACCCAGCTCCTGGTCACTCACTCAAAGGCTGTCTGGCATGGTGTCCTTCCATACCATATTTATTCTCAGGCTGTTTCTTGGTTCGTTGTCTTCTTTAGCATTGATACCGGTTGTAAACACAATTCCACCTGTGTGTCTGGCCAGCAGCTCAGACTACACACACACACACCCAACACACACTTCCTCTTATTTGGAAGAACCTGACCTCCCTGACCTGGCTGTCTTGGTGGTTCTCCTGTACCGACATTCTGAGATTTCTTCCATCTCTAATACCCAACCAGTTTCCTTTGGGATTTCCTCTTCCAGCCCCATTAGCGAGTGCCTCCATATATAATGCTATCATTCTAATTAAGCTCTCATGTTCTCTGGGGGTGGCTTTGTGGTATTGGGGATCCAGTCCAGGCAGGGCTCTGCTCATACCTGGCAAGCGCCTTAGTTAACACCCCTAACCCAGGAATTATTTTTTAAATGCTCATTGTCAGAGGCTGGATAGATGGCTCAGTGCTTAAGAGAGTTTGCTGCTCTTCCAAAGACCAATTCCCTGCACACACATCAGATGGCTCAAAAAGTCTGTAACTCTAGCTCCAAGGACTCCAATGCCCTCGTCTAGTGTCCATATACACAATAAAAATAAATCTTAAAAAAAAAAAAGCAAAACCCTGCCTTCCAGATGTTGTGGTACACACCTTTAATTCCAACACTCAGGGGGCAGAGGCAGACAAATTCCTGAGTTTCAGGCCATGTAGGACTACACAGTCAAACTCTCTTTAAAGAAGCAACAAAAACAAAACACTGGAACCTGAATTGGTACAGTGGGATAGGGTGGTGCACACCTTGAACCCCAGCATGGCTACATAAAACCCCCCTCAAATACTAACTGAAGCCACAGGCGGCAGGAATTCCTGGGGTTGGTAGCATGCTGTGTCTTGAGGATATGGGGTTTTATAGATGCACTTTAAACCCGTCAAATGTGTGCCTAACTTCTGTGCATGTGGCTAGGGAGGTAGCTCAGTGAGAGAATGCTTGTTTTGTTTTGGTTGGTTGGTTTTGTCTTTTCCACACTAGGTTTCTTTGTGTAAACCTGGCTGGCTTGGACCTTGCTCTATAGACCAGGCTGTCCTGGAACGCAGAGATTTGTCTGCCTCTGCTTCCTGAGTGCTGGGATTAAAGATGTGTGCCACTTTCTACCAGGCGCTTTATTCCTAGAGTATAATTCCCAAGCACCAAAAATAAATGAATAAAAATATAATATAAAAAATGTGCACCTCACCATATGAATATATATTTGAGCAAATACAAAACTACACTTCAAAATCTCTCTGGGAAACTAGAAAGTTGTGGCTAACAGACATAGACACAAGTATTGAAAGCACTGTTTTAGGCTCCTGAAAGGGTACCAACATAGTCAGGAAGCCGGTCGTTTCATGCTCCACTGTCAGCAGTGGGCCCCCTCCCTTCCTGTACCCGGAGAGTACATGAGAAGTTAAGATGAGTTATGCTCTAGCAATCAGCTGATCACAAGGAGGGAGGGAACGCAGGTCCTTCTTGGATTTGAACCACAAAGATGGAAGCCTAAGTAAGAAGAGACCCACCATGCTAGCCCAGGGTTACCTACCACCAAACACCTTCTAATAGAGAGGGAGTTCTATCTCCATCCTGACCCCCAAGCGTCTCTCAGATCACTCTCTACACTGCTCCGTGCGGTCATATCGCTAAAAGCTTACATAATTCCATACCAACTGATAAACAGAATTGAGTCCTTGACAATTAAAAACTTGTCATCCAGCCCTAATCTCCATTCCTGAATTGGTCATTTATTAAACTGGAAGTCTTTTTTTTTTTTTTTTTTCCTTAAAACAAGTCCAGGCTGGTTTTGAACTTGGGATCCTCCTGCCTCAGCCTCCTAAGTGCTGGGATTAACAGGTGTGCCCCATCGATCTTGGCTCTGAAAATCTTCTTAGAGATAGAGCTGTGTCTCTTGCTTTTGTCTTCAGTGTTCACGCCTTGTGTGAAAATACTTGCTAACTGAACTGAGTCAACTTCCGGGCTCCTGCACTGTGCTCTGGAGTCAGACCAACCTGCCCTGTGTTCTCGGCTTGTTCTACCTCACGCCCCTCCCTTTACCTCTCAGCTCCCTCCAGGAGAGTTAAACCCCCCCCCCCCTTCTCAGTCCTGACTGTCTTAGCTAACAGCAACTTCCCCTCCCTCTGAATAGAAAGAAGCACTCACTACTCTTTCCCTTGTTTAGTTACTGTGTGTCCCGCAAAGAGCCAGCTGGCTCACTGGACAAGGACAACGTGTGACATGCTTAGAGTTCCCTAGGCACTAGCTGCATGATACTGGACAAGTGGGCTAACCTCAGAGCCGAGCTGCCTTAAACTCTAAAACAAAAACAAAACTTGGTGGCAGGTAATGGTGGCTCATGTCTTTCATCCCAGCACTCAGGAGGTAGAGGTGGGGGTGGTTCTCTGAGTTCTAGGTCAGCTGGGTCTATATAGTGAGTTCAATAATAGAACTCAGGCAGTATGGCCTGGTGGCCGGCACCTCCTGTGGAACAGCTCCCTAGCTCAGCCTTGAACTGGCTCCTCCCCCTTCTATCTCCCACGCTCTGGAACTATAAGCATTCAAACCACATCCAGCCAAATGTTTTATTTTGAACAAATTGTTGAAGTATCAAATGAGAAACCATTTAAATATTTAACTATACTGCATGCAAATCTTTTTTTAGAAGATTTATTTATTATTATATTTAAGTACACTGTAGCTGTCCTCAGACACTCCAGAAGAGGGAGTCAGATCTCATTACGTGTGGTTGTGAGCCACCATGTGGTTGCTGGGATTTGAACTCAGGACCTTCAGAAGAGTAGTCAGTGCTCTTTTTTTTTTTTTTTTCTTTTTTTTTTTTGGTTTTTCAAGACAGGGTTTCTCTGTGTAGCCCTGGCTGTCCTGGTACTCACTTTGTAGACCAGGCTGGCCTCGAACTCAGAAATCCGCCTGCCTCTGCCTCCAGAGTGCTGGGATTAAAGGCGTGCACCACCACGCCCAGCTTTAGTCAGTGCTCTTAACTGCTGAGCCATCTCACCAGCCCACATAAAAATCTAAGACAGATATATAAACTTCAGTTTAAGTAAAATACTGTCTGTGGTGTGAACTTACTGTGTTTTAACCCCTCCCCAAATACGTTTGGTGCATATATTCAGAAAGCAAGGGCTGCACTGAGGGCCGGGGATGAGCTCAGTAGAGGGCTTGCCTCACATGCCTCCTAAAGCCCTGGGTGCAGCCACAACACAGCACTAACTGCTCGTGAACACAGCTGTCTTCCCAGCACGTGGGAGGTGGAAGTGAGAGGATCACAAGTCCAAGGTCTCCTCAGCTACATAATCAATGAGTTCATAGGTCAGCCTGGGGACACACAAGACCCTGCCTCTCTCCCTCTGCCCACCCCATTTTGAGACAGGGAGCATGGACCTGGTGTGTAGCGACTCTGAGGGTATCACTGCACCCTGCCAAGCAGCAATTTCAGCTCTGATGTCTTTTGGGCGGGGGAGGGGCGGGAGGGACAGGTCTCTCTCTCTCTTTGTAGCTCTGGCTGGCCTGGAACTCAAGCTATGTAGGCTAGGCCGGTCTTGAACTCATAGAAATCTGCCTGCCTCTGCCTCGTGAGAGCTGAAATGAAAAAGTCATATGCCACTCCACCTGGTTGAGACCCACCTCTTAAAAATAAAGGAACCCAATGGATGCACCCCAAGTGGCTGAGGATGGCTGGGTTTGGGGTGGGGATGGGAAGAGTCAGGGGACAACACATGCGGTCGTGCATATCTGTGCATTGTATGGAGCACTGACAACAACGGCTGCTTGGCTACACAAGCAAAACATGTGATCTGAATCGATGTGATTGACAGGTTCATACCATTCCTAAAGCTGGGACCCTGTAACACAGTTCCTCAGGCTGTGCTGACCCCAACCATGAAATCCCTTCATTGCTACTTCCTAACTGTAATCTTCCTCCGGTTACAAGTAAGTACCTGATACGCAGGGTATCCGATAAACAATCCCAGAGGGACCTTGACGCACAGGCTGGGAACCGCTGACCTAAAAGCCTCCATGTGAGGTACTTAAGTGAGTGCGCCCTCAGAGCCAAAGGTGCCTTGGTAAGTAAGTTGGCCTGTGAAACCCAGGAACTGTGTGAAAGAGCTGAGGCCTGAGCTACGTCTCGTGTGGCACTCTCTTGTGTTGTTTTAGATAGTCGCATGTTTCCCAGGTTAGCCAAGGCTGGCCTTGAATTCCGGATCCTCCTGCCTTCACTCCCAAGTACTGACATTATAGCATCTGTTTTTAATGCAGTGCTAGATAATGAAACCACACTCAGCAAGCACTCTACCAACTGAGCTATAGCCCCAGCCTTGATGTGGACTTTCTTTTTTTGTTTGTTTGATTTGTTTGTTGTTAATAGGGTCTCTCTAATCCTCCATTTCTCATTCTGTAGACCAGGCTAGCCTTGAACTCACAGAGATCCACCTGCTTTTACCTACCATGTGCTAGGATTAACGGCCCATGACACCATGCCTGGCCTCCTTAATGTGGGATTTTTAACCAACACAGAAAGGAAGGGTTAAGAGCAAAAGGCCAGCTGTCTAGAGATTATGGGCCAGCATGGTTAATACAAAAGCAGAGAGAGGCCAACGGAGGGGAAGATAAGAGCCGGTTGCAGAGAACTCCACAGGAACACCGTGTCTGAGCACAGGAGCTCACACACAGCACAGAACCTGTGGCTAACCGGAGTGGTGGCAAATGGGGAGGTGGTTGTCTAGGCTCTGAGGCTCTGTAAGGCACACGAAGAGGGTGGGAGGGAAAGGGTGAGGCTATTTCCAACAGTAGCCCACCGAGAGGCTGGGCATGGTGCTGTGCCTTGAACTTCAGAAGAGCAGCAGAGGCGCCTGTACTGCGGAGCAAGTTCTAGGCCAGCAGACCCCACCTCAAAAATAAAAACCAGAAGACCCAACCTACCCAGGTCAATTTACTGACTGCTCCAGTAAGGGTCGAGGAGGAATCCTTTCGGTTGAACCAAAGAGGAACTTGAATTGTGATTCTGAGAGACAAGAAAGCTGGCCTGGCTCAGCCCAGGAGGGCACAAGTGGACAACCACATCCACAAAAGCCCTGCGCCTTTTTCAAGTGTCAGGATTCAGCAGAGTTCTCAGACTGCCACACCACAGCCAGGTGTAAGCAGAGAACTGCTTCCCACAACCCTCTCTGCCACCGGGGTCTGAATCAGGGCCTTACTGTGCATTTGTTGTTTTTTCTAGTACTATGAATGGAATGCAGAACTTTGAACTCATGAAGCCCATGCCCCACAGACTGGCCTCTTTAGGTGTGATTTAGACACTCGATCATCCAAAAATGAAGCAGTCTGCTCCCAAACCCTGCGGCTGCTAGCACTCCACCACTGCATGGCGTGGCAGACAGGACAGAGCTTCCCATCTCATCTATAAGCTGTAGCAGTATGCTCTTTTTGCTGTATTTGGAAACCAGAGTGAATTCCTGTGGTTCAGAGCCACAAGCTAAACCTATCCCTTAAAAATCTCAGTATTCAACTCTGTCCTAGGATGGCCCTCACCAAGATAGTTGCTTTGTGTATATGCATTACCAAGGAATCAAACCCAGAACTTCCTACCAAGTGATCTATCTACCAGTAAGCTACACTCCAGGAGGGAGGCACGTAGGTGAAAGGTTTAGTCTAACACCTTCTGCCTTGTCTGCCTGCCAGCTAGCTCTCAGGAAGGTGGAGTGTGAGTTGAGTTAGTGGGAGGCCTGTGTAGAGAACTGCCCGGGGTGTGTCCAGAAGCTGTACCTCCAGTGCCCTGTTCGTATCCACACGCAGCTTAGAATACGCACTGGCTCTAACTGAAGCCCCCATGCTCTCCTACAGCTGACAGCCAAAGCGATATCCACACAGCGGACACCTAACTTTCCAGCGTTGACAGTCAACGGTCGGATTCTGGACCCTCACTACTTTGCTGATTTTGTCCTCTCTTTACCATCCTCAATGTTTCCACGTCCTTGGCCCTAACTGTCTGCTCCTTTCTCCGGAACTCAGGGTCATTCTTACCAATTCCAACAATCAGGGTCTGGAAAATCAGTTGGAAAACCTGCAGAGGAAGGAAGGCATTTGGATTCCGCCATTCCCCAGTGACCACCATGTTATGCTACCTCTCCAGCTACTGGGTTAGAGTGACCAAAGATGGTGTTTAGTGTTGATAACCTGCCCAGGGACCTCATTCCTTACACTGACCAGAAGGGAAGGAAGGGCAGGGTATCCTCCTCAGTCATTACCAAGATGTCCAAAGATTCCACAGCACCCCGAGACGGATGCCTAGCTCCCCCTGAATACAGAGAAGGCAAGTGTCTGCTCCCTCTCTGTCCTGACTGAACGTGTGTGTTTGAACTGGCAGGTGAAGTCCCCAGCAGTTTCAACTGCTGCCCCTCAAGGATGAGAAAGCCAACCTTATGAAGTGAAGGGGACAGTTTTGCCTTTCCCCCACCTGGATGGAGCTGAGAGGCTCATTTCCTACAGGTACATCCTGGAAGCTGCCTCACCCACATGATTCTCACGTGTACACCTGGATCTGGGTCCTTTGTCAAATTACAAGCCATGGGAAGGAATTCGCTCCGATGATCAGGTACACAAACTCATCTTCAGGTTCACTCCCTCTATCCTACACCCCCTCAAAGCCACAGAGGGCCCCATATCTCCCCTGAATCTGTGGAACTAAGAGACAGGCAAGAACCAGTCACCTGCTTCCCCATCTTGTTCTAGTATCAAGACTCATCCACTGTCATTCAGCTAAACTGTTTAATTTTTTTCTTTTTTTTTAATTTTTGAAAAATGATTTATTTTATGTATATGAGTGCCCTGCCTTCATGTACACCAGAAGAGGGCATCAGATCCCATTACAGATGGTTGTGAGCCACCATGTGGTTGCTGGGAATTGAACTCAGGACCTCTGGAAGAACAGTCAGTGATTTTAACCACTGAGCCATCTCTCCAGCTCCTATTTACTTTTCTTTGAGGGAGGAAGATGAGGCATCAGATAGATACAGACCAGGCTGGCCTCATGCCTTCAGAGATCTTCCTGCCTCTGCCTCCTGAGTGCTGGTATTACAGGTATGCACTGCCACACCTGGCCTCTATTATCACTGTATTACAGCCAAGGCTACGCTTGCTGGCACACACCTGTAATCCAGCAGAGGAGAGTAGCAAGTCTGAGGTCAGCAAGCAGGTGGTGGCAGCTGACGTGGCTCAGGCCGTTATCCCAGTACTCAGGAAGCAGAAACTGGTGGACCTGAGTACAAGGATGCCATGGTCTACGAATCAAGCTCCAGGACAGCCAGGGCTGCACAAAGAAACCCTCTCTTAAAACACAGAAACAAACAAGTCTGAAGTCTGCTTGGGCTATACTGAGATCTTATCTCAAAACAACAACAAAGCAACAAAATACAGCTCAGAAAGTGATCTATTTATTAACAAATAAACAAAGCACCAGAGAAAGATACTCCTAACTTATTAGCAGGAGAAGCCTGGAGGAGCCAGGAGGAGGCAAAGAGCCAGACTTTCAGGGAAAGTAATGTTGAAGACACGGGGTTGGTGATGGGTTGAGGTTCAGAAGTCAGAGAAATGGACAAAAAGCAATGGTTCCTGAGAGGGTGACGGTAACTGGAGGAAAAGGAAACCTGTCCCGGGAGAAAGGAGGGGCAGTGAGTGCAGATTAAACAGTCCATGGCAGGATGTGGGACTCAAGCTCTGCAGCAAGGGAAGGAGAGGTTTCCCTGCTTACTGAGGGCGGCACCACGCCTTTCCTCTGTGTGGAACGGTGTCTTCAGTGACAGCCGGAGACACCAGAGCAATGGAACAGGAACGGGAATGTAAGCTTTACTAAAGATGCACCCAAGACATCCCTTCGAGTTAGCTGCCTGGCAACAGGATCCACACAGCCTCGTGCACCTGGCTGCTTTATGCTGAGGAAGGCATCCAGTTTACTGTCCTGTCCAGATGTTTACCCCGTGTTTACTGTCCTGCCCAGATGTTTACCCCGTGTTTACTGTCCTGCCCAGATGTTTACCCCATGTTTACTGTCCTGCCCAGATGAGTCAGCGTGGTGGCGCACGCGTTTTAATTCCAGCACTTGGGAGGCAGAGGCAGGCGGATTTCTGAGTTCGAGGCTATACAGAGAAACCCTGTCTAGAAAAAAACCCAAAAAAACAAAAAACAAAACTATACTGCCCAGATATTTACCATTTTCTATGCTGCCCAGATGTTTACCCTGTGCTTACTGTAACTTTGCTACTGTTATGAATCATGATGTAAATGTTTGATATGCAGGATATCTGATATGTGACCCTCAAAGGGGTCACAACCCACAAGTTGAGAACCGCTGCCCTGAAAGTCTGTCAACAGGTGGTAAATACAGGTAAATTGAGGACAGAGCTCTTTAGGAGTTGGTCAGTCATAGAGCCCCCACATGCTAGCACTTGATTCGTTTAGACTTCCTTCAGGGTGTGAGGGAAGAAGGAACCATAACCGCAGTCCCAATAAACCTGCGTTCCGCCATGACTCCACGCGCTGAGGTGTGTCTTCCCACCTCTGCAGAGAAAAGGAACGGTGTGGAAAGGACCACACAGCTCCCTACTGCCGCAGTGTTGCTCAAGGACAAAGGGCTGCGCCAGAGCTGCGTAAAACAAGTTTAATTTCCAACCAGGGCACAGTCATTGCATTATCCCACATTTTTGAGCAAGGATAGAGAAGGCAAGTTATTAAACATGTACAGTCTACATTCCAGAGAAAGCAAAAAGAAAAAAACCCACTTCAGAACTGCAGATACCACTGTAACACCACAAACTCTGGAGGTGGAGGGAAGGGGAAGTCCCCAGAAAGAAAGGTAGAACAAGATAAAAAATAAAACCAGCTTGAGAAAAGCAAGAGAGGGAGTTCACAGAAATGGGATGAAACACCCAACCCTAAAGATGGATTAGGGAATGTAGAAAGCACCCCCACCTCCCCACAAAGCCAGGGATGTTACCAAGGTGCTACTGCTCCCTGCTGGATGTGTCTGGAGCAGCATGCACCAAGGCAACATTCAAGGCTGCTTTAGCCTGCTCAGCCTCAGGTTGGTCCCAGGAGGTGGAGAAAAATAAGCTCTGGTAAGGGGTGCAGGAGTGGACTCATGTCTGCAATGTACAAAACCTATCTGGAACTAGCATCTAAGCAGGAAGGTCAGAAAGTGTGGCAGAGCAAAAGGCAAAGTCCTCACCAATCTCAAAGCAAAGATAGAGCAGAAAATCAAACAGAAGACAAAACCAAAACCAAACAGGCAAAGTGGTGAGTGAACGGAGAAGGCAAACAGGCGCTCACAGCAGCAACAGAAAGGAGGGGGTAGGGGCTTAGAAACGGCAGAGAGAGTGAGGTCGACAGAGGGGGACGCAGGAACAGTAAAGAGAGGAATGCAGGGAATGGAAGGAACCCATTTAAAATGGAACAGAATCCCTGGCACCCCCATGTAGAGAACACACACACACACTCACACACACACACACACACACACACACTCACACACACACACACACACACACACACACACATACACACACACACACACTCACACTCACACTCACACACACACACACTCACACACACTCACACTTACACACACACACACACACACACACACACTCACACACACCAGGTCTAGAGCACACGCTCACATGGTGTCTGGGGTATCACAGCACTACTTGCACTGAGAGACATCCTGGAACCTCGCACAGCTCAGCTGACGGTAGGCTGGGGAACCTATCTGCCTGCTATAGACAAAGGTGGCAAGAAACCTGGCCACTGAGTGGAGGAACTCAGAACAGGCCTCTGGGAAGAGTCCCTTGGCCAAGCTGCAGAGAGCCCAGGGTCCTGACCTTAGCAGAGAGGTTATGGGCAGCTGTTTTGGAGCTCAGGGCGCAGCCAGCACACACAGGAGCCCACAGAACAGCCACAGCTTCAGTGCAGTGACAAGTCAGGACCCAGGTCAGATCTTCTGGAATAGGCGCCCTCTACAGACCTGCAGCAGCAGCTGAACAAGCAGAGGATGGAGGGAGGGAGGGCCCTGAAGATCACAGTTCCAGGCTCAGCCATGCAGGGTCCTACGGCATCTACTCCAACCCCACAGACCTATTCAGGACAGGGTGAGGACTGGGGAAAGCTGCCAGGAAGGAGGGGGACAGGACATCGAGGACAACAGAAACTCATCTTTCCTGGTCCTGAACTAGACAGAGAACTGAAGAACAGGGAGTTGATACTGAGGTCGGCTATGTTACCCCCAGTCCATGGCTTCTCGTTACTCCACTTGGTCAGTCCTCATCAGGCCAGCAGAACTACTAAGGGGAAAGATCTCTGACAGACCAGAAGGCAGGAACAGGACTGCTCCATGCCTTACCTTCTCCTCCTTATGACAGTAAGATGGAAAACTAGGCCTTCCCCGACCACTGTCCACCTCTACATGCAGGTCCCACTAACCCACCTCCCTCTGAGTTCCTGAGGAGCAGATCTGAGGACGGTGGGGGAGGATCAATACAACACTCTAGACTGATAGCGTGAGTGGGCTACTAATGAGGCAGAGTAGCACGGCAGCTCCTTAGGAACAGTCACCCAGAGACCAATGCCACTTCGTGTGCTCATCATAGTGGAGAAGGAAAGGTAAGACAGATGGCCGAAGGCGCCCATCATGTATCCCAACATCCAGGAATGCCACCTGCAGAGAGGAAAACAACGGGACCCACCCACATCCCCTTATCTCACCAACACAGAAGGGCAGGGGACAGGTTCCAGTGCGCAGTGTCCCGGCTGTAAGCCCTGAGCTGCGCTGTGCTCCCTCCCCTGACCCTACATATATATCTCTCTATACACATATATACAGGCGCACACATGCACGCACACACAGAGAGGCCCGTGCAATGTCCATGTAGAATAGGAGAGGGTTCAGAAGGAAAGGAAGACAGGGAGGAGAGTGGCCAGGGACACAGGGAAGGGACTCAGATGCCAAGAGCACAGCAACCAGTGCCAAACAGCAAACAGAGAACACCCCACTCTTCCTCCTGAAACCAATGGGGACCACCCCACGAAACCGTAACAGCTTCATTCTGTTTTAAATCCAGTAAATTGGAATGATTCATCATCAGGACAGCAGTTGGGGGCTGACCGTGTCAGTGTACAGGGAGGGAGGAGGGAGGAGGGAGGAGGAGGAGGAGGAGGAAGGCAAGGCGCTTGCTGGGCATGTGGACATGATACCCAGGACCTTGGCCACTTTCAAGAGGAAGAAGGGAAAATTGGGGTAAGGAGACAGCAGGTGTGTGTCAGGAGTGGGTGGGGTAGTCAGAGAGGGCTGCCTGGCTCTCACTTCTTGTTTTTGAGCTGATTGGCCAGCCAGTCCAAGCCTTCATACAGCCCGTCCCCGCTGGTAGCACAGGTGGCCTGAATGTACCAATTGCGGTGACGCAGGGAGTGCAGCCCCAGCTTGTCTGTGATCTCAGCAGCATTCATAGCATTCGGCAAATCCTGCAGCACAAAGGAACACACACAGAGAGATACCTCAGCATCTGTCAAGGCTCTACAAAGCGCACCCATCTGTCAGAGGCGCATATATGGCCACCTTCTCGTTATCTCAGGAAACCCAGATCAAGATCTGAAGGAACTGCTCCAGGCCCAGTAGTTCCAGAACTGCAGGGCCAGGGAATTAGATAGGGAAGAGCAGGGTTCTAAGTGTGTGTGATTCAGCAGCAGGAGCAAGGCTCGCTCTACTACAGTACACAGAGTACAGGGAGGATAAAGATCCTGAACAGACATGCTACCACATCGACCCTGAGGACTTAAATGCTGCTGACACAGCTGGGCTGGGGAACAAGGAGAAGAGCATGAAGAAGCCAAGTGCGTCTCCTCCTCACACTTCCAACCCGTCAGCAGTAGTTCCAGGCCTTTCACCCACGAGCCCAAGGCCCCTTGACTCCCACAGCCAGGATGCTCTCCCAGATGCAGAAAAAGGGGGAAAGCTCACCTGTTTGTTTGCAAACACAAGGAGCACAGCATCCCGGAGCTCATCCTCCGCCAGCATCCTCATCAGCTCTTCCCGGGCCTCGTTCACTCGCTCCCGATCATTGCTGTCAACCACAAATATCAAGCCTGGAGAGCAGAGAGAGCGTGGGACACACAGACGACGACAGTGTCCCCTTTCCTATCCCACACCACACCCTCCAGACGCACGGTCCCCTTCTCCACTTCCAAGAGCTGCATCAGGGCAAGGGCTGGCCATGGCCACCCATAACTAAGAGAACAGCCATGCTCTGCACAAGCCCAGCAATGGCAACCCCAGGAGCTCTGTCTGTCATACCTTGGGTGTTCTGGAAGTAGTGTCTCCAGAGGGGCCGAATCTTGTCCTGGCCACCTACGTCCCAGACTGTGAAGCTGATATTCTTATATTCCACTGTCTCCACATTAAACCCTTTGGGAGGTAAAGAAGTCAATGGCCACTGGCCTCAAATACCAGGTCTACCAGTAATAACCTGATGAGCTCACGCCATCTCTCCTCAGCTTTACCCGGGACACCAATAGCAGAAGGCTAAAGGGATACTGGGACCTTGAGGTCCTTGACCTGGGGAGCCTAGAAGGAAACTTAAAAGGGCTGGAGATGTGGCTCAGTGGTTAAGAGCACTTGTTCTCCCAAAGGCCAAGGTTCAAGTCCCAGTACCCACACAGTGGCTCACAACCATCCATAACTCCAGTTCCACGAGGTCTGAGGGCCTGTCTGGGCCTCCATGTTCACTACACATGCATGCCTGTGGTACATACATACATACATACATTCATACATGCAAAACATAAACACACTTAAAAGTGTGTGTTCTATTATATATTATGAGGTATGTATTTTTTAGGAAGGAAAATTGAAGAAGTCTACAAGGGTGATCTCTGATCAGAGGGCGCACAGCTGCCTGGATAGTATAAGAGCCGCCGCTCTCCTGTCACTCAGACTCTGGTCCTCCATTCTACAAAGGAAGGACTCTGTTCTGTCCCTTGATCAATAAAATATATCTACGCTAAGATGTGGCGTGAGAGCCGGGGGTGGGGGGTGGGGGTTTGCAGCGCATGCCTTTAATCCCAGCACTCAGGAGGCAGAGGCAGGCAGATTTCTGAGTTCGAGGCCAGCCTGGTCTACAAAGTGAGTTCCAGGACAGCCAGGGCTACACAGAGAAACCCTGTCTCAAAAAACAAAAAAAAAAAGTGGAGTGAGAGGCAATGGGAAGCCTGAGAGAGGAGCCCCAGCTGAGGAGGAGGACCCACAGCCCCATGTTTTTAGCAAATGTTCTCCCTACTGAAGATCTAAACCAAAGCAATTCCAGGCCTCTGGCAGGAACATCAAAGCCCTTCACCTGCTTTCCAAACAACACAGAGAACAAACCAAGCCTAATGCCTGAGGGCACTGCTGAGTGCCAGGCTGCAGGCGGAAGGAAGTTCCCCCATCAGAGGGCCAGGGCAGGTGGGCAAACGGCAGCTCCAGCACCTGCCAAAGTTAAACAGACACTCTCTCTGAAGCCCGAGAGGTGTATGAACCTGCCTGGGAAGGGAAGGCCTTGCCTGCCTCCCCTCAGCTTGCCCTTACCAATGGTCGGGATGGTGGTGACAATCTCCCCGAGTTTCAGCTTGTAGAGGATGGTGGTCTTCCCGGCAGCATCCAGGCCCACCATCAGGATGCGCATCTCCTTCTTGCCGATTAGGCTCTTCAGAAGGTTCCCAAAGATATTGCCCATGATTACAGTGGCTGCTTTAAGTCAATAGGGCCCAGGGAGGGGCAGTGTAATCTGGTTTTAGCCTGGTCCTTGGTATGGAGGACTTGACCCTAGACAAAGGAAACACAAACTCCTTACCATCAACTGTTTGTAAAGACTTCATATTCGTGGAATTTGCCAAAGTCAAGGCTGGAGTTCACTCACTACTGGGTAAACACCAGAAGGGACTATGAATACCAAGGCCCACTCACACCCAGACTGAATGTCTGAGAGCAGAGGCAAGCAGGAGGCATGTAGGGCCCTTGCTATGCCAGCAATCTACTGCAATGACTAGGAAGGCTGTTTACTTCATCTTTGCAGAGCTGCACCTAAAAATCAAGAAGGTTCTAGTCGGAGATTTCTAAAGTCATTTCAATTCCAACGTTCTCTGTTACACCCCAGAGCACTGCAAACCCACTTGCCTCTCCTCCGCCAACCTTGCCCTGAGCTTTCTGAGGCGGCGGAGAGCAGAGCGGAATGAGGAGTGGCCCTGTAACTGCTGACAAGGCTCCTGAGGTTTACAGGCTGCTCTAGTCAGAGAGTGCTCCTTCCACACCAGTCTAACTGAGGAAGAAAAGCTGCAAGCAGGACTTCTAGAAGACACTGCTCATTTACACCCTGAGCTGCTGTTACTTCCCCTGTCGATACAGCTACATCCAGAGCTGGGATGGTGGGGAGCTTTCCATGGCTCACCCAGGGAGAGCTGTCCCATAAGGTCACCTGCAAGCAGGTAATCAGTTTGTCCCTCTGTCTTCCCTAGCCTTTTAGCCTGTTCTCCACAAAACAGGCAAAGTGACTTTAAAGGCCAAACCAGGCCCTTTGGTTCTTCAGTTCAAAACCTTTGGTTGCTTCAAGCTCCCTTTAGTAAAACCAAGAGGCCCTGCAGCACTGTGTTCCTGAAACCTACGAATGCTTGGTGCAGTTCAACAGTCCAATTAACTCTGAAGATCTCTATCGACCTCACCTACAGCTCAAGCAGACTGACTGTTCCTTCACCAGTGGTTCACAGCAACACCCGACACCCCTGCTAAACGGGTGAGGACAGCTGTGAGGCACTGTGAGGATGTAGGACAGCTGTGAGGCACTGTGAGGATGTAGGACAGCTGTGAGGCACTGTGAGGATGTAGGACAGCTGTGAGGCACTGTGAGGATGTGGGACAGCTGTGAGCCACTGTGAGCCACTGTGAGGATGTGGGACAGCTGTGAGCCACTGTGAGGATGTGGGACAGCTGTGAGCCACTGTGAGGATGTGGGACAGCTGTGAAGCACTGTGAAGATGTGGGACAGCTGTGAGCCACTGTGAGGATGTGGGACAGCTGTGAAGCACTGTGAGGATGTGGGACAGCTGTGAGCCACTGTGAGGATGTGGGACAGCTGTGAGGCACTGTGAGGATGTGGGACAGCTGTGAGCCGCTGTGAGCCACTGTGACTGCTATGTGACTGCTGAGAACTGACTCGGGTCTCTACAAGAACAAGCACTCTTGCCCGGAGTCATCTCTCCATCCAACAAAAATGTTTTGAGCTATGGTCCCTATTGCCCAGGCTGGTCCCAAATTCACTCTGTAACCAAGGATAAACTTGAACTTATGCTCTTCTTACCTCAACCTAAGTGCTAGGATTACAGGTGTGCACTGCATACTTGGTCTAAAAACGCACCTCTGAAACAGTCATGCAATGGGGGTTCAGAGCACTCAAGCCAGGCAGCTCTCTGTGCCTCAGAAGGCATGTGTCAGCGGGCAGCTTGTTCAGTGATCATCATATGCCAGCTGCTGGCACTCTCCAGAGTCTGGAAACCAGCGACACACACACCCCAAACCCAGAAGGCGAAGGAACAGGTCAGGACAGAGCGCATCTAAACCCAGGAATGTGAGAGGTGGGCAGCGAAGAATCCTAGTTACAAGGTGAATCAGGGAAGTCTGCTGGGAGTTTAGTCACTTTTTTGGAGAACTTCTTCAGGCTTGTTTTGTTTTTCTTGTTTTGTTTCCCCTATTCCTCTGTAGCAAATTCCAGACTAGTGCATAGAACTCAGATCAAGAGCCCCTAGGGACTGAAGTACTAGGCTGTCTAAAAATAAAAAAAGAACTGAGTGCAGAAGCGTTTCATCTTCAGACATCCCCAGACTAAGGAGCCAGGTGTGGTTCTCCCAGGCCTCCCAGCTCACACCCCAGCAACAGGGCTTGTTGGACTTCAGGACTCAATCTCAGCCATGCTGCCCACCTGCCAGCCCCGCCGTCCTTCCAGCCTCAACTCATCCAGTCAGATCTAAGGCCCTTACACATTCCTAAGGTGAGGGCAGGAAGGGGGGGGGGGAGGAGGAGTGACAGGGACACTTGTCCAGCTACTAAAATCAGGTCATCCCAACCTCAGCAACCTATAGTAGTTGGGTTTCTGGTACCATGACCTCCACAAGGAAAACTTTCTCCATGTTTCCTGGGATGGAGCAGAGAGAGCTGAAGAGCTGTTTTTAGGCTCTGGCAGGGATTTTACTTATATCACACACTTCTCCCTGTCTGTCCTCCATGACCACGCTATCACTGATTATATGATCATAGTGAGACCAGCTGCTGAAAAACAAGACCAGCAGCCAATAGCCCTGGCTCGGAACCTCTAGATAACCCTCCACTTCTCTGCTCAACTGTCATGCTGAAGTTACAATTCAAAGTTGACCGTAACCTGACAACAGAGACACGGGCTCTAGTGCAGCACTGTGAGGTGGAAGGAGGAAGGCCTGGAGAGAAAGAGAAGCTGGCTGCACATCTGTCCTGCAAAGTCCCTGAAAGATGTGAACTTCTCATGAAGCACACATTACCCTGTGACTTGCTTTTTTATTAATGGGTACATAGTCATCTCCCTAATTAAAATGTAACCCCCTCTGCAAGGTCTGTATCCTTTGTTTCCTTGGGCCTATCTTGTTTGTTTGTTTGTTTGTTTGTTTTCCGAGACAGGGTTTCTTTGGTAGTCCTGGCTGTCCCGGAACTCACTTTGTAGATCAGGCTGGCCTCGAACTCAGAAATCCGCCTGCCTCCCAAGTGCTGTCTTCACACTCATGACTTAAATCACTATGGATGATCCATCCTGCATACTGACATGAGCTTCAACCAGAGATATCCCTGTGTCATTTCTTCTGCCCAGTAGGATTGCTATCTATGGACTACAGTTGATCAATGTGCTGTAAAGCTGGGCATGGTGACACATACATCTGTGATCCCAACACTTAAGACCTGGAGGCAAGGAGATCAGAAGTTCAAGGCTACCCACAACTATCTATCAAGTTTGATGACAGTCTGGGTTAATGTGGGATGGAGGTGGGGGATTCATCAAGAATGAACATTGCACCAAAGCCACATGTACTACATGTCCATGTTCACTGCCTACTGTCATTGTCACCACATACCCATAATAAATGTGGGGGGGGGGGCATTAATGGAAATAAATCCAAGATGATGGGTAAGCCACAGACAAAAGCCACAAAGCTGTCTGCTAAACCTGTTTCTCCAAAGCTAGCCCAAATTTCTTTCCAAAAGTCCTAAAAGATAGGAAGCTAAGACACCCAGAAGGAAGACGAGGACGCGGATTACGGCGAGGATGGACACAGGCCTGGAGAAAACTGAGGGATCAAACAGACCAGGCATAGAGAGCTCAAGTGCTACACATGACAACAGAAATGTACAAGTTCTTAGACTTGTATGTGTGGGCGTGGCTATATTATGTAAGTACACTTCGTACAGCCTGAGGATGCTGGGGGAGGACATCGGATCCCATGAAACTGGAGTTACTGATGGTTCTAAGTCACCATGTGGGCAATGACAACCAAATGCTGGTCCTCTGAAAGAAGAACACATGCTCTAACTACCACCTCTCTAGACCTGTGCGCACATTCTTCACAACTGTATCTCTTGTGACTATGCAGTGTGAAATGCCACCGCTTATCATTTTATACAATATGGAAATCTGTTTTACTTTTAAGTTATATTATTAGCACACAGACGTTTCTTTGTGAGCCAGCAAGATGACTCACCCACCCAGGAATGGCACTTGTTGCCTTAACACCCGAGTTAGAGTTCCACGACCCACAGCAAAGGAAACAGCTCCCCAGACCTGTGCTCTGACCACCTCACGTGTGACAGCAGGAGGAACTTACACAAATACACACAGTAAACGTAATGTTAAAAGGGGGGTTGCTTCATTGTTTTGGGGGAAATAAGTCATTAACAGAATGTCTCCCAAGTTGGACTGACATAGAAGAAAACTCCTTTGTTTGCCAGTTTTGATGCTTGGCTCCCAAGGAAAAGATTCCCTGATGTTGGCACATGCAGTAATCACCTTGGCTTTGTCCTGTGGGAACACTCAAAAATATGTGTATTCCTCATTAAGTTATGTGTCTATGCACATCTGGCATGCCATGAAGGCCAGAAGACAATAAGGGAGCCTCCTCCGTCCTCACCACGAGGATCCCAGGAACCAAGCTCAGGCCTTCACACTTGGTGGCAAGCACCCTGACCTGCTGATCTAGCTCAATGTCCCCTAAAAATTCATTTCTATATCCTCTTCGATGTACACCATCTCCACAGACTTAATTCTTTGAAGCCAGAGACCTGGTAGACTGTGACCCAGTAAAAATGGCTTTTGCCTTTATGTACATCAGATCCGGGCAGGGCAGTGACATCAACTAACACGGTGGTTTCTTACAAGAGCAACAGGGTGTGTGTGTGTAGGGTGGGGACTCCTCTTCCAAAGATCCAGCCTTCAGACTGACAGCTCTGCCCTTTGCATCTCACCTCCTGAGCAATCACACAGGTTTACCAATGTTTAACCACATACTTAACAAGAAAGGGCAATCCTTACTGTAAACGTTCTCTGCTCAAGGTAACAAACATGCCCTTGGATTGGTTTCAGGAAGATCAGCTAGGGACGACCTGTGATCCCCGTCTCCATTCCTCCCCAGAGCCGAGATTCTATACACTTGTACCACCACACCAACTGATATCTAAACCCTACCGTTTCTTGAATTTATAGTGCCCTTCGGATTTTGGTACTTCACAAGAAGTTTAAAAATTCTGCACAGTTCATGACTGTCCCTCCTGAAATACTATGACTATTTACTAAACATCTTTAATAAGTCCAGATACAATTTAGCTTGGGTAGGAGCTGACAAACCCTGGCCATTTTCCAGACACAGTTGAACCCAAAACTAGTTCAGGAACATCCTAAAAGGACAAAACAGTGGAATTTCCCCTTTGTTAAATCAAAGATCTCACAGATACCTGGTAGCCACTAAGCTTCCGGGAGCAGCCAGAGTTTATGACTCCCTTTAGCATAATTAAGAGCTTGACTGCTTTCTCTATTCCTCTCTGCCTATTAAGACACAGTACTCTGTCCTTGTCACTAGGGCAGTGGCAGCTTTTAGCAATGCTGGGAACACCAATCCCTGCCTATACAGATGGTCATCATCTCTGTAGTAAGTCTTGGCCTTTCAAGGCTGAGCTATTGCTCTAACCCTATGCACATCCCTGCACCAGAATGCATTCCTAAAACAACAACAACCTGCAGCTAAACTGGCCAGGTAGTGCACTTGGAAAACTATCTTCGTAGTGTGCATGAAACTCTGACTTTATAAACAGTAATGGCGAGCTGTTCGGCCATCTTGGCTTACGTGTTTAGCCCCGTGTTTAGCCAGGTGAGCTAGACACACTCCTCCCATCTGACTGCAAAGCTGGACCAAGCATGTGTCCTGAAATGCTTCAGAAGATGTTGGATCTAGTTCCACCATCCTCTTCAGGGTCCAGAGGAAGGCAGAAGAACCTTTCGACCCCCACTGCCTGGCTGTAAGAGCAATGGTGTTCCCAGGTCATTTTCTTTTTTTTTTCTTTTTTGTTTAATTAGGTATTTTCCTCATTTACATTTCCAATGCTATCCCAAAAGTCCCCCATACCCTCCCTCCCACCCCCCTACCCACCCACTCCCACTTTTTGGCCCTGGCATTCCCCTGTACTGGGGCATATAAAGTTTGCAAGTACAATGGGCCTCTCTTTCCAGTGATGGCCGACTAGGCCATCTTTTGATACATATGCAGCTAGAGTCAAGAGCTCCAGGGTACTGGTTGGTTCATAATGTTGTTCTCCCTATAGGAGAACCTTATATCCCTTTAGCTTCTTGGGTATTTTCTCTAGCTCCTCCATTGGGGGCCCTGTGATCCATCCAATAGCTGACTGTGAGCATCCACTTATGTGTTTGCTAGGCCCCGGCGTAGTCCAGGTCATTTTCAAATTGAGGACTCTATCACTAACAGAAATGGAATCTGAAACACTGATAACCACAAGACCAATAGTTTAGGACTCAGTGAGTCTGCATTAGTCTCCTGAACTAATTGTTGGCTAGTCATAGCTTTAATATATTTTTAGCTGTATTTGTTTGTTTTTGAGACAGGGTCTATATATAGTCCTGGATGTCCTAGAGCTCACTATGTGGACCAGGCTGGCCTTCAACTCACAGAGATCATCTGGTCTGTCTCTGGGAACACTGGAGCATGTGACCACACCCAGCTGTTGCTGCTGTGTCCTCCACCTTCATCTTTTATTTTCTCTTAGAGTCAGGATTTTACTATATAACCCTGGCTGGCCAGACAGAGATCTGCCTGCCTCTGCTTCCCAAGTGCTGGAGCTAAAAGTACGAAGTACCAACCATGTCTGAAGACATCTGTACATTTTACGTCTTGTTTCAAGAACACTTATGTCAGAACACAAGAACTCGTTGGTATCTTAGTAAACTGTAGATTTTCAAAGCCAAGAAAGCACTTCTTTTGTCTGTCCCTGACTCGTCAAAGGGTACACTGAATAAGGAAGAGGGGACCAAGCAAGGCCTCTGCTCTAGAGCTTGCCTAGCATATAGAAAGTGCTGGCTCAATCCCAGGACTGCATACACAGGGTGCAGTAGCACACAGCTATAGTCTCAGCACTGCAAAGATGGAAGCAGAAAGACTCACAACTCACTCCCGCAGGCACTGCACACACAGGCTAAACTTACAAAGATGCAGGCAAATTCGCATCTTCATGGAAAATAAGTTAAATCTTTTTTTTTAAGTTCCTAGTAGCAAGAGGTAGCAGCAGAAGACAAGAGAGATCTGAAACATCGATATGGTAGGACTCACTGGGCACAGACTTGGAGGCAGAAGTTGGAGGATTTGAGTTCAAAGCCAGCCTGGTCTAGACAGCAAGACAGCCAAGATCAAATACAGAGACCCTGTCTCAGAAAAAAGTAGAACTCACAGGGTCTAATGATGGACTAAACTTAAGAGGAAGAATAGAAAGGTCAACGACGACTTGGAACTGGATGACAATTCTTCAGACAGAAAAAGGTGAGAGATGGCTCAATGGTTAAGAGCACTGACTGCTCTTCCGAAGGTCCTGAGTTTAATTCCCAGCAACCACATGATGGCTCACAACCATCTAGTGGGATCCGATGCCCTCTTCTGGTGTGTCTGAAGACAGCTACAGTATATTCATGTATACTAAGTAAACAAACCTTAAAAAAACAAAAGCCAGGAATGCATCTGGTAAGGACGAGGATATTCGCTTTAGAACTTAATGCAGATTTCTTTCTGTTAAATCTCTTTCTATGGCGTAGGCATGTGCATGTAAGTGGCAGGGCAATGGCTGGAAGAGGCCATCAGATCCCCAGAGCTGGAGCTACAAGCTGCTGTAGTTGTGTGACTTTACTGCTCTAAGTTTGGGTCCTCTGCAAGAGCAGTTTGTATTTCTATTTTTGTGCAAAAATATAAAGTCCAATGGACAGGGGGTGGGGGGGTGATATCTGGAAATCACCTACACAAACAATAACTGAACCTTAAAAAAAGCAAGATGGCCTCAGACGACAGAAATTACTGGCTGCCTCTACCACAGCCTTTCTTCACTTTCTTCTAAGTAAGCCCCATTTTGTTTACAATTGGGGAGACACAGAATGTGAAGTACATTTCGGGGAGACTCTTTCTCAGCCTAGTGAATGAAATGACCCGGCTCACTGGCTCACTAAGGGGCATGCAGAAACAAACCGTCCCCAGTGAACCGTGGGAAGCCCCCTGGGAGCTTCTTAGAATGGTTTCTTCCACCTTTAAGTGAGGATATTAGTGCTCTCGTGTCCAGCTTCATACAAGATGAGATGCTAAACCTGGGGTGGCAGCTCACACCTGCAGTCTCAGCTCTCCAGAGGCCCGGGCTGGAGGAATGCCGAGAGTGTAACAACAGCCCAGACCACAGAGACCCTGTCTCAAAGAAACAACATCAGCACAGGGGACGGGTCAGTCGCTGAGCGCTTGCCCTCAAAGCACAGGACCCACGTAAGAGCCCCAGAGCCCATCTAAAAACAGCCAGCTATGGTGGTTAGTACACACTTGTAACCCCATGGTTAGAAAGCAGAGACAAGCTTCTTTGAGGCTCACTGTCCAGCCAGTCTATACAGACTAACGGGTGAGCTCCAGGGCAAGAGAACCTGTCTCACAAGAGACGGGTGTCATTCTTCTTCTTTTTTTTTTTTTTATTTTTTGTTTTTCAAGACAGGGTTTCTCTGTGTAGCCCTGGCTATCCTAGAACTCATTTTGTAGACCAGGCTGGACTCGAACTCAGAAATCTGCCTGCCTCTGTTGGGATTAAAGGCGTGCGCCACCACACCCGGCTCTTTTTTTTTTTTTAAGATTTTTATTTATGTATGAGTACACTATAGCTGTCTTCAGACACACCAGAAGAGGGCATCAGATCCCATTACAGATGGTTGTGAGCCACCATGTGGTTGTTGGGAATTGAACTCAGGACCTCAGGAAAAAGAATCAGTGCTTATCTTAAAGGCTGAGCCCTCTCTCCAGCCCAACAGATGTCATTCTTCAGGACATCCACAGTTGTCCTTCAGCGCGTGCGTGCGTGCGCTCGAGCACACACACACACACACACACAGAATGGTGCCCACACACATGCCACACCCACATGTACAAAGGAACGGGCGGGAGGCAGAAAGATGGTTCAGCAGGTCAACAGGCTTGCCACTAAATACAACAACCTGAGTTTGACCCCAAAGGTTACCCTCTAGCCTTGATGTGTGTGCTGTGACAGTTGCCTTCTCCCACAGACACAAATAAGTGTACTTTTTAAAAGATTTGTTTATTTTATGTACATGAATACACTGTAGCTGTACAGATGGTTGTGAGCCACCATAAGGTTGCTGGGAATTGAACTCAGAACCTCTGCTTGCTCCGGCCCCACTTGCTCTGGCCCAAAGATTTATTTATTATTATATATAAGTACACTGTAGCTGTCTTCAGACACACCAGAAGAGGGCATCAGATCTCATTAAGGATGGTTGTGAGCCATCATGTGGTTGTTGAGATTTGAACTCAGGACCTTCAGAAAAGCAGTCAGTGCTCTTAACCACTGAGCCATCTTTCCAGGCCAAATGTAATTTTTAAAAATTGAAAAACACTAGCTGGGACACTGGAACAATGGCTCAGAGGCTAAGAGCTGGACACACAGTGAGACCCTATCTGAAATCAAAACAAAACCCCAACTCCTAGGGGTCAGAAAGAGGACTCAGCAGTGAAGAGGACTTGTGGCTCAGAGGACATGAGTTTAGTCAGTATCTACATGGTAGCTTACAAATGCCTGAGATGCCCTCCTTCTCATCTTCATTGGCACCAGGCACACATGCTGCACACACACATACAGGCAAAACACTTAAACACAGGAAAATAAAAATCCTGAAAACAAAACAGGATGATGGGCAAGCATCCCCCTCATCCAAGAAAACAGAGCAGCATCAAAGCTCTAGTTGCTGTGAGGCTGAGGCAGGTGAATCAGATTGTAGGCCAGCCTAGGCTACATAGCAAGGCTCACAACAGCCTCCCACCCAACAAATAACAAAAACAAACTAGATAGAGCAGAGAAACAGGAGATAATAGGCCCTCTAAGGACAAGCCAGTGGATTTAAAGTGTTCTAGCCGTATATTTGTGTTTAAAAATGACATATAAAACTTGCCATCTTAACCGGGCGTGGTGGCACACACCTTTAATCCCAGCACTTGGGAGGCAGAGGCAGGTAGATTTCTGAGTTCGAGGCCAGCCTGGTCTACAAAGTGAGTTCCAGGACAGCCAGGGCTATACAGAGAAACCCTGTCTCGAAAAACTCAAAAAAACAACAACAAAAAAAACTTGCCATCTTAACTGTTTTCATCTTAACTGGTTCAATGACGTTAACACACTTACACCGCAGTGCAAACACCACCATTACTCATCTGCAGACGTTCTCAACTCTCCAAAGTGAGCCTGCAGCTAGGAAACAAGCCTCACGCACGCGTGCTGGAGATGCAGCACTTGCCTCCAACTGCAGCGCAGTAGGAAGGAGCCCCCTCCCTCCATGGAGCACTGGCAGCTGCCACTCCTCTCTGGCGTGTGTGGAGGTCACAGGACAAGTCTGAATAATTGGTTCTTTTCTTCTATCACACAGGTTCCAAGGACCCGGTGATAAGCACTTTATACACTAAGCAATCTCATTGTCCCCTTCTATACAGATTGGTCTGTCAGCTTGACACACCCTGTAATCATCTCTGAAGAGGGTAACTCCACTGATAAAATGCTTCCATCAGACTGGCCCGTAGGCAGGTCTGTAAGACACTGTCTTGACTGATAAATGATGTAAGAGGTCCTAGCCCATTGCAGACAGCATCACCTCCAGGAAGGTGGACCTGGGTTATACAGAAGGCAGGCTGAGCAAGCCATGGGAGCAGGCCAGCAACATGGTCCTCCATGGTCTCTGTATTAGCTCCCGCCTCCAGGTTTCTGCTTTGAATTCCCTTCATGATAAACTACAAGCTGTGAGGGAAATAAACCTTTTCTCTTCAGATTGCTTTCTGTTGGGGTCTTGATCCTGGTGACATAAACTGGGACAGCTTTCCTCTTCCTGTACTTACTACTTTAATATTCTACCTCATGTGAGAGCCGCATCTGCCTTCTGATACCTGGCTTATTTCAATCATATCTCTTGCTACTTTAATAAATTCAAGGACATCCTCAGCTACATACCAAGTTCAAGGCTCCCTGGGCTAAATCCTCTCTCTGGAAAAAAATAAATCCTAGCTGGGTGTAGTGTGGTGGGATATGTCTTTAACCCCAGAATTCAGGAGGCAAGGCAAAGCAAGAGGATTTTTGTGAATTTGAAGACCAGCCTAGTCCACATAATAAGTTCCAAGCCAGCCAGGACTACAAAGTGAGACTCCTGTCTCAAAACAAACAAACAAAAACCCATAAAACCTTTGAGCCAGAGAGATAGCTATGTGGGTAAGGTCACTGCGCTGTTTTAAGCTGGTTAGAGTGGCACCTGCCTTATTTTATGTGTATGATGCTATGTGTATATGTATGACTGTGCACCATAAGGGTGTCTGGTACCTGCAAAGGACAGAAGAGGAAGGTGGACCCTGGAACTGGAGCTAAGCCATCTCACCAACCCCTGCTCTGTTTTCTATTTCTTAAAATCTGAGCCGCTTCCACCTGCTCCAAACCCAGCTGTTCTGTGGTGCTGTTATCTCCAGCTGCCTAGGAGAGCCTACGATATGCTTCCCTCACTAAACAACTGGTCCAGCTTGAGGCCTACACCACAGGGTGAGCCCAAGCCTGACACTGCCTGGATGGCTAAGAACCAGAGGATGGATCAGAACCAAACACAACTGGAAAAAAAGTTAGTGAGCTGATTCCTAGTGACATTCAGCTATCCTCATAGATCAGTGCCCAGCCACTGATAGGAGCAGATGCTGAAACCCTCAGCCAAACATTAGGCAGAGTTCCAGGAAGGAGGATTGTAGGAGCCAGGGAGGTCCGGACACCATGAGAACAAGGCCCAGAGAATAAACTAAGCAGGGCTCATGGGGGCTTACAGGGACTGAAGCAACAATTAGAGCGCCTGCATGGGTCTGAGCCAGGTTCTCTATGTTATGGTTGTTAGCTTAGTATTTTTGTGGGACTCCTAACAGTGGGAGTCGGGGCTGTCTCTGACTCGTTCACCTGCTCTGGGGATCCTTTCCTCCTACGGCATTGTCCAGCCCTGATATGAGGGTTTGTACCTAGTCTTAGTGTGACTTGTCAGCCGTGTTCAGCTGATATCCCTGGGAGGCCTGCTCTTTTCTAAAGGGAAATGGAGGAATGGATCAGGGGAGGGGAGGGGAGAGGGAGAAGGACTGGAAGGAGTGGAGGGAGGGAAATTGTGGCTGGGATATAATAAGAGAATTAAAAAAGAAAAAAGAAAAGAAAAGAAAAAAAACACTAAAAATGTATCAGTGACCTTGGGTAGAGCGAGGAAAGCCTTAAACCCAATCTGACCTCTGGTACCGATCAAGATGGAGCTCACAGTGAACAGGTCGAACAGAAAGCCAGAATCTGGGCAAGGTCAACCACTACCGCAGAAACTAAGCGGGGCTGGACAGAAGGTTCACTGGTTGAGAGCACTGGCAGCTCTCAAGAGGACCCAAGTTGAATTCTTGACACCAATATGGCAGCTTACAACTGTGTTACCAGATCCCAGGAGATCAGACACTCTCTGACCTGCACTGCAGGCATATGGTACAGATATGCACACAGCCAAACACCCATACGCTGTATTTTTCTTCTGTTTAAAGAGCCTAAAGAAACAGTAAAGTGTAGTCCATTCAACTTGTCTGCCTCACTCTCCAGAGGTAAAGCTTCCCAAAATGCCTCTGATGCGTTCTATGCCAGCTGGAGTCACGGATCACAAAGGCCATGGGTGCCTAGGCAGAACTTCGGTGACTGGGCCTGCAGAGCCACCCATCAGCTCAGGTGTCTAGCCGCTGTCCTAGGATCACTTCCTGTGTATGCTGTAATAGAGGGCAGGGCTGGGATCCCAGCACTGACTCTGCCCTTCATCTGCAAAGGCTGCCACGTGCTTCCCGTTCCTGCACAGGCACAAGGACTGACACTCTGCAAATGGCTCCACTGAGGATGACATGGCATTTGTCATGTCTGTCAGGCAGAAAGGAAGCCACCTGTGGCCCCCAGTCCCTCTCCTGAATTTGACAACTAGGAAAGCGGTTTTCATGTTCTCAGACTCAGTGTTCCTGAGGACTGAGAGCCTGCCAAGACACAGGGATGGTGTGTGCCTGTAATCACAGCACATGGGAGGCAGAACCAGGCCACTGTGGTCTGCATAACAAATTCAGGACAGTCTAGAATGCATACACACTTCTCTCAAAAAGGGTCGAGGTGGCTTATCAGGTAAAAGCGCTTACTACCAAGCCTGGAAATCTGAGGCCAACACCCAGGATTCACATGGTGGAAGGAGAAAAATAACAATTGTCACACACACACACACATACACACACACAAATACACACACACATACACACACACACACACACACACACACATACACACATACATACACACACACACACACACACACACAGAGGCATGTACTCTCTCACACATGCACACACATGGAGTAACGTTTTTTGTTTTTGTTTTTTGTTTGTTTGTTTGTTTTTCGAGACAAGGTTTCTCTGTGTAGCCCTGGCTGTCCTGGAACTCACTTTGTAGATCAGGCTGGCCTCGAACTCAGAAATCTGCCTGCCTCTGCCTCCCAAGGGCTGGGATTAAAGGCGTGTGCCACCATGCCTGGCTGTAACTTTTTTTTTAAGTGAAAGTAAATAAAACATAAATTTTTTTAGAAGTGGAACCAGAGACAGCTGGTTAGTGAAGAGCATGTGCTGTTCTTTAGAGGACCTAGGTCAGGTTCTCAGCACTCATGTGGTAGCTCACAGCCAACTCTAACTCCAGTCCAACCTCCACAAGGCACCACACACAGTGCACATATAGATACACATAAGCAAAGTATGCACACAAAAATAAACTTTGTTTCCAAGACAGGGTTTCTCTGTGTAGCCCTGGCTGGCCTTGAACTCAGAAATCCACCTGCCTCTGCCTCCTGAGTGCTGGGATTAAAACAGGCCACCACCACCTGGCAAGTCTTTTTTAAATAACCAAGAAAAGGTCGAATTATACTTGAAGAAGAAAGAGGAAAGCAGCAGCAGCAGCAGCAAACAAGCAAGCAGTCTGGGAAGAAGAGACCACAAATGCAAAGGTTTTCATTATGTTCCCCCACTCGCCCCAGTCCCCAGTACCATAACAGCCCACTTCCTCACTAAAATGTTTTATGTACTATAGTTTACGGTTCTACCTAAGGTGAAGTCTAAACGTTTTATTCAAAGAGAAACAGGCCTGGGAATGTAGCTTGGTCAGGGGAGAGCTTGGTTGGCATGCACAGGCCAAGGCTCAGTCCCCAGCACTGATAAAGCGGGGTAGTTACATCTACCTGCAATCCCAGCACCACAGAGGTAGAGGTAGAAGGATCATTAGGTCAAAGACTTCGTCAACTGCATGGCTAATTTGAGGCTAGCCTAGGCTACACAAGACCCTATCTCACACACATTTTTTTTTCAACAGAAAGCAAATATCCTCTTGCATCCTAATTCATTTTAAATGTAAACATTTATAATTGATGCTCACACATAAGGGTATGTATGATGGGCTCTATCAGCAATGGGAGAGCAAAAAGGCACCGAGAGACCTGTCACATTTTGGGGGATAGACTTCAAGTCTTAAGCCATTTCTTTCTAACAGATCCTTTCTAGAAATCTGTTAAGAGCCGGGCAGTGGTGGCGCAGGCCTTTAATCCCAGCACTCGGGAGGCAGAGGCAGGCGGATTTCTGAGTTCGAGGCCAGCCTGGTCTACAAAATGAGTTCCAGGACAGCCAGGGCTACACAGAGAAACCCTGTCTCGAAAAACCAAAAAAAAAAAAAAAAAAAAAAATCTGTAAGAAAAGGTCACACCTTGGACAATATTTTCCCAAACTAGAATATGAACCCTTCACTTAAAAAAAAAAAAAAAAAGAAGAAAAAAGAAAAGCACACAAATGTTTGCAGCTGGCAGTGGTGGTGCAGGCCTTTAATTCCAGCACTCAGGAGGCAGAGGTGGGAGGGAGGGCTGGAGGGGCTGGAGACGGCTCTGTGACTGAGCACAGGCTGCTCTTCCAGAGGAAACAGGATCAGTTCTCAGCTCTGACGCAGCTTTAAATAATCTGTAACTTCTGTTCCAGGGGATCTGACAGCTCTTCTGAGCTCCTCTAGTCCTACATGTGTGGTACACAGGCACATGTGCAGCCAAACACCGAGACACAGGAAAGTTAGAAATACTAAAAGACTGACCATCCATCCATCCATCCATCCATCCATCCATCCATCCATCCATAGATGGGGTCTCATTATATAGCTCTGGCTGGCCTGGAACAAATTCTGTAGACCAGGCTGGTCTTGAACTCAGAGATCTCTGCCTGCCTCTGACTCTCTAGCACTGGAATTAAAGGTGGGTACACTCCTGGAGAGTGGGGAGTGTACACATGAGTGCAGATAGACGCCACAAGAGACTGTGCCTTGGGTCACCTAGACCTCAAGTCAAGAGACAGAAAATGTCCAATATGGGTGCTATAGGACCAGCTACTGGACCATCTCTCTAGTTTACTTACACTTCAATCTCGTGTATATGTGGTATATGGAGGCAGGTGTGCGCCATGTCCCACACGGAGGTTAAAGAACAACTTTGAGCACCAGTTCTTTCCTGGGTTCCAGGACTCAAACTCAGGTCTTCAGGCTAGGCTTCAAGTGCCCTTACCTAAGCCAAGCCAGTGGTTCGCAACCCTCCTAACACTGTGACCCTTTAACACAGTTCTGCATGTTGTGCTGACCCCCAGCCATAAAATTATCTCGTTGCTACTGCGTAACTGAAATTTTGCAACTGTTAGAAGTTGTAAATATCTGATATTTCCTGATTTAGGTGGCCCACAGGTTGAGAACCACTGTGTTAAGCCCAAAGCTTCACTGCCCCTGAAGGCTTCATTTTGTTTGTTTGTTTGGTTGGTTTTTAAGGATAGGGTCTCAGTGCCAAGAAACTGCTCAGCTGTTCAGAGCACTGGCTGCTCTTTCAGAGGACCTCAATTCAATTCCCAGCACCCACATGGCAGCTCACCACTGTCTGTAACTCCAGTTCCAGGGGATCTGGCGCCTTCACTCACATACATGCAGGCAAAACACCAATGCACGTAGAATAAAACTGATTTAAAAGCACATAAGTAAAATAAAGCTAGGAACTCGCTGTGCAAGTCAGCCTGGTCTTAAGCTCAGAGCGCTGCCGCAGATCGGCCTCTACCTCCTGAGTGCTGGGACTAACGGGGTCACCATGTCCACGAAGCCCTCACTTTTCTGGGAACTCTTTCCTAACGTTCTCAGATTCCTTTTATTATAGAAGAGTTTCGTTAGCTCTCCACCTAATCACCACAGATCTCACCATGGAGAAGGCTTGACAGGAAATTAAGGATAGCACAATCTCTGGACCTTGACACGTATGTGTGAGACAGACAGAGCTTAACATTTTCAAAGGACAGAACTGAAAAGTTAGTCAACGGTGACCCTGAGTTCCCAGCAAACAGAACCTCTAAATTCTATCAGGATGTCCAGTCACCACCTCCAAGTCACCTTCACTCTTGAGATTTCTGTTTTGTTACATGGGGTCTCATTTATCCCAGGCTGGCCTCAAACTCAGTGTGTAGCTGAAAATGACTTCTTTTTTTTTTTTAAGAATTATGCATTTATGGCTTCTGGTGCTTTGCTTACAGAGATGCCCGTGCTCCCGCTTTGTGCCGGGTGAGTGCAGAGGCCATGTGAATGTTGGGCATCAAGTCCAGGTCCTCTAGAAGAACAGTCTATACTGTTAACTACTGAACCATCTCTCCAGCCCCAATCTTTAACTTTTTGTTTGCTTGTTTGTTTGTTTTTTTGAGACAGGGTTTCTCTGTGTAGCCCTGGCTGTCCTGGAACTCACTCTGTAGACCAGGCTGGCCTCGAACTCAGAAATCCACCTGCCTCTGCCTCCCGAGTGCTGGGATTAAAGGTGTGCGCCACCACGCCTGGCTCAAATCTTTAACTTCTGATCCCCCCACCTCTGATCTCCCATGAGTAGCGGCACCATACCTACTAGATATGGAACACCAGGGTTGTACTTATCAAGGAAGCACTCTGCCAACTAAGCCCCAGCCCACCATCTTCTTATAAGATTTATTTATTTATTTCAGCACATCCATGCTTTGTCTTCATGTCAGTGTACCCTGCACCTGCCTGGTGCCCAGTAAGCCAGGAGACACCGGGTCCCTGGAACTAAAGATGGTTTGGAGCCCACAGGTGGATGCTGACAAAGCAAACTTGGAGCCTTCTGTAAGAACAAATGCTCTTAACTGATGAGCCATCTCTTCAGCTTCATCCTTTTTCTTTTCTTTTTTTTTTTTTAATTAAACTATACGTGTGTGCATGCAGGTTTGGTTGGGTCTCCTGGAGCTGAGCTGCAGGTGTTGTGGCTCGGGAAGCAGGAGCTGGGAACTCAACTCCAGTCCTCTGAACAAGAGCCAACCGAGTCTAGCACTGTGCCAATTGGGAGGGGAGACGGTTCGTTATTCAAACAAGGTCTCTCCTGGCATCTGCTGGCCTCCACCTTTCAAGTACTAGGATCACATGCTGTCTTACTTGTCACACGCGGTTATGGAATGACTTTTCTTAAAAGAATCTCTTTTTCTTCTCTTTTCACATCGTTTTTGTTTGGAAGCCAGAGACTGACGATGAAAGAATCTGTCCTCTCCTTCTACCTTGTGGACCTGGGGCAGGAGTACGGAATCAGACTCAGGTCTTCAAGCTTGCTGGCAGGAGCTTTCCTCCACTGAACCAGCCAGCCAGCCCTCCAGTGGCCTTTCTAACCAACACTACTCTGGATCACCACACGCCCTTGCATCCAAGATGTTCTCGGCCCCTGCCCTGCTCCAGCTTCACCTCTCCCTGAAGCATTACGTGCTACGGCTATGAGCTGATACAGACAAGAATAAAACGTTACCACTCACGAGGCACTGAGTAAAGTCACTGTAACAACTGTCCCTTCACATAGGCCCACCCTGCTCTTCTACTAACTAGCTCTCTTTTACAGCAGCCCTGCCTGAGTGTTGGTGCCACACTACATGACGGTGGGCAGTCAGCATGTGCTGTGTGCCCTATGCAGTTCTCAGGACTTTTCACTTATCTCATTTAACTCTCACGACAGCCTACTAGGTAGCTGCTACCATGACTCTCCTTATGCAAAAGGAAAAATGAAACCTAAGTGCGAACAAGTAAGTTATCAAATGTATACAACAGGACAGCATGGGACAGCTCGGGACAGCACAGGCAGGAGGTGAGCCTGGCCCCATCTTGTCTGTCTCTACAACCCAGCTTCAATCACTGCGGCATCCCGCCTCTAAGCACACCGTTAGCCAAAGCACTGGTGTGCTCTGACTCACAGGCCTCTTGGTATCTACTTCCAAAGCTATGTGAGGAAGCAGATCCCAGTTTCTGTCAGCCACAGCCTCAACTTTAACAACCCTGGCTTTAAAGAAGTTTCTCCTTCTCATCAGTAGAGAACTCCTTCCCCTCGCTGCACTACCTCTTCCTTAAGCAGTAGCTAGAAACCTTGCGCAGTTCTATGCATTGCTATCCCGTGTTCTTACAAAAGCAAGATTCAAATCCAGCCTGTCTCAAAAAAGGAAGTAAGGGTCTGCCTCGGTTCCCAGGTCAACCTCAGCACTCCAGAGACAGCGGCAGGCAGCTGGTAGGTTGAGGCGAGCAAGGGCACTGCATCTCAAACAAACAAAGGAGTAAGGGAGGGGGAAAGGAAGGAGAGAAAGAAGGAAAACTGTGCAGGAGTGACTGTGTGACACCTGGGAGCCCTTTCCAGCTGCCTCCAAGGTCAGTGACTCCTTGTGTGAAAAGCTGAATGTAAGTGGATGGGCCTTTCTTAAAACGGCCTTTAACAATGTACTCAAGCGCAGGTCCAACATGCCAAAGGCCAACCCAATGGCCACTGCAGCACACAGTGGGGATACTATCCCCAAACAGGTCTAAGACAAAATGGCAGCAAAGACAGTTCCCTATCCCCCTGCCTGGGGTCACAGATGGAGGTATGCAGAGACTAGATTCTATCCTGTTGCAATGACTCAAGCAATCAGACTCCTGCAGCAGATCTCCTCCCAATAAAACTTTCATGCCATGGACCCAAGGGTGACCCAATGCAACAGTGGCAGAGACGGGTTTTACATTACCCGTCTCCCTAATGACCTCACTATTTTCTTCTTAGTCCTGACCACATACATAACCCTCCACTACATTCTTCCTGGCCCAGAGACCCTCTCCCCCCCCCCCAAAAAAAAAAACAAGTCTCTCCAAAGAGTTACGACTTAACTAAAGGACCCTGAGGTTTTAACAGGGAACTTCACCTCCCCACCTCCCCCTCCTTCCTTCAAAAAGGACTGGCATGCTAAGCAAAGGCTTCATTTTCTGTTCCGGGAATCCTGGTACTTCCTAGAGAAAGAAAGCGGATTGGAAGACACAAACTCAGGGCCAGTGACAAGCTGCTCCCTCCTTCGGTGACACCGCCCCCGCTCCGCCTGGGGGAGGAAGGCCCCACCTCTCTCCTCCGAGCTAGCTCAGGTCCCCCTCCCCCGTCTCCAGCCTCCTCTCCACCCTCTCCCCACCTGCTGCCCTCTTCCCAACACCCCAGAGCAGAGCGCCACCTCCGTGAGGACCGTGCGCAGCCAGCCGAGCCCCACCAGTAGGCCCTGATACTAAGCCCCGGCCCCCCACGCCTCGCGCTGGGTGAGGGAGGAGAATAACCACGGCACGGCACGGCTTTTCTTTGGTTCCCCCACAGCTCGGGCGGGGGAGGGAGAGAGAAAAGGCAGCGTTCCTCGCAGCCCTTTAAACCCAAGGAAAAGAGAGCCAAACAGCCACACCGCCCCCGCGTCCCCCTCCCACAGGTCAGCCTGCCTCCCCCTCGTCCCCAACCCTCCCAAGCTCACCTCTGCAGCCCAGGTCGCACCCTCGGGGGAGGCGGAGGACAAATCCGTGTGCGCCCCCCGCCCCCACCCCAGCTCGGCGTCCTTCGGCTGCGGGGACAGGAGTGGGGCTGGGGTCCCCAAGCTCAGCGAGGATCACCCCCCACACCAGCACCTCGCCCAGACGGTGCGAGCCGGACCGCGGCCGGGGGCCTCGGGCTCCCACCCGGACCCAGCCTCTTCCCTGCCCGGACCCGCCTTCCCTCCCCAGCTCCGAACCTGTTCCTGCTCCCTGCGCCGCGGCTGCCACCGCCGCCTCCGCCCCCGCAGGTTCCGCCCGGCTCTCCGGCCGCTGCCTCCCGCTCCGCAAGCCGACCCGACCGCGGTGAAGATGGTCCGCTGGCCCGCTCCCCGGCTCCCTCCTGCCCGCCCTCCACCTAGCACCGGAAGCCGCGACGGCGACAGGAGCTGTGCGGCGAACACCCACCCCCAGCCCGGGCTACTTCCCACCTCCACGATCGCGCGAGAAGTGCGCGGTAGCGAGCGGCAGTTCTCGCGAGACCCATCACCATGGCAGCGGCTGCAGCAAAAGCAGCCGGTGCTGAAGCTGAGCCTAGGCGGGGGCCTGTGTGGGGGCTGGAGGATCGGAAGGCACGGCGTGTAGAGGGGGCTGTGGGCACTGAGGTGAGGCTCCCGAGCAGAGCGAGCTCCGGGACCTTGCCACATCCTGGCTGCGCTGGCCACAGGGCTCGGACCAGGGAGTCTCCGGGGTTTCTTAAGCAGAGCCCATGTGGAGCATGGAGGATGAAAACGGTTGCTGTATCCTGCTCTAGTCCAGTCTTATTCCAAATAAACAGCGCATCACTCGCACCCCACCTGCTAATCCGCTCTGCTCCCTAGTTCCTAAGGATGCTTTCTCTGAGATCCTTTCCCATAAAGGAAGAGGAGAAAGAACGATGCATTCCAGATACTAGAGGAAACATCTGGATGGGGTCGTCTAGGAGGTTGAGGCTGAAAGGCAGAGGGCAGAAACTCAGAGGCGGCTCTCATGAAGTCTCTCTAGATGAGTCTGGATTTTAGTATCCCCAGGAAAGCGCACCCAGGACCCCGCCTTCCTTCCCTGACACTCATCTTTTGACATGATGGAGACACTGCCTGAGACTCTAGCCACAAGCTATGTTAGAATCTGAGCTAGAAGGGTCCTCGCCAGAAACGGGTGCTCTTACCCACTGAGCCATCTCACCAGCCCCCACTGCGTTCTTTAAATGCATCAAGTATAAGAGCTTGGTGCAGCGTTATAACTCTTCTCTCCCTCCAAAACATAGGCTGGGAACAGAATCTATCTCTTGTCACATCTGTCTCTGGTTTATACCTTTATACCAGTTTGTCTTCTCTTGTTTACCTCAAAAATTACAGGACTGGCTGGGGGCGGTGGTGGCACAAGCTTTTAATCCCAGCACTGGAGACTAGGGTGCAGAGGCAGGTGGATGTCTGTGAGTTAAAGGTCAGTCTGATTTACAGAGCAGGCTCCAGAACAGCCAGAGATGGTTAACGAAGAGATGGACAGCAAGGAACTTGCTTATAACGAAGAGAATTATATTTGTCCCCACTCAGGACTCAATGCTGTTGAGAGCCTTTGTTAAGCTCTGGTTTTTGCTCGTTTTTCCCTCCATTTATTAACTCTGTGTGTGTGTGCTTGTATGAGAGATTGCGGGTGCACTTGTGCTCTAGCAAGATGTGGAGGTTAGAGAGGACACCTTTTGGGAGTCGCTGTTCTTGACTTTTTTCCCTCGTTGGGCCAGGATCTCTGGTTTCTGCTGCTGCAGTGCACACTCTAGGCTAGCTCTGTGTGATTCTCCTGGCATCATCCCCCATCTTACTTTAGGAATGCTTTCATTACACCACAGGCATTCAGCTTTAAAATATATATATTTGTTATTGTTGTGTTTGAGACAGGGGCTCACTATGTAGCCCCACCTGGCCTGGAATTCACTTTATAGACCAAGTTGGCATTGAACTCAAATACGATCTGCCTGCCTCTGCCTCCTGAGTGCTTAGATTAAAGGTATTTGTCACACATCCAGCCAAATGGATTTATTTTTAACTGTACCTACGCACATACGTCTCTGTGTGTGAGTAGGTGCCTGTAAGTGTGGATATCTACTACAGGGAGAAAAAAATGTAACATTCTCTGGAGACAAAGTTACAAGCAGTTGTTCCACGTGGTGCTGGGAGCCAGGTCCTCTAGGCAAGAGAGGTCAGTAAGAGCCTGATCGCCCTCCACCTATTACAACAGGCTCTGGGGAACAAGCTCGGGCCAAGCTTGTCTTGCTAGTACTTTTAATGGCTGAACTATCTCCCTAGCCCATATCCTGGGTTCTTAAAGGCAAGAGACTCCCCAAAATATAGTTACTGTGCTAGGTAGTTTTATGTCAGCTGGACTCCGGTTACAGAGTCCTGCAGGAAGAGAGAACCTCAATTAAGAAAATGTCTTGCTCTATCAGCTCGGGCTGGAAGCAGGCCTGGGGGACATTTTCTTTGAGTGATAGTTTGAGAAAGCCAAGCTCACTGTAGGAGGTGTCACCCCTGGGTTGTATGTTGTATAAGAAATCAGGCTGAGCAAGCCTATGTATAAGCAGCAATCTTCCGTGGCCTCTGCTTCTGTTTCTGCCTCCAGGTTCCTACCCTGAGTTCCAACTCAGTGATGAACTATAATAAACCCTTTCTTCCTCAGGTTGCATTTGGACAGTAGGCGTGAGATGTTGCTGTCACAGACCTGACCTTGTGTTTTGGGGAGGATTGTGGTGGCATCTGAACTCTGGGCTGGGAAAGCCGTTGTGTGCTCAGAGTTCCGTGGGTTGCTGTGGGGACTTAGAAGATAATGCCAAGAGCAGTGCAGACGACAGAGGCCTGACTTGGGAAGTTACAGGGAGAAATTGGAAAGTCCCTTAAAGAGTCTAAGTCTCATATTTTGAATTAAGAGCCGCTAAAGTGCACATGTGGTGGCTCACACCTTTAATCCCAGGACTCTGGGGGGTAGAGGCAGATGGATTGCTGTGAGTTCACAGCCAGAGTGATCAACATAGTAAGTTCCAGGCCAGCCAGGGCTATATAGAGGGACCCCAGCCAATAATAATAAAAAAACAAAACAACAACAACAACAACAAAAAAAGAACAACTAAAGTGAAACTTTTACTTTACTTAATTGATACTGGACAGCTGGGGCTGAAGAATCAGCTGTGATTAAGGAAAGAGCAGTCCAGGGTGGTGGCACAGGCCTTTAATCCCAGCACTTGGGAAGCAGAGCCAGGTGGACCTCTGACTTTGAGGCCAGTCTGGTCTACTGTCACCACATGGCAAGGTCAGGGGGGGGGGGAGGAGGGGGGAGAGGAGGAGAACACAATCCAGCTGCAGCAGAGACCCAGCCTTTTGGAGATGCCAGCACCGTGGGACAACTGCCAAGGACAGAAGAAACTGTGGAATAGCGCTGCCCTGGGCCCAGGAGACAAGCTGGCAGAGTTGAGGCCACAGAGCACTTTGAGGCCCAAAGAACCATGAGGAGGCCCCAGCGCTGGCCTTTTTACCGGGCTGGACTCTGGTTTTGCTTTGCTTTGTTTGTGATTGTCCTGGTTTCTCCTTTTTGAAGCAATAACGTATGTAGCTTTTTTTTTTTTTTTTTTTTTATTTCACAGGACTCCACGCTTAAGAAACTTCAGAATTTTACAGCGATTTTGAATGTTTTAGAAAAACATTGAACTTTAAAAGAGACTTCAGGGCTGGTGAGATGGCTCAGTGGGTAAGAGCACTGGACTGCTCTTCCGAAGGTCCAGAGTTCAAATCCCAGCAACCACATGGTGGCTCACAACCATCCGTAATGAGATCTGACTCCCTCTTCTGGAGTATCTGAAGACAGCTACAGTGTACTTACATATAATCAATAAATAAATCTTAAAAAAAAAAAAGAGAGACTTCAGATGTTTCTAAAAGGACCGGGTTTCTTTATACGTTTGAATTTGTAACAAATATGGGAAACATCAGCATTGGAATGTTTTATATCATTATAACATGCCATGTTGAGGGTAACTGAGAAAGGAAAGGGTCTAGTTGAATAGTGATGTGTTTGTGTGTCATATTGACAAGAGGTCAACTGTACTGGCTAGTTGATGACAACTTGATAGAAGTTACAATCATTTGGGAAGAGGAAGCCCCAATCAAGAAATGACCTCACCAGATTGTGAGCCAACCTGCAAGGCATTTCTCTCGATTGATGATTGGCATGGAAGGGCCAAGGTCACTGTGGGCGGCACGACCTTTGAATTTTATGAAGCAGGTGAGGGCTGACTAGTCACTCAGAGGCTAAGGGGCCAGGCAGCTTTTTCCCAAGGACCTGGTTTGATTCACAGCATCCATATGGTGGCAGGCAACTGTCTGTGACTCTAGTCCCAGGCCCCATTCAGGCCTCTATGGACACTGTGTGTAGTATGTATGTGGTACACAAGCATACATGCAGGCAAAATACTCATGCAAATAAAAATAAGTTCAATACCAGGGGAAAATATCAGGAAAGCAAGCTGAGCCAGCTACGGTGGTGCACTGTCAGTCCCAGCACTCAGGAGGCAGAGCCAGGTGGATTTCTTTGAATTTGAGGCCAGGCTGGTCTACATAGCAAGTTCTAGGACAGTAGCCAGGCTTCCACAGAAAAGACCATTTATCCAAAAAAAAAAAAAAAAAAAAAAAAAAAAGCCATGGGGAACAGGCCTCTGGGTAGCACTCCTCCATGGCCTCTGCTTCAGTTCCAGCCTCCAGGTTCCTATCCTGACTTCCTGTCCTGACATCCTTCAGTGACTATAGAATCTGTGAGGTGAAGTTAACCCTTTCCTCCTCAGCTTGTTTTTGGTCACAGTGTTTATCTCAGCAATAGAAACCTTAAGAACATTATAAGCCGGGCGTGGTGGCGCACGCCTTTAATCCCAGCACTCGGGAGGCAGAGGCAGGCGGATTTCTGAGTTCGAGGACAGCCTGGTCTACAAAGTGAGCTCCAGGACAGCCAGGGCTACACAGAGAAACCCTGTCTCAAAAAACAAACAAACAAAAAAAAGACCATTATGCATTCCTGCGGCTCTGACATGTGCTCTGACATGCCTTTAGTGTGATTGTTAACGTCTCCACTTCTCGCCTAAAACTTTGTGATAACCCTCCACCAGGTTAGGTCCTCACTCCCTTGCCTCTGTATGCCTATGGACTGCTCACCCCACTCCCTAGTGCTTCCACAGCATGCCTTGTGGAACCTCAACAAGGAGAGGAAACCTAATGATGAAGACCTTGAGCCCTCCCACAAATGTATGGCAGAGTGAAAGGAAGACAAAAATGACTGACAGCTTCCTATGGTGGAAAAGGTGGGTGTGGCTGGAGAGACCCCCTCAGGTCTTCTGTCCTTCACCCTCTGGTGTGTGGGGAGACAAGGGTCAGGAGAGGTTGGCCTGACACAAGCAGGGGTGGATAGAAGTGCTACTCCCCTGTAACCAGCTGCTCCCCACCACTCTAAGCTTCCTAGCCATTTGGTCAAGGTAGGGCTCCTCCAGAGTGTGCTCTTTTCCCTCCCTCCAGCTGCCACCAGAGCCCAGTAAAAGCTGAAACTGTAGCCACCCACCAGTTCTGTGGGTTGCAAACTCCCACCCCACCACTGACCCCAGTCCTGGGCCTGAGCCCAGCGCCTGTGCTGGGAGGGGGTGTTGGCCCTGCTGACCAAATCCAATTGGAATTTGTCAAGGTTGTGGTTTGGGGCTTAAGTCCACCACAGAGCGTGCATGCTATGGAAAGAAAAGCTAGGAAAGCGAGGGAGGCAAAGGGACCGACAGGGGAGGGAAAAGGAAAGTTAAAAGACTCTCTCGCCACAGCCCCATCTGGAGAATGCCTCTTCCTAGAGGGAAGGCATCTGCACTCTGGATGTTCCCTGTTATTCTTGGTTGTATCCAAGTCCATCTTACTTCAGTCCCCTCTCCTTTCTTCCTCTCCTCATTCACACATTAGGTTAGCAGGTGTCTGACATCTCCCGCTAAGTTGTTGCCATGGAGAGGATGGGTGAATTCAGGAGGACCTGAGTTCAGTTCTCAGCATCCATTCCAGGCAGTGCAAAACACCAGGGGATTCCTGACGCTCTTCTAGATACTCATATACGTGCACATATGCACATATATAGTTCTTTTGATTTTTAAAGATTTATCTGCTTATATAAATGTTCTGCCCACATTTATGTCTGCGTACCACATGCATACCTAGTGCCTCTGGAGGTCAGAATGGGGTATTTGATCCCTTGGAACTGGAGTTAAAGACTGTTGTGAACTGCCCAACTGTGAGAGCTAGAAATCAAACCCAGGTCTCCTGCAAGAGCAACAAGCACTCTACACCAAGAAGCCATCTCCCCAAACCCCTCCCTCCCCAAACTTGTTTGTTTGTTTCTGTTTTTTGAGATAGGGTATCTCTATAGAGCCCTGGTTGTTCTGGAACTGACTCTGCAGACCAAGCTGGCCTTGAACTCACAGAGATCTGCCTGTCTCTGCTTCCTGAGTTCCACGATACCTGGCCTCCCACACTAAAAAGGTATAATGTCACCATGGAGTACTGCCATGATCCAACAGTCCTCATGGTCCCCTTGGTCCTGTCTCACCAGATAACCTATCACCTAGAGAAATATAGGGAGCTACTTCTGCACTCTGTCGAAGCATGTTTTTGGCCTTTTAAAATAAAATATATATTTTGATTTTCTGTATGAGTGTTTTGCCCTCATATGTCTCTGAGCCATAGCTGTGCAGAAGCCTGCAGAGGCCATCAAGGGCACCAGATCCCCTGGACTGGAGTTACAGATGGTTGTGAGCCACCATGTGGATGCTGGGAACTGAATCCATGCCCTCTGCAAAAGCAGCAGGTGCTATCTCCAGCCTCCCTGGGAGCATCTTATAGACCCCAAATATGCAGGTGCTCTGAAAGGTCTTTTGTCCATATTGCATCTTTTAATAAAAAAGATCTATTATCTATCTTTTAGAGACAGGGTTTCTCTGTGTAACAGCCCTGGCAGTCCTAGAACTCACTTTATAGACAAGGCTGGCCTTGAACTCACCGGGCTCTGCCTAAGTCAGCTTCCACACCAGGCAATTTATTTACTTTTTCTTTTTCTTTTTTCAAGATTTATTATTATATCTAAGTACACTGTAGCTGTCTTCAGACACACCAGAAGAGGCCATCAGATCTCATTACAGATGGTTGTGAGCCACCATGTGGTTGCTGGGAATTGAACTCAGGACCTCTGGAAGAGCAGTCAGTGCTCTTAATGGCTGAGCCATCCCTCCAGTCCCAATTTATTTACTTTATGTGCAGTGGTGCTGTTGCCTGTATGTCCTTGTGAAACTGTCAAATCCCCTGGAACTGGAGTTGCAGACATTTGTCAACTGACATGTGGGTACTGAGAACTGAACCTGGATCTTCTGGAAGAACAGCCAATACTCTTAACCACTGAGCCATCTCCCCAGCCCCTCCACATTGCATCTTTCTTTCTTTGTTTATTTTGTTTTGTTTTTCAAGACAGGGTTTCTCTGTGTAGCCCTGGCTGTCCTGGAACTCACTCTGTAGAGCAGGCTGACCTCGAACTCAGAAGTCCTCCTGCCTCTGTCCATAATGCATCTTAAAGGTGCTCCTTTTCAAAGACATTAGGCTAGGAATTGGAGATGTTGTAGAAGAAAAAAAAATCTCGTCTCTCTACTTATATCTGAAAAGACAAGGGATGGGCAGCAGGATGGCCCAGCAGGTCAGGTCAGAATGCTTCCACCGCACCTGAAGACCTAAACTCAGTTTCTGGAACCCAAGTGGTAAACGGTGAACTGCCTTCTGCACGTTGTCCCATGACTTCCATATGAGTTCCACAGTATGCCTGCATCCACTTGCATGTGCACACACACACATACACACACACATACACACACACACACACACACACAAATAAATAAATGTAGAAAAATTGAAAAGATAAAGAAATTATTTTACTCAGATTAAATACAAAAAAAAAGAACATTGAATAAAGAAAGACAAAATGTATATGCAAATAATTCAGTGGCAGAGAATGCTAGTTTTGCTAAAATTATCTAATTTTTAGCCGGGAGTGGTAAGGCCTACATGCAATTCCAGAACTCAAGAATGAGACACAGTGGAAAGTCTGAAGCCAGCCTAGGGTACGTACTGACCGCCTGGCTAGCCTGGGGTACACAGTGAGACTCTTCCCTGACAAACGACACATTTTGCATTTTGAGCATAGGAATCCTCTCAATTTTTTTCCCATCACCCTTGTTGTACATCCCTCCCCCCACCCCACCCCCACCCTCCAGCCCCCAACCCCTGCCCAATTCTCTGGTTTGGACTTAGAGACAACAGTACCTGTCCTTTAATTGTCCACCTAATTGTTAAGTTTAAGTTCTGAAACTCCCATTGCAGACATGACCTTGTAGTATAGCAAAGGGTTCAATAAGTGACAGTCGGAGGGCAAGGTCTGGCCCTGCACACCAGCTTTGTGAGCTGTGTTGAACACAGCTATCCCCATCCGCTTATGTGAGGTCTGTGTCTGCTTTCATTCACCCCCTGCCATAACTATTTGGGGTCTATAACAGCAGAACTGGGTAAGTACGGTGGAGGTGAGTTGTCGACATAGAGACCACAGTATAAATAGCCTAGTGTATCTACCATCTAGCCCTTTACAGGGGAGACAAGCACCAGCTTTGGTTCTGAGTAATGGTGAAGGTGACCCTGGAGCCTAGGGCTCGGGGTGAACAGGGTCTATGTACATTTGAATCTAAAAGTCCTTCACACCCAGAAGTCCACCTTGGTTTGTACAGACTAAAAACCTAAACTCAGTCTTTGA
The DNA here is from genome assembly GCF_000001635.26 of Mus musculus. NCBI lineage: Eukaryota > Metazoa > Chordata > Mammalia > Rodentia > Muridae > Mus > Mus musculus. The sequence goes on from NC_000081.6 coordinate 98,771,606, forward strand.
GCATCATTTCAAATCCTTTGTGGAAGTCAGCAGGATATACATAAAAAGTCACTGAGTACAGGAGTGTAGACTTCACCTAGAAAGAGAAAAAAACACGGGCTACTACCCCGAGTGTGGCTAGACATATCACCATCTGCCACTGCCAGTCCAGTAGTTCAGTAACTTAATTTATTTTAGTTTCAAACAGGAACCAAGAACACATCTCAGTAAAATAAATTATCCATTCCCACCCTTCCTGCTGAAGAAGGAAAAGGGCCTCCAAGAGTTATGGCTAAAACCTTTCCTTTGGAGAGACCCTTTCAACAACTGAACGGAAGGAGAAGCCTCCCAAGAGCCTGACAAGACAGCTGTCTGAGGCTTCCCTGCCCTCTGTCCTTTTCCAACCGAAAACCTCTCATTATTGTCACCCGAGGTCCCATAAGAGGAGGTTCTGGGCTGTAGTGGAGGAGTTTGAGAACCACAAATAGGAAGAGGTGGTCTCTTGCTATATATACGGGTCTTATTGACTCCACACAATGCCTGCTATTATCCTTCGAGGAAGAGGAGTGGCCAAAAGATAGACTCCCTATCCAAAGGAAGTAGGAACCTGAGCCCGAGGGAGCTGTAGGTAGAGAAGACGCTAACAGTACAGTGCATTTCATCTTAGTCTATTCGAGTGTTTAAGAACAGAGTGTGGGGCCACTTCCCCCACAAAAGGCTGCTCGTTACAGATTTCACCTGACCCTACACCCCCAGAGCTGTTCTCAGGCAGATGCTCTGAGCTTCCGGGAGCCACGATAAACCCTAGACAGAAATCCGAGCAAAGGGCTGAAAGAGAGCAGCCCTCACACAGTGCTTCTCCTCCTCGTCGTGCCTAGGCGAGGCTCACCTTCATTTACACACATTGACCCACTCTGTGACTTTACACTCATCACACAGCACATAACAGCACCAGTGGAAACGACAGTGGCAGCGCTCCACTCGCGTCTGCCGGAGCACGTTGTGCCCACGGCCACAGCACAGGCTGCCACAGCCATCCAAGAGGCGGCTGGTCTTGTTGCAAGCCCGGCCTCTCGTGCCTGGGGAGCCCAGAGTAGGGTCTCGCTCGCAGAAGTCAGGAGACTTCTCAAAGTAAACCAGCTCTCCAGAGAGGCGCCGCGGACGTAGGCGGGGCTGGAACGCTCCAGAGTTGCGGTTGTGGGTATCGATAAAGATGGCTCTGCTCAGCCGCTCCCTCAGTGCTGCCCCGATGGCCCGGAACTCTGGCGCTGCCCTCCAACAGGTCTTGAATTGGCAGCTGCCTGACGTTCCATGGCATTTGCACTTCCGCTTCAGGTTTTCCGTTACCACCTACAACGTCAGGGTGACAAAGAGGGGAACGATGAGGGGGTGCAAATGAACAGAGCAAGGAAGGGAACGGAAAGGAAAGCATTTACTTTGATCACTAGCTCACAAGGAGACAACAGCGCTTTCCAGAATAAACATGGATAAAATGGAGTCTGTAGGCCAGAATGTCCTAAAGTCTGTCAGGCAAGGCAGCTGTTGTAACAGTGTCTATGCAGTACCCGGGGCGGGGCGTGGTGGCACACGCCTTTAATCCCAGCACTTGGGAGGCGGAGGCAGAGGCAGAGGCAAGGCAGGCGGATTTCTGAGTTCGAGGCCAGTGAGTTCCAGGACAGCCAGGGCTACACAGAGAAACCCTGTCTCGAAAAACAAAACAAAAAAACCAATGTCTATGCAGTGAGCCAAGTACAAGGCACTGTATAGAATACAGTATATGAGGGGCTGGAGATGTGACCAGATAGTTAAGAGCACTGGCTGCTGCTCTCCCAGAGGACCTGGGTTCAATTTCCAGTACCCACATGGTGACTCACAACAATAACCGACTGCTCTTCTAGAGGTCCTGAGTTCAATTCCCAGCAACCGCATGGTGGCTCACAACCATCTGTAATGGGATGGAATGAATACCTTCATCTAGTGCTGTCTGAAGACAACAACAGTGTACTCACATAAATAAATAAATAAATAAATATTTAAAAAAAGACAATAACCCCAGTTCTAGGGAGTCCAAAGCCCTCTCCTGGCCTCTGAGGGCACCAAAAACACAAATGGTGCCCAGACCTATACATTCGGGCAAAGCACTGATACACCTTAAATTAAAAAAAAAAAAAAACAAAAAAAAACAAAAAAAAAAACTAAGATGCTATATGCTAGCATTTACATATGGTAAATGCCACCAGGCAGCTTCCTATAGATTCTAAACATATTTCGGGTGACTACTAGCGACAAGCTTGCTAGTAACAAAATCACTCACCAAACCTCATCCCATTACTCTGTGGGGCCTCTCTTTAGGAGGGAGGGAGGGAGGGACAGAGAAAGTCTGAGAAAAGCCTGGCTCGGTGGCCACACCTAACAGCCACAGCCCTCAGACTGGGAGGATTCCAAATCTAAAGCTAGCCTGTACTACACAGCAAGGCTGTCTCACAGCAAGGCTGTCTCGGAACCGGAAGGAGACCCAGGCCGAGGTAAGCACACACACCTGGCGTCCCACCCTGTTGTTGTGGATCCGCATTCTCGCCTGGATGTCCCGGGGAGCCTCCCTGGAATCCAAGAAATCCCGAGAGAACTTCTCTCCGAAGTCCATGTCGTGGTTACAGCCACCCCATTCCCACGTGTCCTGGGGGCCGGGGCTGGGGACTGAGCCAGGAACAGGGCTGGGCTGGGAGATGGGGAAAGTCTTGCCCCGAGACAGTGCCTGAAGCTGCAGCAGCTTGGCTCTAAGCCGGTCTTGCTCACCACTACCCTTCCATCCGCAGCCGCAGCTCACCAGCTTGCCCAGGCTGCAGGCTGTGGCAACAGCATGCATGACCCCAGCAGCCAGCATGGAGAAGGAGAAAGCACTCTCACGGAAACCTGGGGAGAAAATGGATTGGGGTAAGGTTGACAGGGAGCTGAGGGGAGAAGGCAGATGGCAGGCTGAGAAAGAGACACCAGCCACCCTCTAATAGCAAAAAAAAAAAAAAAAAAAAAAAAAATCCAATTGGATCTTCTATGTAGCCCAAGCTGGCCTTGAACTCTTGACAATTCTCCTGCCTCAGCTTCCTAAGCGCATAGGTGTGAACTACCACTAGTAGCAGCAGCCAATGTCAGAAATTTCTGAGTCCTGACTCTGTCATTTATCAGCTGAGTGATTTGGGACAGCATCCTGAGACAAGAAATAACACCAGGCCTCAGACCCATGGGTCAAGATACCACTAAAGCCAAATCTCTGTAAATCTGTCATTTTGGGGTGTGACAGTGGTTCTCAACTTTCTTAAAGCTATAACCCTATAATACAAGTTCCCTCAGGTTGTGATGACCCCAACCATAAAATTATTTCATTGCTGCTTCATATCTGCAATTTTGCTGTGAACCATAATGTAAATATTTGATATGCAGGATATCTGACTTTTGACCACCCCAAGATCAACCCTCAGGCACTGAATATCCTCTCAGCCCTCCAGAGAGGTTAAGAACCACGGGCCTAGAGAGACCTCTGGATTTGAGATAATTCAGAAAGAGTCCTGAGGACTTCTGAAGGTGTGTTCCAGGAGTTCTGCATCTCTCTGCAGGGAGCTTGGGGGGCACCTTTGGCTTTGGGGTTCTTCCCCCACCTTATTAAATGAGTCTTTAAACCACACTACCACCTACCACTGCAGTAACAACCCCTAGCATGCTGGAGCTGCCCACCCCCTTCCCAGGTTCTAGTTTTATATTTGCCCTTTATGTTTATTCTAACCTGCTATTACCTTATAAAATACTGGGAGGAGGAGAAAGTCAGGAGTGATTTTCCCCAAGGCCCTTTTAAAAGGTTGGCTTCTCTGTTATGTTTGGGGGGGGGGCGGTCATTGAGGACGGGGCTTGGGATGACAAATCTTTCCCAGGCTTAGAGAGACATCCTCACCATCAAAACCTTCCACTATATCAGGCCCTGCAGAGAAGGAGGGGGGTCCCTCGTTTCATTTTAAGCAAGGGCACTTGCAAGCAAGAGTTCTGAGAAGATGAAAGACAGTTGGTTTGGAGGCCAGGCCCCTCTTACCCGGGAATCTAGGGCTCCAGGGCCAGCCCCAAGATCCCCCAACCATCCAAGGGTGAAGCTGTTTGCACACGTCTTGGGAATTCCCCTCCAGATGGCAGCTGCCTATTAACCCCATAGTCCCCAAAGCACTACTCTATCCCTGGACTGAGCCCACCCCCACCCCCTTCCGTGGATCATTAGTCCTCTGGGAGTAAACTTCAGTTGAGTATAGGGAGAGGCAATGGAGCCTCCCGGACCATTCCTTCTAGACCAGGCCAGCAGTGACCTGTTTTGTGGCCCTCCAGCCATTCCTCACCTGTTCAGGTGAGGGACACCTGGGGCCCCCACAGCACAGAGGAGGGGGCTACTCCCCAGCTTCAAAGCCATCAGGGTCTTTGTTCCCAGCTTTGGCTCCTGGGAACCCCAGCAATTAGGGGAGCAGGTTTAACCCTTAAACGGTTGGGGGCGTCACCCCACCCCCGCTGAGACTCTGGGGACACCAGCCTGGACTTGTCTGGGTGGAGAGGGAGGGGAGAGAAAAATAGGGGGTTGAGGGGGGGTGTGTTTGAAGCTTCTTGGGTTGGGGGGCATCTCTTGTTCACAGGTGCATCCCAGATCCGAATTAGGTGGAGGCAGAAAAGGGAGGCCCTGGGGTAGGGAAGCAGGGACCCAGCTGCCTCGCCAGCGACGCAGGTGGAAGGCAGGCAGGCAGGCAGAGGCCCAGCCGGTGACCAGATCTAGCTGAGCGCAGCTCCTGGGGAAATTCCCGGAGAGGCCCCTCCCGAAGCCGTGAGCCGGTCCCTTCCCGCCTCCGCGCGCCTCGGCCTGCCCCCCGCGCCTGGGCAGCAGCACACACAGCCGCCCCGTCAGGCTCACCGCGCTTGAGGATGGCGCTGTGGTGCGGCAGCCGGCCGCCGCCCTCCAGTGCCGAGCAGTTCCAGCGCTGGTCGCGCAGCTGGTGCTGACACTCGTGAACGGCGATGTGCAGCCCCTGGAGCGCCGACGCCGTCACGTCGGGGCTGCGCAGGCACAGCCCCAGCTGTCGCTTACTCAGTCCGGACAGGGTCAAGCACACGGTGTTGGCCGTCAGCGGCGGCTCACCGGGAAGTTTAAGGCCCAGAATCTCATTGCTTAGAGCCCTGGGGACAAGCGACAAGGGTCTGGGGTCTAGTCGCACGCCCCATCCCTATCCTCCCTAACCCAGATCGGTGCTTTCCCTCCCCTGGAACTGGATAAAAAAACGCTCACCGACTGAACAAAGCCAAGAACAGGAGACCCGCGAGGCCTAAGGGCGGAGGCCGAGACCGGGGCTCCTCCAGCATGTCGAAGCCCGGAGGCTCCGGTGGGCGAGTCAGTCAGCGCCTGCGGGGACAGGGACATTTGATGAGGACTAGATTGGCTCCCTGGGACCGAAGGACGCTCTGTTTCAGCTCCTTAAGCCACCAATGAAGCCCCACTAGCTTTTTCTCACCCCTCCCCAAACTGTGCAATACTAGTCACCCCTTGACTTCCAGTGTCTGCGTCCTGGAACCTGTCAAAGAGGAAGGGTCTGAGCAGCCCGAGGCCCTCCGGAGCACCCCTGGAGTCCGAGCCAGCCAGACACGACGCAGGGTCCTGGGACACTCACATACCCATTTGAGACCGGTTCTCTCAGACCCTCTATCCCTCCTCACCAACCGCTCCCTCTCTGTGGGCCCCACAACTGATCTGCCCGCCCTTACAGGGTTAGAGGGAGGGATTAGAAGGGGGTTCCCCACCACCTGGAGGGGTGTTGCCTCCTCGTGCTGGCAATACCAGGCAAGCTAGATTAGAAGGGTCCGAGGTCAGGCTCTTGGAACCACTCTCTGGCCTCGGCTCCCACCAGGGGGAAAGTGGGCTACAAAGGCCCCGAGGGAAACCAGGTGCCCTGCGCCAAGGCCACAGATTCCCCATCTACCCCCGCCCCTTTTCTAACTACACGCTCCCTCTGCAGTGCGACACCATCTAGTCCCCAAGGGTCCGACCCCAATTCTACCCCACCCCCTCATTGCCCTCTGAATCCGAAGGCACTTCTTTATTCTGTAGGTATCTCTATATCTGGCTTTCTCAGCGTTGTCTGTGCTCTTGAGGGGGGACGCTTGTCTGTCTGTCTGTCTGTCTGTCTGTCTGTCTGTCTTGTCTGACCGCCCGCGTGCCTGTCTAGTCTCTGCCCTCCCTGTTCTCTCCCGCCCCATTACCTCCAGCGGTTCAGGTGCAGGATCCACAAGGCTCGCGGTTGAGTCACTCGGGCCCGGCTCTTGGGGCTTAAACCGTGGGGAAACTGTCGGGTTCAGCCCCCTCGGCGGAGCAGCATTCTCCCAGCGCCCAGCCACTCCTCTCTGCCGCTTCCCCGGCGTCGCCGCGGCCGCCCGCCGGGAGGAAGGGAGGGTAAAAGGGAGGGAGTGATCCAGATAGCTAGCGAGCGAACCCGCGACGAAGCACCGGGGGCTTTGGCTCTGCTCGACCTAACTCACGGGTGGTTCTGCTCGAGCTGACGGAACTGCGGCCCCTCCCAGAGCCCGGGGCATCCCCACCCCACCCGCACCCCACCCCCTGACTTGACCAGGAGAACGCAGCCGCTCCCCCCCCAAGCGTGTACACACACACACACACACACACAGGACGCCGGGATCACGATTAGCCCCACTCCAGGGGCAAGTGGTCGGAGTTCCACTCACCTGCTCCGGGGTCTCCCGAGGCTGTAGGGAGAGTGCGGTGACCCCAAGGGACCAGGATCTGGTCCCAATGACAGGGTCTTTCATCGTTTTCCTTTGCCTCCGAGAGTGGGTGATTGAAGCGCTCCTTTGACACGCTGAGGACGGATCTAGACGACCTTAGGGTTACTGACGGTCTCTTGAAGAGCCCACGAGCCTGTGCGCACCAGGGCACTCTGAGCCTGCAAGTGAGGAGCCACTGTGTGGCTTGGCTCCCGCCCACCTCAGAGCCTTACGCCTGCCCCTTGGGAGGGCTCAGGTTTGGCCTCAGAATTTGGCCTTGGTCAAAAGCTCGGGTAGCTCCTAAGACCTCCTGTCAGTCCCTATGCTCCCCTTTTCTGGTAGGCATCCGAGATCTCAGGGGTCTCCTCTCCGGAATTCCTGGATGAATGCTTGAGATAACCCAAATGCATGCTCCACGCTCGCGCGTTTGCTGCACAAGAGATGAGGGAGGCCTGAGAGGATCCCAAAGTGAGCCCAACTTCAGGATAGCGGGGGGGGGGGGGGGGGGGGGAGAACCTGGCCTGGGTGAGCCCAGGCAAAGGCACAAACTACGGAGCTCTGGCGGCAGTGAAGGGGTTAGGCGCCACCGCACTCCCGCCTGACTCACCCTCCTAGCTCTAACCACTGCGGACTATTTTTGCCAGAGAGGGGCCTCAAGGCTTCCCAACCACCACCACCCCCCCCCCCGCCCCTGCCAGACCGCAGCCCCAAGCACAGCATGACTGGCCCTGCGCACCCAAGTCACATAGATCCAGAGCCGACCCCCCAAGGAAACAGAAGCACAGGGCTGGTACCCACAGCCACAACCACCTCTTCATTGGTGGTGGCTAGCAGCAAGGCTGGGCAACCAGCCCCTGGTCTACATTCTTGCAAGTCTTGCCTTGTGTTGAAGAGGCATCCCTGGCTAGGTGTCTAGTACAAAGGAAGTTAGGTATCTGGGGTTACTATTGAGTGCTTCCTTGATGAGGGTGCTGGAGCCCTAAGCTAGACCACAGCGGGAGGTGCTCTTTCTGAGTCCCCCACCTCTGGAGTAGGGAAAAGGCAGCCCAAGAGCTCCTTCCCATTTAGGGGAAGAAGGCCAAACCATGTATAACTTCTGAGATGGGCCAGCACTGTCTCAGTAACTTCTACCCTACTCCAGAACCCAGGATCCTCACCAGTGCCCCATCCTCTCTCCTGCCTGTCAGCCTGGGACTCACCCAGGCCCTGGAAGGGTATTTAGCAGATCCTTCATCAGTATCTCGAGGATATTCACGTTTCTCCCGTGGCTGCAGTTCCATTCACACGTTGGATTTTGTCTTGTTCCTATTTGTCCCTAATGCTATCTTTACCTCCTAGTTCTATCATTCAGTCAGATGTCAAGAAGGGACTAGGGCAAGCTGGGGCAGGTAGAGCTGTGTGTGTGTGTGTGTGTGTGTGTGTGTGTGTGTGCGCGCGCGCGCGCGCCATGCTTTTACTCCCAACACTTGGGAGGCAGAGGCAGGTGGATCTCCTTGAATTCAAGGCCAGCCTGGTCTACTATGTAGTGAGTTCTGGGACAGCCAGGCTATATAAAGAGACCCTGTCTCTAAAACCGATGATGATGATGATGACGACGACAGCGGCAACGACAATAATAATAATAACGACGAAGGTGATGATGATGATGAAGGGGCTAAGGAAGATTATAGCGCCCAGAGGTTCAACTTCTTAGTGGCCTGGGGGCTCCCCAAGTTGAACTGTCCCAAACCTAAGAACTCATACCGCTGTTCTCTAACCTCTCTGAAGTCTTGCTCTTTGATAAGAGGCCACAGGCAGGCAGTGGGTGGCCTGAGCTGGCCGAGGGTGCCCTCTTGCCGACCGTCTGGCCTGAGCACTGACCCACAGGCAGCTAGAGGGCGGTGGGACAGGCGGGGCCTGGAGAGGCCTGCGGGTGCACACCCATTGCCTAATACCCCAAGCACGCAGCCAGCTCCAAGAAAGAGGAGGGGCAGGAACCAGAGAGACCTTGACAAGGGTTGAGACCTAGATGAGAGGGGGAAAAAAGGGGGGCTGCCATCACTGCAGGGAGGAAATGAGAGCAACCTGGCCCATCTTCCTTTTGATGAGAAAAGTGGAAGGCCCCTCCGGCCCTTGCGGGGATGGGGAGGGGGGACGTGTAGCAAAACACTGTGGGAAGAACAACGAGGCCCTGAAGGGCGGGGAGTGTCAAATAAAAGAGTGGGGACCTCTGGAGATGGGGAAATCAAGCAACTGAGGCGGTGGCTAAAGCCGGGCTACACTCGGGAATCTCCTCCTCCTCCCCCTCCCCTGATGTTTGCCTTGGCTGGGGTCTTGGGTGACTCATCTGTTGCTAAGCCGCTGATAGGGGCGGCCAGCCCAGGGAACCCAAATTATAGGCCCTGGAGGGATGGATGCGCCTGCGGCGGTGAGCTCAGCTGTACGCCTCCCTCCACCTCACCGGTCTTCCACTGCAGCACCGAAGGCCACCACCCAGAGGCGCCAGAGATGTTGCAGACGAACTACTGGACTCCAGAGAAGCCCCCACATTCAGTAGTAGCCCCAAGGAGTCTTCTGACTCACCCAAGACAGAATGTTACCCCCTTGTCTACTATAGGTTGATGGATGGGTTACACCCTCCCAGCCCGAGGGGGTAGCGCCTGCCTGGGCTTCAAAGGCTTGCCCAAGAACTCAGAGCTCTGCTCCAATGTTCTCTCTCTCTCTCTCTCTCTCTCTCTCTCTCTCTATCCCAACGTCTAAGCAAAGCTTTCACCCTCCCCCACCGCCTCCCTCCTAGATCTATTCCAAGGCCTGTGTTTTGCTACAGAGTTTCTACTTCAATTCTTTAGTTAACTGTAGCCAAAAGTGACAGCGAGCCGCCCCCTGTCCCATATACCTAGAATAAGGAAGTTGAGGGAGGGAGATCAAGAATTCCAGGAGAGCAGATCTACAGATCAGCATCGAAGAGCTCTTGTTGCTTTTGTAGAAGACTTAGGTTCAATTCCCCAGCGCCCACAAGGTGGCTCACAACCATTCATAACCTTGGTTCCTTGGGAATCAATATGTATGAGTGTGGTGCGCATATATACGAGCAGGCAAAACATTTGAACTACAAAGAAAAACAAATCTAATAAATAATTTTAAAAAATAATTTGAGGCCAGAGCTAGGAGTGGCAGGCAGTTCATGGGCCTTGCTTTTAGTTTGAATACAAGAAAGGTAGAGACAAGTGGAGCTGAGGGAATTCCAGGCTACAAGGCTAGCCTAGTATACATGGTAAATTCCAGGCCAGCCTGGGCTATATAGTATGACTGCCTCAAAACAAAACAACAACAACAAAACCCCAAGATATCTAAAGGAGGAACATTCCAAAAGACAGAAATGTCCATAGACCTTGACAAAGGAACATGCTTGGTATGTTGGAAGGGTCAGAAAGATCAATAAAGGAGTAATTCACAAGGGAAGATTTGGTTGGTTGTGAACCTGAAGACCTAAGAAGGAACAGGGTCAGACCTGGAGAGGCCTGCTAGTTACTGTCAAGATTTTGGGTTTGGAGTGAGATAAGGAATCATTGGAAAGATGTGATCAGGGAAATTAATTTTTATTTGTTTACTTTTAAAATTGCTTGTGTTCGGTTCTGTGTTTGGAGGCCAGAGGTGCTGGAGTTACAGACAGTTGTGAGCTACCTGAAGTGGGAGCAGGGAATTGAATCAGGTCCTCTGTAAGGCCGGGTATATTCTCTTAACTCCTGGGCCATCTCTCAAGCCCAGCTTTGTTTTCAGAAAGGGTAGTTTGAACTGCAGTTGGAGAGAAGGCTGTAGGCTAGAAGGGAGAAGCTGGAGATGTGTGCTTTACAGACTGAGAGTCAGGGTTTGCTGATAGCCTCACATGAGGTGTGAAACAGATAAGCCAAGGTTGATACACAATTTAAAATTAAGGTCCATATATATGTGTGTGTGTGTGTGTGTGTGTGTGTGTGTGCCTGGTGCCTGGTGCCTGCAGAGGCTACTCCTGATTCAAAGATTTTTTTTTTTTTGCCATGAAGATAAAGGTCAGAGCTGTCATTCACTGAGGTGAGAATGACTAAAAAGAGAGCAAACTAGGCAATGGAGAGATTAAGAATTCAGTGGTGGCCATGTGAATTTTGAGGAATTTAAGTGTTAGGTATACAACAAGAGTTCATATCCAAAGTCATAGTTGGGAATCAAGAGAACTGGAGAGATGGCTCAGTGGTTAAGAGCACTGACCGCTCTTCCAGAGGACCAAGGTTCGATTCCTTCCCAGCACCACATGGTGATGACAACCCTCTGTAACTCCAGTCCCAGGGGATCTAATATCCTCTTCTGGACTCCATGGGCAGCAAACACACAAGTGGTGCATGGTCACACATCCATATACATTAAATAAATATAATAGGAAGCATGAAGCCATATAGTTTGCCAAGTGAGTTTGACTAGGCCAAGGTGGCCAGCTTAAACTGGGTGTACTCTAGCCTTCCTCTTCCTCCCCCTCCCCCTCCCCTTCCCCCTCCCCCCCTCCTCCTCTTCCTCCTCCTCCTCCTCCTCCTCCTCCTCCTCCTCCTCCTCCTCCTCCTCCTCTTCTTCTTCTTCTTCTTCTTCTTCTTCTTCTTCTTCTTCTTCTTTTTCTTCAGTTGTTGTTGTTTTGAGCCACATGTAACCCAGGCTAGCTTCAAACTCAATATGCAGTTAAATATGACATTGAACTCTGACCTCTGCTTCTCAAGTGATAGGACTATACACGTCAGTGAACATGGCTTTATCTTCTCTTTATTTTTACCATACCTATGGTAAAGCTTAGGACCTCACATATGCTAGGTAAGTTGTGTGTGTGTGCGTGTGTGCGTGTGTGTGTGCATGTACACATACGTGTGTGAGCACATGCAAAGGCCAGAGGTGGGGATGGGTGTCTTCCTCTATTTCTCTTTGCCCTATATATTTTTTAGTTTTCATCTTATTTTCATTTTTAATTTATTTATTATTAGTGTGAGGGGTTGTTGAGTGTGCATCGTGGTGACAGCCATTCTCTCCCCTCTGTCCCCACTTCAGCAGCGGTACTCATAGATAATAGGGTTTCCCTGTCTTAGATTGCATTCCACCACCAGAGATCAAGAAAGGTACATGTGTGAAAGGTCTCAGTCAGGGTGTTACTGCTGTGAACAGACACCATTACCAAGGCAAACTCTTTTTTTTTTTTTTGGTTTTTCGAGACAGGGTTTCTCTGTATAGCCCTAGCTGTCCTGGAACTCACTTTGTAGACCAGGCTGGCCTCGAACTCAGAAATCCACCTGCCTCTGCCTCCCTAGTGCTGGGATTAAAGGCGTGCGCCACCACACCCGGCTCCAAGGCAAACTCTTATAAGGACAACATTTTTTTTTTTTTTTTAAAGATTTATTTATTTATTATATGTAAGTACACTGTAGCTGTCTTCAGACACTCCAGAAGAGGGAGTCAGATCTTGTTACGGATGGTTGTGAGCCACCATGTGGTTGCTGGGATTTGAACTCTGGACCTTCGGAAGAGCAGTCGGGTGCTCTAACCCACTGAGCCATCTCACCAGCCCAGGACAACATTTTTTAAAAGATTTATTTATTTATTTTATGTATGTGAGTACACTGTCCCTGTCTTCAGACGCATCAGAAGAGGGCATCAGATCGCATTACAGATGGTTGTGAGCCACCATGTGGTTGCTGGGATTTGAACTCAGGACCCCTGGAAGAGCAGTCAGTGCTCTTAACCACGAAGCCATCTCTCCAGCCCAAAGGACAACATTTAATTGGGCCTGGCTTACAGGTTCAGAGGTTCAGTCCATTATCATCAAGGCAGGAACATGTTAGGCATGGTTCAGGAGGAGCTGAGAGTTCTACATCTTGTTCCGAAGGCAAACAGGAGAAGGCTGGCTTCCAGGGAGCTAGGATGAGGGTCTTAAAGCCCACAGGCACAAGGGCACACTTCCTCCAACAAGGCCACACCCACTCCAACAAGGCCACACCCCCTAATAGCGGTACTCCTTGGACCAAGCATATTCAAATCATCAGAGTGACCCAGGCCTCAGTGATGAGGAATTTCTCAGGGACAAAGTCAGGCGACCCATCTATAGTGCTCATTCCCTTGAGCCTTCTGTGCAGGGTACTATGTGGAGAAATTCCTAGCTTACGGACATGTGTAGGAAGCTAGGCCATTCCATATTATACCTCAGAAATTCATCTTTGGAGGAAGCAGAGTTCTAGGCTAAGAGAGAGCCTGGGAAAGACATTTCCATTAACAATAAAATAAAATAAAATAAAATAAAATAAAATAAAATATCTCAGCAGCTAGAGGCATGGCTCATCGGTTAAGAGCATCGGCTGCTCTTCCAGAGGACCTGGGTTCACTTCCCAGCAACCACATGGCAGCTCACAGCTATCTATAACTCCAGTTCCAAAGGATCCAGCACTCTCACACAGATATGCATGTAAGCAAAACACCAATGCACATAAAATGAAAATAAATTTATCATTTTTAAGACTCCACCAAGCTTCATTTGGGTTGATGTACATCTTGTTCTAAACACATTCACACCTATTGGGATGACTCAGAAAGTTATGGGACCTGTGACCAAATCTATCGACTCGAGTTCCATCCATGGAACCTTTGTACTAAAAAGAGAGAATCAATTCTTGTAAGTTGTTCTCTGATTATGCATGCTATAGCAGTCTCACTCATTTGCTTATTCTCTCTCTCTCTCTCTCTCTCTCTCTCTCTCTCTCTCTCTCTCTCTCTCTCCACACACACACAGACACTCAGGCACACACACACAAAGTGATTAAATGTTTAAATTAAGGGCTGGAGAGATGATTCAGCTGTTGAGAGAGCACTGACTGCTCTTCCAGGGTCCTAAGTTCAATTCCCAGCAACCACATGGTGGCTCACAACCATCTATAGTGGGATCCGATGCCCTCTTCTGGTGTGTCTACAGTACACATATACATAAAATAAACAAATAAATCTTTAAACATTTTAAATTAAACACAAGTGCCCCAGGAACAGTAACTAAATCTATCAGTCATTTCTTCCTCAGAGTATAGCTTGGCGGGAAAGGCTGATCCATTCTGAGAGTCAAGCTCTTTTAGAGTCAGACTCAGGGAGTTTAGTCAGAAATCATACTTAAAAAGCAGACGAGATGGAAACAAAAGGTGCCAAAAAGGTGGCAGGCCAGACCTAAAAGTCACTTTCTTTCTGTGTCAACTCTGAAAAGGGACCCCAGCCTGCTCTGCTGCATATCAGGCAGCCACTGAGCCACTGACGATGCAGAAAGAGTGTGCATAGGCTTTGAGTTCAAAGGGGCTGTCAGGTCTGGGGGAGGGAACATGCCCCTAATCTCCACTGGAGGACTGGAGGAAGAGAGGTCAGAAGTTCAAGGCTAGCTAAGACCATATCTTTAATTTGAAGCCAGCCTGAGCTACATAAGACCTTATAGCAACAAATACGCAAACAAAAATCAAAACCAACCAGGCTAGAAAGATGGCTCAACACTTAAGAGCGCCTGCAGAGGGGTGGGGGTTTAATTCCCAGCACACACATAGTGGCTCAGGGAATCTGAAGCCCTCTTCTGGCCACTGCGTGAACTGCATGCGCATGATACATGTGCATACATGCACACAAAATACTCAAAACACATTAAAAAAATAAGTCTAGCGGTGGTGGCACACGCTAGCACTCAGGAGGCAGAAGCAGGCGGATGTCTGAGTTTGAGGCCAGTCTGGTCTACAATCCAAGTTCCAGGACAGCCAGGGCTACTCTGTCTCAGAAAACCAAATAATCAAACCAATAAGACTCCTCTACCCCCAAAAAACAAAAAAGCAAAAAATAACAACTGGGTTTGGGTTTAGCTTTGAGATAAGATTTTACTATGTATCCCAGGCTGGCTATACTAGAACTGGTTACTATGTATCCCAGGCTGGCTATACTAGAACTGGTTACTATGTATCCCAGGCTGGCTATACTAGAACTGGTTACTGTGTATCCCAGGCTGGCTATACTAGAACTGGTTACTGTGTATCCCAGGCTGGCTATACTAGAACTGGTTACTATGTATCCCAGGCTGGCTATACTAGAACTGGTTACGTAGACCAAGATAGCCTCAGACTCACAGATGTGACTCACTTGCTTCTTAACTCCCAAGTGCTGGATTTACGACCGGTGCCACCAAGCCTGGTGTCCCCAAGGCTTTTTAATCCTCCTGCCTCAGCCTTCCAGGTTCTGGGACTGGCAAGCATGTGCCCCCACACAGAGTTGGCCTGGGGATTGTTTATTCTATTTTTCATTAGTTATTATTTTGTTGTTGTTTGAGATGGGATCTTTCTACATATCTCAGGGTTGTCTCATGTTTGGAGCAATCTTCTTATATTTTATTGTATGTGTGCCTGCATGTGTGTACATGCGTGTGCGCTCATGTGCATGTGCGTATGTGTGTGTGTATGTCTGTGTGTGCATCTGTGTGTGTGTGTGTGTGTGTATTGTATGTGAGCAAGTGTGCAAGCTCATGGAGATCAAAAGACAAGTGTTTAGAATCAGGTCTCTGCTTTCATCACATGGGCCCCAGGGATGAGGCGCAGCTCACCTGGCTTGCCAGCAAACACTTGTTTGTTTGTTTGTTTGGTTGGTTGGTTGGTTGGTTTTTGGTTTTTTCGAGACAGGGTTTCTCTGTATTGCCTGGCAGTCCTGGAACTCACTCTGTAGACCAGGCTGGCCTCGAACTCATAAATCCGCCTGCCTCTGCCTCCCAAGTGCTGGGATTAAAGGCGTGTGCCACCACGCCCAGCTCAGCAAACACTTTCTTTCATCTGCTGGGTCTTCTTTGTTTTGGGGAGGCCTTTCTTTTTTTTTTTTGTTTTGTTTTGTTTTGTTTGCTGTTGTTGTTTTGTTCACACATTAAAAAAAATTAAAGGTTCACTTTGTAGCTTTTTGTTTATGCCCATATGCGTATTCACATTTGTGTGGGAACGTCCTTGGAGAAAGCAGGAGCAGGAGTTACAGACAGTTATAAGCTGCCTGACCTGGGTGCTGGGAAACACCTCAGGTCCTCTGGAAGAGCAGTAAGTCCCCTTAACCAATGAACCATCTATCCGTCCAGCCTACATTTAATTTGTTTTCTTATTTACTTTGTCTGCATGTGCATGTGTGTGCATGGGACACTGGATGCCTGTGGAGGTCAGAGGTCAGTCTTCTCTCCTTCCATCCAGCGACGCTCGGGGACTCATATCCTCAGGCTTGGCAGCAAGTGCTTCCTTGTCCCCTTAGTCAGGGATTCTCCATGTAGCCCTGGCTGCCCTGCAACTCTCAATGTAGACCAGGCTAGCCTCGAACTCACAGAGATCCATCTGCCTCTGCCTTCCAAGTGTTAGGGTTGAAGGCTTGCACCACCACAGGCCTTGCTTTGGGTTTTTGAGAGTGTCTACAGAATGCTGGGAGGTGAGGAATAGCCTTGAACTTCTGATCTTCCTGCCTCCCAAGTGCTGGGGTTACAGTCATGCGCCACCAATTCCTGGCTTTTGCAGTGCTGGTGATCCAAACTAGGGCTTCATGCAAGCGAGGCAAACACGGTATCCCAGTTCCTGGGAATGTGGCTTTAACATGGATTCATTTATTAGCAGGGACCTGGGACCTGAAGACACTGCCTTACCAAGCATCTCCTCTGTGAAATAGAAGAGAGGAGAAATATTAAGATCCTGGGAAGGGGGCGCTTCCCTGTGTGACAGTGGTGCGTGATAACCAGGCTGGCAGTGCCCTCTGCATCCCACATTGGGAACAGCAGCCTGATACTCCAAGGCTGCCATGACCCTGAAGATCACTGGAATCAGGAGGAAAGTAGAATCCACAATGGAAGAGTTAAGGCTCTTGGGTAAGAGTGGGAGAAAATGGGGGTGGGGGGTGGGGACACTGCAGAAACCTGGGAGAAAAAAAATCCAACTAAAATCAGGAAACACATGGAGGCACAAATTTGCTAATCTTTCTTTAAAAAACTGTTTCAGGAGATTTATTTTATGTATGTATGTATGTATGTATGTATGTATGTATGTATGTATGTATACGTGCACCTGTGTGTGCTTGGTGTCAGTGGGGCTCAGACATCACCTGATTCCCTGGAACTGGAGTTACAGGTGGCTATAAGCCACCACTTGGGTGCTGAGAACAGAGTCCGGGGCCTCTGGCAGAGCAGTCAGTGCTTTTAGCCACTGAGCCATCTCTCATTCCCCCCAATTATGTTCATCTTGAGTTGGGCAGGTACGGTGGCGGAATAGGCCTGTAATCCCAGCAGTCACTGGACCATCATGGGTTCTACATATTAAACCTTTATGTTAGGTAGGGTCACACAGCAAGATCCGGTCACAAAACCAGCAACAACAAAACCAAAAGGAGCCAGCTTCTTCCCACAAGCATTCTTTCCCTCAGGTCTTCAGCTCCATCTGACAGCTACTCGGCTGGTGGTCCTATCCTTTCTGAGCCTAGTTGCCAGAGAAACAAGCCCGGTTCATCTTCATGACTAGCACATCTAATGATAAGCACAGGTTGACTCAAGGTGCCATAGGGTGACACTAGGTACCCAGAGCGACAGAATGACACCTATGAGTGCACGTCGTTAATCACAAACACACACACACACACACACACACACACACACACACACTCATGCACCCACCTGCAAACACAATTGCAGCCTTCTGGACGTCTCCTGTCACAGCCCCACCTCCTTCCTGATACACTGCGTTAAGTGGTGACTGTAACAAAATGACTTCATGCTCTCCCTGTCCTGAGCCAAATTACACAATTATTTGGAAAGGGCTCAAAATGTTCTTCGTTAGAAGTTTCTGGATACACCAATACACAGGAGCGTGCACCCTCAGAACACATGTACACTTTGACTTAATCTCACGGGTGACACACCGACGCTTACACTCCCCCTAGCCCACAGAGGCAAACTGCTGGGCGCTTCTGAGTTTCTCACTGCCACCAGCTCGGTTTGCTCAGCCTACCCCTACACCCCACGCCCGGGAATCCCTGACCACAGCTCCACCCATGCTCTGTCTCCTTCTTTTCCTTCTCTGTCCAGCCGTCGGGGTTCCTGGGTGAGGAAGTGTCTCCACGGAGTCGCTGGCTAGAACCACAACTTTCATCCTGCCATTCAGAATAGGGAAGAGAAGAGACCACAGCGTAGGGGGGACAGAGGAGACGGACTTCGAGAGGACAGCCCCACCGGCGCGTGTGGGGGAGGCAATCCAGGCTGCAAACAGGTTGTCCCCAGCGCATTGTCTCCGCGCCCCCTGGCGGATGCTGGTCCCCGACGGGCTCCGGACGCGCAGAAGAGTGAGGCCGGCGCGCGTGGGAGGCCATCCCAAGGGGAGGGGTCGGCGGCCAGTGCAGACCTGGAGGCGGGGGCCACCAGGCAGGGGGCGGGGGTGAGCCCCGACGGTTAGCCTGTCAGCTCTTTGCTCAGACCGGCAAGAGCCACAGCTTCGCTCGCCACTCATTGTCTGTGGCCCTGACCAGTGCGCCCTGGTGCTTTTAGTGCCGCCCGGGCCCGGAGGGGCAGCCTCTTCTCACTGCAGTCAGCGCCGCAACTATAAGAGGCCTATAAGAGGCGGTGCCTCCCGCAGTGGCTGCTTCAGCCCAGCAGCCAGGACAGCGAACCATGCTGCCTGCGGCCCGCCTCCAGACTTATTAGAGCCAGCCTGGGAACTCGCATCACTGCCCTCACCGCTGTGTCCAGTCCCACCGTCGCGGACAGCAACCACAGTCGTCAGAACCGCAGCACAGAACCAGCAAGGCCAGGCAGGCCATGGGGCTCTGGGCGCTGCTGCCCAGCTGGGTTTCTACTACGTTGCTACTGGCACTGACCGCTCTGCCCGCAGCCCTGGCTGCCAACAGTAGTGGCCGATGGTGGTAAGTGAGCTAGTACGGGGTCCGCCACTTGTCCTGGGGCAAAGAGCCAGGCACGGGCCTTACCCAGCTCCCACGCTGTGGGGATCACCAACCTACAGACCCCCCTCGTGCATTGTGACTTCACATCCAGGGTGCTCACACCTAGAACTAGCTCTGCTGAAGTGGGGGCACATCATTGGCATGCAGAAGCCCAGATACACCAGGCTCAGAGACCATTCCCATTTAATACGACCCCGTTTCTGCTGAGCAACAGGTCCCAACCTCGCTGTGGTGGGTGCTCAGGTGTCCCTTAGGTCTTGAACCAAAAAAAAAAAAAAAAAAAAAAAAAAAACCAGATATTAGCTTTGAGGTGAGGGAGTGGAATTCCTAAGTTTTTCAAGGTGGGCAAGGCTGCAGGTGGGGTTTCTCCTCGGGGGCTGACTTGAAGAAAGGAAGAGCTAAGGTAGCCATGCCTTTTCTGTCCACTCACTAGACTCTGGAGCTCAGGGCCAGGCAAGGATAGGGTGGTACAGCCTGTATGGTTAGGATGCAGGTCCCCTCCCCTGGACTGAACCCTTATGCATCCCGCCAGGGGCATCGTGAACATAGCCTCCTCCACGAACCTGTTGACGGATTCCAAGAGTCTGCAGCTGGTGCTCGAGCCCAGTCTGCAGCTGCTGAGCCGCAAGCAGCGGCGACTGATCCGACAGAACCCGGGGATCCTGCACAGCGTGAGTGGAGGGCTCCAGAGCGCTGTGCGAGAGTGCAAATGGCAATTCCGAAACCGCCGCTGGAACTGCCCCACTGCTCCGGGGCCCCACCTCTTCGGCAAGATCGTCAACCGAGGTGGGTGCCCAGGAAAGCGACGCTTCCGGGATTAAGGGAAAAGCAGGGTCATCTCCAGGGCATAGGCGGGCGAAGGCAGGGAAGACATCCCAGGGTTATATGTGATCAAACTGAGAATCGCCTGGTGCCGGCAGTTACCGTAGGTCAGCACCAGATTCTTTCTAGCCTTGCGTTGTGAGCATGATCTTTAACGTTGCTGAGCCACTGGCCCACAGAAAGGGAATTCCGGATCGTGGGCGCTGGGCGACAGCTGTTTTTCCCTAGCCTTCCTCAAAGGTACCTGGGAAGCTGATCTCTGAGGGCTAGCTAGGGTTGTGCTTCGCACCCAGCAAAGTTTGCACTGCCAATACTAGTAGCGATCTTGGCTATGCAGATTTGTTCTACTTGGGAATCTCCCCTTGGAGCTGCTCTGCTAAGGCTCTGGAGTCTCAGTAAAGCTTAGAGAGGAGGGCATTCCATGCTTCGCACACATGACTCCAAGGATGTTGGACTGTAGGGTACCAAGTCTTCCAAACAGGGTGCTGAGTTGGCCCCACGCCTTCTCTCAACTGATGCGGGGTCGCTTCACCCACAGGCTGCCGAGAAACAGCGTTCATCTTCGCAATCACCTCCGCCGGGGTCACACATTCCGTGGCGCGCTCCTGCTCCGAAGGCTCCATCGAGTCCTGCACCTGCGACTACCGGCGGCGCGGCCCTGGGGGCCCCGACTGGCACTGGGGGGGCTGCAGTGACAACATCGATTTTGGTCGCCTCTTTGGCCGAGAGTTCGTGGACTCCGGGGAGAAGGGGCGGGACCTACGCTTCCTCATGAACCTTCACAACAACGAGGCAGGGCGAACGGTACGTCGGTGTGTCCGGAACCAATGGCAGGGGAGATGTAAGACAGGTGCACGGGGACAGAGGCACAGGGAAGGGGCTTCCCGAGAGAGTGGGACTCTAGGAGGGAAGACAGAGAAGAGGTGGTGGTTGAGGGCAAAGAGGTTCCTGAGCTGATGACAGAACAGAAGAGATTAGCAGGCTATCAACACGTGGGATGTATTGAGATGGCTCCATGGCACACTTTTGAAAGATAAAAGTGACTTGCTGGCGTGGAGCAGAGTCTGGCCGAATGTCCCTATCTCAGCGGGCCATTTTGCACTTCCTCTCTCCCGAGCTTAGTCACACCTGGACCTTGGCTGAAGTTTCCACAGCATCGACGTGACCCGGGTGGGGTGGGGGTGGGGAAGTATGGGTGGTGGTTCGTGGGATGTTGGCTTTGACCTTTTCTTCCCTCCTCCCCTCGTCCCCTCCTCCCCCAGACCGTGTTCTCTGAGATGCGCCAAGAGTGCAAATGCCACGGGATGTCCGGCTCCTGCACGGTGCGCACGTGTTGGATGCGGCTGCCCACGCTGCGCGCTGTGGGCGACGTGCTGCGCGACCGCTTCGACGGCGCCTCCCGCGTCCTTTACGGCAACCGAGGCAGCAACCGCGCCTCGCGGGCGGAGCTGCTGCGCCTGGAGCCCGAAGACCCCGCGCACAAGCCTCCCTCCCCTCACGACCTCGTCTACTTCGAGAAATCGCCCAACTTCTGCACGTACAGTGGCCGCCTGGGCACAGCTGGCACAGCTGGACGAGCTTGCAACAGCTCGTCTCCCGCGCTGGACGGCTGTGAGCTGCTGTGCTGTGGCCGAGGCCACCGCACGCGCACGCAGCGCGTCACGGAGCGCTGCAACTGCACCTTCCACTGGTGCTGCCACGTCAGCTGCCGCAACTGCACGCACACGCGCGTTCTGCACGAGTGTCTATGAGGTGCCGCGCCTCCGGGAACGGGAACGCTCTCTTCCAGTTCTCAGACACACTCGCTGGTCCTGATGTTTGCCCACCCTACCGCGTCCAGCCACAGTCCCAGGGTTCATAGCGATCCATCTCTCCCACCTCCTACCTGGGGACTCCTGAAACCACTTGCCTGAGTCGGCTCGAACCCTTTTGCCATCCTGAGGGCCCTGACCCAGCCTACCTCCCTCCCTCTTTGAGGGAGACTCCTTTTGCACTGCCCCCCAATTTGGCCAGAGGGTGAGAGAAAGATTCTTCTTCTGGGGTGGGGGTGGGGAGGTCAACTCTTGAAGGTGTTGCGGTTCCTGATGTATTTTGCGCTGTGACCTCTTTGGGTATTATCACCTTTCCTTGTCTCTCGGGTCCCTATAGGTCCCTTGAGTTCTCTAACCAGCACCTCTGGGCTTCAAGGCCTTTCCCCTCCCACCTGTAGCTGAAGAGTTTCCGAGTTGAAAGGGCACGGAAAGCTAAGTGGGAAAGGAGGTTGCTGGACCCAGCAGCAAAACCCTACATTCTCCTTGTCTCTGCCTCGGAGCCATTGAACAGCTGTGAACCATGCCTCCCTCAGCCTCCTCCCACCCCTTCCTGTCCTGCCTCCTCATCACTGTGTAAATAATTTGCACCGAAATGTGGCCGCAGAGCCACGCGTTCGGTTATGTAAATAAAACTATTTATTGTGCTGGGTTCCAGCCTGGGTTGCAGAGACCACCCTCACCCCACCTCACTGCTCCTCTGTTCTGCTCGCCAGTCCTTTTGTTATCCGACCTTTTTTCTCTTTTACCCAGCTTCTCATAGGCGCCCTTGCCCACCGGATCAGTATTTCCTTCCACTGTAGCTATTAGTGGCTCCTCGCCCCCACCAATGTAGTATCTTCCTCTGAGGAATAAAATATCTATTTTTATCAACGACTCTGGTCCTTGAATCCAGAACACAGCATGGCTTCCAACGTCCTCTTCCCTTCCAATGGACTTGCTTCTCTTCTCATAGCCAAACAAAAGAGATAGAGTTGTTGAAGATCTCTTTTCCAGGGCCTGAGCAAGGACCCTGAGATCCTGACCCTTGGATGACCCTAAATGAGACCAACTAGGGATCCAGGTCTCCTGAGAGAAAAGCCTGCTCAAAAGCTCCTGCAGGGCTCTTCCTCCTGTTCTGGCAGCAGCTGGTTAAGTGATGAGGACAAGTGTGTCACCTGATGGGGACTCAGCACACCAACAGTCCAGCTCTCCTAGTGCAAGAGCTGGGGAGGTAGCAGCAATGAAAGGAAAGGATAGCCATGACTACATCCTGAGAGGGGGGGGGGGAAGCTCAAGCAGAAAGGGTGTCATTGCCCCTGGGAGGCTATCAACCTTTTCTGCAGTCTGAGCTTTGAGCAGTGGAAGGCCCACCTCTTACACTCTTCCTGGAAATTCTTTATTAGCAACCCAACCCTAACCTACAGGTAAGGGACATCCAGGAACAAGCCATGGGTTAGAGCTGGAAAGATGGCTCAGAGGTTAAGAGCACTGGCTGCTCTTCTAGAAGTCCTGAGTTCAATTCCCAGCAACCACATGGTGACTCACAACCATCTGTTAATGGGATCTGGTGCACTCTTCTGGTGTGTCTGAAGACAGCTATGGTGTGCTCATATAAATAATAATAAAGAAATGATATTAAAGAAAAGCCATGGGTTAACAGTGGGCCCTAAACTTGAACTAGAAAACTTAAAGATGCTCATAGGGAAGAAGAAAAGAGCAGAAAGCTTAGCTTCTAGACAGGGGTAAGGCTTAGAGCTCAATAAAAAAGGAACCCCAAGAGTGATTGGTCCACAATCAAAGCAGTAAGCTAACCACACCCACAAAGAGCCAGAATGAGGATTCCTTATGACCTGCAGGCTACCTCTGTGCTTGCAGTCACCAGTCAGCAGGAAAGGAATCCTTCTCAGAGTACTCAACCTGACGCCAGTCATTTCTTCCTCCCTTCCTTGTCCAACCAGAGCCTTAGCCCTGACTCAGGGAACACTAACCCTTTCCAATACCTGACCTTCATCATAGCCCCTTCCCACCAGAGAGGACCCGAAAGGCATTGACAGAAGCTACAGAGGACCCCCGCCTTCCCAAGAGCCATAACCAGTCTCAATCAGCTCAGAGAGTTTCTTCTTCTTCCCAGGATCCTTTGCTGCAGGCTATCACCTCTGGGGAAGGGGGGGGGGAAGAGGTGGGGGGGGAGGGGTGAACTCTGACCCCTGTTGGTTTTTTGACTCTGTGAGTGGGTAGAGAAGTAGATTCAGGGCCTGCTCAAGCCATTTCCTTGCCTTTCTCTCCACTGGCAAAGCTAGCACTGGGTCAGTTCTGATGAGTGGATCCAACCTGGGATACTGGATGTCTGGATGTCTAAAAGGTTCTGGGTCTCCAGTGATGATCATCCAGAAGAGCCTACTCAGTCCTAACCCAAGCTGAGCTATCAGCCCCTCAGCGCTCCCAAAGTATGAAGCCATTGGGCTGTCCCAGGGCACAAATGTGTGTGTGTCTGTGTGTGTGTCTGTGTGTGCATGCCTGCACATGCTGTGTTGCACGTGTGTGCCTGTGTGTATGTGTGCATGCACGCATGTGCACATGCACGCTTGTGTGTGTGTGTATGTGTGTATGTGTGTGTGCATGTGCACGTGTGTGCACGCATGTGCGAGAGTGTGTACGCGTGGGCTGCTGTAACTCAATGTATCAGGGAGAAGCAGCAGAATGGAGGAACCAAACCATCGCCGACCAATCTCACCCAAATCCTAACCCAGGAACCTGGAAACTAGTGTGCTGAGCAGAGGTGTCTTTCAGGAGTTGGAAAGAGAGCACCACCACCCCCTTTTGCCCAGGTATTTGACACATCTTTTGTCTTCAGTCTTCTCAGTCCCATTTGCCTTGCTTGACCCTTAATTGAGAATATTCAAATATCCATCTTTGTTGTCGCTTAAGGAGGGGATAGGCTTCAAATGACATAGTGTCTGTGACAGCTTGGGTTGTGTGGACGGCTACTGATACCTTTTCTGTACTAGCCTCTGTCAAATGCTGGCAGTGCAGCAATCTACAAGCCAGAGGTCCAGCCAGGACTCAACCAGGCCAACAAACACTAACAGGCATAGAGGGAAAGACCCTCGGTGTGCAGGAAAGGCTTCAGCACCCTTCTCTTCCAGGGGCTGGAACTTGGAAGAAGTGTGCCATGGGAAAATGCAGAACAAAGCCAGGGCCCAACACAACATGCACAAATAAAAGGAAACACTTCAGATAAAAGTGCTGGAAATGTGTGGCGTGATGGTAGAGCACGTGTAAGGACGAGATGGGTTGGATCCCCAGCCGTGTGTGTGTGTGTGTGTGTGTGTGTGTGTGTGTGTGTGTGTGTGAAGGGGCTGTGGGGTCTACAAGTGTTGCCTAGGAGCTGAGGACTCTTTTGTCCCTATTACCTGTGTTATCTGCGCTGCCCTCTCAACTGGATCAGTAGATCAGTAAGGAAGGGGGGGGGGAGGTGCGTACCTAGAAAGAGTCTCAGGGCTCAGAACACAAGGCGCTGTCCATAAGATAATGAATGTCATCAGAAATATGCCTGACGCACCTTCCTGAGGCTTCCACCCACTCCTGATCTTTAGATGCCATGCAAATACACACCACACCGGGGACAGGGACCCTGGTCACAGAGCTGACCTCAGTCAGAGCTGTTGCGGGGACTGAGTCCTGAAATATCCCAGGGGTGGCGGAAAAGCTGAGAGGACCAAGACAGCCAGCGGGGCTGCACGGTCCCTGGGGGGTCAGCACCGAACACCCTGACACTGGCATCTCGGAAAAACCCTGTCAGTGGTAACTGCAAATACCAGAGGGTCCAACCCCCCCTTCCCTACGGCCCCAGGCAGGCTCAGTCCTTGGCTCCAGGGAAGAAAATAAGCTGTCTGGCTGTGGTGTGAGCAGGAACATCCGTGCAGAGCTGCCCACCAACTCACCCTTACTCAGTCTTTCCACACCATGCCAGGGCCGGGCATGAGACAGACCACCCCCTTACCCCCTCCCCCGTCTGGGCTAAAAGCAGACACACTGGGTTGGTGAGAGAGCAGCAGGTTATAAATATGCCCAAGGAACTGCCGCCAACTCGCTCCCCTGTCATCCCCTGGGAGGGGGTAGGGTGGGGTGACACCTAAGGAGGAGCCAGGGCTGCCCTATTCAGTGAGGCCCAGAGAGAAGTGGAGCCTCCAACCAGCTGCTGAAATATTTATTGATTTTTTTTCCTTTACCTTTCCCAGGTGAATGTGCCACCTTTGACGTGTGCCCTGGACTTTTGTCTACCCCACCCTCCCTGGTATATGGCCTTATGTCCAGCGTGAAAGGGCTCAAAGCCCTGGGCCATTTCCTTACACCCTCAAGAAAATAGCAGACTTTTTAATTCACTCACTGAGTGGACATAGTGAGGTGCGCATGCGCACCTGCAGCCCCGGCGCATGCACACCCTACTCCTGGGTGATCGTACCAGCTCCAGCCTCTGTTCTGCACGCTGTGCCTTCAACCTGGCAACCTCCCAGGGGAAGGGAAGGGAAGGGAAGAGAAGGGAAGGGAAGGGAAGGGAAGGGAAGGGAAGGGAAGGGAAGGGAAGGGAAGGGAAGGGAAGGGAAGGGAAGGGAAGGGAAGGGAAGGGAAGGGAAGGGAAGGGAAGGGTGCTATCCAGCACTAGTACTGTGCAGAGTAGGTTATATGAGAGGCTGAGAATAAGACCCCTGAATATGCTTCCCCCTTTGCTTTGCCTGGTGGATAAGTTCTTTCTCTTCCTCTCCTCCTAACCATCTTCCGCGTGAGTGACTGCTGTGTACCAACACGTAGGAAGGGACAACCATTCTGTGGGATGCTGAGGGTATGAACCAGGCTACTAGAGAATCCTGACTCCCAGACACTTGCTAAGTAGGTGCCCATCTAAGGCAAAAGGGGCAGCCCTCCTCTTCCAGGGCTGAGCCCCTCCCTTCTCCATCCTCCCTATTAATCCTCGGAAGTGAAGGGGCCGTCCCTGGCGGCCCTTCAGCCCTATTGTGGCCCCTCGCCCTCCTCGGCTGGCGTCTAATTAACTCCTCCTGCCCCTGGTTTTGTGTGCCCCCCTTACTCCACCTTGTCGGCCCCGCCCCTCCGCTCGGTCCGCTCCCCCCGACGGACATTCCAGTCAGGCCGGGCCAGTGTGCCAGGGCAACCAGGGCCAGACCGAGGCCTAATCCCCCCTCCACCCGGCCGGGCTCAGGGAGCCCCACTCACCTCCCGGCTCTCTAGGGGCTGCTCGGCTCTGCTGTGGCGGAGACACACAATCAGGACAAAGGCGCAGCCCCCAGGGGGCTAACTCAGCCTTCACGCCCAGGTTGTGCGGCATTTGGGGAGTTTAATGAATTGTCCATCACGCCTTTCAGGGCCCGCCCGTCAGCCTGGATTAATCTTCGGAGCCCTGGTGGGGCAGGAGACACTAAGCCTGTATTTATTACTCTCCCATTGTCACTAATTGAGGTAATTATCTGTGACTCTGGCCTGGCCAACAATGCTGCATTCACTCCTGGGACCTCGATGGGCCTGGCTCCCACTCTCAGCACCAACCCTCCCTCCCTTCCTCTCTAAAACGCGCCAAGGGCCAAGATGGGCCCTGGAGCATGTTGGGAAAGTGGACAACGTTCCACAATGTTCCACGTTCACGTAGTGTCTCCCAAAGCCTCCTCCACTATGGAGCAGTGTTGAGGAGAAACCTGGGTCTCCTAAAGTTGGTGAGAGAAGAGGGCACACAGGCTTGACCCGCAGAAACCCCAGGCCACAGCCAGCCTGGCATGCTTCATTCCTGGGTAAATGGCACTAAAGTCTCACGGGGCCTTTCACATGTCCCTGTAGCCTACAGGACTCTGGAGTGCTAGAGGGCACATACTATTCCCTGCTAGATGAGAGGTTCTGGAAGCAGAAGCTACCAGAGTTGCCAGAGCGGCAAAGTTGGAGAAAGTTAACAAGAACAGGATAGGGCGCAACAGGGAGCAGAAGGGCAGGATGCAGAAGCATCCTAGGAAGAAGCAACCCAAAGTCAGAGCATTCCCCAGGGATCACACCAATGTGACCATCAATTAGTGCCATGCAGCAAGCTGGAGAAAAACCCAATTTAGAGTAGATGTCATATGAAGATGGCCTTCTGGGTCAAGGGAATATTCCTGGAGAACGTGTGTGTGTGTGTGTGTGTGTGTGTGTGTGTGTGTGTGTGTGTGTAATGCATGTGCATGTGGTGTGTGTGTGCATGTGTTGTATATACATGTATGTGTGTGAATTCTTGTGTGTGTGCTTGTGTGATGTGTGCGTGTGTGTGTGTTTAAGATACAATAAAGAAGAGTAGACTTGGATGAGACTTGATTTTGAGATTCTTGATGGCAAAAATTATGTTTTGGGTCACTGTTATTTTTATAAGATCCTAATACTTTACCTAGAATGCCAGGCTATATGAAGCCCGTACTTCACAACCGTTGCGGCCTGTCAGATCTTCTCTTAAATGTCTGTCCTCCGGCTCTTCATTTACCTAGTTCTTGGTCAAAAGAGATGTCTAGAGCATTCCTGGACAGTCCTGTCCTGGATGGACAACTGACCAGCTGAAGCACTAAGGATCCTGGTAGAACTCAGCGCCAAAGTTCGAACAGCGCCACCTCGTGGCAAATCTTGGGAGAGCTTCTGGAGACACTAGCTAAGAGGATAGAGCCAGCGGCTGCAGGGGCTCAGGCTGGACAGCAGCCATCCTCCTTCATGGCTGCGTTGTTGTCTTCCCGGCTTTTATTTTAAATTGTCCCTCCATTATTTGAAGTAATGTATCGTGCACTTCGGGATGTCATCAAGTTTCCCATGTGCTGAAGATAACAGAGAATACCCGGTCCTTTTGCCTGTACCCCCTGAGTGCTAGGACTTTTACGGGGCTACCATGGCCAGTTTATAGAGTTTTGGGGATCAACTGTGGGACCTTGTGAATATTAGATGAGTTTCTATCAACTGAGTTACATTCTCCTGCCTCACTTCCCTCTTCTTACACAAACCTTTTTGGAGGTGTTTTCCATGCCAAGATTTCGTGGCTACAGAGTCAAACATGTAAATCAATGTATGTAAATCATATTCTAGTAACAAATTTCAAAGGGTAACCAAGTCAACAAAGATGCCAGGCATGGTGGCACACACCTTTCCTCAGAGGATTTGGGAAGCAGAGGAGGGTGGATCTCTGGGAGTTTCCAGGCAGCTTGGTTTAAATAGAGGGTTCTAGGTGAGTGGGGGCTATGTGGTGAGACCCCATCTCCGATACAGTCCCACCATCACTAACCCACACCAAACCAACCAACCAAAAAGAGAAAGCACAGCAAAGGTCACGATGGAGAGCCAGGGAAGTATTCAGAACTGAAGTACAATAAGATACTCCCAGCTCAAAACTCTCTGTCATCACTCTTTTGATTCTTCTCACAAAAGATCCTGTGTTTCTTTAGCCAGAGGCAGAGCCTCATTGCTTTTCCCATGTTGCCTTGGAATTCCTGGGTTCAAGGGATTCCCCACCCACAACCCGCCATGTAGCCGGGACTACAGGTGTATGCGTCTGCCCCATGTGAAGGTCAGATGCTTGCTTTATGCTTGCCTTCAGTAACCTCTTCGTGACCAAGGCCTCTTTCTTCCCAGGGCCTTGTTCCCTGTGGAACTCATGTCTTCTCACATTCTGGACGCATCTGTTTCCTCATCATCTTTGTGAGAACTACCTCAAACATCCCTTCTTCAGCTTTCCCTTGGCAGAGTGACCTTGCCTGCCCGAACTCTTGAAATGCTTTGCTGGCCATCCGTGTATGCAGTAGACCAGGCTTGCACCTGCATGAGGACACAGGTTAGGTGTCTCTCATTTTGCCATCCTTGCTAGCACCAGATAGGGACATTATATGCCCTCATCAAATGATGAATAAGTGGATTCATGGATGAAGAAGCAGACGCATGGATAGATGGATATGGAGAGGCACTTGAATGGATGATAGATGAGATGTGGATAGATCAGTAAGTGCATAGGTAGGATGCATGGATAGATGCATGCATAGGAAGGATAGATAGGTGAGTGGGTGGATGGGTGGATGGATGGAAGGATGACTGGATGGGTGGATGGGTGATGATTGGATGGATAATTGGGTGGATTGATGGGTGGGTGGATGGATGGATGGATGGATGATTGGATGGTTAATTGGGTGGATTGATGGGTGGGTGGATGGATGGACTGATGGAGCATTTATCCACAGATGACTTGTATATCCTAGTTAATACAAGGAGATTCAAAGAAGGGAGCCTACCCCCATGGCATGCCATGAAGAGGCAGGAACACCCCTAGTTTAAATTTTTCTCTCTATGTGCACCCTTGAAGACTTGTCTCCCAGAGGCATTTGTGGCTATATCCCATTCCCTATGAGTCCAAGTCAAGGAGGTGTCCTCCTCCCACTTCTTTCCATAAAATATGGAAGAGTTCACAAATTTGAATGTTGGCCTTGCAGAGGCACTGCGCTAATCTCCTCTCAGCTGCTCCAAATTTAGTGTAAAAGTGATCTCCCCAAAGGTAGAAGGTGTGCCCGAGTCTCCTCGATGTCCCTGGAACACATGGTTAGTGGGCAAGTGGACAACTGAGTAATTACTGAGAGAATACTACCCTGTCCTCAACGAACACTCTGTGCACACATCCCAGGACCCTGCATTGAGCGGCTCTCCTCTCTTGCAAACACATCCACATTACTGATCTCTGTTTTGTTTTGTTGTTTTTTGGTTTTTCTGAGACAGGTTTCTCTGTATAGCTCTGGCTGTCCTGGAACTCACTTTGTAGACCACGCTGGCCTCGAACTCAGAAATCTGCCTGCCTCTGCCTCCCAAGTGCTGGGATTAAAGGCTGTGCCACCACTGTGCTCACTGATCTCTTTGATGTCCCAGTTATAGCTCTTGGGTTCCCCACCCATTTGTAGGGGGACCCAGGACACCTCAGAGCTCTCCCAAGTCTAAAAAGGGCAGGGTTCCTGGCTCCCTTAATGCCTTATCAAGCACAACAGAACTCAGGGGCAGAAAATGTTCCCAGGAAGAACTTAGCTGTGGGGAGAGTCATGGGGTCCCCTGCTAACCTAAGATGTGTTGCCCCCAAAAGAGTAGCCCTCCAGGACCTGCTGTCTTTTCTCCTGATCAAGG
Source organism: Mus musculus (assembly GCF_000001635.26). NCBI lineage: Eukaryota > Metazoa > Chordata > Mammalia > Rodentia > Muridae > Mus > Mus musculus. Next base: position 98,802,112 of record NC_000081.6, read on the forward strand.
GGGCAGTTCCAGGGTGGGGGTGGTTGTGCCCTCCTTCAGAAGGCTGGGTAGCTGGCAGACACAGCTAGATTTAGAAGTCATTTTCACAGCAGGGAGTCGCTAACCTGCCACCCACAGGGCCCCATGGGGCCTAAGATACTACTTACCAGGGTCTGGCCCTGAAACCTGCAGACACTCCTCTCCTTCTCTCCCAGAACTTTGGCAGCTGGCTCCGACTCTATCCTTGGCAAGCTCTGGAAGAAGGCACGTGTTGCCCTGACACCCTAAATACCCAAATGTTCCCCCACACAAAATGGGTGGTTGTTACCTAACCTAGGATATGCCTTTTTCAATGCTGGGGACCAAACTCAGGACTGTGTACATTCTAGCCACACATGCATACTACCATTGAGCCACCACCACAACCCGGTTCCAAAGGGACTTCTTTTTTTTTTTTGGAGACAGAATCTTGCTGGGCTGAACTGGGATAGGCTGGAAGTTGCTGTGTAAACCAGGCTGGGCTCAAACTCATGACCATTCTCCTGACTCCAGTTTTCAAGAAAGTGCGCCATGCCTGGCTTCCTTCTCTCTCTCTCTCTCTCTCTATCTATCTATCTATCTATCTATCTATATATATATATATATATGTTTTATTTTGCCTGGATGGCATGCAGCTCATTATGTAGACCAGGCTGGCCTTGAACACCCAGAGACCCACCAGCCTCTGCCTTCTGAGTGCTGAGATTAATGATGGAGAGTGCCACCAATGGAGAGTGCCACCAACCGGGCTTCTTTCCCTAATTTTTATCTACAAGTCACCTCCTCTGTGAACTCTCCCTGGATTTTCTAAAACTAGGATCTCCCTTGATTGACTCTTCCTAGAACTTAACACAACCGTCCTCACTGTCAGACAGGCCTTGCCATTTCTGCCCTTGAGCCCAGCCCAGAGTCTAGTTCCTAGGAAGTGTTCAGTAAATGCTAGGTTTCGCTTGGCAGCAGAAAGGACTGCATTGGACGTGGTAAGACCTTTGGTATCTTTGATCTTTGCCCAGGGTGACCCGGCTTCCTTGGCCTCATCCACCAAGAGCAACAGGAAATGTGTAGGTTTCAGACAGGATCGCAGGTGAATGAATATTCCTGCTGAGCTCCGACCAGTGAACGCCCCTAGAGTTGGGAAACCCGAGTAGGAGACCCTTATCTGCTGAATAGAAGCCAGCTGTGGCTGTGGTCTGGGAGCCCTGCCCCCTCTGCGTCCTGCCTTTGGGTCTCTCTGGGTGTGATGTCAAGCTAATTGGAGGCTAAAAGCCTGAGTGGTTTGAGAGCGGTCTAAGGAGTTGCGGGAGTTAGGGTTAACGGGAGTAGGGACAGAGGGATGGGTCACCAGACCTGGTGACTGAGTCTGGGCGAAGCCCCCGCTCCTGCCCAGCCGATGGCTAAATTTACCTAGACTGACTCAGCCCTTGCCCGGAATGAGGGGTGGGGGGGAGTGCACCAGGGCAGAGGGAAGAGCCGGCAGGGGTGCGGCGGGGGGCAAGGAAGGGAGAGTCCCAGCCAGGGAACAGGGTGGACTAGAAGTTTCCACCAGAGAGGAGTCCTCCTCCCCCTCACAATGAGCGGGAAGAAGTCAAGAAGGACTGAGGGAGGGACACAGTGGGGGATAGGTCAGAGAAAGAGAGACTCCAGAGCTGCATAAAGGGGCGAGTAGATTTATTGGGCGCCTGCTATGTGCCAGGCACTGTGCAAGACGCCTTATATACATTACCTCATTAAATCCTCACAACAACCCTGCGAGGTAGGTGTTTATAAACCCCCATTTGACAGATGAGGAAACTGAGGCTCAGGGAGGTGAAGTGATTTGGCCAAGGTCACATGGCTAATAAATGGCAGACACAGAGGAAGTGCCCAGGGTTGGAAAGAAAGAAAAGAAAAAGAAAAAAGAAGAAGAAGAAGAAGAAAGGCTTAAATGTCAGTCTCAAACCGGTTGGCGTGGATTAATACAAAGAAGGGCTCGGCGCGCCCCAGAAGTCTGGGAGGCCGGAGGCCTGCTCCCGGCCCCGCGCGCGGTTTGGAGGTGTCAAGGCAGGAAACCGGCGCCGGTAACTAGGGATCCAGATAACTGGCAGTGCTGGTGTAGGGGCACTCGAGCACCAGCAACCGGGGGAATCCGCGACCTGCGCGCGCCCCGTAGTGGCTACAGCGAGTATCACACCCCGCACCGTCTGCTGAAAAATCCACCTTCCTCCTTGCCTGGCTGTTTTCCTTGGAGAGACACAGAAATTGTCAAGGTCCTATCCGGTGGGCGATACCGTCTGCGTGGAAAATCCCGGTAACACTTCAGAGCGTCACTAAGGACACGGAGATGGAGGAGAAGGGGAAGGCCTAAAAGTGTCCCAAGCTGATTCATTGGCTACCTTCCCTCTCCAGCTTGGGCCACAGCAGGCTAGAGGCAGTGAGAGGGCCATGATCCTGCTCGGCTGTGGGAGCACTCACCTAAACTGGGAAAATTGGAATAGAAGCCCTTTGTCCGTTTAAATCTGAAGACCTTGACAGTCTTCCGAACTGAGGATGACCGAAGTGGGTAAGAACCCTCAGATTCTCTCTACTCGCTTATTCACAAAATCCTAGGGACAAAAGAATGGGAGGCAGAAAGCGCTCATTTTACATTTACAGAAGTCCGGGATGCCCGGGCGCAAAAATAGTTACTCTGAGGTCCACCAGCTAGGTCAGTGGCAGAGTTGGAATTGAAACTTGAGTTGTAACATCAAAGAGAGCCCTCTCGCCAGGTTGCTGGTTGTGTGTATGCATTCATTTCTTCTCTGCCCAAAGTTCCTCTGTCTCCTCCACTCAGTCACTAGGTTCAAGGCCTCTCCATTACTTTTTCTCTCCTGTCAGGGACCCTGCCCTGCCCATCGCAGGCACCATCCCTGCCCCTTCTCTTTCTCTGTCGGAACAGTTCCACACCGAATGTAGCAGGTGTGGATGGCCCACCCACACTTTCCCTGAAACTAACCCTTGAGTTGGCAGACGCTACCTTCCCTGGTTCCTCCTCTCTCCTCTGTTTCAAGTGTGGGAACAGGTATAGGTGGGAAAGAAGAAAAGGAAGCAAACGAAGCCTGGAGAGAGAGAAGGAGCAGGTGAGCCCAGGGTGGATGGGCTGAGCGACACGAGAACAAAGAGGGGCATCGCTCACTCCCTCTCTCTATTTCCCTGTGGCGTTTTCCTGGTGTCCTCTCGGATGAAGCCTTCCTCGGTTTGACTGATGACATCCACAATCTCCCGGATACTGTCGCTCAGCCCTGCTGTCTTCCCGCCTTCCCTGGGCCGGGTGTTCCCAAGCGCAGGCAGGGTCCTCTCATTCCGCCAGGAGGCGCCTGGGGCGTCTGTGTCGCTTCCATCAGAGGAGCCGCTATGGACGCTGAGATCCTCCGCTTCGTCTGAGTCCGAATCTGGGGCGGTGTGGCGGCGGATGCGGGACACGGCTTCTCGCAACGCCCCGGCGTAGGGCCCTGGAGTCCGCGCCCAGCCCCCGCCCGCGCGCCGCGGGACACCAGCCGCTTCTGAGCCCTTCAAGCTGCCGGCGCATACCGGAGCCGCTGGGCCTAAGGTCGGGTGCTCTTGGCTACCTGGCTGCGTGGGGGCGTCTCGCGGGTTCACTTCTCCGACAGGGAACCCCAAACCGCTGGAGGAGCGCTCCTCCAATGAAGAATCCCCCTGCTGTCCGACCTCGGCCTCGCACTCGCGACCCTCGCTCGGTTGGTTTAAGACTCGACTGCTCAACAGTCGCTTTTGGCAAACTGAAGGGTTGGCAGCGGCCCCCTCGCCCTCCTCCTCGTGACAGGGCTTGGGTTGACTAAGGCTGTCGCTCACACTGCACGACTCCCCAGAGGGCACGAGCTGACCCTGCTGGGTTCGAGGGGTCGGAACGTACTGGGACTTTATCACCACGCATGTGGCGTCAATGACAAAGATGCCTTCTCTACCAGCGGGACCTCGGGAAATGCGGGGCAGGGTGTGGGCACGGCGGGTCACCTTCCAAACTTCCAGGGTCTCATGTTCTGCCCCCTCTCTTTGACCCAGGGACTCTTTCCACCCGGTGCCTCCAGGAGCCCAGGGTCTAGGGAGCGTCTGGCTGTGCCTAACTGGAGGCTTTTTAGGGGAGGCAAGCCAACACGTGGGAAGCCATATCTGCTCACTTCCTTCTTTCCCTTTCCTTGACCCCCTGAGGTGCTGCCTGGACCTGGGAACAGGACGAGGTGGGCTGCTGATCGCGGACCTAGAGAGAGCTGCGTCCGTGCCTGGACCGCCAGTCGTTTTGCCTTGGGAATGACTATCGCCAGCACTGTTCAGGCCAGCAGCAACTAGGCCTGAGCTTTTCTCTATAGCCCCTTTGCAAGACTCTGGCCTAGCTCTGGCTGCTGTACAGCCTGGAGCACCTCCTAAGAGTCCCCGTCCCTGTCTGAGACCCCAAGCTCCTAGAACATCCCGGTAGATTCGAGGATCCAGCCTCTTCTTCGTGCGCCCTCCCTCTGTCCTGGTGGTGGCTGGAACTGGGGCTGATGAGGTGGGCGCCCGGGAGAGCTCCGGGCCTCGCTTAGTCCCCAGGGTCCTGTGGGGACCTTCATAAGAAGGTGGAGCCACATAGGGTGGCGGCCGGTCCCAGCGGCGCCTTGGGGCTGTGCCTGCAGAGCCTCTCAACAGCAGGTGAGCCTCGTAGCTAGGGGGCCCTGGCCTTCTGCCTCCCCATGGCCCCGCCCATGCAACCCCTGGGTCACCCTGCGGGAGCACGGATGGTCGGGGCGCTCGCCCCACCTGCCCGAAGCGCTCTGGTCTGGAGAAAACTGGAAACCCTGTAGGTTGGGCTGCCCGAAGGGCGTTCCGGGGCTCTGGGCGGGGCTGACCTAGGGGACTCCGTCGGGCCCCGCCAGCCTTGCGCCTTTTTCTCTCGGTCTCCTTGGCCTCCCGCTCCTGCGACGCCGCCTTTCTTTTCTCTTGTTCCCGGGCTCGGACCTCGGCGGGGGGGCCCGCCCGCCAGTTGGTTGCCTCCTGCAGCACCCTGGAGGCCCAGGGTCGGCGGGGTGGCGGCTCAGGGGATCCCGGGCGCAGCCTACACCTGGGACAATGAGCAGGAACCCAGGTGAGCAGTTTGCGGGGACAGAGAGCCGAGGTCCGGGGAGCTGGGAGCACTGGAGACCACTTGGGGCAGCCATGTGGGAGGGTTCGTGTGAGTGTCTGAGCGAGTGCACGTGCGTATATGTTAGGGCTAAAGTCGAAATGAGACTCCTCGCCATCTCTCCATGCACACTTTAACAGCGACTGCCCCCATCTCACCGCCTGCCACTAGTACTCCTGTCCCCCTAAACAGCGCTCAATGATTCAGGCCCCAGTCCTCGACGAGTGGGGGGAGGGAGGCGCGGGAAAGAGAAGGGAACAGCAGCAATTGCTGGTGCCAGCGGGGAGGTCTGGACCCCACTTCCCGCCCCACCACTTGCTGCCCCTCACCCCTCCTTCACTCACGTGCGGCTCTGGGGCCCACGGGCCCAGTAGCTGGCCTGGATGTCCATGGACTGTCGAGAAGGAGCGCGACGACTATAATGACAGGAAATAGTCTTCACTTCAATCACCAACAGCTTGGACTTCTGCACCCAGAGGCAGCTGCCGGACTCCTCATCCTGGAGCTCCCGGGGGCTGTCGGGCCCCTCGGAGAATAACGGGCCATCCAGCATCCTGCCCCACCCCACCCCGGCCCCCCACCCTCCCACCCGCCCCGTGAGCCCCCTCCCAACCCAGGGAGCCGGCGCCCACTGCAGAGCGGCAGGCCCAGGGACTGGCAACTATATATACCCGGGCACACGTGTGTGCCTGTCTGTGCGTGTGTGAGTGTGTGCTAGCGCGCGAGCGCGCGCGCATGTGACACGCCGCCGTGGACGGCTCCGCGCTGCTTCCTCCCCCATGTGCACGGCCGCCCCCTGGGGCCTGGGATTGGACGCCCCTTCCCACTCACTGCTCAGGTCCCCCAAGCCTAATGGGACCTGCGAGTGGGCGGGGAGAGACTTCTGATTCTTGCCAAGCTTACGGTGCCCTCTCCTCCAGCCCCCATTTCTTCATCCTTCCCGAAGTTTTAACCCTTTGCTTTCCTGCTTGTCAGGTTGCCTGACCACCAGTGCTCTCTCTATTCCTGCCTGCTCGCCCAGACTCCTTTCTCCGACAGGGAGTGGTGAGAACAGAACTCAAGGTCTCTGCCTGCCACTCGCTGCTGGTTTCCATGGGGTTGGGGTGCAAGAGAGGCTGGCCCACAGCTGGGGGGAGCGGGCTATTTTTAGTGTCGGTGGCATTCGGGTGCAGCTGAGATGAGTAACCAGTTCCTAAGCAGTACAGAGAAGAGGTGCCGCTTTCAGGAAGCTTTTGTGCGACTCTGGGGGAGAGCTGCTCCCCCAAGACCTCAGAAAGGTGCACCTGTATGCCTCAGCTTTCTCTGCTGAGGCGGAACTCCATCTATCCTGGCCACCAAACAGCAGGACGACTCCTACTCTAAATATGGGTGTCCTTGGGCACCCACAGAGCCTTCCCTGAGCAGCAGGCTAGCTCCCCTAACCCAGAAGCCAGGATTCTAGGGTTACACAGTTCCGTGCCCACACAGCTCTTCCAAGCCTTATGTGGGGTGCAGATAGAGTGCTTAAATACATTTGTACCCTAACAGAGGGGGATGGACTAGAGTGCTCCTGTGGCACAGCCAAATCCCCTAGCAACAGAAAAGATAAAAGTGGCCTTTCTTTCCTAGGTCGGGGCTCTAGTTCACTTGACTGGCATGGTGTGGTGCAGCTCACCTTTTGGACTCACTCGATTCTGGGGGGTTGCTGCTTGCATCCTCGGGATCCCTCCCCCTATGCCTGTACCAGGTGTCCCCTGATTCACCATGGTAATGTTAGTGGCAGCACAGCCCACGCCAACCTTCCATGCAGAGACTTAGCAACCATGCCTGGCAACCATAGCAGCAGCTCAGGGGAGGGGAGAAGTGTAGGGAGCGGGATGAGAGGGTGGCAATGGCTCCTGAGGAAGAAGGGACCATTTGCTGCTCCTGACTTTAGGAACAGAAGCCTGTGGGCTTGCAAAGTGTGTCTATCCCCATTTTCCTCAGCTGCTTCCCAGGAGCTGAGACTTGGTGGGGTAAATGGGAGAGACAAAAGTTGGTTTTTCATAGAAGTACAAGGAGCATTTGGATACAGAGCCTTCTTTTTAAGGGGACAGGGACCAAAGAATTGTTATAGGTCACACTCATTGAGAAACAGCAAAGTAGAACCTGACCTGTTCTGCTGTCCCTCCCCTGCCACTCCTCAACCCCCACCCCATGCCATGATTCCACCTACCTCCTGGCTGCCCTGAGGATGGCTTGCAGGCACTGCCAGGGCCCAACAGAATCCCACAGCTTTTAAAGTCTTGCCTCCTCCCTGGACAAGTCCTCCTTGATGAAGGAATGTGACACAAGGAGACATTTGTCCTTTCCACCCTCTCCACACACACAAACATGCTCTAATTATAATCATTTGGAGGCCTCCCTCCCCCAAGCTTGGGAATGTGCTGAGAGCAAAGATGTGGATGGAGAGGGGGCCCAAGCACTGAGAGCTGACCTCTAACAAGCGCCCTGATGTGTTCCCTGTGTTCCATCAGAAAGCCCGCTTTGTGAAAACTAGCGTGGCCCAGGTTCTTCTGAAGGCTTGGCAGGAGAAGGGAAAGCCAGGGAATTACTCAGGACCTGCTCCTGGCTTGGATGCTAACCCCTATCGGCAAAGCTGCTGTAGAAGGGAACAGAGCCTGCAGGTCCTCCGTCCGTCAGGTGTTGGGTATCACTCTCAGCACAGATGATAGGTCTGGTGGGTTGACCCCAGCTCTGCTGTTCCTCCATGATGTACCCTCTACCTTAGAGGAAAGGCAAGGGAATTGTGGGTTCAAAAAGACTACCGGCCCAGCATTATCCAAACAACTCAACCTCCACTCAGAAACGCCGATGACATTAGCATCTCTCTGCCCAAAGATTCTCCTCCGTTTGCCACTTTCCAGAGACCTGACATGTTAGGGAAATTTGCATGGGCCTTAGCTAACTATGGTCCAAATAGAGAAAGTAAGGGAGCGTAACTGTGGGAAGTGAGGTGGGAACAAGTCAGCAGAGATGAGAGAGGACAGGAGTCTGGTGTGAAGGTAGGAAGACATGAAACCAGAACCAGACGGTTTCAGTTTAAATGCTAGTTTGTTTTTGTTTTTTTTTTTTAATTATTATTATTATATGTAAGTACACTGTAGCTGTCTTCAGACACTCCAGAAGAGGGCGCCAGATCTCGTTACGGATAGGTGTGAGCCACCATGTGGTTGCTGGGAATTGAACTCAGGACCTTTGGAAGAGCAGTCAGTGCTCTTAACCGCTGAGCCATCTCTCCAGCCCTAAATGCTAGTTTTAATTTTTTTTTTTTTTTTTTTGGTTTTTCCAAGACTGGGTTTCTCTGTGTAGTCCTGGCTAGCCTTGAACTCCACCTGAGATCCACCTGTGTCTGCCTCCAGAGTGGTGGGGTTAAAGGTGTGGGCCACCACTGCCTGGCTTTCTTTTCTTTTTTTTTTTTAAATAGACATGATTTCACTATGTAGTTGCTCTGTATTTAGACCAGGCTAGCCTGAAACTCCAGAGCTCTCTCCCTCCCTCTCTGCCTCTACCTCCCAAATGCTGGAACAAAAGGAATATCCCTCCATGCTTGGCTGCCAGCTTGGCCTTAAAACATCATATTTATGTGTATGCATGATGTCGTCGTCATCATCATAGTCGTCATATGTGTGTGTTGGTGCACATGCCATGTTGTGCACACGGAGGAGGTCAGAGGACTCTGGTAACTAAGCTGGTGAGTGACTTTACCAGTGTGGCACTGGGCCACACTGAGTCTCTGTGCTGCAGTTTAAAAAATTCTCCTCAAACTGGAAAAGGTGTTGTGGAGATGGCTCAGTTCGTAAAACATGTCTTGAAAGCTTGAGGAACCAGGTCCAAGCCTCAGAACCTACATAAAAAGCCACCGGTGGTGTTTTAATCCCATGGATCTTTGGGGCCTGCTGACCAGCCAACCTTGTCTATGTGGCAGAAACCCCATCCCCCACCCCAAGGGGCCCTGGTTCCCTCCTGAGAACCACTGCCTGAGGTTGTTTTCCAACTTACACACGGTTGTGAATGGGGTGAGGGCTGGCTTAAGAGCACTGGTTGCCTTTCCAAAGGATCTAGGCTCAGTTCTCTTGCTCATATGACAGTTGACAACAGTGGAGACACCGGGCCTAGTTATCCAATGCATCCATGGGCACCAGGCACACACACATAAGTGCAAACAAAACATCTCAACACGCAATTTAAAAAAAATTAATTTCAGATCTTGTGAAATGGCACAAATGTTAGGAGCATGTATTGTTCTCTCAGAGGATCCTAGCTCAATCTCAGCAGCCATGACTCGAAATTGCCTATAACTCCTTGCTTCAGATCTGGTGCCTCTGGCCTCCTCAGGCAACTATACTCACGTTCACACACATGGATACTTAAAAATAAACCTGCCAGACGGTGGTGGCGCACGCCTTTAATCCCAGCACTTGGGAGGCAGAGGCAGGCTAATCTCTGAGATGAAGGCCAGCCTGGTCTACAGAGTGAGTTCCAGGACAGTCAGGGCTACACAGAGAAACCCTGTCTTGAGAAACCAAAAAGAAAAATAAAAAAATAAATAAACCTAAAAAATCCATAGGCTGAGTGTGGTGGCACACGTCATTAATCCCAGCACTTATGTGAAAGAGGCATAGTGATCTCTGAATTTGAGGTTAGCCTGGTCTACATAGCAAGCTTCAGCCAGCCAGAGTTACATACAAGACTGTCTCAAAAAAATTGTCTAGCCAAGAAGTGGTGGTAATCCCAGCACTCGGGGGTTGGGGGTAGGGGTAGATCTCTGAGTTCAAGGTCAGCCTGGTCTATAGAGCAAGTTTCAGGACAGCCAGGGCTACACAGAAGAGCCCTGTCTTGAAAAAGAAAAAAAAGAAAAACAAAATCTTGCCTCAAACAAGGCAGAAGTTGAATATTGTTTGTCACCTCAAGGTTTGTCCTCTAGCCTACATATGCTTACACATACACATACACACACACACACACACACAAAATATATATATATATATTTTTTTTTTTTTTTTTTTTAATTTTTAAAAAAATAAAGTCTGACCCTGGATGAGCACATGACTAAAATCCTAGTACTTTGGAAGCTGAGGCAGGAGGATTGCTGCAAATCTGAGGCCAGCCTGATCTATACATGGTACAAAGTCTTGTTTCAAAAAAAACAATCAAGCCGGGCGTGGTGGCGCATGCCTTTAATCCCAGCACTCGGGAGGCAGAAGCAGGCGGATTTCTGAGTTCGAGGCCATCCTGGTCTACAGAGTGAGTTCGAGGACAGCCAGGGCTACACAGAGAAACCCTGTCTCAAAAAATCATTAAAAAAAAAATCATAAATTCTCCCCAAACTATAACACTTAGAACCCCATACATCTTGGCTGAAGGATGCATGTCTGTGTAGGTGAGTGGTGAGAATATCTGGTGTGTCTCTGTGTATTATCACTGCTGTTATTAATGAGTGGAAACAGCTTTATAAGTATAAGGTAGGGAAGTTGGCGAAATAGTGCCTATCAAATGCAGAAATCAAACACTGCAGTACCATGATGAAACCTTGTCATTTAATTAGATTCGCCACAAAAAGCATTAATCTTGGCTACCTACCCACCGCCCTCCTCCACATAGCCATCTGCCTTCGTCTGCACAGCACAAGAACCCGGACGCGCCTCCCTAGACTCATGGGAAGGACTGACAGCAAATGGGCCCAGCCTCCTCCACACAGTGAAACAAGACGAATAAAAATATTTTACCGAGACTTGTGCAGAGCTATTATCTTAGGTGGAGTAAGGGCAGGGGCAGAGCAGGGTGTGGTGAGGTCTAGGGATCTCGTAGAGATCAGAATCTACCCGAGGAGCACAAAGCCCGTGGCTCACCCAGAAGGGGGCTGCGGCAGGCGCGGGCCTGGACTGGCTGGGCTGACGTTCTCTCCAGTGTAACAGGACGGTCAGGGAGGCTGACAGTCCTCCTCCTTTCCCCTTCTCTAGCTCTAGACAGTGGGCGTGGAGCTCCTGAGAGAAGACTCAGTTCTCCCAGGATTCCATCTGATTCCCAGAGCTTCCAGCAGGCAGGCAGTGAGGGGGCCACCTCCCCAGGCACCGCCTGTTCTTCCCCATGCTCAGGGCTTCTTCTCTCCACCCGTGAGCACCAGAGCCTGTAAGATGTCAGACAGCGAAACGATGCCCTTGACCACGTCGTGTTCATCCACCACCACCAGACGGTGAACCTGGCCCAGAGGAACAGCAAGTAACGTCAGTGCCAGCTCCAGTTCGGGTAACTGCCTCGACCTGACCCTCTCAGGGCCACTCCCCGCTGGCTGCTTGAGGGTGGCCAGCATCCTACCTCTGCCTCCACCAGCCTATTGATGATGGTTTCCAGAGTCTCATGCAGGTAGCATTTGAGAACACCCTCAAAGTAGTGGGACCGATGCTGCAGGGCTTTTGTCACAGACACATCTAGGTTGTTGTAGGTCTTTTCGGCTGCCAAATTCTGGAAAGGTGGGGGTTTGGGGGGCGGGACTTGAAAGGGGGTCAGGTCCCAAACCTTGGACCAACCCAGCCTCACTAGAGGGAGTGAGTGAGGGCGCTCCTTAGCTCTGCTCACAAGCCCACAGTTCTGTCAGCCACTTGTTCAGGTAAGATTCAAAGCCAAGAAGCACCCAAGGCAGAGAAGACCCCCTTCTGCACATCCCCCCTCTCCACATCCAACACCCCTCCCCTCCCTCCCTCCCAGCCCCGCCCCCGCCACTCACGATCACATCAAACTTGGAGTAGATGTCCACCACACGCCCTAGGGAGACAGAGGCAGCAGCTCAGTAAAATAACACAGTGTGGTAGCCAAAGCTCTCAGGCCCCATGGGATTCCCTTCCAGGTTGGGCTGCTGGGACAGCGACGCGACCCAAGCAGCCTCCCTCTTCTTGCCCAGTCGCTCACCTTTCTCATCCACTACAGGTAAGGCGGAGACTCGGTGCTGTACAAAGATGCCCAGAGCCACGTAGACAGGCGTGGTAGTACGGACCATGGCAATATTGGCATAGGTGCCAATCTGCAGCTCTTGGAGAGACTTAGACATGAATTCCGGCTTGGGGAACTCGGTGATCTGAGGAAGGGGGCATTGGCTTGCAGGTGCTTTCCGGATAGAGCAGGAGGTGCTACGCTCAATCATCAACACCAACACCGCTCCTCTGTCCCCAAACCGCTCTGTGTGTGTCTGCAGTTCAGCACGTAATCGGATGATGGCCTGAGGTTACTTACAAACAACTTGAGGAACTTGAGGATCCGCTTGTGAGTAAGGATGTACAAGGTGTTGCCTGACTCTGGGTCGATAACTGGGAGCCTGTGGATCTTATTTCGAATTAATGAAGAGACAGCATCAAACAAGCTGCGAAAAAGTAGAAGATCATAGTTAGGTTCCACGGGGCTAACGCCAGGCTGTACAACCCCTTGGAATGTGTTTACAGTCAGAAAAAACCCACAGTCAGCGCTGTGTGTGGCTGGGCATGAACTGGTAACTCCTGCACTGGGGCAAACAGAAGAGTCTAAGTTCACGACAGCCTCAACTCTACAGTAAGAGCAAGGCCAGTCTCGGCTGTGTGAGACTTTTTTTTTTTTCTCAAACACACACAGCATGGCAGTGTGCATGAGGAGGGGTCCTTCTTCTCTCCTCTCTCATGCCCCTGAGGTAAACACAAACACACACAGCATGGCAGTGTGCATGAGGAGGGGTCCTTCTTCTCTCCTCTCTCATGCCCCTGAGGTAAACACAAACACACACAGCATGGCAGTGTGCATGAGGAGGGGTCCTTCTTCTCTCCTCTCTCATGCCCCTGAGGTAAACACAAACACACACAGCATGGCAGTGTGCATGAGGAGGGTCTTTCTTCTCTCCTCTCTCATGCCCCTGAGATAAACACAAAACCAGTACTTACCTGGCATTTGGAGAGATGCAGACAAGTGGCTTAAAGGAGTCCTGCAGGTACACCTCTGAAGAGAACAAAACACTGCCACGTGAGTGTCGCCCAGGACACCTCCATCCCTCATCTGCCACCCCCACCCATACCTCTCCACGTCTCTATCTTGTGCTCCTCCAGTTCGTAGATCTGCACCTAGAAGCAGAAGCAGCAGCTCTGAACCTCATGCTCCCCTCGTCATTAACTCACGGAGCTTTGCTCGCAGGGGAAAACCAGGCACAATGGACCCCAGGCAGGGCCGTGGTTTTGGCTGGGAGACTCAGGCTCCTTACCAGGGCTGACTTATAGTATCGGTGCAAAATGTTGATGAAGTCGGTGATGGTCAGCATGCCTAGACAAGAGCCAAGAAGAGGGCCTCAGCTCAGCCTGTCCGAGGCTTTTCCCCTCGCCCGGCAACACATGCCAGTAACCGTATCCCAGAAACTCCTGCTTACCCACAAAACTCTGCTTCTTACTGTCCCACAAAGGGGCGGCACGAACACCATTGGTCACCAGGGCAAAAAAGGCTTTCTTTACCTATGGCCAAGAGAGTAACCTCCTAAGGAGATCCATAGAGGGCACAGCTTCGAGGAAGAGCAGGGTTGGTGTGTGGGGAAATATGACGAATGCTGACAGGCCTTGGACCAGCGCAGGAGGAAGGGCTCTACCCACCTGTAGCGAAGTGTCAAATACCACCAACTTGGAACTTGTGGGAATTAGGTCATAGCAGCGATGAGACTTCATGAAGGAAGTATACACACTATTGTTTGATTCCGGGGTCTCTGCACAGAGTGAAAAAGTTGGTGTGTTTCTTTTATGTAAGAAGTCACCATCAGAAGAGACAGAAACCAAAAATGGCTTTTGTTTTGTTCTTACTGCCTCTTGTCTTTTTTTTTTTCTTCCTTCCTTTTTTTTCGTTTGTTTGTTTTTGTTTTTCGAGACACCACGTCCAGCTTCCTTCCTTTCTTTCTAAGAATTACTTAGCTGGGCAGTGGTGACATATGCCTTTAATCCCAGCACTTGGGAGGTAGAATTTCTGAGTTTGAGGTCAGCCTGGTCTACAGAGTGAGTTCCAGGACAGCCAGGGCTACACAGAGAAACCCTGTCTCAAAAAACCAAAAAAAAAAAAAAAAGAGAATGATTTATTTTAACATGTGAGTACACTGTAGCTATCTTCAGACACACCAGAAGAGGGCATCAGATCCCATTACAGATGGTTGTGAGCCACCATGTGGTTGCTGGGAATTGAACTCAGGACCTCTGGAAGAGCAGTCAGTGCTCTTAACCCCAAGAGCCATTTCTCCAGCCCACCTCTTGTCTTTTTCATTAGAGTATTTCTTCCTGTTTAGCACATTTTCATTTCAAGGTGAAATTCTCAATGAAGGTGAAATTTCAAGCAAGCGTCTTTAGATCTGTTGAAGACTTGCAGGTGGAGAACTCATGGTCCAGACAAGGCTGTTTCTAGCAGTGCTAAGTGCTCAGCCAACTTGGTCAGAGCACTGAGGACCACCCTGTGAGCCAGAAATCCAAAGGGCAGAGCCTGCCTGCCTTGCCCTCCCCTCTTCTGGATTTATGCATTTTGAGTTTTTTGTTTGTTTTTGTGAATGGGTGTTTTATTCGTATGCCTGTGCACACACGTGTGCCTGGTGCTGAGGCCCGAGAATTACTGACAGCTGTGAGCTGCCATGTGGGCACTGGGAATTGACCAGTAGTCCTCTGGAAGAAAAGTCAGTATTCTTGTGCTAACCCAACTCTCTAGCCCCTTCATTTACCTGAGATAGAATCTTGCTATACGGCCCAGGCTGGTCTCAATCTTACTGCCTTCATTTTCCAAGTGCTGGGATTGCAGGCATGCAACACCACACCTGACAGTCTGTGTTTTTAACTGCTTGCTCTAAACTGGAAAGGCAACCCTCCACACATTCTAGATGCTCGATGTACTTTACTACGAACTTTAAAATAATGCATCATTTCATTCCACACACGCACACACACAAATACCTTTCCCATTTTTCAAGACAGATCTCTCTATGCAGCCCTGGTTGTCCTGGAACTCTTTATGGAGACCACACTGGGCTGGCCTCAAATTCACAGAGGCTCACTTGCCTCTCCCAAGTGCTGAGATTAAAGGTGAATCTCTGAATTCTTATTTATTTATTTAATTTATTATATGTAAGTACACTGTAGCTGTCTTCAGACGCACCAGAAGAGGGCATCAGATCTCATTACGGGTGGTTGTGAGCCACCATGTGGTTGCTGGGATTTGAACTTCGGACCTTCGGAAGAGCAGTCAGGTGCTCTTGCCCACTGAGCCATCTCACCAACCCCGAATCTCTGAATTCTTACTGGTCCAAGTAGGTATTGTTCTCATGTTTTAAATGAGAAAACACGGGGGTTGGAGAGATGGTTAATCAGTGGTTAATAGTCCTGAGTTCAATTCTCAGAAACCACATGGTGGCTCACAACCATCTGAAATGGGATCTGATGCCCTCTTCTGATGTGTATGAAGACAGCAACAGTGTGCTCACATACATAAAATAAACAAATCTTTAAAATAAATGAGAAAACATGCAGCTAAATGAACTGTTCAAAGTCTTATCACTAAGTTAGTAGGAAGAAATATTTTGAGTCCTGACTAATTCTGTACTATACTCCCAGCACCCCAGCTAATTACAAAAGAAAACAAAACAACACCCTAATATCCAGCTGGCAGTGGTGGTGCGTGTCTTTAGTCCGAGCACTACTCAGGAGGCAGAGGCAGGTGGATCTCTGAGTTTGAGGCCAACCTATTCTACAGAGAAAGTTCTGGGACAGCCAAGGCTACACAGAGAAATCCTGTCTCAACACCCCCCCCCTCAAAAAACCCCAAAATATGATTTCTAATAACATTTCTCTCGGTGCTAGGGAGCAAACCTCGGGCCTTGTAATGCTAGGCACACACTGAACTGTATATTCCCAGTCCGTGATGTTTGGTCAGGCTAGTCCTGAACTCAATAGGAAGCCCAGACCCATTTTGGCCTCTCTAGTGATGGGATTACGGGCAAACACCACCACACATGGCTCCTGTCAGTCTCATCAAACTCATACGAAGCGACAAAAACCTTGTCCTGACCTTCCTGCCTCTATCTCCCACAGGTATGTAATAACACATCCACCCCCAGAGGGAGTACTTCCTGAGGGGCCTTAACAGTGCTTTTTTTTTTTTTTTTTTTTTTTAAATGGTTTTGAGACAGGGTTTCTCTGTATAGTCTTGGCTGTCCTGGAACTCACTTTGTAGACCAGGCTGGCCTCGAACTCAGAAATCCACCTGTCTCTGTCTCCCCAGTGCTGGGATTAAAGGAGTGCGCCACCACGCCTGGCGCTTTTTTTTTCCCCTAACATTTTTATTTATTTTTTTGTGTATGGATGTTTTACCTGCATGTATGTCTCAATATCACAAGTGTGCCTGGTGCCCTCAGAGGCCAGAAGAGAGTATCAGATCCCCTGGGACTGCAGCCATCTCTCCAGCTCCTTGTTTTAAGTCAGGGTCTTGCCATCTATAGATCATGCTAGTCTCAAACTCTCTTGCCTCCACCTCTGTGTGCTGGGACCACAGTGTGCCCCACACCCAGACTCCTTACTCCTGTGTCTTGGGTGACATGGTGACATGATTTGCACTGGTGTTGTCTGACTTAGTTTCCTTTCAATCGTTGTCTTCCTAAGACAAGCAGTTTCAATTCTCACGAAGACGACATCGACAAGCACCTCCCATTTGGAAGCCCCACTCCTTCCAGGAGTCAAAGCTAATGCTGGTTACCATTTTCACCCTTTTGAGTAAATATATCTGAGCTAAGTGAAAGAAGAACCTTTTCCTCGGAGCTGGAGAGATGGCTCAGTGGTTAACACCATATATTGCTCTTCCGGAAGCCCCAAGTTCGAGTCCTAGTGCCTACATGAGACGGCTCACAAGCACCAGTGACTCCATCTCCAGGGCATCAGACACCTCAGGCCTCTGTGGACACCTGCACTCTGATGTGCATGCTTGCACACACACACTCACTCACTCACAGTGGGAAATAATAAACAATAAGTTTAAGAAAGAAACAGTTTTCTGTCATCCCTGGAATTAACAGTGGTCTTATTCTTTTAAATTTACACACACATACAGACACACACACACATACAGACATGCACACAGACACACACACACAGACACACACACATACAGACACACACACATACAGACACACACACACACATACACATACAGAGACAGGCATGTGTGTGTGTGTATGTATTTCTATATATAACATTCACAACGGATTCAATCCCCAGAGTCTACCAATTACTTGAATCTCAGAAAATTCAGATTTTGGAATATTGGAAGGTGTCTCTGACCTGTCACCTGGGGCTCTCTGTCCCCACCGTGCAGGGCATGTCACACCCTTTTGTCTGGACCCTTGCTTCTGGTTTCCCTTCTGTGCCTGCTTTGCTGTTGCTCCTCTGTCTTGACAGAGATGATCACCCAGTAACTCCCTGGGAAAGGCATATGTATAAAAGGAAGTGTTTGGGACGTGCAGATACCTCTGCTGTACCCTCCTCATCTGCTGATTTATAATTTGGTTGGCTACTAAGTGCTGGTGTCTTTCAGTTCTGGGATGCTGTCACGTTGTCTTGACATCACCCTTCCCTTTGTCAGGATGTTTTTCTCTTTCTGTGACGTAGGATTTAGACACTAGGATTTCCACACTGCGCCTCGCAGGTCTGCTGGGACTCTGCTTTTCTTTTTGAGACAAGATCTCTCTGCGTAGCCTGGCTTTCCTAGAATATGCTATGAAGAACAGGCTGAGTTCAAACTCACAGAGATCCGCCTGCCCCTGCCTCCCGAGTGCTGGGGTTAAAGGTGAGCATCACACAGGAATCACTTCAATGTGTGGCTTTTTTTTTTTTTCGCTCCCTCCCGTGTGGCTTTTTAATAAACAAATTTATCATATATATATATATATATATATATATATCATATATATAGAGAGAGTACACTGTAGCTGTCTTCAGACACACCTGAAGAGGGCATCAGATCCCATTACAGATGGTTGTGAGCCACCATGTGGTTGCTGGGATTTGAACTCAGGACCTCTGGAAGAACAGCCAGTGCTCTTAACCGCTGAGCCATCTCTCCAGTTCCACCATCAGAGCTTTTGTTCCCTTTTCTGTGTTTCCTTGTGGCACAGGAGACCATTCAGATCATCTTTAAAGACTTTCTTTAGATGTCTGCTAATCCTTGGTTTAAAACAGGATTCGGGGGCTGGAGTGGTGGTTCAGTGATAAAGGGCTTACCTCAGTGTCAGAGTCTATGTCAAAGCATGGTCGAGTCCTAGCCCAGACAGAGGACCCCAGGGCAGGCTGGCCAACTAGACAGTCTTAACTATCGAGCCCTAGGACTAGGGAGACCCTGGCTCAGTCAGTACAGGGGAGGAGGGGATACAGACTGAGGGAGGCCTGTCATCAAGTTCAGGACCCCACATGCTAGCACGTACATCCCAGATGTCACTCACATGCTGGGAGAAACAGGATTCAAATTCTATTTTTGATCCTTTTATCTAGAACATATCTTCAGTTTGAACATTTGACTGCTGGCTGGATCTCTGAATGTGGAAACAAGCCTTCTGCCTGTAAGCCACTGCAGGAACAGCCAATACTTGCATTTGTACGTTTTCCCATGGAGGAGAGTCTAATGATTCTTTAATCTAAGCCTGGAAGACTGGAGTCTTTTCTGCTAGAACTCTAGAAGCTGAATTTGGGGGACAGGTGGGAGGGCTCAGCACCCAGCACAGTGCACTTCAGGCTCTGGTTTTCAGTGCAGTGTGTAAGTCCCCTCCACAGCCGCAGCCTTGGCCTGGGTGGAGGAGGGCCACAGAGGCTCAGCAGTGTGCAGTGAGACACTCAGGCTTGGGCGCTGCTTTCTCAAGCTCTCAAGCTTTAGCAGTAGACCCAGATCCGCTAAGTCACTTCACAACCTCCCACCTGCTTCACAGCTTCCAAAATTCATTTCTCTTTTCTTTTCTTTTCTTTCTTTTTCTTTCTTTTTTTTTTGAGTTTCTCGAGACAGGGCCATTTCTTATTTTTGTGTACTTTCACTTAAAAAAAAAAAAAGTCCTCTAGGGTGGTTGTGTGTGAGAGCGTGCGTGCGTGCCTGCGTGCACATATGTGCATGGGCCACAACATGAGTAGAAAGAACTGTGTGGCGCTGGCTCCCTCCATCCACCCTTACGCGGTTGGGCTGTGGATCACAGACTCAGGTTGCCAGGCTTACTCGGGAGCCATCTTTGTCTGCCGAGACATCTCAGCAGCTCAGGGTTTTAACTTTACGGTTGTGGGTGTTTTGTCTATGTCGGCCTACTGTGTACATGCAGTGCCTGCAGAGGCCAGGAGAGGGCATCGGATCCCCCGGAACTGGGGCTACACACACAGACAGTTGGGAACTGTCAGAAAGGTTCTGGGAATGCAAGCCTGGGCCTCTGGAAGAGCAGCCAGTGAGTGTTCTTGCTGGGTGAACCTTCTCTGAGCCCCTCGCTCTGTTTTTCAAAGAAGGGCTGAAGGTGGGTGGAGACACTGAATCTACCATGTTAAATGGAAGGCTTGCATGGTTTCCAAACATGAAAACACAACTCACAGATACCAAGACATGGCTGTAGATCCCAGATGAAGATATACTACACTGAGTTAGACGCTATCATGTTAAGCCAGAAGCCCACACTCATAATGAATTTGGATTTCCCAGTTTTAAAAATAATTTAAATCAGTTTCCAAATTTAAAAACTGTACAGATTTACATAAATCCAAATTCTCAGCTTCTTTAAAAAAAATGAGATCTGGAAAAAAATAGGTCTTAATTGAGCAGATATAGATAGTAGCCGTCTCCTTGTAAGGAGACTCATACGTTGTTAGGTTGTCCTGGTTACTCCACCTCAGCTAAAGGATCCACATACACAAGCTGAGTTTCTGCCGCCTGCCTTGGAGCTCCCATAGACAAACTCAGAAACATGCAGCAGTGTGGCATGGAGACCGAGTGCAGCACTCGTGGTCAAAAGTCATCTGGATAATAGAACAGGTGACAGCACTGATTTTGGGTTTTTTGTCTGTTTGTTCTTCAAGGGTGTGGTGGCTTGAATAAAAATGGCCCCCAAAGATTCCTATTCAATGCTTAGGCGTGGCATTATACTACAGTACAAGGGTTGGAGTGGACTTGGCATTGTTGGAGGGTGTGTGTCACTGGGATTGGGCTTCAAGGTTTCAAATGCTCAAGCCAGCCCCCCCCACCCCCCTCGGCCTTCAGAGTGCAGAACCCTTAGCTCCTTCTCCAGCAGTCTGTCTGCCTGTGTATCACCATGTTTCTCACCATGACAGTAACGGACAAAACCTCTGAACTGTAAGCCAACTCCAGTTAAATATTTTCCTTTATAAGAGTTGACACAGTCATGGTGACCCTTCACAGCAGTAGAAACCCTAGCTAAGACACAGGGTTTCTCTGTGTAGCCCTGGCTGTCCTAGAACTCAGAGATCTATCTGCCTCTGCCCCTCTGCCCCTCTGCCCCTCTGCGCCTCTGCCTCTGCCTCCCTAGCGTTGGGATTAAAGGCATGTGCCACCATGATTTTCTTTTTAGACCACTAAAGCAGAATAATTAAAATTTCTTGTCAAAGACTCATTCAAGTCTTAATAATACATCCTTGGAATTTCAGGTACTAGACTACATTTTTTTTTTTAATTTTGTGTTTCTGTGCATTGGAATATTTGAATCCTGTTTTCCCCACGTGTGTATGTGAGTGTACCTGTACATGCATGTGCACGTAGAAAAAGGTTCAAATGATGTTGAGTGTCTTCCTTGATGGGTCGCTCGCCTTCCACCTCAGTTACTGAGTAGGACCTCTTACTAGTTCTGGCCTGTCTGCACTAACACTCTGCTCTGGAAGTCCTCCATCTTTGCCTCCTGAGTGTTGAAGTTATCGGCCATGCCTAATCTACTCGATTGTGAGTTCTGGAAACTCAGAATCCAGCCAATCGTAAACCAAGGATCAGCAAACTTCTAAACAACGTGTAGACGGCTTAGTGGTTAAGAGAATGTCTTGTTCTTGTATAAGACTTTAGCTCAGTTCCCACCACCCACGTGGTGACTCACAACTATCTTAAAATTCCAGTTCTACAGGATCCAATACCCTCTTCTGACCTCCACAGGCACCATCACATACATGGAACACAGACATACATGCAGACAAAACACTCATATGTGTAAAACAAAAATTTTTTTAAAGTATAAAAAGTAATCTGGCAGGCTGGAGAGATGGCTCAGAGGTTGAATGCGCTGACTGCACTTCCAGAGGTCCTGAGTTCAAATCCCAGCAACCACAGGGTGGCTCACAACCATCTGTAATGGGATCTTGGCGCCCTCTTCTGGCGTGCAGGCATATATGTAAGCAGAATACTGTACATAATAAATAAGTCTTTTAAAAAAAAAAAAAAGTGATTCCTCACCCAAGAGGCAGAGGAAGGCAGATCTCTATTGGGAGAATCAGGGATTAACCAATCAATAGAAACAAATTTTTGCATATCACCAAGACACTTTCTCCTCTAAATATGCTCTAAATATGACAATGCCAACTGACTGTAATCAGATCTCTGAGTACAGAAATCAGCATCTGAACACACAGTGCACACAATTATCTCCCAACAGATCTCCGTGAGTTCGAGGCCAGCCTGGTCTACGGAGAGAGTTCCAGGGCAGCAGGGGTACACAGAGAAACCCTGTGTTCAGAAACAGAGAAAGTGGTCCAAACTGTCATCCAGAGCAGATACAGTGTAAGGAAAGGGACAGAATGGGCAGCAGGAAGCAGCTGACGTGCAGGAGCAAACCTTTATAGCAAGGGAATGGACTCACACGAGCGAGGGCACCTCAGAAGGAAAACAGGGAGAAAAAAATTTTTAAGGGAATTTGGGGGCTGGAGAGATGACTCCGAACATTAACTGCTCTTCTCGAGGACCTGGGTTCACTTCCCAGCACTTACATGGTGGTTTACAACTGCCTGGCTGTTAACTCTAGTCTCAAGGGATCCCACATCCTCTTCTGGCCTCCACAGAGACTAGGCACCAATGTGGTGTATAGATATACATGCAGACACCTAAATACAATGCTTTTTAAATTTACAAAGGGGATTCTCAGGTTGGGGTGTTGCTCAGTTGTTAGGCTACTTGCCTACTATGCACGAATCCCCGAGTTCAATTCCCAGCTACCATCCTAGGGTTACTGTCACTGATGAAACACCATGACAAAGCAACCTGGGTAGGAAACGGTTCCTACATATCCTGAACTACAGCCTGATAAGGAAAACCAAGGCAGGAACTCAAACAGGGAGGGACCCTAGATGCCATGGAGGCATGCTGCTTGCTGGCTTGCTCAGCATGCTTTCTTATATAACCCGAGACCACAAGCCCAAGGCAGGCACCACCCACAGTGGGCTGGGCCTCCCCCATCAGTCACTAATTAAGAAAATGCTCTATGGCCCACAACCCGACAACCCCACCTTATGGAGGCATTTTCTCAGCTGAGGCTCCCTCCTCTAGGGTGACTCTCTAGCTTGTGTCAAGTTGACACAAGAGCAGAGAGCGCTGCTACAAGTCAGATTTAAGCTAAGCCTGGCCTGGTCCACAGGGGACAAAAGAAAAGTAAGCTCCTAAGACACCCGGAAGGCTCAGTGTAGGAGGCCCACAGTCTAAATAGTAAGAGCCACAGAACTGAAAACTGTCACCGCAAGCAGTCTCAGGCTGATGGGGTGTGGAGACCAGGAGGAGGGTGCCGGGTGTCCACTGTCGCTGTCCCCTCTGGGGTGTAGGAGGAGTGGGACACCTAGCTTGTCATAGGGTTATGAGATCTGATTTCCAGTCCTCACAACTGCACAGGAAGAGCTTAAAACCCTGAACCATCTCTAGAAATTTCTACTCGGGTCTCTATTTTAATCTTTTTAGAAAAATGTATGTCTCTCTTTTAACATATGCAGTGTTCTGCCTGCATATATGCCTGCATGCCAAAAGAGGGTACCAAATCCTGGTACAGATGGTTGTGAGGCCACCACATGGTTTCTGGGATTTGAACTCAGGACTTCTGGAAGAGCAGTCAGTGCTCTCAACCTCTGAGCCATCTCTCCAGCCCCGAATGCATGTCTTAATACAATAAAGATGATATGTCTCAGGAAGAATGGGGGTGCTCCTGGGCAAAATCCTTTCCCAGAGAGGCAGCAAGCTGATTCCTTCACTCGTCTGTGGACTGGGGTGTGAATCTAAGGTGTCACATGTGCTAGGCAGGCAGGTGTTCCACCACTGAACTACAACCCCCAAAACCCTGCCTCTGTCCCCAGGAGAACCCCAAGAGACTGGAAAGTGCCACTGAGGACCAGGTCGGGCTCTGGCTTTCACCTCAGTTTCCTGGACTCGGCTGGTTTCGCGGTAAACATACCTTGAAAGTGTTCATTCTCTAGAGCTGGCGAGCTCTCTGCAGCAACCTAGAAGACAAGAGAAGCACAGTCACCGTGACTGAGACTCCATCTTAGCACCACCTTAGAAAAAGGCTACTTGGAAGACGTAAGTGGGAACATCATGAGCCTGAAGCCAGGCCAGCCTGGGCTACATAAGCAAAGCTCCATCTCAAAAAGATTTAATAAAAAAAAAAAAAGGAAGAACAGGAGGAAGGGAGGGAGGGAGGGAAGCTGGTATGGTGTAGGGAGAGAGAGAGAGTATTGGCTTGTGAACCAATGGTTTCCTTTAGAAAGCACTGCAGGACTCTTCAAGAAACATTAGTTCAGTTGAGGACGGTGGCACCCACCACTTAGGAGGGTGAGGGAGAGAGGATCAGGTTTGAAACAAGCCTTGGCTACACAAGTTTGAGGTTAGCCTTGGCTACATGAGACTCTGTCTCAACATTCTCTTGAAAGAAGAGCAGAAACATATTATCTCATTTAGTTGTTTGTTTGGTTTTTTAACAACCCTGAGGTAAACAATGTTATTAACAGTAGGAAACAGAGACTCAAGAGTCAGTAAGTAGCTGGTGTGGTAACACCTTTAATCCCAGCACTCTGGAGGCAGAGGCAGGCAGATTTCTGAGTTCGAGGCCAGCCTGGTCTACAAAGTGAGTTCCAGGACAGCCAGGGCTATACAGACAAACCCTGTCTCGAAAAACCAAAAAAAAAAAAAAAAAGTCAGTAAGTAACTTGTCCAGGCTCACACCCCTGCTAAAAGATGAGGTGGGTAGGGACCTGAACCCTGATACAACACACTGCTAATGGTCTTGGTTGGTTGGTAGTGTTTCAACACGTAGGCTAAGCTTAAACTTAAGTTCCTCTTGCCTTATCATACCTGGCTTCAGGATTGCAGGTGTGCATTACAATGAAAGCAAAACATCTAGTCTAAACCAGCTGTGGCAGAGCTTTCGAACTTGGTGCTCTGGAGGCAGATACAGGGGGATGGTAACAAGTGTGAGATCAGCCTGGTCTACACAGGCTAGCCAGGGCTACAACAGTAAAACTCTCAAAAATCCCAAAGCAAAACCAGAGTTAAGACTAAGATATCTGAGCTTAAGGTTGATGTCAAAAGCTTCTCACAGATCTAGTTCAATAGGACAAGAGCACTGCACACCTCTAATCCCAGTGCTAAAAAGGCAGAAAGCAGCAGAGGATTACAAATTTGAGGCCAGCCTGGGCTATGATATGGATTTGGGCAAGCCTCAAACCCACATAAATGCCCTAGATAACACAGCTTTTCCCAAATACTCACAAATATAGCTGTGGCACTAGAGTCATGGTCATACCCCTTACTACTTCGAGAGGGACATGTCTGGGGAGATCCAAGCAGTACCCAAACAAGCAAAACTTGGATGATAAGGACCATCTGCAACTGGGGGCTGGGGCTCTCTCAGCACCCTTGGGAATCAAAGGGTTGGATGCAGAGTTTCCTTTCCTGACAAAGTCTGAGATAAAGGCGATCTTACACAAACAAGCTTTCACAGAGCTCTCTCTGTGGAACATTCAGAAACCGCATTGCTATGTAGGAACCAAGCGATCATCAAAGTGTCTACTGTCATTCATACTTTGGCTTTGTCTGCTCTGGGCAGTGTGTCCTACATAAACTTAAACATTACTTCACTGTTACAGTTTGTGTAGTTAAAAGCCTGGGGTTGAACCTAAAGAGTCAGCTGGGAAACAGGGTCCAGGGGGCAAGACAGCCCTAAATCTCCTTCCAGTATACCAGGTAGGAGACTAATTCTCTCTTTTCTCTGGGCTTGATAAAACTATCAGTCGGCTCTGGCATTTTTTTTTGACAAGGTTATTGGAATGACAACAGCCTCACTGTTTAAAACTGGAGGGCGCACTTCCATGGTAAAGATGCACACAATAGCTCTCACACGCGACACAGGGCGAGCAGCTACTTCTGAAAGGGCTGGTACCTATCTCACAACACACAGGGCGCTGTGCTACAGTGTATTTTGCACATTATCTATAGAAACAGATTATAAATTCCCAGAAACCTTCAATTATCTTATATGTTGTACTTGACTCCCCTATCATTGGGCATAATTTACACTTAAAAAAAAATCTCTAATAATGGTGTAAACAGATATGAACAGAAACCTAAGACCGAGAGATGGAGATGCCCAGCCAGAGATACACATATCTCTTACACATAAGAGTCAGCCTCAGTGCTAGTTTCTTTTCTGTTGGTGTGGTAAAACACCCTGATAACAAGCAATTTGCAAACGGGCAGTGGTGGTGCACGCCTTTAATCCCAGCACTTGGGAAAGGCAGAGGCAGGTGGATTTCTGAGTTCAAGGCCAGCCTGGTCTAGAGTGGTGGTGGTGGAGGAAGCAATTTGCAATTTGGGGGAGGGTAATTCCAGGACACGGCCCATCTCTGTGTGGAGGTTACAGCAGCAGGAACTTCAGGCAGCTGAACTGAAGTCGAGTGGAGGGGAATGAATGGACGTAGTCTCTCTTGCAGGCTTTGCTTGCGGCACCGTTTCCATTCTCCACTCATTCAACGCTGGACCATCTACCTAGAGGATGCTGCTGCTCATGGCTGCCAGCTAGTTCTTCCCACAGCACTTAGCTAAGATAATACTCCAGACATGCCCACAGAAAACCCCTCATTGAGGCTTTCTTCCCAGGTGATTTCACATTGTAACAATCTGACAAAGGTAACAGTCAGACACAATTAAACAACCACCACAGAAACAATTAAAACACAACTTCACCCTTCCTGTCTGTGGGAAAGTTATGGCCACTCCCCTCTTCCTTTAATAAGACAGGGCTGGTATGCACTGTATTCCCAGTGCTCGGGAGGCACAGTTAGAAGAATTAGGAGTTCAAGACCAACCTCAGCTACAAAGTGACTTCAAAGGTTAATCTGTGCTACATTAGACCCTGACTCAAAACAATAACAAAACACCCAAAACAAACCATCTTAGGGAACCAAAAACATCATTGTATCACACACGTGCAAAGTATTACTACAGAGAAGGAGGCTAGATCCTACCTAAGACACAACTGCTTTCCAAACTCATGATCTATGTTCAAATGTTACAAAGACTATCTAAGCACATAATCTATGAAAATAGATTATAAATTCCCAGAAGTCTTCAACTATCTTATACTTTGTATTTGACTCCCCTAACAGGGAGTACATAATTTACATAATGTACATAATTTGCAGTTTAAAAAAATTCTCCAGCTCGTAATACTAAAGTATTACAAATATCTGTCCTTCGAGCCTGTTCTTAGCCTGTGACTTTTGTTTTTTGTTTTTCGAGACAGGGTTTCTCTGTGTAGCCCTGGCTGTCCTGGTACTTACTCTATAGACCAGGCTGGCCTCAAACTCAGAAATCCTCCTGCCTCTGCCTCCCCTCCCAACTGCTGGGACTAAAGGTGTGCGCCACCACGCCCTCCCGACTTGTGACTTTCGGTTTGTTTTTTTTTCCTCAGTGCAACTCTGCCATCTTTCCAGTGCCTGGGACTGTAGCTCTGCTTCCCTTAGAGGTACGTCAGGTTCTGAGGTCAGAAATGCCCCAAACCTGTCTGTTTTCCCAGCTGCTGCTCACCGTGCACCAGCTGTAAGCTTTCCTGAACTTTCAGTGAATGAGTGCATGCCCAAGGCAGTGCTGAGCCTACAGCCTTGGGCATGCAAAGTGAGGAGCCCTCCTGTAAGCTACACCTCCACCTGCCCAGAGTGCTCCGCCTTAGCCAGCATCGTTCCCTGCTCCACACCTATAGCCTCCTTGCTTTAGACTTTGATCAGGTTCTCTAGCCAAAGTAGCTCATTTGGAGAAAATACCTCCCAAGGCCTGGAAGGTGGTTCAGTGAGTAAAAGAGCTTACCCCATACGCCAGGTGACCTGTGTTTGATCCCCAAATCTACATTAGGGTAGAAAGAAAACAACTCCAGAAAATGGTCCTTTGCCTCTGCATTCCTTCCATGCACCTCCCCACTCCAACTCTCACTCACTCTTTGTCTCTGTCTATCTCTCTCTCTCTTACACTTCAAAATAAAAGAAAAACCAAACAAAACAAAACTTCCTTTCTGAAGTGGTTTCGTCTATTCACAGAAAGCTGTTAAGAATATTCTCAAGCACACCGCCTGCCTTGCTCATAAATCTCCCACTGGCCCCCTTACTATAAAAGCCCACAGCCCAAGCGAGTGATGGCTCATAGCCACACTGTGCAGACCATCTGAGCTACCTACTGAGACCCTGTCTCAGAGAGAGAGAGAGAGAGAGAGAGAGAGAGAGAGACTTCCAACTTGGTTTTAGCCACCTTTTCTTACACTATCATCAAAATCTAGTTTCAACACTACTGAGCCATGGGCTGAACTCTGCTCCTAGGCTCACTGTAATTTCTCCTTCCTTTAGTCAGGTGTCTGTATCCTAAGGACACCTTTAATCCCAGCACTTGAAGGCAGAGGCAGGCGGATTTCTGAGTTCTGAGGCCAGCCTGGTCTACAGAGTGAGTTCCAGGACAGCTGCCAGGGCTACCCAGAGAAACCCTGTCTCAGGGGAGGGGAAAAAAAAAAAGCCCTAAGGACAGTACTTACTACAGTCTACCTTAACTAACAGCCTTCCCGGTACCTCTCATCTCTGTCTCTCTGTACTCCAGTATATATAAAGCAAAGGGCTAAATTCGTAAATATAGAGAAAAGTTGCTTTAGAACTATATACTCACAGTTCACTTATAATGTAAATAATACATTTACAAGTTAGAAACGTGTTGTTTTAAATTTAATGTAATCAAACTACTTTTGCTGAGAATGCTTTCTCTGTAGAAAAACAAAATCCTTGGTTAGAGGACCACCTGCATACCATTTTACCACTTTATCCTTCCTTCTTTATAAACTAAGTTACACTATTCCTCTGCACACAAAGGGGCGGGGGGGGGGGGAGGGGGAGAGAATTTACTCCAGGCCAAGTAACTGACTCAAAGAAAACGCAATTCTAAGAAGAGCGAACCTGCAAGTATTACATGGATATATGGTGGGGGAAGACAAACCCCAAGCTGCCCTCAGAAGATACTCGGTTAAAAACTACGGAGCAGGAAGTCGATGGGAGGGCCTTCGGAGTGGCAGAGAAAGCTCCTGCGAATGAGGTCGGTCAAACAAGTAAGTAGCAGATAAACCTACCGCATCTGTAAAGAGCCGAGCCGACGGTGCTCGCCAAGAACGAGCTGTCAACACGCATGCACAGCGTCACTGATCAGGACACGACCTAAACTTGTCCAGGGGACACAGTGGCCTCCTGGATTCCTTCCTTCGCGGAAAATTCAATTCTCGGGCTTAGTAAAGGAATGGAACCTCGCAGGATGCCAACAATTGCTTAAGCAATCGCACAAACGGGGTCCTGGAGCTCCCTGCAAGCCGGGCTCGCTCACCTAATACGCGGGATCACAACCCCGCTCTCATGCAAACTTCGGAAAGGACTTGAGGCACTCATGGGCAGGGGGCTCCAAGCTCACAACCCGCTCCCTATCTCTCAGGGTACCGCGGACCCCTGGCGGGCGGGCGGGCGGGCGGGCACGGGTGTGGCCCAGACCTAGGAGAGGCGCCCACCCGAGCAGAGGAAGGGGAGTCCCGGACTCCAGCGCCAAGCCGGGCCGGCCTTCCCCGGCTCCTAGCGGGGGGTCTCCGGCTCCACAGCGCCCCCCGCCGCCCTCCTGCGCCACTCACCGACTCCATTGCTAGCGCCCGCCAGTTCCTCAGCTTGGAAAGCTCCCTGGCGCCAGACCCCGCCCCACATCCGGTGCCGCGCACCACTTCCGCCTACGTCAGACCCCAGCCGCAGGGCGGAAGGCGGGGAACCCACCCTTCCGGCGGTGGCTGAGCCTGGTTTATTGGGTAACCTTCCTCTCCCAGCTCTCCAGGACCTTAAGATCTGGCCAACGGCGAGGGTCATGGGACAGAGGCACTTGTATTTAAAATGTTCTTTTTTTATTTATCGTTTAAAAACAAACTTTGAAGAAGCAAAATCCAAAACTTGCCCTTTGCCTCTCGCAACATAAATTATGTACAGTTCAGAATGATCGCTGATACAAAACATGCCAAGGACAGGGGCGCTGGGGGTGGAGGAAGAGAGAGCGCTTTAAAAAAGGGAACCATTTCATCCGTTGTCACGAAGGACCAACCTTGCTGTACAGGATACACACAACACAAAAGAAAGTTCTTCACGGGTTCACACTTGTCAGCGATTTATTTTTTTTTAAAGGGGGAGGGTCCTGGAGGTGAAGGTAGAAGGTAAAAAGGGAGAAACTGAAAATTGAGTGCAAGTGTAAACCAACCCAAAATACAAACACAGGGGGCGGGGTTGGGGGTGGGATTCTGATGCAATTATACAGGCAGGGTACTTTAAAAAAAAAAAAAAAACCAACAACAACCAAAATTCCAACCTTGTAGCGTGGGTCTGAGTTATAGTTTATATAAAAATTAAAAACTGTATAAGGTTTCTTCACTAAATTCTACAGGACTATCGGATACCTAGCATATGCTTACAAAGTCTGCCCCTTCTCCTTTCCCAGTTCTAGGGCCCAAACCCCAACCAGAGCCTGACTCACAGGAGACCATCTCCCCCACCTAATGCCTAGACCGTTCAGCTCTGTGGCTTTGGGGACAGCAAGCCCAGGTTCCCACTGTCTAGTCTAATTACAATGGTTTCCGTGGGAGTGTGGGGGAGTTGTTATTCTCAAACATTTGCAGCTTGAAACAGTTGAGGAAGCAGCTTTAAAAAAAAAAAAAAGAAAAGAAAAGAAAAAAAAAAGGCCAGAAAAAAAAAAAAAAAAAAAAAAAAAACCCAAAAATCTCCCTACCCCCATCAATCCACAATCCCCCAAATTTAAAACAAAACAAAAACCTAAAATCACAACAGCAACCGCCCTACCCCTCCAGCAGGCCTGCCCATTTGCCACCATCCAGCCCATCTCTACAATCCAGATAATCTGATTCTTGAAAATAGTAATTACAAAATGCCCTCTGCCCACAGCCCCTAGGAGAGAACTGCATAGAAGCGTCATTTCATCCCCTCGCTCCACCAGAGAGGGGTCTGAGGCCTCACACACCCTCTACCCTACCGCTACCCGCAGGAAGAGGTTCGTCTGCAGCACAAGCTTGGGGGGGGAAAGGAAGGGAAAGGAAGATAAGGGCACCATCACCCTCTGGCTCCCCCTGGGGCCAGCTCACTTTGTGCGTTATAACATAGTCCAACTATACAACCCGGGTAAGAATCACCCAGCTTCTCTCTATACCCCCACCTTACAGCAGTCACAGCCAGGGGGTGGGGAGGGGGGGGGAGGAAAGGGCGGTAGGTTGGGTAATGGAGGGGGCCCCCCCACAAGGGGAGCTCCATGTGTCCGCCCCACACCCCCCTACCATTTATAAACTGGTTTTGTAAAAAGAAAATAGATATATTTATATAGAATATATAAAGCACAAAAATTAGTAGTTTTACATTTGCTCTCCCCGGGGGTAGGGGGAGAGGGGAGGGCTCTCACCTCCGGCCGGCTCCCCCATGCCCCACAAGACTATGTACAATCCCATGTATAAATAGATAAATACCCCCCACCCTCCCCGCGCTGACACTAAGCTCCCCACCCCCACATCACCACCCATTCCCACCAGACCAGCAGCAGTTTGGTGACTGAGGGCAAGTGAGAGCTCTGGACCACACCCGGCCTCACTGGGTATGGGCACGCCGCTCAGGGATAGCCCTCACCCTACCCCCCACACCCCGTCCAGGGG
Organism: Mus musculus; assembly: GCF_000001635.26. Taxonomy (NCBI): domain Eukaryota; kingdom Metazoa; phylum Chordata; class Mammalia; order Rodentia; family Muridae; genus Mus; species Mus musculus. The sequence continues at coordinate 98,833,491 of NC_000081.6, forward strand.
CTGGAGGGCAGATGGGCTCGGGATGAGGCTGGGAAAACAGGAGAGCGAGATCCTGGTCCTAGGTTTAGCACGCCCCTCCTGCCTCCATGTCCAGATGGAGAAGGAGGTCCTAGAGCAACTAGGGACCAGTCACCCCCAATCTTCATCACCATTTGCCTCAGCCGCCATCCCACGCCCATAATTAAAAACAAAGATGGATTTTTGTTGTTGTTATTGTTGTTGTTGTCCTTCTCCTACCCCCCTTCCACCCACTCAGACGAGGGCAGTGAGGTGGGGGAGAGAGTCAGGGCAGTAGGGGGCTCGGAGAGGGTCTCACATTTCAAAACAGCAAAAAATCCAACACTTAAATGAGGTAGGTGTGGGTGCGGGGTCTCCTTGCCCGGCTTGCCCGGCTTGCCCTCCTGGGCATCTGGCTGCCTCTTTCCCATCATGTTGCATTTGTCAGAGTGGAAAACAAGGAAACACAACCCATAGAGAGACAGAAACACAGAGGAAAAGAGGGAGACAGAGACAGATAGAGGAAGGGGATGGGGGTGAGGGTAGGGGCAGGACCCGGCAGGCAGGGCCAGGTGTGGGACCCGGCCTTTGGGATTGTCAAGCTTAGTCAAGTCTCTTTGCAGCCTTGAATTGGGCCAGCGAGGTCGGTGGAGGCAGCAGGGCTGTGAGGCCCGGCCGCACACCCCTCCCTGCTCCCTGACACTTCTGGGTAGTCCCGGCCCATATCCCCCTCAAACCTGAGATGCCCAGCGGCTGCTCCTGTCTGTCCCCTCCTGGAACTGGGGGCAGATGCCAGCCTAAGGGCCGGTGGCAGGGAAGAAGGTTGTCCCTGGTGCCCAGGGTAGGCTTGGCCTAGGGTCCTCCGCCCCAGCCTCCTGCTCCAGGGGCTCCGGTCAGCCGGGAGCCCTAGCCCTGGGTCCTGGCTCTGGCTGCTACCTCTCTTCCCCCTCGTCCCTTTCAGGGAGGAGGCGGGAATGGGGGGAATTCCCCTGCCTGGTAGCCTCAAAGCTTCTTAGTTCATCCATTTCCTACAGTTCCAGGCTCCACAGTGACAGGGGATCTTGTGCTGATCGTCCTCAAAGTCAAACTGATAGTCATAGGTCAGCTGGAAAGAGAAGGGGGACAGCGTCAAGGCAGGCCTGATGAGGCTGTAGGCGAGGGGCCCCGATTGATGGTGTGAGAGGGGCCGTGATGGTCCTGGGGCACAGGGTCAGGGCTCTCCTCTTACCTCCTCTCCTTTGGGGATTCGCCGGCTGGAGATGATAATAATTTTGTCCTCCTTGTCAAACGTCACGACCTCCGCTACACAGTTAGGGGCACAGGAGTGGTTAATGTACCTGGATGGCAGGACAGAGTCAGTGTCAGAGACAACAGGTGACACCCACATGGCCACCAGAGACACTTAAGTCCTTACGCTCACCTGGCAGGGCCTCCGGTCAACGTGGCGTCAATCACATGCTCGTTGTTTATCCGAAACATGTAAATACCGCGGTTCTAGAAAGACAGTTGAGAAGGAGGAACCTAGGTTAGCAAGCAAACCCGGCAGCAGGCTTAGCTGACATGACCGGCCCAATTTCTCCTGTCTTCTCCCTCCTGCACGGTTTTCCAACTGCCTCCTGGATTCAAACCTGTCCCCAGGCTCCTAGGCCGAGGGTGGCCCCTCCACCACAGCAGCCCCAGCCACCCCACAGTACCTGCTCCTCATAGATTTTCTCCCGCCGATTGGCCACCTCATTGCGAATGATGGTGCCGATGTACTCGATGACCATCGTGTGCTTCTCCAGGTCCTTGGCTGCATAGAGGCCGAGGCCCTGGATACGCGAACGAGCCAGATACACATTGTTCTTCCACTCGGTGCGCAGGCGCCGGTACTGAGATGACTTGGAGTGCACAAACTGCTTGCTGTACGGGGTGTTGGTCTCGCCTGTGAAGGTGCTCTGATACGCCTTAGACATGCTGGTGCTGTTCAAGGTATGGGGCCTGGGGGGGGTGATACAGTCCATGACACGACAGACCGAGCAGACCTTGCCCGCCTCCTCCCTAGGAATGTGCTATCAGCAAGTGCTACAAGTGCCTGCTGCTGTGCTGTGCAAGTGGAGTAGAGGCATCTGGGTCTCAGCTTGAACAGGCAGCAACTCCCTACTGGGACCCTTCTGGACACCCTGGGGAGCAGACAGCACCCAGGACAGGGTTAGGTACAGAGAGGGAAGAGGCACCCATTCCCCTACACTGAGCCCGCTCTCCCACCTCAGACTGTCTACACCCTCCTGTCAAACCATGCTCAATGCCACACTCTTGGAGGTCTTCCCCAAGGCCGGAATTTAAGCTGGCAATTTGTTGTTTAATCGGATTAAGTCCTACCTCTTGCATATACTGTAAGCCCTGAAAATGGGGGCCATCTGTACCACAGTGGCTCGATCTGAGTTTTAAGTGGCTGTGAGTTCACAGCCTGAAGATGACATCGTTGCCTCTCTTCAGGCCGCCCCGCTCTGCAGCATAGCATTGGGCTCTGTGCAGACAGCTCAGTGCAGGGGAAAGACTGCTGCCTGGTGGGAAGGAGCCTTTCACCACCCTAGGAAGGTCTTGCCCAGAGCAGTGGTTTTCAAACACTCCGGTGCTTTTCTCTTTATTTAGCAGATTCTTTTCTCCAACAAAATGTTGACTGTAACTCCAATCCACAGGTGAAAACAGGGCTCCTCTGGCTAAGTCCAATCTTACCAAGGTGTAGTTACACACACGGGCAAGCCTGCCCGCTGGCTTCCATGTGCTGGGGCTTTAGGAACAATGTACTTACAGTTTGAAAACCACTGTTGTAGAGCATCAAGGTCTAGGGCTAACTAGGGGTAGAGTGTTCGACATTCTATGACAGCCTTCGAGCCACCAAAGGCCTTCATGGAAAGCCTGCTACCGTGGGCTCTGCCTCCCTCTACCCGAGGACCAAGGTTAGGCTACTGTGGTACACAGAAAGACCAGAAACCCACAAGTTAAGAGGAGGGCCTAGTCCCAGCTGTGTGACCTTATCTAGTCACACAGTCTTTCTGGGACTCAGTTTTCTCAGCTATAAAATGGGATCATACCACCTGCCCTACCTACCTCATAAGGTTGTTGTGAGGATCAAATGAGATAATGGATGTGAAAACGCTTTGAAAAAAAAAGTATAAAGTGCTATACAAACGGAAGGCTGCAGTGCTTCTGTAGAATACTTCTAGTTATTTATTTCTAAACCAACTCAGATTGGAAAGGGAATGTGCCCTAGTCACTCAAGGGTGTCTGAAGTTTGGGAGGGTCACCGGCCCCTCTGGAAGCAAAACCAAAGAAGAAAGAAGTGACCAGCTCCCATATACGTTTCACCACTGTCGACCAAGAACCTCCCCAGCAGCCATTCCCAGGGTGCCCAAGAGAACTCTGTCCTGTTTCCCTGATTAGGGAAGAGGTAAGGGGTACCCCAGGAAATTTGTGTGCCTCTAATCAGGGCTAAGGGCGACTCCCCAGGTTCCTGGAAAGAACTCTGATCTGCATCTCAAACCCTCAGAAGGCAGCCAGGTCCTACCACACCTCCAGCCCATGGCCTAGCCGCACAAGCTCACCGTTTATAGTGTGTGAGGATTTTCGGTTCTGATCTGGCACAGCCGGTGGGGTTGATCATGAGCGGTAACTCCATCAGAGGGTGGCGCCCGTAGCGGAATAAATAATTCTGACAGCTCTCCACCCCAGGTAGCTGTGGACACAGGGATGGCTGCCTTACTCCTCTGGCACGGGACCAGTAAGTATTCCCACCTTGGCCCCAGCTCCTTGCCGCTTGCTTACCGATTCAGCTATGCGAAGCACTGCATGCACTGTCAGCCCAAAGAGTTCTTCGCCTTTCAGGTACTCGGGGAAGAGTCTCAGCATGTCGGCTTCTTTTCTCATGGCAGCCACAGGCTCAATGATGCGGTTCCACACAGCTAGATGTGAGACAGACAGCACCCTTTAGGGTAACATTTGCCAAGCCCCATCCTAAGCTCCACTTCCCGCCACATGGCCATCAGTTCCCGTGGCTCTTCAGGACTCACACCTCATTTCCTAGAGCAGTTTCAATGTGGAGGGGAGTGACAGAGCCTGTAATACTGAGATAAGCACAGGGCCCAGGGACCGAGCAGGAGCCACAGTTCTTACTGAACGGACAGACATACTTTCAGTTGAATAGAGTATGTTGAAGTTTGAGCAATGGCTATGGAACTTAAGCCAAACACCCAAGTCTCCCGAGACTCAGTCACTGTGTGTCTGTGTACACTCACGTAATGGCAAGGCTTACCTTCTGGGTCGCAGTGGACAGAACAACCTGTATGAATCACTTGACTAGCTCAACTGTGACACACAATATATGCTCACTAAAACCTACTTCCTGCTGCCTTATTCATCATCAGTACAGACACAAGGACACACACACTAATCTCAGCACTTGGGAGGCAGAGGCAAGTGGATCTCTGAATTCAAGGCCAGCGTGGTCTACAAAACTAGTTCCAGGACAGCTAGAGTTGTAACACAGAGAAACTCTGTCTTGAAAAACAAAACCAAAAACTTTTTAAATTAAAAAAACGTTTGAATGGGGTGAGGTGGGGCTGCAGCTCAGTGGTCTGAGTTTGCCTAGCAGGTCCAGGTTTCTGGGTTCCAACCCCTGTCCCACAAAAACAAAACTCTAAAAAGATTTTATATATGGACAAAAAGGAATTTAAAGTTGTGTATAATAGACCTTAAATAGATCTTAAAACATCACCATTCAACTGGTCACTGTGGAACAAGCCTTTAATCTCAATACTTGAGAGGCAGAGGCAGGTGGATCCCTGTGAGTTCAGAGCCAGGTTGGTCACAGACCAAGTTCCAGGACAGCCAGAGCTACTTCTGTCTCAGAAAAATAAAAACAAAAATTTTAGGCTGGGAGAGATGGCCTGATGGTTGAGAGCACAGGCTATTCTTCCAGAGGACCCAGATTCAATTCCCAGCACCCACATGACAGTTCAAAACAGAATATAACTCATATGTGTGGTACATATGCATGGAAAAACACCAATATATAAATATATTATATATAGCCAGGCACTGGTGGTACACGCCTAGCAGGAGGACCTCTGAGTTTGAGGCCAGTCTGGACTACAGAGTCGGTTCCAGGACAGTCGGGCTACACAGAGAAACCCTGTCTTGGAAAAAACAAAGAAAACACCTAAACCATACACACCACACACACACACACACACACACACACACACACACACACACACGCACGCACGCGCACACACATACGCATGCACATACACAACCACACACATGTACATATACACATGCATGCACGTGTGTACACATACAGGCATACACATGCACGGGCATGCACTTTCTTTCGCATGCGCACACACATACCATTTAATCTACCAAGGTCATGAGAAAAAAGCTAAAATATGAAGCTTTTTTTTTTTTTTTAGACCAGGTCTCCCAGGCTGGCTTCCATAGATATCTGAGGAGGACCTTGAACTTGAGGTCTTCCAACTGTCACCTCCCATGTACTGACATTACAGGCATGAGGCAGTATGCCTGGCTGAGCAAAACAGTTTCAACTGCAAAGGGAGAGTTCCTGAGAAAGGCCGAACCCCATCATTTGGGGTTTTTAAGGTACTGTGTGGCTTGAGGCAGGGGCATCATTTGGGGTTTTTAAGGTACTGTGTAGCTTGAGGCAGGGGCAGGCCACTATATAAAAGCTGTTCTTGCTCTGTAAAGAGACTCCTGGAATAACCTGCCAGGCCCACTGCGCTGCTCACCTTGGGGAGACGCATCGGTGAAGACCAGATCCTCTAAACCCTGTTCAATGACTTTGATCACAAACTCAGGCCGTCCATTGTTCTCACTGATGGAACAGCGGTAGCAGCAGCGACGATTGTTAGTACGAAGACTCCAGTAGATGCGCGTGGCCTCATAGCCCACAGGATAGAGTGCAGTGGCACTGTGAAAGTCAGCCATCTGGTGTGGGAGCAGCTGTCCGATGGCATGGAACACAAGGCCTCCTACTCGGAACATGTGTAGCCGCTCTCCCCGCTGGATGATGCTAGCGATCTGCTTCACCTCGTCCCGCTCAATGTAGACCCTCCGGAAGACAGCAAATGAGCTGAGCTCCTGCTCACAGGGGCCCTTGATCTTGTGCACGGGACACAGCATGGTCTTGTCCTTGAAGAACATGCACTTAGCGCGGATGGCACAGGCAAAATGGTAGACATTGGGGCAACGCATGCGGTTGCAGCTGCTAGTGGCACCAGTTCGCTGGCACAGGGAGCACTTGGTTAGCAATCCTCGGTGCAAGGCAACCTCCACATTCATCAGTGCCCCGCCCTGGGTCTCATACACTTCCGTGGACCACAGGGCACAGTTGAGGTGTACCCAGAGGTCCAAGTCGAGGTTGAGCAGGCGGGCGGGCCCATCGGTGGCACCATCTCCCTCTTCATGACAGAAGCAGCATCGGCGGTTATCTCGAGGCACCTTGCTTGGTCTCAAAGCTGTACCAAACTGCTCCATAAACTCTGCCACCTCCCGCTCATCCTCTTGATGACCACTCCCCTTCTGGATGGTCAGCAGGAGCCGCAGCCGCTTCCAGCGTACCCCTTTCCACTTTTTAAGGCGTGGGGGGCGGGAATCTTCGCTCTCTTCAGGGGGTCGGGCTCGGGGCTTGGGGCGGGCAGATTCAGGGGATGAGGCCAGTGGGAGAGGTGAAGGGATGGGTGGCTCAGCAGGCCTCTCAGCCTGAAGTTCAACCATGGGCTCAGCCGGAGGGCTGGCAGGAGAGGGTGCCAAAGGGGACGGAGGTGGGGAAGGTTCCTCAGGAGGTGGGGCGGAGAGCTGCCTCACGTCCAGGTTGGAGACATTGTATGTGTAGCTGTGCTGGATGGATGGCTCTGGGGCAGGACTCTCCTACAGGAACACCCCTGGATGTTAGTGTCAGTCCCTCAGCCAGCCAACCCCTTCCTCCAGGCTCCACGCCCTCAAAAGACCACTGTCCTCTCTGCCCTGGGAGTACCTTCTTCCCAAAACAGACCCTTCTCTCCCAAACCCACCTGCTTCAAGAGGCTCAAGATGTCTAACTGGCTCTTGAGGGTGTAGCCAGGCAACACTGCATCAAACTGCTTTAGCCAATCAGGTCCTGTGTCTGGGCCCTTGCCACTCAATCCTTTTTCTTTCCCACCTATAGAAAGGAAAAGGGTCAGTCTCCCACCAGAACTCCCCCTGACCTGAACGTGGTCTCCTGCTCTACTTACCAGGGCCTTCAGCTTCCCCCTTCTTGGGCTCAAGGCCTGCCCTGGCAGGGCCATCTGGGAACAGCACCTCATACGAGTTGGGTATCTTCATGCTTAGCAGCTCAGCTACTGCTACCATGACACCGTTCAGGTTCTGCTGGGGCAGAAGAGAGGATGTGAGCAAACCCGTCAGCAGTGTCACAGTGAGCACTACTCATAAAGACTGCTCAGTAAGGCAAGGACACCACAAACCCGCTGCACCGAGGGTGCTCAGAGCTCCCTGCTCCACAGAGCTCTCCTTACATAGCTTCTCCTAAACTGTGGCAGGGATAGAGCTTCACAGAGAGAATGGTAAGACCGTCTACAAACAAACTGCTACTGTTGTCTTAACCATTCTCCAGCTCTCTTTGACCCTGCAGCAAAGCTCCACCGAATGTGACTGGAGGGTGAGGTCTCGCAGTACTTGTCACTCGACAGCCTGTTAGTTGTCTCTTTATCCGGGCATGATGAGCCCTACGAGGAACCCTACTTCCCTCACTGAGCCCAGTCCTTAGTCCAGACTTTCAAGAAAAAGCAGATTTTCAGGACAAATATTTGGATAGTTGTAACTTTTGTATCCAGACAAGCTCTGAAGACCGCCCTCTGACCCAAGGTACCCCTGGGACACACCTTGGCGGCGGCGGCAGAGACTGTGAGCATGACTGACACCTCACTTCCCTTGCCCTTCTCCCAAGCTGTAGCAGGCAGCTTTCCAGGGACCTCCAGGTCAAGGACCCCGTAAGGTTTGGTATCTGGGAAGACTGGGCAGAGAGAGAGAAGCATGTAGTCAGCCACTTTCCACCGTCACCCTAGCCCCGGCTGACTACCCATGCAGCGTGTAGTCAGCCACTTTCCACCGTCACCCTAGCCCCGGCTGACTACCCATGCAGCGTGTAGTCAGCCACTTTCCACCGTCACCCTAGCCCCGGCTGACTACCCACGCAGCGAGCAGCACACACCAGGGATGCCGGTGCGAGGGATGATAGGGATGACGGGGGAGAGGGCCCGGTTGTCTTGCTCCCATCGGCCAGATCCCAGCTGAGGAAAACGCGGGGCCTCTTCCCCAAGGATGCTCTCAGGGGACGAAGCTGGCACAATGCTATCAGGAGAATCGCTGTCCTCGTCACTCTCCATTCTGCAGGTTGGATACAAACAGTGCTGGTCCAGCCTCAGGTCATGGATTCTCCCCGTCAGAGATAGAGACCAGGAGGTGTGGCCATAACTGACACCCTCCCCCCTGTTCCCCACCTGACATCCTCAGTCTGATTGTGAGGGGGTGTAGGCAGAGCAGCCAGCAGGTCTAAACTCTTCACTTCTGCAGCATCTGAGGGGTGGGAGAGAGGAGAGTAAAGGGGAGTGTGGAGATGCTCTGTCCCTAACACCTCAGGTTCAACCAGCTATTGTGATCAACTATCTACTCAACTGACATTAGGGCAGGAAAACTATACACACTGAGCCTTCCTTGTGTGCCACACTCATTTCAAGCCACTTATATAGCACAGGCTGGCTGACTTCAAACTCATAATCCCAGCTGTCTATTTTCTTCAGCTCCAACCAGGATTGCAGGCACTGAGTCACACCACCACTCCTTATTTACACCCTTTAACAAGATGAATGTTACAGTATCTAATCTAGGAGGACATCATGGCTCCATCAAGTCAACCAAGCTATGTGGTCCAAGCTTCATAGCTAAGTACACTCATGTGCTGGAGCTCAAATGTTGGTCAGACTGGGGTTCCATATCCACAAACGCTGGACTGTTTCTTCTCACAAAACTTCCCTCAGATTCACCCTGTTGTTTTTTGCTTTTGCAAGCCTCCAGAAGCCCATAGCCTTCCCAACCGTCCCTTCCCACCAAATGTCTCGGTGTAAGTGCACAAGGCAGTGTGATACTGAGTGGCAGGACACCGTTGCATGTCAGGAACTCATCCATCAAGGCCCGAGAGACCAGTTTCTCACTCACCCCTCAGTGCTCCTTCACTGTCCTGGGCAGAGGCTGTGTCCTTGGGGCGCTCCCCCAGCTCGTCGGAGGGAGTGACACCATTCACCATCTTCTGCTGCACCGATGGGGGTGGGGTGGGGGGCAGCGACGAGGGTGGTGTCGGCGGGTTACTCAGGTTATTCTGGGGGGTGGGGTGGGTGTTGTGTGCAAGATGGCATAGGGACACTGGAATCATCTCCTGGCCCCACATGACACCAGCATTCTCCTCCAGTCTCTCATCCCCACCTCCAACCCCAATAATCTTAGTGTTCCCAAAACGCACTGCCATTTTTCTGACCTTGGTAAGCAGCTGAGAGTAGTAGTCAGGGCCGGTGTGCAGAGCCCCACTTCCAAAGGCCCCCCTGAGCTGGCTCTGCCCGCTGACTAGGCAGCCACTGCCAAAGGGAGCAAAGAGGCTAAAATTGGCGGTGATGGTGGGCTCCGTCAGCGGCAGCTGGGACAGTTCCTAGGAGGGGCAAGATGACAATGCTGGAGAGGCGCAGCTTCCACAGCATCTAGCCAGACCTTGGAGGACAGGCTGCCCACCCTCCTATCCTGAGGGAGACCATGGGACTGTCTCCTGGGGATCACCTGTTTTAGCTGTTTCAATAAGGCCTCATTGGCCCTGACCCCATCTTCTTTCCGCAGCTTCTTTCGGGAGCTTGGCAATCTGTCACTTGTCTTCTGCACCCGCTTAGGCTTCGCTGGCAAAGGCTTTCTTGTGGCTGCATCCTAAACAAGACAAGCGCTGTGAAGGCAGCTGCCCTTACCTCTTCTGACCCAGCCCTGCTCATCTGACCTCCACAGTCACAACACTCGATCCAAAGTACTCACCTCTTTGTTGCTGGAAGTACCCTGTAGTTTCTGCTCCAGCCCTGACAGCTTGCTATCAATGTGTCCATTGATCTCAGCTCGAAGCCCCTCAGGCCCCCGCCCAGCACCAAGTTGCACATTCTTTGCCCGTAGAAGCTTCTGCAAGAGCAGATGCCCAGCCTCCGAGCGGGAGCCTGCTAGCAGAAGGTGGTTGCTGGTGCCTGGTGCCCCAGCCGGCTCACCATTGGCCTCCCTTTTCACTGTCTGTGCACCCAGGGCACACGGCTCTTCCCGAGGCTCCTGCTTGATGCTGAGCTGGGACGGCTCATGTACCACCTGTCCGTTCACCTGATCCAAATGCCCAGGTACCAGGCTGCTCTGCTCGGGCTTTTGGGCTTCTGTGAGGTTGTCTGAGGGGTCCCAAGGTCCTAGCCCCTTGCCAAAGAAAGTATCTGCAAGCTGGGCAGCAGCAGGTGAGACCCTCCCAGGAGGCAGCTCCAAGGCTGGCCCCTGGGGCTTTGGAGTCCCTGGATGGGTTGGGGTTAGCTGGGCACTGGGGGAAGGTAATTGTGAAGGTCTCTTTGGCTCTTGGGGACTGGAAGGTGGAGGTGTGGGATGGGCAGGGCCAAGCACTGGTCCTGTAGATAAGGCTCCTTGTGGGACAGGGAGCCGGGGTGGGCCCTGAGGTCGAGACCCTGCCCCTAGCTCCTGGAGGGGTCCTGTCTGAGATACAGAAAAACCCCCAGGTTGAGGTTGGCAGCCCAGGAGACCCTGGAGGGGAGAGGGCTGGGTCCCGGGCTCCTGGAACGGTGGAGTCTGGCGTACTGCCTGACTCTGCTGTAGCTGCCGCTGCATGAGGAGTGCCTGCAGCTGCTGCTGCTGCTGTGGGCTCAGGTGCCGCAGCTGTGGGTTTTTGGCCAGGACTCCTTGGAGCTGTGCTCGAAGTTGACCCACTGTAGGCATGACTCCAGCTCCAGGAGGACCCTGCCCAGACTGCGGAGCAGGCCCTGATTTGGGAGGCTGTGACCCTGTGTTATTTTGAATGGGTCGATCTAGCCCAAGGGGCTGTTGGGAGCCCAGAAGGTTCTGGGCCATAGGTCCAGGCTGCTCCCCCAAGGAAACAGAGGGTTGGGCCAGCAGGTGGGGTACAGCTGGGGACTCAGAGGAGGATCCACTCCCTAGCTGCTGCCCATGGCTTCCTCCACCTGCTGTGTGAAGCAAGTTCACCTGGGGCTGGGGTTGTCCTGGGAGCCTGAGCGGGGGCTGCAGCTGCACTGAGGTGGCCTGAGATTGGGCCTGGGATTGGACAAGGAGGAGCTGTGAGTCTCCAGAAATGGAAGGCTTCACCTCCCCTGGCTCAACAGACATTGGCTCAGGTGCAGTCCCCACTGCTGGTGGCCCTCCTTGATGTGTTGAAGGTCCCTCAGTGACCTCTGAAGGAAGCGCTGTCTCTGCATTGTTTTGTTCCTTGCCTGTCAGGAGGAGGGTTGGGCCTAGGGCTCCAGAGCTAGAAAAGTGTTGAAGAGGCTTGACTGGCAGGCCAGGGCCAAGTGTCACTTGCTGCTGCTGCTGCTGCTGCTGCTGCTGCTGCTGCTGCTGCTGCTGTTGCTGCTGCTGTTGTTGCTGCTGCTGCTGCGGAGATAATAAAGTTCGATTCTGGTTCAAGAGGCCCATCTGCTGTTGCTGAAGCTGCAGCTGTTGTTGCTGGTGCAGCTGCTGCTGCAAGTGCAGCTGCTGCTGTTGTTGCTGCTGCAGCTGTTGCTGCTGCTGCAACTGCTGCTGTTGTTGCTGCTGATGCTGCAGATGTTGCTGTTGCTGTTGTTGCTGCTGCTGTAGCTGCAGCTGTTGCTGTTGTTGCTGTTGTAGCTGTTGCTGTTGTTGCTGCTGTTGTAGCTGTTGCTGTTGTTGCTGGAGCTGTTGCTGCTGTAGCATCTGTTGCTGCTGTAGCTGTTGCTGCTGCTGCTGTAAAGAACCCAAGGCCTGAGCACTCATTTTGGGCTGTCCACCATGTGACATCATTCCTTGCTGAAGTTGGGAAAGCCCTGTCATAGATCCCTGTTGTTGTTGTTGCTGTTGTTGCTGCTGCTGTTGCTGTTGCTGCTGCTGCTGCTGCTGCTGCTGCTGCTGCTGGGCTGTGAGTAGCCGGTGTCCCATAAGGCTGTGACCCTGCTGTGCCAGCTGAGGGGAGCTCAGCACCCTGGACTGAGTCATAAGCACCTGTCTGTGAGGGCCCTGAGGACCCAGAGCTCCAGAGTGCTGCTGTTGCTGCTGCTGCTGCTGCAGCACTGTCACCTGGGCAGGGCCAAGCAGGCCCTGGGATCCCTGGGACTGCTGGGGGGACAACTGCTGGACCAGGAGGCCCTGGTGGTTGCTGGGAGGCAGAAGGCCCTGAGGCTTAGGACCCAGAGCCTGGTTCTGTACTCCGGGACCTTGTTGTTGTTGGATTGCCACCTGCCCTAAGAGGTGTTGCTGTTGTTGTTGCTGTTGTTGTTGTTGCTGCTGCTGCTGTAGTTTCTGAGCCAGCTGCATTCGTTGCTGCTGCAGCTGTAGTTGCCTTTCCTGTAAAAGCCTCGAGTCAGGTCCAAGGCTTCGGAGAGCAAGATTGCCGGGGAAGAAGCTCCCAGGGGGGCCAGTCAAGGATCCAGCCACACCAGAATGCTGCTGTTGCTGCTGTTGGGCCAAGGTAGTATTGAGGAATGGACCACCAGACTGTCCAGGTAGTACCATACCCCCTGGAGGCAGACGAAGACCACCAGCTTGCCCACCCGGAGGTGCCTGCGGTGGCTGTAACCCATGGGCAGGGAGCAGCTGGCCAGGGAGCTTGGTGAGTACCCGAGGATTCTGAGAAGGGCTGACAGCCAGCACAGCTGAGTGCTGCTGCTGCTGCTGCTGCTGCTGCTGCTGCTGTTGCTGCTGCTGCTTGTTCCGATATTCTGCCATGAGATTTGTGTGCTCTTTCTGCTGTTTCCGGACCTAACATAGGAGGGTTGGAGAGGTCAGCCTGGAGACTGCCCACCCTGCCGTCCCTTTGCCCTGGTCTCTGGGTTCTAAACTCTGCTCCCTCCCCACCTGATCCAGCTGCTTCTGGATCTTGCTCTGCTGCTCAGTGACCAGCTTGAGCTTCTCAGCATCGGCTTCGGGGAACTCGCGGCCGGCCTTTTTGGCAGTGCGCTGCTTGGCACACAGAGCCTTCCGAGACTTGCGGTGCACACCAATCTGCTCCTCTAACACCTTCAGCTGCATCTGTAGGAGCTGCTGGGTGTGGAACAGCCACTCCTCATACTGCCGCTGGTCAGCCTCATCTGGGAATAGAACTTGTATGTTAAGATCCACAAAACAGTGACCTCCTTCCAGAATTCCTAACCACTGCTCTGCACCCTCCTCCTCTGCCCATACTCACTGATCACTCCCTGGGCAAAAGTGGGCGGGTTAGGACGAGGCTGGGCAGGGTCACCAGCATTCCGTTCCTGTGGTAAAAGAGATTTCTAGAAGGTCACTGTTCCATGGCAGGCCCTCAGAAAGGAAGCCCAGTGAGACAGAACACAGGTTCCACTTTCCCCTCACCTGGCCACTCCCAGGTGCCACGTGGTTCTGAAGATCACTGCCAGAGCCCCCGGAGAGCCTCTGCGCCAGCAGGGACACTTGCTGCCTACAGTTTATAAAGCACAGGGCATTCTGGTGTCAGTGAGGGCACAGGTCACACACAAAGCAATGGGCATGTTGGGAGGGAACCAGGACAACAAATGACATAAGAGAGTCAGCCCACCCCAGTCCCGAGTCTCACCTGTTCATACCAGGTGCCACACCAATGCTGCCCTGAGCCATCACTTTCTTAATGCCTTTCAAAGCTACCATCTTGGCCTTTGCAATAGGATCAATGATGTCTTCTGCAGCAAATTTGTCTAGGTCTAAGGAAGGAAGAGATAAACAAGCTGGGTTTGAGAGTCCAGGCTCCGTGGCATGATGGCTGTTTTTCCCAATGCCCTGACCTCTACATAAAGAACAACAATGTGGCAAGTCTACTCAGCCAAGCCAGGAACTTGGTGATGCAGCACTAACACCCCTGAAACACTGTCCTGTGTCGCTACACTGTAAGAAACAGCATCAGCAGGGGTCTGCTCAGGCAGGCAGCGCCACTCTACTGTGGAAGCCTCCGTTTCCCTCACTCGATCAGAGACAAAGATTGCTATTCTGCCTACCTCCTGGTGCTAGAGAGGATCATGTGACAATAAAGGCATGCTTTCTGAGCCAGACACAACTCTTACAAGTAGTAGTCTACAACCAACACAGCCCAATTAACCAAGGTGGAGGCACTGTGGCAAAGCCTTAGACAGCAGCTGTCTGTGACACAAAAACATCACCCAGCAGCCCACTGTCCTGCTAATCTAGGACTGAGGAACAACAAAAAAAAACTGCCGAGCAGTGGTGACGCAAGCCTTTAATCCCAGCACTTGGGAGGCAGAGGCAGGTGGATTTCTGAGTTCGAGGCCAGCCAGGGCTATACAGAGAAACCCTGTCCCGAAAAACAACAACAAAAACAACAACAACCAAAACAACCTAAAAGGACACAGTGGTGCACATCTGTAATTCTAGCTCATGGAGGCTACCATAGGAGATTTTAAATTTAAAGCCAGCCTGTGCTATATAGTGAGACCATGCCTCAGAAGACAAACCACACTAGAATAAACCAGGTACGGTGGCATATGCTGATAATTGCAGCACTTGATGGGCAAGACAGGAAAATACTAAATTTAACATCATCCTCATCCAGAGTGAGCCTGAGGTGAGCCTGGGATACATCCTACTCGTATCCCCTCCCCGCACAAACAACAAACGGAACCATAAAGCAAGCAGAAGAAAACCAAAGCCCGACACTTTGGTTTACACTTTTGGGGTGCTGTATTTGTTTAATTAATTGTTGTGGGAAAGGATTTCCCTATTTAGCTCTGGCTGTCCTGGCACTCACTATGTAGAGTAGGCTGGCCTTGAACTCTCAGAGATCCTTCTGCCCCTGTCTCTCAATTACTGTGGCCTGCACCATCATGCCTGACCTATACTTTGTTATGTATCTCTCCTGCTCACAAAACTGACTCTCAGCTTTGTAAAGGACTAATCTCACTCTCATGAAATGTTAATGCCATGAAGTTCAGATCCAACCCCTACTTGTACAATCTCAGACAGGTTACTTAACTTTTTCATGTCTCAGTTTCCTCTTCTATAACCAAAACCAACCAGACCCATTGCATGAGTCTGTTAAGATGAAATCGAGCACGTAGTGGCAAACAGCATCTGACACAGTACCTCCTCACTGATGCCCTCAGTTTGAGACGTTCCTCACTACGACCAACTGAGACAAGAGCAGAGCCCACTCTCTGCCCTACCATTCCCTGCTCTCCACAGCTTTTCCTGCAACCTTTCTCGCACCGGGATTGCATATCCTTGTACTTCTCTCCAAGTCCCAAATTTAACCAGATATAAAACCTCTGCTACTCAGGCATCCAGCCATCTCCCTCTCAAAAGCTCTGACTTTCTGCTTACAGTGCTTTGCTGTTCAGCCAACGTCCTCGGTGTCCCACCTCCCTTACCTAGAGTCAGTGCCCACCTGGTGATGAGCAGCATCACGCGTACACGCCGATGTGAAGTTACCTGTGTCTGGGAAGAAACTATTCGCCAGCTGCTGCTGCTGCATCGCCAGCTGCTGGGGCTTCATGCACATGGACGCTGGCATGGCACTCATGGGCTTCTGTGCCAACACTGGCTGTGAACTCTGCTGGGGTACCAGGCCTGTCTGCCCTGCTTGCTGCCCACTTAGCATATGCCCTTGGTTAGACACCATAGCCACGGATGGGGCCAGGCGCTGCTGAAGGGCATGAGCTGGTGGCTGGATGGGCACCATCGACTGGCCCAAGCCTGGCTGCCGGGTACTTCCAATACCTAGAGCAAGCTGCTGTGGTGGCCCAGGCTCATGTGGCAAAGGCAGTGCCTGGGCAGGGCCTGGTGTGGGAAGGAGGGTATGCTGCTGCTGCTGCTGCTGCTGCTGCTGCTGCTGCTGCTGCTGCTGCTGGGCAGGCAGCACAGTCTGTGCTGAAAGCTGTTGCTTCTTCTGTAGCTCCTTCTTCTCGTGCTCTAGTAGGTCCTCAATGAGAAGGGGCAACTCGCTAGCTACCAATGAGCTCTCCATTTTGTCCAGTTCATCCCCAGCTGCTGCATGCCCACTGGGTAAGGTTAGGGCCCCACTTTCTAGCTCAAACTTTTCCAGAAGAGAGGATGCAGCTGGGCCACTCAGTGAGCTGGGGTTCAGCAAGTGAGCTGGTGTTCCTCCTGTGGCCCCAAAGGGGCCCTTCTCAGCCGTGTGCCCACTGCTGGGGAACGATCCTGTACCCACTCCTCCTCGAGTGTCCCGGGTGCCCATCACAGTCTGTCCTGGCTTCAGACCCAGGCTGAGGGAAGTGGCAGGAGGGGCTGGCTCCACCTTGGGGGTATTAATGGTGAACTGGCAAGGAGAAGGATGGCGTCCTCCCTCCTCCACTTTGGGCTTCACCTCGGGGAGCACAGATGTTAAGCGAGGCTCAGAGTTATCTGGGGCAGGTGGAGGCCGCTCCTCGGGGCCCAAGGACACTGGCTCCACCCCCCGCAGCAGGGCTTCTCGCTCAGCCTTCTCATTTGCTGACTCCACCAGCCTTAGGTGCTCATTGAAGATGTCCTTCTTGTCCCCAGTATCAAGCTCAGGGTCAGTGTACGCTAGCAGGTCAAATTCATCTCCATTGAGGAGGTCATCCAGGTGGGGGTCATTCGTCTCCAGGTTTTCCAGGGTGCCCAGCTCATCATCACCCTTGGCCACATCCACACCCAGACCCAAGTGAGCAAGCTCTTCATCATCCTCCAGGGCCTTGTGGGCATCAAAGTCGTCATCCAGCTCAGGGTCCTCACAAGGCAACTTCCCAGCCTCCAAGGCCAGAGGGGGACGACTAAGTTCAGTGTTTGACGGTGGGCGGCTGACCAGCTCCAAGCCAGAGGCTAGGGCGGGGCCCTTGGCATGGGGCGTCTGATGGAGGCTGTTGTTCAGCTCGGGGGCTGGCAGGGCTGAAGGCTTTTGTGAGGGAAGGCCTGGAACAGCCAGGCCCCGAAGACCTTCAGGAGCCAGTCGATGGAGTTCCTCGCTGACTGGGTAAAAACGGGGCCTCTGAGGGGGTCCTTGACCAGGAAACGGAGATACCCCAGGTCCAAGTCCTTTCTGCACATTATGTCGCAACTCGATGAACTGAGCAGGGCCAGCGGGACCAGGAACTGGCTCAGCAGGGCCTGGAAGTCGGGTGGGGATTCCTGCCAAGGGGGAACCTAGTGCTTGGCGGCCAAGTTCAGGTCCAGGAGTTGACGGGAACCGAGCAGACATGGCAAGTCTCATGGAGGTTGCTGCTGCTGCTGCCGCCGCCTGCTGCTGCTGTTGTTGCTGCTGCTGCTGCTGCTGCTGCCACAGTTGTTGTTGTTGCTGCTGCTGCTGCTGTTGTTGCTGCTGCTGCTGCTGTTGTTGCTGCTGCTGTTGTTGTTGCTGCTGCTGCTGCTGTAAGGGCAGGGACCCAGGATAGGGTGTTCGCTGGTAGAAGGCCTGGGAGCCTCCGACAAGTTGCCTGGAAAAATATGCAGTAGTCTATGAAAATCAATCAACATGAAGGTCAAGAATAGAGGCTTAGGCTAGTGAGGAACGACAGATGGACAGACAGACGAAACAGTGAGGGAAGAAAGGAAGAGCAATCATAACAGAAGGATGGGTGATAGGGAGAAGACCTGAACACACACACACCCTCCCTCCCGGAACCTCACCTGCTGTTCATGTCCATGGAAGAAGGTGTGGCTGGCGGAAGTGGCCGGGCGAGCCGATCATCGCTGGAGAAGGCCCCTGGGCCCAGCGTGGGGCCGCCTAGCTTGCTGGCGGGTAGCCCCACGATGCTGCTCCTATCCTAGAAGACAGAAGCAGATGACGGTGTAGCCACCTTCAGGACGCTGGCCCCACCACCCCTTGCCAATCTACCTACCTGAGACCCAGTGAAAGGGGTCTGGCCTCGGCTCAGCTGTTCAAAGGCAGGGCTGCTGGGTTCAGCACCCCAGTTGCCTGGAGGCCCTACTGCACCTGCAGCTGCTGCAGCTGTTTCCTTCTCCTGCCGCAGGGTGTTCCGCTGGATCTGCTGTCGAATCAGCAGTTCCCGTAGTCGCTGGCGCTGTCCAGGAAAACAGACAAGTCAGTCCAATCCACTCCGATCGATCGCGGGGCTGGAGAGGGTATGAGCACGGTGGGACCAGCTGTGGGATAGCCACTCACCTGCCGCTGCTTCTCCAGCTCTGTCTGGCTGAGGCTAGATATGCCTGCATCCTGGGCACTTGAGAGTTCAGGTGTGGCCAAAGAGCTACTACTCATTGTAGCTCCTGGGTCTTCTCTCTTTTCCACTGGAGAGGTGATGCCTACCCTTTGTGAGGCTCCATGCGTCAAGTAGGGGAGGGATCCATCAGGTGCGGGAGGTGGCAGAACGGATGCGGGGCGTAGTGGGGACAGCCCATAGCCCTCCCCTGTGGGCCCACTGTTGGGCCCTAGGGGGCTGCCTGATGGGTGAAAGTTCCCCGTGGCTACTGCGTAGTTTGTGCTTTGAGGCTTGCCCAAGGTGGGGCCAGGCCCAAAATGGCTGTTGATCCCATGGGGTGAAGGGAGACCAGGCTGAGGGACAGGGGGTTTTAGGGAAGGTTCCCCTACCCCCTGTGGGAAAGTGAACCGCATGGGAGATGGGGTGCCCACAAATGTGCCTGTCCCGGGAGAACGGGCAAAATTAGTGGGCTGCCCACTTGGGACCTTGGCATGGAGCTCACCTGCTGGGCCAGAGGGCAGGGCTGCTGGGAAGCCCCCAGCTCCCAGTGGAGTGTGGGCTAGGGGCCCAGCCTTAAAGGCAACTTCAGGGGGCTGGGGCCGGGGTGGCTTATGCAATGGGGCAAAGGGATCACGGGACTGAGGTCGTGAGGGTGGACGAGAATAAGGGTCAGGGGACTGGAAGCGAGGGGTTACAGGGGATGGGCAGAAAGCCTCAGCCGACAGGGGACGTGGGGTCAGTGGGGACTGGGAACTGGACTGGGACTGAGGACTAGCGGGCACTCTGGAGAAAGGGTCAGAGGGCAGTGATCGGGGAGGCGGGGCACAGCAGCTCTCAGGGGGTGGTGGTTGGGGCCGAGGAGTCAATGGGGGCTGGGCATAGGGGTCGGGGTATGGGCCAGAACGAAAGACATCTGGGTGGCTGGGAGGTGAAGGGGCCAAAGCCTGGGCAGGGGGTGGCTCCTGGGCCCGCAAGCCCAGGCCCGGGCTCTGGGGCTCTACCTGAGATGCCCGAGGGGTTAGGGGGGCTTTGAAGACATCAGGTGCCTTTAACTCCAGGCCACCCAGGTGGGGGCCAGCAGAGGGTGAGTCAACACAGCCCAGGTTTGGGGGACCATAGCCAGGAGAGGATGCCCCAAGCTCTTCCTTCTTCACTTCTAGGGACTTCCGGGACTCCCCAAAAGGTGGGGGTGAGAGCAGAGGCTCAGAAGCCTTGCCTCCTGCTACCCCTGGGCTCTCAGGCACAGCCAGGTTGTCCAATGAGGGGCAGCGAGGTTTGAGGAAGGGGTCAGGCGTGGAAGGCTGGTGTCTGGGGGTACCCGGTGGGGTAGTATGAAATTCCCCTGGCTGGCCAGTCCCAGGTCGAGTTGTGGTACCCAGCATTGGGGGCTGGGCAGGGGCTCCAGTGGGGCTTGGGTAAGGAGGATAAGTGGGTGGTGCCGCAGAGAAGCGGGGCTCCGGGGCGTAGGCAGGGGCCAGTCCAAAGGGGTCCTGCGAAGGCACTTGGGCGGGCACCTGGGGCGGGAGCTTGAGGAAGAGCTCACCAGGTGAGTCAGGGCCGGGTACTGTGCCCGCTGGTGGCTTCAGGAACCCGTCCGCAGAGGTAGACAAGCCAGCAGGG
Organism: Mus musculus; assembly: GCF_000001635.26. Lineage (NCBI taxonomy): Eukaryota > Metazoa > Chordata > Mammalia > Rodentia > Muridae > Mus > Mus musculus. Next base: position 98,853,548 of record NC_000081.6, read on the forward strand.
GTGGTGGGGCTGCCAAGGAAAATGGTGGGGGCCGCAGCAGGGGGCGGACTGCCCAGTGCCCCTGGCTGGGAGGGAATACGGAGATGGAGGGCCGGTCGATCAGTCTTACGGGCTATGTCGCCCATCTTGGCTTGCTTGCTGATCTGGCTCTCAGCCTGCTACAGAGAGAGCAAGTGGAGCAGTCAGGCTGCTGACTGAAGGCACGACCTGCGTCCCCAGTCCTAGGAAGGCCGCCCACTCACCTTCTGCACCTTGCTGATGCGGTGAGCAGCCCGGTTATCTTTGGCCTTTTGCTGAGGGACACAGGACAGGACACAGGGCTTAGAAGTCCACCTCAAGCCCAGCTCCCGTCTCCCTATCAAACTGCCTCCCCAGAGCTCAGTCCCTCCTCACCCCGCTGCGCAGGGGATGACAGGAGAACAAGGACCTGAGGTAAGCCACTAAAACGCTTCCATGCCAGGCCTGAAGCTCGCCCGTGCTCTTACCAGGTAGGGGGCTTTGTCAGCGGCTGGAACCTTTCTCCAGAGCTTCATGATTTGTTTACATCGGCTAGACCAGTCTGGGGAGCAGAAAGGTCAGGTCAGGGGGACCCCGCCACCTATCAGGCTGTTTCCCTTGCCCTCGCCCAGAAATACCTGGGTAATCTTGCTTGAGATTAGGAAAGTTAATGTTGGCATAGAGAACAGGTGAGATAGTGGAGAGCTGACCCAGCTCCTCGTCTTTTTCCCAACGCTGCAGACTCCGCTGGTTATAGGACAGCCCGTCTCCCTCGCCCTCTGTGGTAGGCGTGGTGGGGGTGGAGGGTGTGGTGCCCCCTGAGCCTGTCCAAGGGCTGTCTGGCTCACCGGGTTCTGGGCTAAAGAAGCCCCCGCGCTCCCTGGGGCGCAGGGGCAGAGAGTCACATAGGGCAGGGATTTCAGGCAGGTGCCCACACGGAGGGAGACGACAGGGGCCACCCAAGAAAGTTAAGCGCAGATACCAACCTAGAATCCAAGAAGGGCGACTGGCAGAGGCCTGGGTAGGAGTCCATCGGGCTGCTGGAGGGGAGACTGCCCAAAGCGAGGCCGCCTACAAGAGCAACAGGATCAGAGAAACAGAAGCTGCCGATCTAATCAGGTAGCAAGGCCAGCTATGGCAGACTTGGAACCACCCCCTGCCTTAAGTACCTTGGAGAAAGGGCCTCTGCAGTGATGTTCGGCCACCTTCTAGACCAGGAGTCCCACAACCCAAATGCTGCTCTCGTTCTGAGCCCAGGACATCCTTAAAGAGCTGCTGCAGGTCCTTGGACTCCATTTTGGGTAGTTCTGTGGGAGAATGACGGGGTGCACACGCTGCTGAGCTGACCCCACAGGTCTACAGGCCATGGCCAAGGAGGGTAAGCAGGACTCTCCCAACAGAGCAGCACAGATCTACTCCACAGATGGGCCCTTCCTTCCCATGCAGGACCCTCACACCCAGCACACTGTGCGAGCCTCACCTTCTGTGGGAATCCTGTCTAAGTCAGAGCTAAGCACTCCTTCACCTGGGGTGCCCGGCTTCTCGGGGTCACTGGGCACTGGGGATGCCTTTACACCCCCATCCTCAAGCCCTAGAATACCAGAAGAAGGCTACCATCAGTGGTATGGAGGCACACACCACTCAGGCCAACACAAACCCCAAGAACAGTGCCCAGGCGCCAACTCTGGGAGTGCTCAGGGGCAGGCAGAGCCTACTGATAACAAGCAAGACCAAAATGAGACCCAATCCCCCCAGCAGTCCTCACCTGGTAAATCAGCCGTGCCCTCAGGCCCATGGGACTCCTCATCTGCAACATCCGGGCCATCATCTCCTGTGAGCAACAGCCCCACTCCAGTCAGAGACTGGTGACGCCCGACACCCAGAATGGAGCCCTCCGCCCACCCCCCCATCCCACCTCCAGACATCTTTGCCAACTACGAGGCAGAAGGTAAGCTGGACACCCCAGAGCACTTCATCTTTATAAACTAACCTTTGTGCATGGCCGTCATAAGCTCCTTCCTATCCGAACCTCCATCGGCCCGGGGCTTTGAGGCTCCCAGTCCAAAGCCTGGCCGGCCCACCCCAACTGCAAACAGGGCCTTCCGACTCAGGTCCAGCAGGTCCTTTCCAAAGAAGGCTTCCTGCAGGAAAAGTCAAGAGGAATGACTTCTTGATGCCCGTGGACACAGCCCCTTCCCTGACCCCAGGGAGTCAGAAACCTGCCTGCAGGTAAGCAGGGAACATGTCCTCCAGCTTGCTCTTCTTGCGCGCTCGTCGCTGTTGCTTCTTCTTCTCGTCCCCCTCAGCAAGGCTCTGTTCCACAGAGCCCTCTGCAGGCAGGTCAGCAGGCATCACTACAGACAAGAGACAGGTAGGAGTCACCGAGCACACTTCAACTCTGCTGGAAAACTCTTCCTACCCATGTCTTCAGGCTTTCTCACAGTGAGTTCACAGCCTGGCCTCTCTGGCACTGCCCCATGTGCTGTGGCCCCGCCTTCCTCCCAGGCCCCACAGGAGCCCTCACCCGTCTCACCCTCGTCGGGCTGTCCATCCCCACTCAACACCTCTGCTTGTGCAGCAGGCCCCCTTTTCACGCGGGTGTGAGACTTCCGCTGCCGTACCATGAAACCACCAATGCCTGTGAGAAAGCAGAATCAAGAATGAGAAGCCACCAGAGCCTGTGCGTTGCCCCTCACTGCCCCCACGAAGCCACCCCAGGCCTCACCTGGCCGATAGGGTTTGCGCTTGCGCTTTTTGCTTTCCTCTGTCTCTTCTTTGCCAAGTTCTACATCAGGGCTGGCGGGGCCTTCTAGCTTAATTTCACATTCCATTTGCTCAACACCGCCTGCATGTAACAGAAGAAGACAGGCAGATCAGAGAAATGGGCCCTTTTATCCTTGTCACATTGCAAGAGGGAACCCAGTAACCTGCCACAGTGCCACTTGAGTAAGACGAAGTGCTAGTGGAGACCAGTAGTGGCTCTGTAGCCCCTACCCAACATCCCAACTCTTATGGGCTGTTTCTCCCGCTATCTGCCTTTCTCTGAGATTCCCCAGCCCAACCTTCACCCTTGAGCAGATCGTCAGTGTCCAGGTCCCCATCCTTCTTGTCATCAGGGCCAAGGGCATCTGAGGGCTCAGAACCCTCCAGCCCTGCCTCGCCTGGGAGGCCTAGCCGTCCTCGCCGCTGGCGCCGCTTGTGCAGTGGTGACATGGTCAGGTTACGCAGCACCGCCATGCCAGTTTCTGTCAGCCACACACCCTCGAAGCGAAAGAACTGGGGCTCTGGACAACAGGGAAGAACATATGACCCCTGGACAGAGGCCCCATGGAAACCAAAACTCCACATGTCAACCCATGTACCCAACTGAGACACAAGCAGTGACAGACAAGTCCTGTCAGTTCCTAAGAGCTGAGACAGCAGGCCAATGAAGCTCTACCAGTGACTGAGGGATTCTAAGATGAGTGCTGTTGCAGAAGCCTGCTATGTCCAGAACCTGTTAACCACAGGTTCACCTAACGGACTCTCTAGCTGCCAAGAGACAGGAAGAACTCTACTTGCTGAAGGCCAGCATTCTTGCAAAGAGTGGTGCCCACACCGTGGCAGAAAAGATGGCCTTGTCCCTTCTGTGAGAAGAAAGCCGTGCTCTCTTGAATGAGGTTCTTGTATTAAAAAGCTGATTTGCCTGATGCAATGAACCATGTCTGGGAATAGGAAAATCTTGGTTCTAATCATAACTTTGCCACTGACTAGGCCTGAGTCTTTAAAGTTTATAGAGGTTGGAGCAGAGGAGATGGTCTCCGGTCTTAGCTGGTTTGGGAATTCAAAATGTCTGTGGCTTACCTGGCTCTTTTACCTTCACAGGTACCAGCTCTGGTGGGGCGACGGGCACTGCGGGAAGGAGGGCGAACCAAAGTGAGCTTAGGATACTCTCCAAAGCAAGACACCCACATCATCGGCCTCCTCCACCCGATGCTCACCCACAGGCTTCACCACATAGGGCTGGCAGGAAACACAGTCAAAGCCCTCGTCGGCGGCCTGCTCCACCTCATCCTCTGTGAAGAGGCTCTCGCAGCCGGCGTGCATCCACCTGGGGAGAGGAAGACGAGGGTGAGCACAGGCAAAGCCAGCTCACAGCAGCACCCGGAGTCGACCTAAGGAGAAGGGATGCCCTCACCGTTCACAGTGGCGACACTGGATTAGCAGGTCTTCCTCCACATAGGGAGCATGACAGACAGGACAGGTCACCAGGCTGGCACATGGCCCGCAATGTGTGTAACTATTCTGCCATTCACAGTGGAAGCCAGGGGAGGCGGCCCCACACTGCATACACGACACACACCTAGTAGAAGCAGAAAGACCTTCAGCACCCAACCTAGGATCCCAGAGGCGGGCGCCCCCACTGAGCAGCAGCCCAGCGGGCTGGTCTCTTTTACTGCTAACTGTATCTGAGGCCATTCACCACCTCCCGTCGGAGCCCAGGCTGCTTCTCCTTACCACTTGCACTTCCAGCCACCCTTGGGCACAGTGAGCAGTGGGGGATCCAGGCAGTATGTATGGTAGCTAATGTCACAGTCATCACAGAGCAGCAGGCGCGAAGGGTCGGAGGCCTGGCCGCACACCTCACACACGATACACTCCACACAACGCCAGCCCTTCAGCAGCATCACCTTGGTGATCTGGTGGAGAACAGGAGATGCCTCAGCTGTGTCGGGGAGGGATTCGAAGAGCTTACACGGCTGAGGGCAGACCTCTGAGCAGCCGGCCAGCCGGGTTTGGACAGAGCACTCTTAACACCAAACAGCAAAACCTCTCCAGAGGCTTCCAGGAGCTGGGCTGAACAGAAATCCCCAACCACAGCCCCACTGAGTGAACAACACAGCTGTTGGTAAGGAAGGACCAAACTGACGACAGAACAAGGTTCGTTTCCCTCAGGTTCCTTCACCTTTTAGAACCTGTTACTAAAACAAGCTAATAAATGTTACTCGTGCATTAACTAATGAATTGGTAGTTTTTAGAAAAACCCAAAGGACGGATTGATTATACCTTAAGTTAAAGACAACGCTATCTATTTGTACATGTGGAGCTCCAGTGTCCATTCTCCGCTCTGGTTCCAGAACATACCATGGTTTGGTTCTGTTATCTGTTTGGTTTGGTTTGTTCGAGACAGGGTCTCACTGTGGAGCTCTGACTGACTGGGAGCTCACTGTGTAGACCAGGCTGACCTCAAACTCACAAAGATCCGCCTGCCTCTGCCTGGATTAAAGGTGCCATCCCTCCTGACCACAGAGCACGTTTTCTACTAGTAAGTCTTTTCTACAGTCTGCATTTACACAACGGACTGAATTACACTGACAAGGATTGGCCTATGGAAAGAAACTACAATGTCTGCTATAAATTCCAAAGCACCTTTCCCTGAATTTGACAGGACTGACAACTGATCAATAACTTCCAAGAGCCACTTTAAGAAATCAAATGTTAGCCAGGCATGGTGGCGCACGCCTTTAATCCCAGCACTCGGGAGGCACAGTGAGCAGTGGGGGATCCAGGCAGTATGTATGGTAGAGGGTAGGGAGGCAGAGGCAGGAGGATTTCTGAGTTCGAGGCCAGCCTGGTCTACAAAGTGAGTTCCAGGACAGCCAGGGCTACACAGAGAAACCCTGTCTCAAAAAAAAAAAAAAAAAAAACAAAAGAAAAAAGAAGAAAGAAATCGAGTGTCAGGCTGTGAGGTGGCTCAGCAGACAAAGGACCCTGCCACTGAGCCTGATGACCTGAGTGTGACCCCTAGAATCCACACGGTGGATTCTACAAGCTGCCTCTGACCTCAACAATTACACCCTGACATACATGTTCCCCTTCCCCCACCAGACAGATGTAGTAAAATAAAAAATCAACAGTGTGGGGGAATAGGGTAGTGGAGAACTGACTCTACCCACCGCCCACACACTCCCGGCGCTGAGCTCACCTTGCTGTTGACACAGTACGGGTGATAGCACTGAGAACACTGTGAACAGGCCAAGAGGTGGCCCTCAGCGCCCCGGCCAAAGCTGCCGCACACCACACACATGTCCTGCAGAGGAACAAATACCCCAATGTGCAAGCATGCCTCTGCCTGTCTTCTGTCTGTCTCCCCATCCCTATGTCTGTCTGTCTTGGGGTGGGGGATGAGAACAGTATATGGAGGGAGTCAAAGGTCTTCCTCTATTATATTTTACCCCCTTTTTTGAGACAGTCTCTCACTGAACACAAAGTTCACAATTCCAACTAAGCTAGTTGGCCAACAAGCTCCTGGGACCAACCTGTCTCCTCCCCCAACAGTGGTACAGGCGTGTATGGCCATAGGCAGCTTTTAAATAGGTCCCAGGGATTTAAACTCAGGTCCTCTTGCTTACAGAGCAAGCATTCCTCCAAAGCCATCTACCCAGGCCTACAAACATGTCTGTTGTCCCTGGTCCCAGGCAAAGACCAGGGAGTCAATTAGAAGCCCATCCCCCAGCATTAAGACAGTCACTAGGTCACCAGGGATCCCCTGCATCTCCCTCCCAATTCAGAGAAGCTGTGCCTCCCTAGGAAAACTTCCTGCTCTAATCTAGTAACTAGGTATGTAGTCTAGCATCAGTTTAAGCAGGTATAGGAAGACCAGCTAGGGTAGAGACTTGTCTAAAAAAAAAGTAGGCTCAAGATTACCTGGGGGCAACTGTACTGGCTATACAGGCTCCCCGGGCTCCCTTTCTGCCCTTTTCACCATGCAGCATTAGCAATCCACCTGGACCACCTCAGCAGCAGCCATCGCAACAAGCAAACTGGGGCCCTGATTGTTCCCATCCACCTTCTCAGCCAAGTAAGCTCATGAGCAAGCACACACACGCACACACACACATACATGAGCGTGCACACGCGCATATACACGAGCGTACACACACGTGCACGTGCACGCGCGCGCGCGCGCACACACACACACACACACGCACACATGAGCGTGCACACACATGCACGCACACACACGGGGCAGGGGTAGGGGGAAGCAAGAGTGCACTCAGTATGCCTCTCTCACTGCTAAAGCTGGGCCATCCTAACTCCATACAGTACCTGCATTAGAACAAACTTGTCTGTGTTAGAGAAGAGAACCACGGTATTTTGCATGGTGTCATCGTCTTCCTCCTCCTCCTCCTTGCTAGGAGAACTATCAATATCAGCCACCTTAATAAGCAGAGAGTTATAGAGAGTGAGGAAGGAAAGTCTGCCTCAGCTAAGCCGCCCTCTTTCCCCTATGCAGAGGAGAGGTGTGCATGCCTGGCTAAGCTAAGGCCTAAGTAAGAGGCAGACCACTCAGATTCCCCTACTGGGACCCAACAGTAGAGGTTTCAAGAATCCTCAGAGCCAAGTAGTCAGGCCCTTGCTAGCAAACATCGGACTGACAGGATTCTAAGCGTGCTTAACTCTTAAGGAGTGTGTGAGGCATGCTTAAGGGGTGAGACTTGGGGGTGCGGAGCCTGTCCTTACTACCAGTGTCTCAACGGAAGAAGTGGTCGACTTCAGTCGGGCCCGTCCTCTCCCTCGGCCTCCATGCGCTGCTCCTCCACGAGGCCGGCGTCGTCCTGGGAAACTGCTGCTCCGACCCTAAGTGATGGAAGGGACCCATTACAGGGAGGACTGCGTGTGCTGGGCCCACAGGCTTGGAGGGAAAGATGACAAATGAAGCGTCTAACAGCTTTATAAAAATGACCCAGGTGTCCCACTCGGGGACAGAAAAGAAGTCAAGTTTCCAAGTATCGACAAGTACTAAGTGAGTAATGACCAAACCAACCTCGCCTCTAAGAACAGCCACCATGGGAGAAGAGCAAAACCGAGCAGTGCCTTCCTTCCAAGTACCACGTTTTTGGTCCCAGTTGACCTGGGTGAACCGTTTACCTCCTCTATGCATAGCAGTCAGCTAGGCAGCTAAAGGCTCTATGCAGTCCAGGCTGCAGGAAGTCAAGTGCAAAGCTAGCACTGGGCTGTGACTCACGCATGGCAGCAGGAGCTTGGGCACATCCAGGGGCGTGAGAGCCTCTTACCTGTTTGATTCGGGACCGGGCGGGGGAGCTTCGCCGCCGCCCTTTGTCCCCCTCGGCTTTGCCTCCACTGGTTGCTGTCCCAGTGTCACACAGCAGGGAGTCGTCTGTCTCTGGCAGAGAGTCAGTGCAGAGGCGTAGGGAACCCTCATCTCGGGCCGGACTAACATCCGTGGATACTCCCAGCTCCATGGACAAGGAGCCGCCCCCCTCGGGGTCAGGGGAGCCCAGCAGAGGCTCTGAACCAGGAAAACTGGCACTGGCATCGCCCTGGCTCAGGTTAGAGATCTCATTGACGATGTCAGATTTGATGAGAGTGGGCGGCATGGGGGCCATTGGTGCACCAGGCTCCTCCTGCTCTTCACAGGGTGAGCCTTGCCCTGCCTGCTTGCATTCTGGGCCATAGACCTCCATAGGGGTCACAGGGGTCAGCTCCTCGGGGTCCAGGAGCACAGGAGAACCTTTAAGTTCACCAGCCAAGCTGCCAGACATCTGTCCAGTCCCATCTAGAGGGGCTGTGTCTTCTCCCAAGCCAGAGAAGTCATCCAGGGCCGGGGCAGGGCTGGGGGCGGGGCAAGAAAGGTCTCCCAGAGGGGACGGCAGGGGACTGGTGGCCCTGGGCTCCAAGGCTGGGCACTCAGGTTCCGGGCCTTTATCAGTCTCCATCTCGTGCAGCTCAGCTTCATCTGAGACATCCACTGCCTTCTGCACAGGACTCAGCGGGGAGGGAACTGAGAGCGGCAGAGCAGGAGGTGAGCAGTGGGAAGGAGGGGGGGTCGGAGGAGGCAAGGAGTGCGGAAGGAGCGGAGAGCAAGGTGGAGGGAGGCGCTCCATGAGGATCGGAGAGGCGGGTCCCAGGGGTGAGCCTGGAGATGGGGGGAGGATCATCGGGGGCACAGGCTCAGGGTCAGTGCAGTTGGCTTCCGGTGGAGGGCTGATAGGTGTCTCGAGGATGGGGGCAGCCAACGGTGACTCGGGGTCACTGTCCCCTTTGGCACCAAAGGGGTACTCTAACTCCCCCAAAGGAGACAAGGCTGGAGGGGCTGCAGCTGGGATAATGGGTGAGAGTGGAGGAGGAAGAGGATCTGGGGAGGAGAGAAGAAGAGGCTCTGAGATTAGATGTGCCATAACGTGTTCAGACTGCCCCCAGAGGAACAGAACACTAATACCGCCTTACCTGGTGGCATCAGCTGAGGTGACAAGACTGGCTCCCCCGACAGGGACAAGGGCAGCTCCTCGGGAAGTGGGGATAGAGGTGGTTCCCCAGGCTCAGACAGGGCTGGCTCTCCAAGCATGGGGGGTAAAGGTGGTTCCCCACTTGGGGAAAACAAGGACAGCTCCTTAGGTGCAGAGCTCTGGCTTGGTTCCTCAGGAGGCTCTGCAGGCTGAGGAGGTCCATTTAGTTCCTCAGGCTGTGGGGACAGGCATGGCTCCTCAGGCATGGGGGACAGGCAGGGCTCCTCAGAATGAGGAGACAGGTGCAACTGCTGAGGCTGAGGGGACAGGTGTGGCTCCTCAGGCTGAGGGGACAGGTGTGGCTCCTGAGGCACAGGGGACAGGTGTGGCTCCTCAGGCTGAGAAGACGGGCCTGGTTCTACAAGCACAGGGGACAGGCATGGCTCCTCAGACTGTGGGGACAGCGGCAGCTCCTCAGGCTGGGGACAGAGTCGGGGCTCCTCAGGCTGAGGAGACAAGTATGGTTCCTCGGGCTGAGGGCAGAGTCTCAGCTCCTCAGGCAGTGGCGACAGCGGTGACTCCTCCATCGGCAAGGACACGAGTGAGTCCTCTGGTGGTGGTGAAGCAGGTGAGTCTTCCCGGGGACGGGACAGTCGGGAGGCTTCAGGAGGAGGTGAGGCAGGAGAGTCCTCGGGTGGTGGGGACAGTCGGGAGGCTTCAGGTGGAGGTGAGGCAGGAGAGTCCTCGGGTGGTGGGGACAGGGGAGATTCCTCAGGTGGTGGGGACAGCCGTGATACCTCAGGCAGAGGCGACAGATGTGACAGGACAGGCAGGGGCAAGAAGCGGGACACCTCAGGTGGGGGGGACATAGGTGAGTCTTCAGGTGGGGGAGACATGGGGGAGTCCTCAGGGGGTGGGGACAGCCGTGATGCCTCTGGAGGTGGGGACAGAGGAGAGTCCTCAGGTGGAGGAGATAGGGGAGACTCTTCAAATGGTGGGAAAAGACGAGATGCCTCAGGTGGAGGGGACATGGGTGACTCTTCGGGTGGAGGGGACATGGGTGACTCTTCTGGTGGAGGGGATAGGCGAGATGCTTCAGGTGGCGGAGAAGAGGGCAGTTCCTCTGGTGGAGGGGACAGAGGAGACTCCTCAAATGGTGGAGATAGGGGTGAGGCTTCAGGCGGTGGAGACAGGGGTGTGTCTAGTGCAGGAGATGGAGGGCACCCCTCCAGTGGAGAGAAAGGTGACGACTCAGGTGGTGGAGAAAGGGGCGACTCCTCAGTTGGTGGGGACAGGCGAGAGGCCTCAGGTGGTGGAGATGTGGGTGACTCTTCAGGTGGTGGAGACAGGGGTGACTCCTCAGGCGGGGGCAGCAGTGGCATCTCCTCATGCAGGGGAGCCTCCAACTGGGCTTCAAGTTGGGTCCCTGCTCTCCCTGCAGACACAACATATCATCTCCCTACCTAGTTCAGATCTACCTCTACAGAACGTGCAGGGTCTGAGGCAAAGCAAAAGCTGACTCTTGCCACAGAACCAAGGATTAATTTCAGGGACCTTCATGTCCTACTCACCTAGTGGTTTGGCTTCACATTGCAGGGGCGCCAGTTCCTTGGGTTGCATAGAGGTCACATGCCCACCCTTTGGCTGCCCTTGGCATGCAACGTACAGAGCATCCGGCGCATCAATGGGGATCTCACCAGGCTCTGGGGGGGACAATCTGCAGAGGGCACAGGGGAGCAGGCACTGTGGCTCTCTCCAGCTAACAACTCCATCAACGAGGTGGACTGCACTGCTGACTGGCTGCCTGTTTAACATGGCCCCTCCAGGCTCACCGCTCCCAATGCCCCGCCCCAATCTCAGTTGACACCACTTACCTGCTACAGACAGCTGGGTGCTGCTCGGCAACAGACGTGACAGGCTGGCTTCCCTGGGCTTTATGACAGCGGTGACAGAGTGAATAGTTCTCAAACCACTCAGAGTTGGGATTCAGTTCTGCTGAGCCGGCCCCACAGGCCCGACATAGCCGGCATGTCTAGGGGAGCGAGAAAGCAAGACAGACTCTAGTCAAACCTCAGCTGGAGACAGAGGCATGCATGTGACCCATTAAACTCAAGACCACTGTAGAGATGCTAAAGGCAGTGGCATCTAAAGATACTCACCTTACATTTCCACGAGTGAGCAGGCAGGTCCTCCATAGGCGGTTTTAAGCAGAAAGTATGATACCCTTTGTCACATGTCTCACACACCAACATTTTAGAATCATTCCCAGGTTTCCTAGAGGGCACAGGACACATTGTGGGATCCTTCCTAGCCTCATTTTCTGTCCACACTTGGCATATGGCTACACTCTTACCTGCACGATTGGCACACTTTGCATTCAGGGCACTGCCAACTGGCACGCTTGCGGGCAGTCAGAGCAGTGTCCAGACAGGCTCCATGATAGTGATGCCCACAGCTGGTACAGAAGAGCAAGTCACACAGCTGCCCTGGCCCCTCACACACTGCACAGCGAGCCTCCTCTGCCGGAGAAAGGGGAGGAAGGTATAGGTCAGCTACTGAGTGAAGCAGAGCCAGCACGTATACTATTCTGTAGAAACCAGAGTATCTGCATACAGGCACATACAGGCAGAATGACTGGGACAGAATGACTACAATTTTAGACTGAATAATGCTTTGTGGAGTACTAAAACCAAAGGCACGCTTGGCCCCTCATTTGCTCTGCTCACCCAAATGTGCAGCTCCATCACTGTGCTCTGGGCAGAGCAGCTGCAGGGTTTTCATGGATAAGAAGGAACCACTGGCAGTTGCACAGGGAAAGTGGTAAAGCCGGGAACATCCGGGTGAGCGGCAAGGAACGGAGGCACCGAACCTGGCGCAGTGGGAGCAGCGCTGCAAGGATGGGCAGAGCCTCAGAGCTGGCCGGCTTAGCCAAGGTTAGCCACTAGCCCTTCCCCAGGCCTGCCCACTTCTCCCTGACTCCCCTCACCTACGCAATCATCTCATCTTAACCCTACCTGTGAGATCCCTGAGAAGATGGCCTTGTCCACACCACATAGTTCTGGGCCCTCCTGCCCCCATACGCCTGCTGACCACGCTGCACACCAATGATGTGCCCAGCAGTGCCCTTGATAGGTGGGATGAGATAAACAGAGGACCAGGTTAACACTGTGACCGGTAGCTCAGGATGGCCCAGCCTCTACCCCGCTTCCAAACCAGCTCACCTCCAGGCTCTCCTAGGTGGGCAGGCGTAAGACCCTCAGGGAAACCAATTTGTGATGCGTCCTCCTTGGGCAGCACTGCCTCACAGGGACCTGAGTTTCCCCCAGAGGGTACCACTGGAAACCCGGGCCAGTCAGATGGCAACTCAAAGCGCTGCAGCTCCCTCTGCCCATGCAGACCGGGCTCCCCGCAGTTACAGAGAGCACAACGCCGTGCTGGACCCCTACTGTAGACACACAGACATCAGCACCATGGCAGCCAGCACCCCCAGGACCCTGTGATCTAGCACAGCCAGGTACTCTACTCACATTTCTGGCAAGCGCTCGCTCTCCAATCAAACCCCCATATGCTTATAAAGCCCTGTCTTCCACACACAAGTTACCTGCAGTCATGAGGAGGCTTCTGAGGCCTGGAACCCCCAGAACCGGGGACGGAGACCTCCCCGATACACAGAATGGGAAGGTCTGGCTCAGTGGCACCTGGCTTCTCGGGGGCTGCAAGTCCATCAGCTGAATGAACAGACAGGAGATGGCATTTAAATGTTTGTCTCAGAGAACAAAGTTCCTCAGTTACCTGTGCATTTCAGACAAAGCCAGGATTTGTGCCGGGGCCAGAAATAAAGGGCTACCCCTGAGGAGCCAAAAGCTGTCAGCAAACTGGGAAACGTGTTCTACTCACCTGCTGGGTCTGAATCTTTATCTTCAGCAGGCGGCTTCTGGCTGTCCATCCCTCTCTCCGACTGGGCAGGGCCCTCTCGGGGAGACCTGTTGATGCCAAAAGATAACCTGTATGTCCACTAAGCTTCCCCAGTGAGCCCTCTTCCCATTCTAAGAAGTCAGTTAATGGTAAGCAGACCCTTTAGACATCAGACACAAACCCTGTCTACAAGCCTCTGTTGTAGTGACTAAGGAGTCCATTTTCTGACTCTTACCCCCTACCCACTTCTCCTCCAAACACCTACCTCCTCCTCTCATCCTGGATTCTCTGGTATCTTTTCCATTTTCACACTTCCACCCTCCTCTGTAACAGTTCCTAGGGTAATCATTCCAACTAAAACTACATCCATTGTCTCTCTTTAACTCCTGGACCCTATCTATTCCTTGGCCTTTATTCTTAGATCTCAGGTCCACTACCATCCTACAGCCTGAAAGTAGCAATCCACTTGACCCAGAAGTCCTAGTCATAGTCATGTCAAAATCCCTCCCGCAAAAAGTAGAGTCCTAGGGTGTTGCAAGAGATTTAACACAACACTACACTAAAGGATAGCCGTGACTGGATCTCCACTGCTTTTAACAAGGATATCCCAAATACAACAGGAGGAACCTCAATTGCCAGGCATATGAAACTCAGGACCACCACTGGCCCCAGCCCTACATGAGCCCTGGGTCTCACCTAGCATGAAGGCCTCAGGTTTGTTGCCCTTAGCAACGCCAACTGCCCTTCTTCCTTAGATGCTCCTAGTAGTTAACAGAAGTGGGCCTTAAGAGTTACTGAGCATGTGTAAGCAGGCCCCGGGGCTAAGCATGCTGGGAGTTGTAGTCTCAGGAAGCACATTGCTACTTGGAGGAGGGCTAAATGGGGCAGGACTTAACAGAGCAGAATAGTTTCCTTCCTCTTAAGTCAAGCCGGGTTTCCAAATACTCGAAGAGTTAACGGTCCCTCTTTCCTTTTTCATATAATCCAGTGTATCTCAAAACCAAACGAAACATGCTAAAGCTACATCTAAAAGCTTAAGACTCACACAACACCGGGTGTATTTTCCCTGACCTCCAAGGCAGCACACTTGAGTACGAAGACTGAGAGGAGCCAAGAGTAAGAATTAGAGATGCCAGACCTGGAGGCACACACCTATAACACCATTACTTGGAAGACAGAAGCAGAGGGATCAAGGGCAAGTTGGAGACCAGCTTGATCTACAATGAGAGCTCTAGGCCAACCAGAACTCCACACTGAAACTGTTTAAACAGAAAAGAATTCCCAAGATTATGAATAGGAAAGAAACCCCACATAAGAAAGCTGAGAAGGATTAGTGCCTGCAGCTGTTGGTGAGAAGGGTGGGCCTTCCTCTCAACCAGAATCTAGTGCTTCTAAAGGTGGTGTGAGTTAAGAAGACGCCCTTAAAAACAACTGTACGTGATAAAGGTCTGAGAAATCCATCTCCCATGTTTTCCCCTCCCCTTGTTTAGTCAGTGGTCACACCAACCTGGGTACAGATAATCCTGTTCTCTAAAACTGGAAGGCAAATACCCTGGTCAATCACTTGGGGCTGAATAACAAGGGGAGCCCTCAAAGTGCCCGGCAATCAGTAACTCAATTCCCAGCCAACGCAGACTCCGTTTCCTTCCCTAAGCCCCCAGTTCCATTGCCAATGTTGGCGGCCCCCTGGAGCCACGCAGAAGTGAAGCCGCCACGTTCCTTTCCCCCTAATGCTCTGACCCTGCCAGGGAAGGCCCAGCAGCAGCACCCGACACCCATTACCTCTTCCCAAGCCTCATGCACAACAACCCATCTGCAGCAAAGCAGGATGCTTATCTGGCCGACTTACAGAGCATGCTCTGAACTGCAAGAGGCCCTTACAAGCCACCTGTGGGAAGTGGGAACTGGAGCTCAAGGCTCAAGCCAGGACCCTCTGCCTATTCAATCATTCAAGGCCTGGTCACACCGAAGGTCCAAGAGGACTTTAAAGTTTCCTAAATGTTTGCATCTAACCATATCTTCCTAACAGATCCTCCAACAACTTTGTTCTCAGAGTTGAGGCCAAGAGAGCCACAAACAGCAACAAAGAGAAGTAGAAGGCAACAGTGATAATACAGTGGGTAGGAGGGCCACCTGACACAAGGCCAGAGGGACACATTCCTCGGCCCTCCCCCAAGCACAGCTCGCTCCCTAGCGCTCTCTCGCTCTCTCCTGCTCTCTCTCTCTCTCTCTCCCTCCCTCTCTCTCTCTGCTAAAGCTAGCACTGCCCAAGTAGGTACAGAAACTACCTTCTCCATCTAGCCTTGAGGATCAAAGTAGAAACCCCAGCAAAGAGAGCACCCCACTTACAGAGCCATGGAAGGTCCAAGACTGAGCGGCAAACTCTCCTTTTTCTGTACCATAAAGAACCCAGGGACACCTCCAAGTAGCCTGAAACCTCAGCCCCTAACTCCTCAAGCTTTCAGCCCAGCATCTATACCAAAATACCAAGTGCCATAGCAATCAAGTCCCTGGAGCCTTTTGAGCAAATAAAACCAAGGGCTCCCCCATCCCATCATTCACAGCCAGTAAACAGACACACACATATATCCCAAGGGGGTTTTCCCTGGATCGAAACTAGGCTAATACCTGCGCCAGGCTTGCTCTGAGCTAGGGAGCTGACACCCGGAGTCTTACATCTAAAAACACCCAAAACAGCCCAGAGAGGTGGCAGAGATTTACCCCACCACTCTCCTTCCTGTGTTCACCCTAGACCAACAGGCTTCACTCCATTTTCTCTGCAAGGGAGGAAATGGAGGCTTGGAGGGGTGAAAGGCTGGAGCCCTTGAGTGAACAGCTCTTCAGTGGGACTCAGGACTTCCTGGTTCCCAGCTAGAGAATCAAACCACACCTCTCTCCTCCCCCATTTTCAGTCAGCCCTCTAGGAAGGATCCAAATGGTAACACATTGTCCCTGGGTAGCCTAGGGGATCAGCCAGAGCTAACAAGGTACAGTCTCACCTAAGGATGCTATCTAAGAGCAGACAAGAGAGGCAGAGACCATAGATGACAGCTCACTTTACCCCGCACCCCTATGCCAACTCTCAGAAAGCTTTCAAGGGCAAACCCCCTGCTTTCCCCTTTCTGAGACAATACTCAAGGAGACCTAGCAAATGTATTTTGGAGGGGGTGGAATGAGGGCGCAAAATGCACTAGCCAAATCCCTGCTGGGCAACATGACAGGTGTGAGAGAGGCTGTCCCCAGCCCGGGGCCCAGAGGCTGAGGCGGGAGGCTCATGCTGCACCCTTCCTGCTGTAGATACACACCCCTTCTCCCCAGCACCTCCTACCAGGGCTGGAAACACTGGCTTCCAGCAGAAAAGAGCACAAATAAAGTCATTTCTCCATCAAAGAGGCACAAGCTAGCCTACTCTGCAGAGCCGGGGCAGCACCTGAGAACTATTTACCATTCCGTAGCCAGAAAAGCATTGTAGAGATCTGGCGGGGGCTTTCAGGATTGGCCAGGGACTCATGGGCAGCTAACTCTACACTAGGCCCAGAGAAAGCAAGAGACAAAAGCCATTTTTTTGCAGCCCACATTCGTAGAGAACAGATCTCAACGGCCTCCTCTATAATCCCCCGGAGATTATGTCCATCCCAAGAGGAGGGGAAACGAAGCAGGCTAAGACACCACTAGGCCTTGCTGGGGTCACTTTGCCAGGCAGAGTAGTTAAGTTGAACAGCAGGGGCAGAGCTGCCCCAGCCCCACCTCCTTCATGCCCCAGCTCCCCTCTTCATCGCACCAGTTTCCACCCACCCTCCCCCCCCCCCCCCACCTCCCGGGTGAAGGACTCAGGGCTCCTTGAGTTTCCCACGGATTGTTTTGGGTGCCCAGGTAGGTAGGAACAACATTAAAGTCCAATCTGGCAGTATGTGGGACCTGGCAGTGGCATCCCCCCACCAAGTTGCTCTGTCCCAAGGAACCCTGGGGGTGGGGGTGGGGGACAACAGCCTGGGATTGGTGTTGGCATCAGGGCCTGGGTCCTAGTTTGGTCGAACTCCCTCAACACAAAAATAAACAGGCAGAGAGGCTATCTGGACATGTTCCCAAACTCCTGTAGTTCCCTGAACCCCCAATCTTTAAAGAGGCACACCCCAAGAAACCAGGCCTCGGTTCTGCCGTGGCAACTGGCTCAGATTCCCTTGACAGACCCTGCCAAAGGAACCCTCCCCAGCTCTGGCACCCCTTTCTCCAACCTAAAGGCCAGCCACCGGCCAAGATAGTCCATCTGGCTGTGCCCCTAGTCCAACCCTTTCTGGGCCCAGGCCGGGCGGACTTCACTCACCTCTTCACAGGGCGATCCAGAAATCCTCATCCGAGAACATGGCCAGAGCCCGGGCCGCTCCCCGACCTCCAACCGCCAGAGCGAGCACAGCCGCCCCCCACTCGGGGGGGCTTAGGGAGACCAAGAACGGTAAATCCAGGTCGGAGTGGTCACCCTTCCCCCGGGGGTTTAAAAAAAAAAAAAAAAAAAAAAGCAAAAATCCAACAGGGGTTCTCTGCCTCAGGTTCCAGCAGTTTAGGTTTCCATGAACAGCCCCAGGGCGGCGAATCCCGAGCGGACACAAAGAGAGCACCGGTGGCTTTGATCTTGGGCGAGCAGGCTCCGCATCCGCGTCGCGGGGCGGCCTCTCAGTCCTAGGGCCCGGCCAGCGCCCCGGCCGCCCGCGCCGGGCTCGGGCGGAACGTCGAGGCTCTCCAGATGGAACGTCGAGGCGCCTCCCCAGCAGCCCGGAAGGAATGCCGCGCCGCGCCGCGCCGCGCGCCGGGCCCGGATGGAACGTGAGCCCCTCGCAGCCGCGCCGAGCCCCTCTCCCCGCCGGGCCGGCGCCCCGGGGCCGCGCGAGCTACGGCGACGCGGAGCCGGCGGGGCCGAACCTGACACACACCCAGCGCCGGGCTCCGCGACCCCGAGCGTCCCCCCTCGGCGGCTTCGAGCCCCCCACCTTCTGCTCCCCCCGGGGAAGGGAGGAGGGTTGGTGGGCGAGGAAGAGGAAGGGGCGGGCGGTGCGAGCCCTCTGCCCGCTCCCCTCCGGCCGCTCCAGGCCCAGCGCTCGCCTCCCTTCCCCTCTGGCCTCGGGAGCTGCCCCGCCCCCGGCCTGGCCGCCTGTGGTCAGCGGCACCCCCTAGACCCCCGGCAGGCACTGATCGCGGGGGGTCTAGAGGTGCATGGTCCAACCCCGGCTCCCGGCGCCGGGGGGTCAGGAAACTGAGCGGAAAGTGGGGAACGAGGCAGCCATTTGCAACCGGAGAGGAAAGTAGTGCAGCGCGGCGCCGCTCCGCCTCCCCCCTCCGCCTCCTGCTCGGCCGGTAGGGTGGTTCCTGCGAAGAGGCTCTTTCCTCGCCTTGGAGCTGGGCAGCGATCGTAGAGACTCGTGGAGCGTCCGGCGCGAGATCCAGGGGGCCCTTTTGCCTGGGGAACCCCACTCGAGAAGGGGAGAAAGGAGAAGAGGAGGCCCTATTTTGTGTTGGAGCGGGGCGGCGGAGGGGTACAGCCCTCTTGGAGGAAAGGCTGTGACTCTGCAGTTCTACGCACACGCTCCGGGATCCCTCCGCTGCAGATTAACCCCGACTGCGCCAGGCTGGCCGCCGGGCAGACACGTGGGAATAAAGCCCCCCTCTTCTTCGCCACGGCCCAGGAGCTGCCTCCTTTACCTTCTGGGTGGTAAAGCTAGGATTCTGGCCACTTTTTAATTCTGTTCCCTAAAGTCACTGACCCTTGGAACTCCTTTCTTTGGCTGGGGGACAATCTTTGCCAAGGGGGGGTGGGGGGTGAAAAGAGAGCCTGGAGATTGGCCGCAGCTCTGCATCCTGGGAACTGGAGTCCGCAAATGGAGAAAGTGAGGCACCGTGCCTGGCGCTGCAAAGGGTGGGTTCTTGCCACGTTTGGGGGCCGGAAGAAAGCTGGACGACTCTCAGGTCTTCTAACTCCAAGACCCTTTGGAGTAGAAGTATTGTCGGTGTCCTCGCGATCCCCAAACAACCACTTCCCGACCAAAACATCAATGTAGAGTGTCCCCACCCCATATTTAATTTTCCCGAAAATCTTCTAAACCTGTCTTTTATTTCTTCTTCTTCTTCCTTAAACTAAGCTAAATACTCTGCTACTTGGTTGGAATATTGTTAATCTGAATAAGACCCTTGGCAAGCTCCCGCACTCCCAAGTATGGAAGGAGGGAAGACTAGAATTACCTTTCTGCACAGACTGTATACATGGAGTAAGCAGGTTGAGACAAATTAACTATGTACTCGATACTTTATATTCCCCCCCCCCTTTCCTCACCAACATTGTGGAATTATCTCCATATTACAAGTGAAAAGGCTGAGGCTACACAAGAAAAAAATCGCCCAAGGAGTCACTCTGAGAAGTTAACCCATAGTGCAAACCAAAGGGGACATTTTCCCATAGATTAAAAAAGAAAAGAAAAGCTTTAAGGGCCTATAAGATGCCCCCCCCCCCCCCCGAGAGTAAAAGGCACTCACTGCAAAGCCTTAAGGCCTGACTTCCATCCCTCTGGCCCACATAGTGGAGAGAGAGAACTGAAACTAAGTTGTTCCCTGACCTTCAAAGATCCAGGATGCTCCCACACACAAGCACACACGATAAAATGAATGTAATTTTTTTTTTTTTAAAGATTTAAGAGAAAAGAATGGAGAGAAGCTGGCAAATTAGGTCTGAGGCTACTTCCCTGGCTACAGCATGGTTCATTCTGTGGAAACAGGCTGTATCCACAGGAACATAGCCACTTGGATACATGTAGCTATTGAATACTTTGAAAGGTAAGTAAGTGGTGCAACTCAGTAACTTAATTATAACCATGTTAGACCTAACCATGTGTAATTGGCCACATTAGACAGTGTGGCTTTGGCCATGGTTGTAGGTGAGATCAATAGTAGACACTTGCTGCTATCTATACATAGCATCAAAGTTTCTAGTCTGATCACTGAAGCCAATTTCAACAAAATTTCCAAAAAAGAAACTTCAGGTGATCCCACAACTATCTCAGCTATAGTACAAGTTTAATTGGGAATTGAAAAGCAGAAAGCACCTCCCCACTGCATGTACTCAAAAATGAAAACACTCCTACTAGAAGGTAATATTAATCTATGATGGACTATCCTAAACAGAGGGTAAATCACCTCATTTCTTGGGGGGTGAGGGGGATATGGTCTTATGTAACATTGACCTGTGGACAAGGTTACCTCTCAACTCAAGAGATGAGATTCATGTCACCTCTCCCTCCTGCGAGCTGGAATTAAAACCCTGTACCACCCCTGGCCCCTCATTTCCCACTTTAATCCTCTTGAGAAAGACTTAACAGTTTTGTTTATAATAAATGTGTATTTCTGTGTAGCTCTGTGAACTTATATGTACCATATAGATGCAGGAACCTTGAGAGTTTCAGAATAGGGCATCAGAGCCCTTCGAACTGGAGTTACAGGTGGTTGTGAGCCACTGTGTGGATGCTGGGAACCAAGCCTAGGTCCTCAAAAGCATGGAGCACTCACTCTTAACTACTGAGCTCCAACACCCTTTTTAGTACAAGCTCTTACACCAAGTTCGGCACTGCAATCCTATGACCTAGCACTTGGGATGTGAAGGTCAAAGGCTGGTGAGGACTTCAAAGTCACCCTCTAAGATGAGGTGGCTCTGTAGGTAGTTTGCTATCATACCTCATGAGTTTGAGCCAGGACCCACATAGTGGATTCCTGAAAGTTGTCCTCTGACCTCCACACCTGCACCACAGCACACCTGTTACACACACACACACACACACACACACACACACACACACACACAGTCTCATCAAAAGAACCACAAAAATCTCTAAAAGAAGCATCATGCTTAAGCTGGGAAGTGATGGCGCACACCTTTAATCCCAGCACTCGGAAGGCAGAGGCAGACAGATTTCTGAGTTCGATGCCAGCCTGGTCTACAGAGTGAGTTCCAGGACAGCCAGGGCTATACAGAGAAACCTATCTCCAAAAAACCAAAAAAAGAAGAAGAAGAAGAAGAGAAGAAGAAAAGAACCATGCTTGTTTTCACATTCTGTGATTCACAACCTGGAATCTGTAATTCAGAGGCTGGGGTGATTGACTGTTCAGTGGCTAAGAGCACTCCCTGGTTGATCTCCCAGCAGACCTAAGTTTGGTTCCCAGAACCTACTGAGTGGCTCACACCAACCATCCCTAACTCCATTTCCAAGAGACCTGATGTCCTCCTCTGACCTCAGAGGACACTGCTCACATGTGGCCTTTAGATATACAATGGGCAAAACACTAAAAAAAACATTCACAGAAAAAAAAAAAAAAAAGTCTTTGTTTTGTGTATTCAAGACAGGTTTTTCTCTGTGTATCCCTGGCTGTCCTGGAACTCACTCTGTAGACCAGACTGGCCTCAAACTCAGAGATCTCCCTGCCTCTGCCTCTCAAGTGCTGAGATTAAAGGCATGCACCAACATGCACCAACAAAACAAGTATTTATGACTGGAGAGATGGCTCAGGGGTTAATGAGTACTTTTTCCTCTGGAGGACCTGGGTTTCATTCCCAGCACCCATGTGGTTCACAATAGTCTGTAACTCTAATTCCAAGGGACCTGATGCCCTCTTTTGGCTTTTTCTTTTTCTTTTTCTTTTTTTTTTAAGATTTATTTCATGTATGTGAGTACACTATCTCTGTCTTCAGACACACCAGAAGAGGACATGGGATCCCCATTACAGATGGTTGTGAGCCACCATGTGGTTGCCAGGACCTCTGGAAGAGCAGGCAGTGCTCTTAACCGCTGAACCATATCTCTAGCCCCCTGACTTTTTCTTTAACACAATTCCAAAGGTATACAAGGCACAGAGATGACCAAATGGATAAAGGACTCTATAGGCACCAAGCACACCCCTGTTGCAGACAAGCATGTATGCAAAACACTCAAAGATAAAAAATTAGTAAGTCTGGGGCTAGAAAGATGGCTCAGCAGTCTAGAGCACTGATTTCTCTTCCAAAGGTTCTGAGTTCAATTCCCAGCAATCTCACAGTGGCTCACAACCATCTGTAATGGGACCCAATGTCCTCTTCTGGAGTGTGTGAAGACAGCTACAATTTATTCATATACATAAAATAAACAAACAAATCTTATTAAAAAAAAAAAAAGTGGTGTCCGGCAGCTGGTGGTAGTGTCACATGCCTTTAGTTGCAATACTTGGGAGGCATAGACAGGCAAATCTCTGAGTTGGAGATCAGCCTGGTCTATAGAATCAGTTCCAGGGCAGCCAGAGCTACACAGAGAAACTTTGCCTCAAAACAAACAATCAAAAAGAACTCTCTAGGGGCTGGTGAGATGGCTCAGTGGGTTAGAGCACCCGACTGCTCTTCCGAAGGTCAGGAGTTCAAATCCCAGCAACCACATGGTGGCTCACAACCATCTGTAACAAGATCTGACTCCCTCTTCTGGAGTGTCTGAAGACAGCTACAATGTACTTACATATAATAAATAAATCTTAAAAAAAAAAAAAAAAAACTCTCTAAAGGGCTGACAAGATGACAAGATGGCTCAATGAATAAAAGTCACTTGCTGCCAGACCTGAAGATCTAAGTCTGAGCCCCAGGGCCCACAATGTAGGAATCAACTCTTGCAAGTTGCCTTCTAACTTCCATTTGCATGTTATGGCAGATACACACCACACTTTTACAAAAGGACTGAAGCTAGAGCTCAGTGGTAGAATATTTGGCTAGTATGTAACCTCTATATATACAGTCCAGGATGGCCTCCTGCCTCAGCCTTCAAACCCTAGGATTACAGGGGTGTGTGTATACGTGTGTGTGTGTTTGCACGCACGCACACGCGTGTATGCCACAACACCCAGCTTCTGAAGCTTACTCAACAATACTTCAAATGGGAAGTCAGGCTGATTGAGTACTTCAGCTTCTCGCAGTCAGCAGAGGTCTTTGTCCTCTACTATGCTATGGTGGCTCTTAGGTCACCCTTACAACTCTCTTTGAGAATGAATTGTGAATAGTCAAGGCAGACAGTGAGGGTTGGAGAGACAGCTCAGCAATTAAGAGTACACACTGCTTGTGCCTAGGACCCATGTACAGTGTCTAGTGCCCATGTTCAGTGGCTTATAACCACCAGTAACTACAGCTCCAAGGAACCTGATGCCTCTGGTCTCCTCAGGTACCTGTATTCACATGCAAACACATAATTTAAAAAGTAAAGAAGAGCCGGACAGTGGTGGCGAACGCCTTTAATCCCAGCACTCGGGAGGCAGAGGCAGGCGGATTTCTGAGTTCGAGGCCAGCCTGGTCTACAAAGAGCTCTAGGACAGCCAGGGCTACACAGAGAAACCCTGTCTCAGAAAAAAAAAAAAAAAAAAAGACCTACACCTTACTAGCAAACAGCCATCCTACTGTGACCGACACTGAAAGGACAAAAACAAATCTTTAACACCTAAAATATATACCACAATTCCAAACATGACTAGATGTTTTGATATAGCAGGAGGAAAAATGCCTGCTATATCAAAGGGACAAGGCTCTTAGTAAGCAGTGCATACATAGAGTTCCAGGACAGGCAGGACTACACAGAGAAACCCCACAGAGGGATGGGGGGTGGGGGAAGGAGGGGGCTTAGGCACATCTGGGTTGCCAGATCACATGTACGCCAAGCACATTCTTTTCTCAATTCTCATGGGTTATCACACACTTTTAGTCTCCACCTCTACTCTCCTTGACATCATTAGAAATGAGGGGACACAGCAAATGTCATGGTCTCAGGACAACAGCTAGTCGGATGGCATATGGCATTTAGCCACTAGAGGGCAGTATATCTGTAGTTAAGGGGATCTTCAGGACCCACAAACTTAGATGGGTGGGGCAGCCCAACAGATCTTGGTGAAGTTAAAAAAAAAAAATATAACAAACAAAAAAGAAACATCAAAATAGATGAAAAAAGGCGAGTGGTTAAGTCTTAGGGTGGGGTCCTTAGTGAGGAGAAAGACAAGAGTGAATACTAAATACTGAAGCCACCAGTCCTCAGCTCTCTCCAGACACAAACGTCAACAAAAGATTTCTCAGTTTATTTGGAAATATACATTGTTACCCCAGCAGACAGTTCTACTTCAGAACTGCCAAGGAACCAAACACCCTTACCCAACCAACACCCAAAACCTACCCAGGAGGGTGGGTCCTGGGTAATCAATGCACAAGACTCATATCCCTACTGTACAGACTGTAAAAATTGGTTTAGAAAACCAAGGAGTTAGAAGCCAGGGTCCCTGAGACATCTTGCCCCTTTGTAAACATTAACATCCAGGCTACCAGAACCTGGGATGAGTGTGCAAAAATAAGAGTGCCATACTGTGTGCCCAGAGGACAGGGGACATAGTTGGCAACCATAGCAGTTATATCCTGAGGGTCTGCCCCACTGCTGCGGGTTAGACAATGTCTGCGGCAGAAACAGGGCAGTTATTCCATGCCAAGAGTTCACATAAGATAGCATCGGCGGTCTTGTCGTCCATAAGAATTCTCCACCCGGGCAATCTCCTGGATGACTTTGATGAAGACATCTTGAGTTAGCTATAAGGAATAAGATCAGCAGTCAATCAGTTGGGTCAGAGCCGATACTATCCAGCCCCAAGGCAAACAGCGCTTCCTAACTATCCCCACCACCAATCAGCATGTAGGAAAACACGGTTAGCCTTGCCCCTGGGTCCAATCTTTAAGTTCAGCACCTGATTATCCCGAGCAGACGACTCCATAAACATCGCACCCCAGGACTCTGCTAGCTTCTTCCCTTCAACTGCCTGCACCTCTCTGGAAGCAGATTTGGAACACACCAAGATGGAAAGCAGATAGCAACGTCGGCAAGTTCTCTGAAAAATCTCTAGGGTTTAGATTCCTTCTGATGATTCACAACCCCTCCCCCAAGGTTTGAGGAGGTGAAGAAAGAGAAAATATACGTAAACAAAAGCATGATATGTAAATGCAAAACTGAAATATAAATTATGATAGGATTATCCTTAAGTGACCTTCAAAGTTAGGATGAAAAGCTCGGGGACCAGCTAGGCACGGTGACCCACCACTACATTCTCAGCGAGCACTATTTGGAAAGCTAGAGGACCTGGAGTTAAAGGACAGCCTGGGCTATGTGGTGAAGATCCCGTCTCGAAAAACCAATCAAGATGTAAAATTGCTTCAGTCAAGCATCAGAGCTGGGAAGGACTACAGCTCGATTGATCCCTGATACAAGTCACTTTCCATTGCCTGAGCAGCGGAGTCTTACCCACCTCTCAGGAGAGAGATCTGCCTTGTTCCCCACAAGCAGCACCGACAGCCTGGGATGACAAAGCAGTTGCTACAGTTATGCTTGTAAGATCCCCTTCCCCATCCTCCATGGACCCCAGCTACTCCAACTCCATCAAGGCCAGATGATTCCCAAACAAGCCAACTGTGATCTAGGTCTAGCCTCCTTGAAGAGTTCACTCACCCTTTCGCTTCCTTCCACACCCTCAGGTCTCTATGTCCTAAAGCCACTTACCGGGTTTTACCGTGGCCTTCGTGTAGCTTTTGGTACAGGTTCTTAACGATCTGAAAGCTTCAAACATAAGAAACAGAGCTAGGGTTTTAGTTCTAGGATAACTGCCCAGTCTTGACAAGCCCCCACTCAAAAACCTCCGTGCGTACCTGCGCAGAGAGTTAACCGAGTATACAAGAACGTAACCATGGACCCCGATGATGAGCGAGTAGGGCAGAATGCTGTACTCATCCTAGCAGCAAACAAAAACGTGAGTATGTACACCCATGCCTTCAAACGGCGTAAGCCAGTGGCATAGCACACGAGTGACCCTCCCGGGACATTCCTCGCTCCGGTCTCTTCCATCAAACAAATTTTTATGAAGTAGCTCCACTGAGCCCTGCACACTGCTAACAGCTCAATGCCTTTCTTTTCATACTACATCCCACATGAACCCCCCCCCCCCCACACACACACACACTACCAGACTTTATAATTTAGGGCTGAACTATAACATTTGGACACCCTACCGCAACTGGTACCTGCCCTGCTGTGTCCACCAGATGTAGGTGAAACTCATCTTTGCCAAGAGTCACTGTCTTGCTGTAAGCTGGAAAAACAAACAAAGAAGAAAGCTTCTTGACTGTGAGGTGCTTTGTGGTCCCAGTGATGTGTGTTCCGATACAGTCCTGACCCCAGGAGTGACACACTGACTTACTGTCTTCAGCCACACCTGTGGTTCTCAACCTTCCTAATGCTTGATCCTCAACCATAAAATTATTTTTGTTGCTACTTCATAGCTATGATTTCGCTATCGTCGTGAACCGCAATGTACATATTTTTGGAGGTACAGGGTTGCAAATGGGGTCTCAACTCAGAGACTGAGAACCTCTTGATCTATACTATCCTGGTCTAGAACGGCACAAACGCCACGCTCTAGACACTAGAATGGGACTCCCAGAGCTGATTAGTGGACCCTATAAACAAACCATCCTCTTTGCAACAAAGAAATCTCAAATTATGGAGTTTGAGAGGGCACCCAGTCTATCTAGGTTCCATCCCCTTCACACTAAAGAAAATTACTCATGCCAGGTGGTAGTGGCGCACGCCTTTAATCCTAGTATTCCAGAGGCAGAGGCAGGAGGATCTCTGAATTCGAAGCCAATCTGGTCTACAAAGCTAGTTCTAGCAGCCAAGGATACACAAAGAAACCTTGTCTCAAAACAAAAAACAAAGTGGTGGGGGGTGTTGGGGGGGGGATGCAACTACTTACTATTCTCCACTGTAGGATCGTAGCCTTCCAGGAACTCGCCTTCCACAAATTGATGTGCCAAAGATGTCTTCCCTTTAAGGACCAAAGATTGTTGTAATATAGTCATCCATCCATATTTACACCTTTTGTCCTTTCGGACTGTGGCCAGGACCAAAGGGCACCTCACATCAGCATCCCAGATTGTGGGAGCTCCCAAGCAATGCTTACCCTTTGTCTTTTATTACCATCATCCTAACAAGTAGATTTCCGCGACGTTTTGGTGATTCGATGCATTCAGTGACGCTTCAGGAAGCCCTTTCCTGCCCCACCCCATCTCACCCTTTGAAAAAGATTCCCCGGGATCTAGTGCACCAGGCCAAGGACACTTGCAAGTGTCTAGCCGGCAGAGATCTCCACCACACCTTCAAATACTGATCCCACCCCCGCTCCCAGAGAGAGCAACGCGGGGACGACTGGTGCAACCACAGCCCGGTACACTTTAACCCTTGCGCGCTCCTCTTCCAGCATCCCTCCACCCTTCCATCTCCTGGCAGCAAAACCGACTTCTTCCCAGGCCACATTGGGTCCTCGTGTCACATCTCCGCGACAGCGCGCCTCTTCTGGCCACAAAGCAACCGTGCTCTCGGGAGGGCGGGGACTTACCTACGGAGCGGTACCCTAGGATGGCCACCTTCCTGTAGCGCACCAGCGGCATGACAGGACGCCGCCCCGCGGGGCTCGTAGGAGTGCGGGCCGAGGGAACCCGAAGATCAGCCGAGGTGCAGGCCGAGGTGGACTCTGGGAAGAAGAGTAGCTCGCTGAAGCTACGCCCGGCAAGCCAAGGAAAACCAAAACAAGCCGCGCGCCCGGGGCAGCCCACGTGATCACAACACAGCGGCTGTACGCAAGGGAGCTGGGCGAGGGGGGGGGGGCAGGGGAGGGGACAAGACGAGCGGGATACCTAGCCGGGCGGCTCCCGGCTCCGCCCCACATGCTGCTCCCCATTGGTCTATTAGAATAGAGGAGGGCGGAGTCACCCACAGGAGGGAAGGGCGGGCCTCACGTGGAGCGGGATCTTTGGGAGCTGCACATGCGTAGACCTGAGCCTGTTCATTCATAAAGAAAGAGAAAGGAACCCGGGGTCCTAGAGGTACTTGCTGCCTAGCCAAAGAAGCTGGGACTCTCAGATGGAAAACACCTGTTGTGAAAATACAAAACGAAAAGGAAAATATCTGTTGTGGTTCGGCTGGAGTGTTTGCTTTTGAGACAGGGTCTTACTGGTGTAACCTGACTGGCCTACAGCTCTCTCTATAGATCTTGCTGGCTTCAAACTCACTGGGATCCACTTGCCTCCTCCTCCCCAGTACTGGATCAAAGGGGTGCACCACTACACGTGGCTTTGGGCTGGAGGTTTTGTTGAAAAGATTCTAGGCCCTTGAAGCACGGATTTAATCCCAGCACTCGAGAGGCAGAGAAGGGCATGTCTCAGAGTTTGAGGCCAGCCTTATTGACAGAGTGATTTTCAGGACAGCCAGGGCTACACAGAGAAACCTGTTCTCAGGAGTGGGGGTGGGTTCTAGGCCTCTGATTTCACAGAACTGGAGTTCTTGTTGTTTGGGAAATTATTTCAGTGTGTATGCAGTCTTAGGTTTCCTTATCATACCCAGGACACTCATTTATTCAACAAATACTGACTGAGGCAGGAGGATGCTGAGTTTGAGACTGGCCTGGGCTATACAAGATCAAGCCACCCAAGACCTTGTCCAGAAAAAGGGAAAAAGGAAAAGAAAAGCATACGTCTATAATCGAAGGATTTAAGAGGTGAAGACAAGAAGGTCAGGAGGAGTTCAAACTCATTACGGCCTCAGCTATGTAGTGAGTTTGAGCCCAAAAGACCTTGTTCTAAAAAAAGAAAAAAGGCTGTTGCCCATGTTCCGCATGCTCTGGACAAGACACTGTTGCAGGCTTGCTAAAAGAGATAAACATGGCATCTGTTTTCCTGGCATTTAAATTTATTCAGAGTTTGGAGCTGCATGAGGCCAGCCTTGTTTGCAGTCCCCAGAACACACACACACACATGCACACACACACATATGCACAAAACCTTAGGGAGACAAGTATGTATGTCATGGACAGCTTCAAATTAACCAGCGGGTTCATCCCGTTGAGGTAGAACCTAGGAAGTTGGCCGCTGGTGGCCGGTGTTCCTAAGGCTCTGCTTCACTCTGGTTTGTTTGGTTTTTGTTTTTTGTTTTTTCCAAGACAGGGTTTCTCTGTGTAGCCCTGGCTGTCCTGGAACTCACTCTGTAGACCAGGCTGGCCTCGAACTCTGCTTCTGCCTCCCGAGTGCTGGAATTAAAGGCTTGCGCCACCATGCCTGGCTCTGCTTCATTCTGGACTCTTCATGCCTGCTTTGGTTTGCTGTCTGCCGTGAACAAACTCTTCCATCACACGCACCCACTATCCGTGAGACTGCGCATGAACTTAGAGCTAAGTGGTCATAGACTAACCATATGAAGTTCTGAGCCAAAAAGGAACCTCTCTCTCCTTTTCAGTTATTTAGCCACGACAATACAAAATTGTGACTTAACGCTATGCTTCCCAGGACTTCTTTGTTTTCCACGGCTAAGAATTCACCTCCTTCTTGGTACTTAATAAACATCATTATCATCATAAACAGCGTTGGCAGAGGTGGCACACACCTTTAATTTCAAGACTCATGAGTCAGAGGCAGGCAGTTCTCTGCATTCAAGGCCAGCCTGGTCTTCAGAGAGAGTTCCAGGACAGCCAAGGCTACACAGAAAAACCCTGTCTTGAGAAAATAGTAATAATAATAATAATAACAATAACATCACTATTACTTAGTGGCTTAAAAAAATATGGAGTTTGGGGAGATTTTTATTGTTTTTGTATTTCATTGTTTTTTTAATTGGGTTTAAGTTTTTTGAGACAGGATCTCTCTATATAGCTCTGACTTTTCCTGGAATAGGTTGGCTTCGAACTCACAGAGATCTCCCTGCCTCTGCTTCCCTGTGCTAGGGTAAAGGTGAGTGCCACAAGATTGGCTTCCTTGCCTTTGTTTCTTTGTTTCTTTGTTGGAGATACTATGTAGCCCTGGCTGGCCAAGAGCATTCTTTGCCATAGACCCTAACTAGCCTGGAACACCCAGAGATGCACCTGCCTCTCCTTCCAACTGCTGACCCAGAAAAACAGTGTATTCTTTCTGGGAATCTGGGGTTTGAATTAGCAGCTCTCTTGTTTCCTGTCCTGTATTTGTTCCTGGGGTTGAAGTCTCAACTGAGGTAGAAAGTCCAAAAGGACCTTGAGTATCTGGGCCTGTGTGCTGACTATTGGCTGAGTCAGACTCTCTGTCTCTGTCTCTATCTCTGTCTCTGCCCACCCCCCACTCCCTTCCTGTGTCTTTCATTAATGAGTGATGGAGCCTGAACTTTGAGGCAGAATGGGATAAGAAAGCAAGGGCCTCTTGGGCTTTGGGCCCTGGAAATGGCAAGTAATTGGTTTCTCTAAAGGAAAGTGTTCAATCCAGGGACTACAGCCACAGCTTATAAGAGTTCCCAACTTGCCTGAGCTACATAACAAGGCCTTGCTTCCCCCAAAATAATGAATAGCCAGCCTCAAATTGTCCAGGATGAGCCTGAACTTTTCTTTAATTTTTTTTAAAAAATGTATATGGGTGTGTTGCCTACATGTGATCCCTTGGAACCAGAGTCACAGTTGTGAGCTGTCATGTGGACACTGGGAAGTAACCCTGTTAAACTTGGAATCCTCCTGCCTCTGACTCCAGAGAGCTGGGAGGATCTGTGCTGCTAATGATTGATTGACTCCTGGGCTTGAGGCTCTACCAACTGAGCTATAGTGCCAACCCACACTGTTGTAGCTAGAGAAGCTCTCCTGGTACTCAGTCCATCTCCGTTGCTGCTGGTGTCTTTTTTTTTTTTTTTTAAAGATTTATTTATTTATTATATGTAAGTACACTGTAGCTGTCTTCAGACACTCCAGAAGAAGGAGTCAGATCTCGTTACGGATGGTTGTGAGCCACCATGTGGTTGCTGGGATTTGAACTCCTGACCTTCGGAAGAGCAGTCGGGTGCTCTTACCCACTGAGCCATCTCACCAGGCCCGCTGCTGGTGTCTTAATGAGAAAACAGCTGCATCCTTTCTCCCTTTTCTCACTCCAGTCTTAGCTACTGCCCAAGCAAGGCTCCATTCAGTATCAGGGGTATTTTTTCTTCTTCGAGACAGCGTTTCTCTTCTAGCCAAGTTGGCCTCAAATTTAATTTTGGCAACATTATGGTTTATTGGCAGTCCATATGTTTTTTTGGTTTTGTTGTTGTTGTTTTTTAAATAATTTTACCATATAGCCTATGCTGATCACAAACTGAAAATCCTCTTGTTTCAGGCTCCCAGTTGTTAAGAGTTTTAAGCCACCACACCTGGCATCAAGTGATTTTTTTTATTTTTTTATTTTTTTAGCGTTTGAAGACAGGGGTTCAGCCGGGCGTGGTGGTGCACGCCTTTAATCCCAGCACTCGGGAGGCAGAGGCAGGGGGATTTCTGAGTTTGAGGCCAGCCTGGTCTACAAAGTGAGTTCCAGGACAGCCAGGGCTATACAGAGAAACTCTGTCCCATAAAACCAAAAGAAGAAGAAGAAGAAGAAGAAGAAGAAGAAGAAGAAGAAGAAGAAGAAGAAGAAGAAGAAGAAGAAGAAGAAGAAGAAGAAGACGACGACGACGACGACGACGACGACGACGACGACGACGACGACGACGACGACGACAGGGGTTCTCTATGTCCTAAAAGTAGCTTTGTTGACCAGACTAATACTGTCCTGTCTTCAGATACACCAGAAGAGGGCATCGGATCCCATTACAGATGGTTGTGAGCCACCATGTGGTTGCTGGGAATTGAACTCAGGACCTCTGGAAGAGCAGCCAGTACTCTTAACTGCTGAGCCCTCTCTCCAGGCCCCCCTGAACAGACTAACCTTGACCTCACAGAGATCTGCCTCCTGAGCTGAGATTAAAGGCCTGCAAGTGATTCTTATTAAATTACTCATCTATGTCTTTTCTTTCTTTTTTTTTGGGGGGGGGGGGTGAGTATATAGAGATGGCAGAGCAGCTAAAATTGAATTCTGTTCTTCCAGAGGATCTGAGTTATATTCCTAACATCCATGTTAGGCAGCTTATACTCTCCTGTGACTCCGATTCCAGGTGCCCTCTCCTGGCCTTCTTGGTACCCAAACACTCATGGCCTATACATACAGGGACACAAATGCATACATATAACTAAAAATTAAATATGGGGTGGACATAGTGGTACATGCCTTTAGTTGCCGCAATTCAGGAGACAGAGGCAGAAGGATCCCTTTGAGTTTGAGGCCAGCCTGGCATATATATTGAATTCCAGGATAGCCAGAACTACATAGAGAGATCCTGTCACAAACAAAACAAAACAGATGGATAAAATTGTGTGTGTGTGTGTGTGTGTGTGTGTGTGTGTGAGAGAGAGAGAGAGAGAGAGAGAGAGAGACCCAAGCACACACCGGTAATCATAGCACTTGGGAGGTGGAAGATCCAGAGTTTAAAACCAATTCTCAAACAAAAAAAAAAACTAACTAAAATACAATTTATATATATATATAAATACATGTATATATATACACATATATATATACATACATATATAGTGATATATATACATATATATACATATATAGATATAGAGTGCTTGTGTGTGTGTGTGTGTGTGTGTGTGTGTGTATAGTAGTGGTTGTGGTAGAGTCTTGGGAATTGTATGTGGGACCCACACAGTCACACAGTCTAGACAACTCTGTGCTACTGAGGCTGAGCTACATCCCTATCCATGACATGGCCCAGCAGTTAAATGCACTTTCTGGTCTTCAAGAGGACTCTGGTTCAGTTTCTGACACCCACATGCAGCTGACAACCATCTGTAACTGCAGTACCATGGGATCTGATGCTGTCCTCTGGGCCCTGATCACACCAGCCACCCACATGCTGTACACTCATGCGTCCAGACAGAACACTCACACACTTAAAATAAAATTAATAAATCTTGGGGCTGACGAGATGGATCAGCAGGTAAGAGCACTGACTGCTCTTCCGAAGGTCCTGAGTTCAAATCCTAGCAACCACATGGTAGCTCACAACCACCTGTCATGAGATCTGATGCCCTCTTCTGGTGTGTCTGAAGACAGCTACAGTGTAGTCATATAAATAAAGTAAATAAATAAAGTCTTTGAGATCGGGTAGACTAGCTGAGGAGTATAACAAGGAAGGGATGTGTGTTGTGTGGCGTCTATGAGATTAATCTCAGCTGCTGCAGCTGCTGGGGGCTTAAGCAGCTGTCCCTGAGGCAGCTGCAGTCTTCAGCTCAGGCCTGGCTGTTTAGGGGGCAGCTTTGTCTTGCCAGTGGTCATCAGTTCCAACGAAACCAAGACTCTCCTCGTAGAGCCACTTGCAAGCAACAGAGAACAGCAGAGAGAGTGTCCCCACTTCTGAAGAGTTCTATTTGTACAACTGAGTACTTAGTGGAGATAATTAGGAGGCAGTTTGAACTTGGGTTTCCAAAGAAGGAAAGCCGAAAGCCAGAACTCAAGGTATCAGGCTGCATCCTGCTCTGTTCTCAGCTCAGCCGGGTATCACTCCCCTGCAGTGTCTGACCACCTGTTTTCATAGCACACTGCATGAGAGTGGGAACATTTCCTATGTGCGGCTGAAACTCCAGCAAGGAAACTCAGACATTCAGATGAGAAAATCTACCTAGAGATGAAGACACTACCCAGCAAAAGAGAGGATTGTTTTTATTAAGTAATGTCTTTGCCTTAGCTCTGGTCTCTTCCTAACGATGGCAAGCCTCTATTTCTTCTTTGACGACTGTAGTCAAACAACACAGACATGTGGTAGCTCACGTCTGTATTCCTAACACTAAAGAGGCACAACTGTGTGAGACTGAGGTCTGCCTGGTTTACAGAGTGAGCACCAGGCCAGCCTGGGCTACAGAATGAGACCCTCCCTAATAGTAATAGCAATAATACTACTAATACTAGTAATGTATCATTGTGTTACAACACTAGAGGCTGGGAGTGCAGCATCAATGTTCTTCCCAATTTAGCTCCTGGGAAGGGTCCTAGGCAGAGCGCGCTGCGCCCATATGTCCTCACATGAGGTTCTTCCTCAAGACTGGGGAGGGAGAGAGGGCTGGCTCAGTGCCTAAGGGCATTTGCTGCTTTTACAGCGGACCTGGGTTTGGTTCCCAGCCCAGAAATCAGCAGCTCTCGACTGTCAGTAATTTTAGTTTAAAGGGAATAATGCCCTCTTCTAGCCTATAGAAGAACTACACTTACTTGGTACGCTAACACACGCTCAGTCAAAACACTCCTGCACATAAACTAAAAATAAATAACAATAACAAATGTTTAAAAGATGTAGGAAATGGGGCTGGTGAGATGGCTCAGTGGGTAAGAGCACCCGACTGCTCTTCCGAAGGTCAGGAGTTCAAATCCCAGCAACCACATGGTGGCTCACAACCATCCGATCACGAGATCTGACTCCCTCTTCTGGAGTGTCTGAAGACAGCTACAGTGTACTTACATATAATAAATAAATAAATAAATCTTAAAAAAAAAAAAAGATGTAGGAGAGGCAGGATGTTTTGATATTTCTTCTTTTAAGTGGACTAGTCATACAGCATCAGGACACCATTCATACTTCTAACCTCAGTTAAACTTTTGGTTTGATGTTTGTTTGTTTGTTTGTTTTTTCAGATAGGGTGTCATGTAGGTCAGGATGGCCTCCCAGGAGGACCCTAGATTCCTGCCTCTGTCTCCCAAGTGCTGGGATTGCAGGAATGAGCCTCCACTCCTAGACTTTTTTCTTTTAAAGATAGGATCTTTGGTCTTACTATGTTGCCCTGGTGGCCTTGACCTCACTATGTAGACCAGGTTTGAACTCACATTGATCTGTCTATTTTCATAGTGATCTCTTAGCCAACTTTTTAGAATTTGAAAGAGGGTCTCCTTCTAAAGGCCAGGAGTGGCCTGGAACTCACTATGTAATCAGATGGCTCTTGACCAGTAAGCAATCTCCTTCCTCAACTTGCTGAACGCTGATTGCAGCTGCGAGCCACTAACCCATCTCCAGTAACCTTAATTACATCTTTTGAAGCCCTGTATGTTCAGCACAGTGCAGAGCTATGTCTGTAAAGAACTGTGCTGCTAGGACTCAAACCCAGAGCTTGGCCCACGCTAGGCATGTGCTCTACCACTGAAATCTGTCCTTGTCTCTCTTCCCCTTCTCTTCCCCGGTTTACTAGCCGGCCAGAAACCTGAACAATATGTATTTCTTTAACTGGATGGCTATGTCATTTTAATTAAGGAAGCAAGCCATTTAATGTAGAAGAAAAAGAGACAATGGAGATAACAAGTAAGGGGGCTAGAGAGGTGGCTCAGCGGTTAAGAGAACAGCAGTTAAAGTGCCTTTATTGTGATGCTGTGAGAATTCAGTGGGAACTCACACACATGCTAGAACAGGGCCTACTGTGTACTAAGTCCTCAATAAATATAAGCTGCATATCATTACCCTTCCCAGGAGCTCTGACTTTTTAAATATATAATTTACTTTTATGTTTATTTGTCTCTTGTCTGCATGTCTGTGTGTGAGGGTGTTGGATCCCTGGAACTGGAATACAGTCAGGTTAAGCCATCATGTAGGTGCTGAGAATTGAACTCAGGACCTCTGGAAGAGCAGTCAGTGCTCTTAACCACTGAGCCATCTCTCCAGCCACACACCCCCACCATTCAGTGTCTCTCTTGTCAATGACTACATATCTTCCCAGATGCCTTGCTCTTGCCAGAGACGCCCTTCCAGCCCTGCCCACCTATACACCAGTCAACAGCGCTATTTCAGCTCTTTCCTATTCATAAGATCCTCTCTGTACTGACATGGCACATACTGCCAATTGGATTCCTTCTTCCTAGATAATAATATTACTTTAATAAGCATATGCATTTATACACTGTAGTGGCTATTCCTGGTTGTCAACTTGACTATATTTGGAATGAACTACAATCCAGAATTGGAAGGCTCACCAGTGACCCTTATCTGGAGGCTTGAAGATCCTTATCTGGATCTTGGTATGGAGATCTTGAGCCATAGTGGCTATGGATTCCAGAAGATTGAATCTCAGAGTTTAAGGAACACGCCTTTAATCTGGGCTACACCTTTCATCTGGGATTAAAGGCGTGGTGGAACACACCTTTAATCTGGGCTACACCTTCTGCTGGAGACAATATAAGGACATTGGAAGAAGGGAGTCTAGCTCTTGCTCTTGCTCCTTTGCCTGCTTGCTGTGTGAGACTGAGTAACTGCTAGATCCTTGGACTTCCATTCACAGCTGCGACTGAACCATTGTTGGGAATTGGGCTGCCGACTGTAAATCATCAATAAATTCTTTTACTATATAGAAACTATCCATAAGTTCTGTGACTCTAGAGAACCCTGACTAATACATACACTAATGGCTACTTTTTCAAGAATACAGTTTCTTGATCTTTTGTGTACAGTGTTATACTGTGTGTATTTAGCAGCTCTCGCTTCTTTAAAAAAAAACAAACAAAAAAAGGGGATGGATTTAAAGTTACCTGAACCTCTAGGTAGTGGCTCTCACTTTAATGACTCTGTATGTAAAGGTCTTGTCAGGGTTATCACAAACGTTCTGAAATTCTCAAAAGAGGGTTAGTTTTCTGTTCTTAGCTTCTGAGCCATCTCTCTAGCCAAGAGTCATTCGTTTCTTTTTTTTTTTTTTAAAGATTTACTTATTTATTATATTTACATATATAAGTAAGTACACTGTAGCTGTCCTCAGATACTCCAGAAGAGGGCATCAGATTTCATTACGGATGGTTGTGAGCCACCATGTGGTTGCTGGGATTTGAACTCAGGACCTTCAGAAGAGCAGTCGGCGCTCTTAACCACTGAGCCATCTCACCAGCCCCGAGTCATTCGTTTCTTTGTGTCTTTGTTTGTTTCTTTTATATCTCATTTTGGAAGATTGTTTCTAACACTCAGTCTCTCTGCTTAGGCCTAGCTGGCCTGGAGCACTCTTTATAGATTAGATCAGCTTCAGATTCACAGAGACCCCGCTCCCTCTGCCTCCCAAGGGTGGGGATTAAAAGTGGCACCACCAGGTCACGGCCCCCAATCACAGTTCTTGGTATTTGTACTTTCTTTCTCTTCCTTTTTTTTTATACGGCTTTTTAAAAAAAGATTTATTTATATTTTTGGTTGTGAGCCTAGCCTTTTTTAACAGCTGAGCCATCTCTCCAGCCCTTTTATATGGCTTTTTGAGACAGGGTTTCTCTGTGTAGCCCTGGCTGTCCTGGAAGTCACTCTGTAGACCAGGCTGGCCTGGAACTCAGGGATCTGCCTGCCTCTGTCTCCGGAGTGCAGGGATTAAAGGTGTGAGCCACCACTGCCCCTCGAAATTATTCTTTTATCCTAAAATAAACCGAATCCCAATGTTCTGGAAACTGAAGCAGGAATATTATGAGCTCAAGGGCAAACTGAATCTCAAAATAAATCAACAGATAAATAAATAAATAAATCCAAATGTGTCGTGCGTGCGTCTGATTTTAAATAATAAGATTTATTTGTGGCCGGGCCTTACTAAGTATCCCAGGCTGCCCTTGAACTCAAGACAATCCTCCTCTCTGCGCCCCCAGCTTGAAAAACCAAACAAAACTCATCCCTGAAATGCACGCGCTGGCAAGCCTTTTAGCGGAGTAGTAGAAATGAAGTAGACAGCTGAGACAGGAATGCAAAGCCTACGCGGCGCGGCGACGTCTGCTCAGTTCCTGGGTTGAAAAGAGTTGCTGCGGTTGGAAGGTGCTCGGCGGCCAAGTTAGTGGGACCACCTGCAGCAAGCACGTGGTGCGTTTACCTGCTTGCAGGTGAAGCGCGTGTTTTTTACATAGCTGGGAGGGGCTTCAGGAGGACAAAGATAAAGGGAGGGGCCTCAAGGGAACAGAATGAGGGGAGGAGCCTCAAGGGGACAGAATGAGGGGAGGGGCCTCAAGGGACAAAGTTGGAGAGAGAGGTGAGCCTCAAACCCTGAAAGTAACCTATAGGATGTGATTTAATGAACGCCAATGAATTTTTCTCCCCAAATATTTTGCATAGCCATTTGAGTGGTACTGCGGATTGAAATTGGAGCTCTGGGCACACTAGGCTAATGCTGTACTACTTGAGTATATTCCCAGTCAGCCATGATGGTTTTCTGGTTAAAGACTTTAGTTTCAGCAGTTTAGACACAGTAGTACTTAGCTTAGGGGAGGTAGTAAACAGATTGCCCAGCAACACCTGGGTGATAAAACGAAAGGTACCAGAATCTAAGAGGTGCAGCTAAGAGTAGGGTAAGAAAGTAGGAAAGGCTGTTGTTTGAGATGTGTCTCTGAGGCAAGGAGAAGGCAGGGTGGCAACGGGTATTTGGTCTGTAGACTTGGGCATTGGTGAATAGAGGACCTTTATCAGGAACTGTTCGACGCTCTATTTACTATTATCTCTGACCACAGGACTTGAGGGTCACCAGAGTGAGGGACACTCTGCACCATTATCTACACTTCAAGCTTCCCAGAGCCTCAGAGCTGAACTAGGCACAAGGGCTGTAAAAAAAGAAAAAAAAAAAAAATCCAAGAATTGAGAGAGAATCCCGAACCATGCTAAAAGTTAACGCAAGCCACATACATTAGTTCTGCCCTCTGGGTCAGTTCCTATGAGTAAGTCTGGTGCAGCATGCAGTACATTTCCCTTTGGTACAGAGGGAACCAAAGGGAAGCACATGTCCCCAAGCTTAGAATTCTCTCCAATGCCACCAGAGGGCAACGTATCTACAGCATGGACTTGGTTGGCTTGGAAGCTCAGAGCAGAGCCAATCTTCCTTGCAACAATTGTAGCAGGATTGGGCCCAGTCCCTGGAAGTACCACCCACCTTAACTATCCCTCAGATGGTAATATCCACTTCCAGGGCAGTCCTACATGCCCATCCCTAGCTCAGAGACATCAATCTACCTGCATTCCAGTGGTCTGCGATGTTGGAGTCCAAAAATTCCCCCCAAAACACCCAGAGAAACTAGAGAAGCCCAGCCTGTAACGAGACCGGGAAAGAACGGTAGATGGGGAACCAACAGAAACAACCACTGGACCGAAGGAGGAAACTCACAATGCCACACTAGAACTTGACCACAGATACACCCAAGCCAAAACCTGGAACAGGTTTTGAGAAATTATTCAGGTCATGAGAAAATTTTCCCTCCAGCATCTCTGTGTCTCCGTATCTGTCTCTGTCTGTGTGTGTGTGTGTGTGTGTGTGTGTGTGTGCGCGCAAGCGCGTGTTCTACTATACAGCCCAAGTTAGCCTTGAACTCATTATCTTTCTGTTCTATCCTTCGCCATCTCCAAAGTGTTGGGATTACAAGCATGTACTCCTGGAATTTGACCACCATTCTGGATCACTCTAGAATCTTTATTTTGGCCACAAATGTGTGGCGGATTGTAAGGAACACCCATGGTTCGCCAGTTGGCCTACCAAAATCCCAGAAAATAATCAGACCGTTTTAGCAGGCAGGATGACCTCTAGGCTGATGATCAATGGACAGCCTACAGGGATAGGCCAGAATAGCTAACAATAGAGGACTCCAAGTGCTCCTCCTGCTGCCTTGGTTAGCCCCACCCCACTCACAGTTGGTATGCATCCTCACAAGTGAAGTTCTGGTCCTGACTAGGGGTGGAACCAGTACCTTAAAAGGGGCAGGACATTGCTGGTCTATTGCTGACAGGTTGGGACACCCTTTGCAGCAAGAGGGTTTGGAAGATCGTGCTGAGGAAGAAGGGCAAA
This sequence comes from Mus musculus, assembly GCF_000001635.26. Classification (NCBI taxonomy): domain Eukaryota; kingdom Metazoa; phylum Chordata; class Mammalia; order Rodentia; family Muridae; genus Mus; species Mus musculus. The sequence goes on from NC_000081.6 coordinate 98,893,420, forward strand.
TTGGAAGTAAGGTGTGGACTCGGATTAGTCCGGGTTCTCCTCCTCTTTGGAGGTGAGTGAAGGTGGTTTCCAATAAAGCCTTCCCTTTATTAACTCACCTGCAGGGAAAAGTGAGGGTGTGAGCCGTCAGGTTGGCTGGCTAGCTGGGTCAGACTGTGTTAAAGCCAAGCTCCAGGCCCTCACCTTGGTGGGCTGGGCAAGCAGGTCATCATATTACAAATTATAAATAGAAAATAAAATTATCCGGTGCGACTGGGGAAGACGCAAAAAAGTCCTCGTTAAAGAGTGCCTACCAGCAAACCCGGTTACCAAGGACCAGACACCACTCTTCTCGGGTAAAAGTTGCCTAAACCAAGAAGTTCCTAGTACAGCCCACCTTTCTCTCTCTCTCTCTTTTCTCACCCCCTCCCCTATCAGCATCACCTGCGGCTCACATCCCCAGATCTCAGCCAGCAGGTCTTGGGGCTTCGGTTTCGATTTCGTATGAAGCTTGGAGGACTTCTGTCCTTGGAAGCTCAGCCCATTAACTCCTCGGCCAAGCGGTAAAGGAGGCGAGAGTACCAATGCATGCCAGTCGGCTGGACTGCACCCCCAGGGAGCAGAGCCCCGAGCGCGTGCAGCAGCCGCAAAGGGGCGAAGGCGCGGTGGGCCCACTGGTGACTCTCTAGAACCGCGTAGCAGGAGGCGAGGACGTCGTTGACCAGCAGCGTCCCGTGCGCAGTGAGCGGTGCGAACACGCCCACGGCTTCCTCGCGCGCCACGCGGGCTACGCGCGCCGGCTGGAGCGCGTCCCCGCCGGGAGCCAGCACCGAGTCGCCAGCACGTAAGCGGCGCGCGAACACCGGTGCAAAGTCACCTGGAGCAGGCGCTGGCCCGCGAGCAGCGAACACCAGATGCCAGGGTGTGAGCAACAGTTTGCGCGGAGGCCGCTCGGTCTCCACAGCCACGAACGAGGCGCGGCGCTGCAGATCCCGGTCCAGGAAGAGCAGCACTGGCGTGGGTACCACTCGGCCCGCTGCATCAGCGGCCAGTACCCAGTCACCACGATGTAGTTCCCTCAGCCCCTTCCGTTCGCCGCTCCGCAAGCGCACCGTGGCATTTCCCGGAAAGCAGCCTCCGGCTCGGACCGCCAGTGAGTTATCTGCAAGCCACAATTATAAAAAGGATTAAGTCCGGATCAGCCAGTGCAAGTACAGTCTCGAAGATGTGGGTCAAGCCCAACGTAGACCTCACCAGCCCCGGGACAGCTTAATTTCCCAGGGATCTAGCCCCACCAGGAGTGGGAATGGAAGAGTGTTTTTACAAGCATTAGCCTGGTTGGTCTCCCTTAGGGTAGCAAGAAAGCTATGGTAGAGCCCCCTTTGGATGGACCATCATCTGGCCTCTACTGTACCAGCTTTGACCGATACGTGGATGTGGTTGCGGGACTCGTAGTAGACCCAGTCGAATCCGGCTTCCACAGCTAGGCGCGCCAACAAACCATACTTATTACGGTCACGGTCAGACGTGGTGATGTCCAAGGCACGGCCTTCGTAGTGGAGTGAATCCTGTGCGTGGTGGCCGTCCTCGTCCCAGCCTTCAGTCACACGTAGGCGTACTCCGGGCCACATGTTCATCACCGCGATGGCTAGAGCGTTCACCCGCTCTTTGCAACGCTAATGGGGGGAATAAAGAAGCGGGTTTCCCACTTCCCACCATCACCAGGCAAGGTGAAGAAGGGCGAGGCAGAAGGAACATTAAAGCATCTTTATTCTCTGGATCCATTTCACTCCCTCTCCCAGCGTTTGGGAGTCGTGGGCAAGAGAGGATGTGAATAGGTGCAGTCACCAGTCTGTACTCCCTTGCCTGGGCATGCTTGGAGAACCGAACCGGTCTGATGTTGAGAGGGGGTGTACATACCTAGTTATTCCCACATTAACAGGGCTCGCCCCTCACCCCTATTTGTTCCATGACCTCATCACAATCAGAGAGAACCGTAGTAGAGAGGGAGAATGGAAGTTTGGCTAGAGAGGGCCTGGCTCCCCAATCGAGCCCTATTTGAGCTTGACCTCCGCCCCGGGCCCCAGCTGCCCTCCCTCCGTCTGATTCATCTTTTGTTTGGTTGCCTTCCCTGGCACTGGGCATTGCTTCCTTCCTTCCTTCCTTCCTTCCTCCTCCTCCTTTCAGCCTCTAGCGTTAACCCATTGGTGGTCTGGGTGCGCCCCTACAGAGGTGCCCAAGAGGAGCCGCGTGGGATCAAGGCTGCTGGAAAAAGGGTTGGGTGGCGGGGGCTGCACGAAGCACAATGGCTATTCTCCGGGATGACTTAACTAAGCGAGAATCTCGGGCCGAGGCCGGGAACGCGTCGGGAGAAGCGGACTCAGCAGCTACAGCTACAAAGACGCTTTTCAGCCGCCCCGGCTCAGGGAGAGGAAAGGGCAGAGCGCCGCGCCCTACATCCCCGCTCCCGCCCGCCAGGTCCCCTCCCCCAGCGTGGCCAGACTGCCACTGTGTCAGTCCTGAGAGCCCCCATCTCGCCCGTCTCTGTTCCAGAATCATCCCTGAAAGGCGTGGGAGCAGAAGCACCTGAGAATGGAGCTGCCCTGGCGTGGAGCTGCCCCCACTTCCCTGCTCAGGGTGGGAGTGGAGCAACAGGAGCCACAGCCGCGGGCCTGCACCCCCGGGGGAGGGAGGCCACAGTTATCTTGGCTGCTCCGGTCTGGGAGTTGGAGACCTTGGCGCGCCAGAGCCGGGGACAAGGCAGGAGCAGGAGCGCAGGAGGACCGGCCGAGAACAACTTTTTTCTTTGTCTCTCACCTCGAACTTGGACTGGAAGTGTTTGCTAGAGGGACATTTGCCCCCTACCCTTCTTTCTAGTCAACTTCACCTCTGCAGAGGCACTGGACAAGTGGTAGCTCTTTCTAACTTTGTGTCGTTTTGTCCCCTAAGAAGGCCCTGACCTGCGGGGGCAGTAGCCCAGTACAGAGCCAACTCAATGGAGTCCTTTTGCAGTCAGGGTGTGGGAGATAAGCAGGACTGGGTGTGTGTGTTAGGGGGGTTTCCCAGGCCCCTGGAGGCCTCCTAAGCCTGTCGCTTGTTCTATCCCTCTACTGCAGGTTTCAGCCAGAGGCAAGGACTGTAATGTCCCAGGGCCAAGGTGAGGAAGGGAAGGGCCTTCCCAGTTTACTGGAAAGAGGATGGCTTCATCACTGGGACAAGAGGGGATTCTTGGCTCGGAGTAATTGGTTCTCACCTTCCATCCCAGCAATCAGGAGGTAGAGGCAGGAGGATTTCTATGAGTGCTACCTAGCAAATTTTAGATCTGTCAGGGCTATGTAGTGTCTCAATAGATAAGTAAGGAAAGAAGAGAGAGAGAGAGAGAGAGAGAGAGAGAGAGAGAGAGAGAGAGAGAGAGAGAGAAAAGGAAGGGAGAGGAAAGAAATTCTTTCTCCCCTGTACAGGTTTTCCTAACCACATAACCTGGAAAACTATGCAGTTAGTCAGAGGAAATCCGTACACCACACACACACACACACACACACACACTACCCTGCCTGCCCCTTGCACACACAATTAGGTGGTGTAATGGAAAGTAGATAGGACTGAGAACCAGGAGTCCTGAACCTGCTCTCAGCAATGCTACAATTTGGCTGTGAGGCTTTGATTAAGTTGCTTTTCCTCTCCTGCAGCCCAGCTCTCAGATATAAAATGAGGGGTGGGGTGGGATGGAGAAACACGTCTTCTGAGTTTCCTGTCAGACACTCTACAGCACTGGCCATAGGGGCTCTGGGCCCTTCCCTTCCAAGCCATGGCCCACTGAGTCGGCTTGGTTCAGTGCCCCTCTGTAGCATGTACCCCAGAATGCTAGCTGATATTCAAAGCAGAGTCCTCAAGCTAAGGTGAGTTTAGATGGCCCAGAAACCCTTGATTCTCAGGTGTGTCTGTCTGTTCTGAGGACTGTTTTTTGGTCACCCCCACCCCAAAGTCTGTTGTTTAGACCCTAGTATAGGCTACCTTTCCCGTGCCAAGGACAATGGCCACCCCATCCCCAGGTAGATGGTCTGGTCTGGTAACCTGACTCTTGCCCATCTCTTTTCCAGCCCCCTTCTTTTGGCTCACAGAGCTTTTGGACATCAGGCCAAGAGCCAGGCTAAGTGTAAAGCCTTATGCAGTCTACCTATCATAGCCAGCTCCTGGCCCCCAGCTCACCCCAGCCCTTCCTGCCTGGCTCGGTGACTGACCCCCGGTCCACGCCTCAGCCATTTCCCGTCTCGCCTGCCGCCATCCTCCTTTCCCCGCCCTCGCTCCAGCCTCTCCCAGATTCACTCTCACTGGGCAGTTCCTCCTCCCCCTCCCCATCGCAGACTCTCTCCCCATTTGGATACCTCCGAACCACTATCCAGCCACCAGGTTATTTGCTTTCCTGAAGGGTGTGATGAAGGAGATCTCACTTTATTTTATTTTAGTTTAGGGTCTCTGGGGATGAAGGAACAGTTCATCCTCCAGGGTTGTTGTAGGAAAATTGAGGAGCTGGTGGTGTGGTAGAGCAGGTGGGGAGAAACTCTCCTTACCTCTGTCATCAGGCGGTCTGCGCCGCTGTTCTCCTCATCCTTGAAGATTATGTCGGGGTTGTAGTTGGGTACGAGGTCCCGGAAGCGCTCCGACCCCCTTGTTACCCTCCCCTCCGCTGGCCCACTCGCGCCCAGGGTCCGCTCGGGCATACTGGGCACAAACTGCTTGTATAGCAGAGGCACAAGTTGCTTGCGCACATAACGCCGCCGGCCAACCGGTCCTCGGCCCGGCCCGCAGCTCTGGGCAGATAGTGCCAAGAGTGCCAAGCAGCACAGGGGCAACAGACTGGCCGGCAGAGCCATGGGTGCCGTGGACTTGGGTCGGAAGGGAGCGTTCTTGTCCTCACTGGCTCTCCTGTCAATTGGGCATCTCCGCAGGAGCTAAAGAGCACCGCAGATAGAGAAGGTCCCAGAGTACCTGGAGCGCTGTGGCTCTGAACACTTGGCAGCCGCTAACTCTGCCTACATGCCCTGGGGAACCTGGAACCTACTACTGATAGACTACCATTTACAGAGCAGGTGGGTCGAGGGTGAGTGCCAGCCCAGCCAGTCTCTGCTGCCCGGCTCCCGTGCTCCCAGAAACGCCCTGACTCCGCCTTAAGTGGTCCCGGGCCCCGCCCCCCGCCCTTCTCTCAGGGCTGTCCCGCCCCCTCCCACCCGGGCGGGGGATCTAGCAGTCACAACTGGACACCACTGTTCCATTACTCCACTGAAGTGTGTCCCATCCTGGAAACCATGCAGGCACCTGCTTAGGAAATCCCTGAAGCTTTAGAGTCCTGGCTGCCTGGATAAGCATCCTTCTACCTCCGAGTCTAAATTAGGCACCAAACTATCTTCCTGGGCACTAGTCTTTGCTTTCCTAAAGTCTACCCTGGCACGCCATGCCCTCTGCTGTCCTCCGGGAAGTCTGAGTTCCAAGGCCATCCAAGCCCTTTGGGCAAGCCATCAAAGCCTCCCATCTCCGTGCTCCTCCTCAAGTCTCCCCGATTTCTCTCAACACTCATCCATAACCAAGCAGAGATCCCAGAGGATCATTTTCCTTGGTGGTTTTATATCTTCTTGGGAACAGAGCCTGACACAATCCAGTTTGAGACATTAAAAAAAAAAACAAAAACAAAACAAAACAAAACAAAAAAAAACCCTACTGTGTCTGTCTCTGCCAGCACATGCCATAGCACACCTGTGGAGGTCAGAGGGCTTTTGGGAGTCCACCTTCTCCTTCCTCAGCGGGCTCTAGGGATTGAGCTCCGGTTGACCAGGCTTGTGTGGCAAGTGCTTTTACCTGCTGATCTACCTTGCCAGGCCAGGACTTTCCAAGTTTTATGTCCTCTCAAATGGTTGCCAGATACCCACTTTTTATCCCTCCTCTCCTTCTTTTGACAGACTTTACTGTATGTAGTTCAGGCTTGGTCTCAAACTCACTTCACAGAGCAGGCTGACAGCGAATGTTTTCTCCTTTGGCCTCTAGCTTCCCAGCACTGAAATTAGCCATGCACTACCACACCAGGTTTGTGTGGTGCTCGGATCAGAACCAGGGCCTTCAGGGCTCAGCAGTTAAGAGCACTGACTGCTTTTCCAGAGGACCTGAGTTAGATTCATAGCACCCACACAATGGCTAACTCCCTTCTTTCTGTAACTCCACATCCGATGGGGAGGGGGTCCAATGCTGTCTTCTGGTCTCCTCGGGCAACAGGCATACAATTGGTACAAGCAAAATACCCATACTTATAAAATAAAACGTAGCCTGGCGTGGTGGCGCATGCCTTTAATCCCAGCACTCGGGAGGCAGAGGCAGGTGGATTTCTGAGTTCGAGGCCAGCTTGGTCTACAAAGTGAGTGCCAGGACAGCCAGGGCTACACACAGAGAAACCCTGTCTCGAAAAAAACAAAAACAAAAACAAAACAAAACAAAACAAAAAAACAAATAAAATAAACGTTAGGGGTGGGGTGGGGTGTTAATTTCAGCCCTTGGGGAGCAGGGACAGGCAGATCTCTTGTGAGTTGAAGGCTAGCCTGGTCTACAAAGTGAGTTCCAGGACTGCCAAGGCGACAGACACAGAGAGACATCAACAAAACAGAACAAAAGTAAAAACAAAAAACAAAACAAGTATATAAGTTAATTAAAAATAAAATAAAAAGCCAGGATTCAGACATGCCCGGCAAGCACACAACTGATCTTTATGCACTGAGCAACATCCCCATTTCCCTTTGATTGAGATGTTCGCACACAGCCAAGCTGGGCTCATTCTTGCTGTGCTGAGTCCTGGGCTTTCAGGCATGTTCTTCACCCAGCACATCATCTTCTGAGTAAGTTGTCATTTGGAAGCTGCCAAAGGGCTGTGGACACCTAACGTCCTGGTCTGTGGAGGATGGCTCTCTTCTCCTTCCGTTGCCTACCTCCTCCCCCTCTGGGCCATGGAATCTATTTTAAATCCCTCAGGCCTCATCACAGAGACACTTAACCCATTCAGTTACAGGAGAATGTAGTGGAGAACATGAGAACCAGAGGCCACTTGGGGAGAAAAGGATTTCAGCTCACATGTTCCAATCACAGTCCATTCATGAAGGGAAGTCAGGACAAGATCATCAGGAAGGAGACTGGAGAGATGGCTCAGCCATCACAAGCACTGGCTGCTCTTCCTGGAGACACCAGGTTCTGTTCCCAGCTCTTGCATATGGCGGTTCACAACCATCCACAACTCCAGTTCCAGGGGCTCTGACAACCTTCTTCTGACTTTCTGGGGGACCGGGCACAAATATGGTAAATATACATATATACATACATACCCATAAAGCTCTCACATACATAAACCCACAAAAATCTAAAGTGAAAACCTTAAGCCAGGACCCTGGAGGAAGGGCCTAAAACAGAAGCTACAGAGGAGGGCAGGCTTGCTCCTCTGGGGGTGGGGCTGGAGGTAGCACTGCCCACAGTGGGCTGGGCCCTCCCACATCAGTTATTAAAGAAAATGCTCTGAAGATCTACCTACAGCTCAACCTTATGGAGGTATTTCCTCAATTAAGATTCTCTGTTTCCCACGTCTAGATTTGTTTCAAGCTGCCAAAAAGCAACCATGACAATAACAAACCCTGTTTGCTATCATAAAGGTGGAGAGATGGGTCAGCTGCTTTTCCAAAGGACAGAGGTTTAATTCCCAGCACCCACTTGGCAGCTGATCTTTAGTCCGTGTTTCCAATACCAGGGGATCCAACACCCTTCTTCTGCCACAGGCACTGAACTCCCGTGGCACACAGACATTCATTCATTCAGGCAAAATACTCATACACATAAATAAAAACAAAATCTAAAAGTTTTAAAGCCAATTCAAAATTTAAATGCAAGTGATTAAAGAGATGTCCCAGCATGTCAGAGCACACGCTGCTCTTAAAGAAGACCCATGCGGGTCTCCTAGCGCACAGGGTACTGTGACTCAGCTCTAGGGGAGCCAACACCATTTCCCAGCATCCATGGGTATGTGTAGACACACATACATGAATAGACAGTAGATCTTTAGAAAGGCCGCTCGGTTAGAAGAACTTGCTGTTAAGTGTAAAGAAACACAGTAAGACCTGTGTTTGGCTCTTGGCATCCACATGGTGGTTCACAACTTTTGCCATTCCAATTCCAAAGAATAGGATGCCCTCTTCTGGACCCTAGGAGGCACCAGGCATGCACGTGGTACATATAACATTCATGCAAAGGCACTCATATGTGTAAGCTAAAAATAAATCTTTGCATATATATTTTCCATGAGTGTTCTATCTGCACATATACCTGCTTGCCAGAAGAGGGCATCATATCATATTACAGATGGTTGTGAGCCACCATGTGGTTGCTGGGAATTGAACTCAGGACCTCTGGAAGAGCAGTCAGTGCTCTTAACAGCTGAGCCATCTCTCCAGTCCCTAGAAAACCAATCTTTTATTTTTATTTATTTATTTTTTTTTTTGGTTTTTCAAGACAGGGTTTCTCTGTAGAGCCCTGGCTGTCCTGGAACTCACTCTGTAGACCAGGCTGGCCTCGAACTCAGAATCCGCCTGCCTCTGCCTCCCAAGTGCTGGGATTAAACACCATGCCCGGCACAATTTTTTTTTTTAATGTTTTGACAGTGTTTATGCAGCCCTGACTGTCCTGGATCTGGCTATGTAGACTAAGCTAGCTTCAAATTCACACAGGTCTACCTGCCTCTGCCTCCTGAGTGCTGATATTAAAGGTGTGTACCACACAACTGGCCAAAGGTGGTTTGCATGGTGTTGTAAAACTTTTATCCCAGCGCTCAGGAGGTAGAGAAAGAGGCAGGTAGACGTCTGTGATTTGGAGGCCAGCCTAGTCTGCTTTACATATTGAGTTCAGGCCAGCGGAGGCTACATACATGTCTCAAAGCAAAACAAGGCTGGGGACACGGCTCAGTGTGTAAAAGCACTACCAAGCCTTACTACCTGATTCCAGTCTGAATCCATGTGGTAAAAGGGAGAATGGAAGCAAGCTGTTCTCTGATCTCTACACTTATGCGTGTGTGTGAGCAAGGGTGTACATACACACCATACACACACACAAACTTGCACACGCACACAAAACAAAAACCGCTCCCGATGTCCCACTGTAGGGCAGCAATGAACTGCCCGGGCACTATGGTATTAGAAGATCCGGCACCTTTCAGACAAAGCAGCTTTCAGCACCAGCTGGTTTATCATGCATTTCCAAGGCCATCTAGTCTAGCTTAAAGTACTGCGCTTGGCAAGTATTTGTGGAATCTACACTTTTTGTATTCCATGTTTGCCCTCCCTCACCCAGTTCCAAGGCTAGCACTCAGTGACTGTAAAAACTAGAACAAAAAGCAGGGGTGGAGGGGTGACCCCCACTGATGCCTGTCTTCCACTTACAAGGAAATGGTCTTGGAGATGGGAAGGCAGCTCTGTGGTACTGAGGCTGCCTAACAAGCATAGGTCCAGGTTTGCCACCACCAGACCCAGGATTGCAAAGGCCAGTAGGGCTAGCTCAGCAGATAGAGGCTTTGAGTGTGATTCCCCAGGATCCACACAATGGAAGAAAAGTTATCCCATGAACTCCATACCTAGATACCATGATATTTCCCTGACCTCAACAGTTAAATTTTAAAGAATCCTAGGCCCAGATATGGCCTTTAATCCTAGTATTAAACAGGCAGGGGCATGTGGATCTTTGGGAGTTCAAGGCCAACTGGATCCACAGCACGAGTTTCAGGACAGCAAGGGGCTACACCCTGGGTCAAAGAAAACAAACAACAATACTTATAAACAACTGAGGGAAATGGCCTCTGAAGTTGTGCAGTGTACAGTCTGTAGAGGTCTACAGGTTTGTTCCTTCCTCGACACAGGAGGACATCAAGGAATTGATAGTCTACACAGCTGGACTCAGGTTCTTTTTTCTGAGGTAGGACTGGGACACTGCCAGCCAGGAACTTCTACAGCCAACTGCTGCTGCCTGCTGGGAGGTCAGGGCTGCAGGTGGGCAACTTAGGTGTGTGTACATGCGGGCTGCAGGTGGGCAAGGGGTTGGCATCTTAGGTGTGTGCGCATGCCCTTCTCCCCCAACTCCGAAGGTATAGAAACAAAGTCCCAAGTAGCGGGGAGAGTCCAGAAGACTAGTCAACTTTTGGGGAGGAGGGGGTATTGAACACAAGAGCTTACCATGTAAGCTTGGCTGGCCTGTAACTTGCACTGTAGACTAGGCTGGCCTCACAAAAATCATACACCTGCCTGCCCCTGCTTCCTGAGTGGTTAGAGGGGTGGGTTGCTACTCCCAGCAGAGGTAACCCACTTTAAGTAAAGCTGTAGGCAGAATGGCAGCCCTCTGCAGAACTGTCTGGCCGGACACCAGATCGATGGCTCCAGAGAGAAAGGAATGGCTGAGAATGGCTCAGGACTGGTTGGAACAAGGAACTCAGATAGACACAGGGACAAGCTCTTTACAAAAGAACCAAGAAAACCCTGGGATCAATTTTATTGCTCGTGGGTGCAGCCGCCTCCTCCCAGCACCCTTGGTCTCTCCAGTGGTCCAAAGCCCTCCACAGGATAGCACAGTGCTTCGGCTCTTCTGGGCCAGAGGCAAGGAAGACCTGTCTCCAGAACCTACCCCTGGCCCAGTCCCCCCAAGTCCCACCCACCCTATTGCACATCAAATCATGTAAACATGGCTTCAGGCATGGCCTGGAACAGGATTGAGGCAGATAGATGTGTAAACGTATTTGGGTCCAGGAACTAGAGCGAGTCCCCCAGCTCCACCAGATGGATGCTCAGGCCACAGCTACATCTGAAAAGGCAGGAGGCCAGCCGGGTCCCAAACTCTGGCTCAGATTAAGCAACAGTGCAGATGGTCCGTCCCCTCTGTCACCTACTCTCAGGTTCCAGGTCCTGAGGTGCAGCCCCCTGGGGCTCACCGCCAGGCCTAGGCACTGCCCAGTTCTCTCCTTCTCAGCCCCCAGCTGGAGGTCATTGATGCTGCTTCTTCCTAGAAGCCCGGGGAAACCCAGAGACAGGCAGTGGCAGTCTGTCCAGCCCTGGAAAAGAGAAGGAAAAGAGAGGTAGGCAGTGAGGAGGGGCAGGATGAACAATGGGTGACCTATAAACACGGAGCACAACCTCTTCTCTGCTGGGGCCACCCCTGCTGCAAAATGAACTCCCCAGCAGCCAACCCGGGCTCCATATGCCCTTACCAAAGGCTCGGATCAGCTCTGCCCTCACAGCTGCCGTGAAGGTCTTCACCAGACAGAGTGTGGTGAGGCCAGCAAAGGCTGCGTTGTAGAGGAACACGATGTAGAAATTGCCTAGCCAGTTGAAGCGTCCAAAGTCACCCAGCAGGTCAAAGCGTGTCAGGCCTGAAGTACAAAGTCCGCCATCAGAAGGGGCAATCCCCCAAGCCCTCTCCTCAAAGGAGACCAACTTTCTGCTGCCTCCTAGCGGCCACGACTGAACATCACAACTGTTACCTAGCATCTGCTGTGCATGCCTGACAAGCCCACTCCAGGCCAGACCAGGACTACTGAATGTATCGGTAGCTAAACTCCCTGCTCCTCCCAGAGACTTGTATCCTTTCCTTCAGCGGGGCTGCCTGTAGCCTCAGGTAGCTCTAGGCTCCCAGGACTATAAGTGGTTCCTGACAGGAAGCTACAGGTTGGCCGGGTTACAGGTTAAGTTTCCACTAGTGCACAGCAGAGTGCAGTCATCACACTGCTTCCCTAGCCCTGTTCCACTTCTAGACAGCCGAGGGACACAGGGCAAGTTCCTTACGCTGTAATCAGAAACAACGGACTATGACAACGAAGGCAGTATACATCATGTCTGCTTGTGCCAGGCACTGTTAAACCACCTGCCTCTGAGGCAGTCTCCGTCTGGACTACGCAACTGAGGATGACGAACTAGTCGTCACTCTTTTGCCGCCAGTCTCCCAGGACTGTAAGTGTAAGCCACTGTGCTTAACTTCTAAACCCCAACACAACCCTCTCAAGTCACAGACCTGAACCCCCATTTAAATATACATTCTGACTGCATCCGTTGGAAATAATTAATGGACCAGTAAGCCTAATTTCCTCCAAATTCCTATGGCATAGAAGAGAAAGCACGTGTTGAACATTCCTAGCCCAAAATTTCAAAATGTGGGCCAAGAGAGATGGCTCAGGGGGTAGACACTTGCTGCCAAGATGACAGCCCGAGTTCAATTCCCCACATGGTCCAAAAGAAGAACCAAATCCTGCAAGTTGTCCTCAGATACCTTCCCACTAAGTAAGTGTCATTTTAAAATGAAAAGAAAGGTATTAAAGAGAGACTTCCTAGCACTGTGGAGGCTCAGGCAGGATGATTAGTAAGACCTGGGCAGTTTTCTTTTGTTACAGCGTTTCCGTATGTGGCTGAGGCCTGAAACTCCCTCCTAAGCTCAGACTGCCGGCCCCTCCACCTTCACTACTCACCAAGAGTTCTAGAGAAGACAGGAAGTGCTGAGCTGAGGACCAGGAGGCAGACACAGTTCCCAATGATCTGAAAGGGAGCAGAGAAGAGGCAAAGGTGGCAAGAGCTGCCAGCACGGTTAATGCAGTGCTCCTCGCCTTTAATCGCAGCATTTGGGAGGCAGAGGCAGGAGGATCTCTGAGTTCCAGGACAGCCAGGGCTGTTACAGAGAAACCCTGTCTCAGGGGGAGTGGGGACCCAACAACAACAATGACGATGAAAACAACAACAACAACAACAACAAAGCTGCCAGCGCCCAGCACTCCCCCGCCCATCCCCCCAGCTGGGTACCTGTGTCATCGATGTGTCATGCCACCTAGGCCTCAGGCTTCCAAAGAGTGGAGAGCTGTAGAAACCCACCACTGAGGACACCATCAGGTAACTGCCACGGCGTTAGGGAAGAACCTGCCAGCTTCTAAGAAGCAATGACTGCCTCTCTCAGACCTTCTCTAGATCAAGGTTTTCAGTGTGGCATATACACGCGTGTGCAGAGGCCACAGATCAAGGCTGGGTGTCTTCTAGCATTCTCCACATTACCTATTATGTTGTGTGCCTGTGTACCTGCGTGCCACTACACACACACACACACGTGTGCACACACAACTTCAGGGGTCAGTTCTCTCACAATACTGTGAGTTCCCAAGGATGAACTCAGGTTGTCAGGGCTTCTTCTTTTTTTTTTTTTAAATTTTATTTTCTTTTTTTTTTTTTAAAGATTTATTTATTTATTACATGTAAGTACACTGTAGCTATCCTCAGATACTCCAGAAGAGGGAGTCAGATCTCATTACGGATGGTTGTAAGCCACCATGTGGTTGCTGGGATTTGAACTTCGGACCTTCGGAAGAGCAGTCGGGTGCTCTTACCCACTGAGCCATCTCACCAGCCCCCTAGGGCTTCTTGCATAGCAGGCACTGAACCGTCTTTTTAAAACAGTATTTCCTAGGGTTGGACAGATGGCTCAGTGGTTAGAGCCCTGGCTGCTCTCCCAGAGGTCCCGAGTTCAATTTCCAGCTCAAAACTGTAACTCCAGTTTCAGGGGTTTCAACACACATCCAGGCAAGACACCAACACACATAAAAATGAATTATTTAAAAAAAGATATACGTCTAGTGTGGGGAGGGCCAGGTGTGTGTATGTGGATGTGGATGCCTACAGAGGCCAGAAGAGAGTGTCGGGTCTGAGAGCTGGAGTTACAGGCAGTGGTTGAGGCACTTGACTTGGGGGCTGTGAACTCAATTCAGGCTCTCTTGAAAGAGCATCAGGCACTCCAAATGGCTGAGTCCTTCCTCGACTCTCACTGGCCCATCCTGCCAGCCCACTTCCTTACTAATTATTGGGACAGGGTATTTAATCCTGAAGTTTGGTTAGACTGACTCTTGCACAACCACCAGGATCTCTCTGTCTGTACCTAACCGACTGAGTTATCTCCTCAGTCCTCCATACCAAATGTGTCCTTCTTTCTGAGCCCAAGTTAGATGAAGATATGTGGCTGCCCTGGTCTCCCCAGTGCTCTCAGGGGTCTATTAAGAGTCCTAGAGGCAGGTTTGGTGGGCAGAGGCCACAGGGATTCCAGAAGGATACAATATCAGCACAACCTGGATGATGGCGCCAAAGGATCCCAGTTTGGAGAAGGAGGCCTGGCCTAGGGCAGCATCCTGTGGGTGGGGTAGCATTAGTGACAGACAGACAACCCCACCCTGAACACCAGGACCATCCAGCCTTCTCTCTGTCCTCTCAACTCTCTCTCTCTCTCTCTCTCTCTCTCTCTCCAAACACCCCCCCCCCAAATCTGCTGCAGTACAAACTGGTAGACCTTTGACCCCATAACCCATTCTGGCCTGGACCTCGTGACAATCCACCTGCTTCAGGTGGGCTAACAGCACGAGACACTCTAGCCAGCCTCCCCTCCCTTTCTGAACTAAGCCCTTGAGCCAGTACCTGCATGCCCCGTGGCATGGCAGCCTCGTCAATAAGCAGCTCCAGGATGTGGACAGCCACGATGAGGACAGACAGGCCCTGTGTGCGGCAAGGTCACCACACCCATCATCCCCGCTCCTCCCACAGCTGAGTTAGAAGCACTCTCTTCATTTAGCACTTTCAGCGTGCTCTGCTTCCCACCAGGCCACTGCTAGCATCATGTACAGTACAGCCCTTTGAGGATGTTACTCAGCGAACTGCTTCCAAATGGACCGCAAAAGCCTAACTAGAAAGAACATACCTACAGGGATCGGGAGGGGCTCTGCGAGCACTTGACTGACCCGTGCAAAGCGCGCTGGGTCAGTCTCCAGCACAACCACACCTCCTCCCCTCCCCTGCATGAGATGAAGTCCTAGTTTACTCTCCCTCCAAGGCAAGTCTGTATGCCTCCCCGGTGACTTTGTGTGATGTGGGGCAAGTCAGTTGTACTTCTCTGTCCACAAAGTGGGAACTGATGTTCTTACAGGGCACAGGGCAGCACTTAAGGTAGGTGACAGCCATGACAGTGTACACCTTTGTCATCCCAGAGGAAGCTAAAGTACCAAGGTCCCACTTACTCCCGCCCCCACCAAGGCATGTGAACCCACCGTCAGCACCAGCAAGCACAGCATGGCCAGAGGGTAGCCCAGGTTCCGTTGCCAGGCTGACGCCTTCCGACGCTTTTCTGTGTGTGGGTGGGAGGTCGTTAGTAAGTACTTGGGACAAGGAACAACTCTCCTTGGGTAAACTACCAGGCCACATACCCAAGAGGACCCTCTGTGCCTGCAGAGCCAGGACCTGTCTATGCAGCAGTTCCATGTCCAGTGGCAGCCAGCAGGAGGTGGGATCTGAGGGCACAGGACATACTTCCCTCCAATACTCAGTCCTTGCCAAGGCCGGGCCACCACCACCCAAGCAAGGGCGGATTTAGACTCACTGCAGATTCTTCGAGTCAGAGCTGCCTCCTCAAAGGCTGAGCAGTTCAGCTGTTCCTCCAGGTCTTCCAGTAGCTGAGGGCAGAGAGAGGACAGGGAGGAGCTGTCAGAGGCTCCCAATCCCGACAGCTCTCCTCTGACTCGTATGCACCATGCCCAGCAGCTTGTACCCCTTCCAATTCCCTGTGTTCTGACCAACTCCAGATGATGGGAAGGGGTGCTGGGGTGGGGGTGGGGGGCAACAACACAGAAGCCAAGCAAGGGTGTGGCCTTCAAATGTAGGAAATTGGCCCTGAGCAAGAGGCAGGGAGCACTACATACTACATACTACATACTACATACTACATACTACATACCCGGGGCTTGACCAGCAACTTCCCAGTGACAGAGAACATGCGGGCGAGACCTAGTGGAGTGCACACTGTAGGCACAAGAGCTGGTCAGTCACATGCCAGACCTTTCACTCCCTCCCCACACCTCCTCCTTCCACCCTGACTGATGCCCACGATGCCCTCTTCCTCTCCCAGATTCTGACACTCACCCAGAAGCAGCAGAACTCCGAGGAAGGAGATACAGGAGTAGAGATAGGGGAGGTAGTACTCCCAGAAGTCTAGGACAATAAAAGCCATGTCAACTTGTCTTGCTTATGTCTGATCTCTAGGTGACAGGCAGGGCTCAGGGTCTAGACAAGAACACATCTCAGACACCTACAGTCAAGTAGCACAGGTGGGACAGCTGGCCCAGAGTTACAGATGGAGCAGTGAGTGCACTAAGGATCCTCACTTATACAAGAGGACAGCTGCCATCTGATGCAGGTGACCAGTGGTGA
Organism: Mus musculus; assembly: GCF_000001635.26. Taxonomy (NCBI): domain Eukaryota; kingdom Metazoa; phylum Chordata; class Mammalia; order Rodentia; family Muridae; genus Mus; species Mus musculus. The sequence goes on from NC_000081.6 coordinate 98,909,676, forward strand.
AGTGTAGCCAGATCCTCTCCCTCCTTAGGCAAGGCAGATATTACAATGAAACTTCTCAATTCTAAGATGGGAGGCCAGGGATGGTGGCCTATACCTGTGATCCTAGGAGAACCAGGATGGTGACGTGGAAAGACTTCACGAACAGCCAGGCTTTACAACTATTTATCATCTATTATTTATATATTTTAAAACAGGCCTCACTAGTATTAAAACCCCCTGGCTGGGCTGGAACTCAAGAGATCCACCTGCCTCTGCCTCCTGAATGCTGGATTAAAACTGTGTGCTACCAAGCCTGGCTGATTACTTATCTTCTAAGTCACTGTATACAAGGGGTCCTCTGTATGTTGAATGTGTACACAGTCTCTCAGTTTGGAACTTCAGCCTACAGAAGAGGTGACAGTCTTTTCCACTTTAAGAGGACTACAGCTGATTAAATGCACACGGCTAATTGAAGAGCCAGTATTTTTCTTTTCCTTTACAGATATGTGAACCACACACATGCCTGGTCCAATGGATCCCCTGGAACTAGCATTATATACAATTGTGGGGTCCCATGTGAGTGCTAGAAATTGAACCCAGGTCCCCTAAGAAGCAGTCCATGCTCTCGGCTGAGCCATCTCTCCGGCCCCTTTTCTTTTGTTAAGACAACATCTTTCTCTATAGCCCTGATTGGCCTCAAACTCACTATACAAATCCATGAACCCAAGGCAGTGACCCTGACTTAGTCTCTGGAGCTCAAATTACAAACTCTAAAGAGTAAGTCTTAGGAGGTACAAGGGGGGAGGGAGTGGCTCAGTGGTTAAGACAATTTAAGAGCTGGCTGCTCTTCTAAAGGACCCAGGTTCAGTTCCTGGCACCCATAAGCCAGCTTACCACCACCTGTAACTCCAGTTCCAGAGGATCCAGTGACTTCTTCTGGTTTCTGTAGGCACTTCACAGATGTGGCCCATAGACAGGGAAAGCACACACACACACATACAAGTAAATCTTTAAAAAAGAGGAAAAAGCCGGGCATGGTGGCGCACGCCTTTAATCCCAGCACTCGGGAGGCAGAGGCAGGTGGATTTCTGAGTTCGAGACCAGTCTGGTCTACAAAGTGAGTTCTAGGGCAGCCAGGGTTATACAGAGAAACCCTGTCTCGAAAAACAAAAACAAACAAACAAACAAACAAATTAAATAAAAAAGAAGAAAAGGGCTGGAGAGATGGCTCAGCAGTTAAGAGCACTGACTGCTCTTCTGAACCAAAGGTCCTGAGTTCAAACCCCAGCAACTACATGGTGGCTCACAACCATCCATAAAGAGATCTGACACCCTCTTCCTGTGTGTCTGAAGACAGCTACAGTGTACTTAGATATAATAATAAATAAACCTTAAAAAAAAAAGCGGAAAAGGCTGGAGCTCTGTTTTGGTCTAGATATAAAATGGTCTTTCAAAACTTGAATGTTTGGCCAGGCAGTGGTGGTGCACACCTTTAATCCCAGTACTCAGGAGGCAGAAAGAGCTCTTGAGTTCAGAGTCAGCCTGGCCTACAAAGTGAGATCCAGGTCTACACAGAGAAACTGTCTCATAAAACAATCAAACAAAAAACCAAACCGTGGCTGTTGAAGGTTTGGTGGCCACTGCAGTGTGCAGAGCCGTGCTTTAGGGAGTAACTGGAGTGCAGAGCTGTGGCCATGCATAGATTTGTGAGCCTGACAGCACCTGAGGTTCATCCCAGCCCCGAAACCAGAGCTGGATGAGGACAGCTTGAAACCTCTGAAGCTGTGTGAGTGAGCTTAGACTTTCTCCTTTAAGGCAGTGACAGACAGTTTGATCCTCACCGTAGAGCGACTCCCTGCTGGCCTTGTCATTGTCTACAATGGCGGATGCCACCCACACCATGCCCAGCACAAGCAGCGTGAGGAGGATCAACATCACCACTGTCTCGTAGACCCGGCCCAGGACACCCTACAATGGGAAGAACGAGGAAAGCAGAGGAAAGGGTCAACCAACATCAGGGAGGAGGGAGACCCCAGAACTGTGCCTGGGCTTGGGGACCAAGGATTCACAAGACAGGAAGAATATTTCTCTCTCACACTTGTAAGCCCCACCCCCAGACACCTTCAGCCTCCTCCTGATTTTGGCAGCACTAGTGCTCTCTGCTCCTAGCTTCTGGGTCAGCCTGCTCAATGCAAGGTTCAGCGGGGACGCGGGAGGCAGCGGGACAAGCCTGGAATCCCTGTGCGTCTTCTCACCTTTGGCACAGTGGCTACAACAGTGAGACAGTAACTCTCCTGCTAAGAGATCTCTGTCTCAATTTAACTCTCAATGGTTCTACAAAGGATGGGGCCTCTACACTGACTTCTCATGTCACTACAGCCTCAGGCTCCTTGGTCCAGCCCTTAACTCTGACTGAAGGCTACAAACCATCTGCTGATGCCAGCTCCCTAGCTCTCTGACTAGGGTTGACTGACACATGCCCTGCTTACCTTTCTGGAGCCAGCAAAGCCTTCAGACTCTGTGAAGAAATATGCAAAGGGCATAAGGAAGACGAGGGACAGATTGGAGAAGAGGAAAACGAGGTTCCACAGACCTAGAGCCAAAAAGGAAAATAAGAGCTGGTCATTGAGAGGCCGATCAACAGGTGGGGCGTGCCTGCTGAGCCCCGAGGAGGCTGCCTGCCTGCCGGGTCTCCTGATTGCCCGCCCTGCTTCCCACCCCAGGCGCTGGTCCAGCCACATACCATGGATGAGGGAGCCATTGAGCCACTGGATGTAGTAGTTGCGTGGCAACGAGAGCAGCACCTCGTTGCTGATGATGGAGAAGGGCAGGAGTAAGACGGCGCCCAGGGCGACCGCCAGGGTAAAGGTGCACAGCTCCAGCCTATGAGGGAAAGAGGGTGTGAGCCCAGCACTCGCTGTCCCTGCTGCCCTAGAAGCTATTTCTTTCCCAAGGGCACCCAGGGCTTTTAGAACCAGCTGAAGCCATGGGAAGGAGCTATCCATCTGGGCTCTGCCCACTGCCATGCCAGGGTAGTCCTCACCTACAGGGTAGCCTTGGCACACAGGATAGGCGCAGCTCAGGCACTCATGGGTACCTGACTACCTGCAGTGTCACTTGTCTGGGCTATCCCAGGACTGTGACCCTCCCCATACATCCTACAGGGCTGACAAAGCAAGGGGTGTGGCTTCTCTCTGCTTAGAGATCCAGGTTCTGGGCTGGCCTCTTTGGGTAGGAGCTCAGTCACTCCATATGGTATGCCCTTTAAGAAGGCATTAGCACAGAGGTTAAAGGCCAGCTAAAAGCCAACCTCAGAGGCAATGCTGTGCCAAGAGCTGTACCAGCTAGAAACAAATTCACAAAAGAAGACTAGTGCCTTTTGTCCGTCAGTGCAGAGGGCATCTCCATATTCCTCTGTAGATGACACTACTGCCTAGGCAGTGCCTATAAGGAGGCCTCTCTTTTAAACAGTCTTTGTACTCAGAGGTTTTTGGGTTTTGTTTTTTTTTTGTTTTGTTTTGAAGTGGGGACAGGGGGTTGAGATATGGTTTCTCTGACCCCTCAGGGGTTTTTAATCTTCACCAAGCCCTGCCCTGGTTGCATTGACCTGTCTCTCCCTTCTATTCCCCACCCACGTTGACAGTTGGGAGGTAAAGCCAAGCTGAAGCCATTTCCTGGTGACTCAGGGCCTAGCCAACACTCTGATGGTGAAGCTCCTGGGGAGACAGGAACAGCAGCTTTCCTAGCATCCCCGGGATAAGGGATAAGGGAAAGCCGCAAGGTGGCAGACATAGGAGGAAGTAGAAACTCTCGCTATTGGCTGGATGACAGCTCCTTCTCTTCTGCCTCGGGGGACTCTAGATCCTAAGTCACTGGAGTGGCTTGAGATCAGTGACACTCACGCAATCTTGTTAACTGTGGCATCTTCATCATCCACTGCAAGAAACAGACAGGAAGGGGAAGCAGCAAGACATCAGAGGGCGGTTCTGGGACCAAATGTATCAGAGCGCGTCCCCTTCCCCACCACTGAAGACAGTGCTCAACAAGAGGCTCTGGTAGATCTTTCACAACAATCCTCACAGCCTGTTCTCCGAACGAGGTAGCAGCGTGGTGATCAGGGGTCCTCGACCATTACACAGAATACAGACCCCAATTTCCCTGCTCCTGCCCCTCCTCCCTGCAGTCACTATCATAACAGGTTTCTCTTTATAATGGGCTCAGATACAATAAACACACTGCAGTCTGTGAGGCTGTTCACATGGGGTGGGGGCTGGGTGGGGGAAAAGAACTGCTAGAGGAGGGAGGGGGATCCCAGAGAAAAGTCCCCAACGGAAGAGTACTGATGGAGACAGCTTGGCTGGGTGTTTGAATAGGTTGAGTCTAGGCTCTGAAACAAAGTGTTTTGTGTTCCCATCAGAGATCTACAGGACGAAAAGCCACAGTCTGGGACGCTAGAGAAAGACTACCATCACCAGACCTCGGGAAGCTTTGGGTCCTAGTGGGAGAGCACTAGGAAATGAGCCAACATAAAACATACACCCAAGATACACCCTGCAGTCGCCTACTTAAGGTTTATGGAAGGCTCTCATTTGGTCCTCCCAGTGATAAAGCGCTAAGTGGACTTCAGGATGTCCATTTTGCAGGAGGAAACAGGATTAGAAAAACTAAATGGTGAGCCGGGCGTGGCGGCCCACGCCTTTAATCCCAGCACTCGGGAGGCAGAGGCAGGCGGATCTCTGAGTTCGAGACCAGCCTGGTCTACAGAGTGAGTTCCAGGATAGCCAGGGCTAAACAGAGAAACCCTGTTTCATAAAACAAAACAAAACAACCCCCCAAAACAAACAAACAAACAAAACAAAAGAGGAAAAGAAAAGCTAAATGGATGCCAGGTGGTAGTGGCAGCGCACACCTTTAATCACAGAATCTGGGAGGCAGAGGCAGGCTAATCTCTGTGAGTTCAAGGCCAGCCAGGTCTACACAGTGAGTTCCATGAAAACTCACAGAGGAAAAGAAAGGGCGGGGGGTGGGGGTGGGGGTGTGGAGAAACTACTGGGACAGGAACGTGGCAGCATGCACCACACCATGGAGCCCAGGATTTGGGAGGCAGAGACAGTAGTTCAAGGTCATCCTTAGATACATAAAGAGTTCAAGGCCAGGCAGGACTACGTGAGAAATTGTCTATAAAATAAAACCAAGAAAGAAGTATCTGATTTTGAAAAATCCACTATAAAACATGAGTTTGTTCTCTAACTTAAAAACATATACAAATAAAGTAATTAAGTAACAAGAAGCCCGAAGCTTGGAGACATTCCATCTAGGCGTCCTACCTACCACCCCCTCAACTCTATGCAGAACAGAGCTCAAGAGGCACAGGCTGCAGAGCAGCCCAGTAGTCACCTGCCCTTTCCCAGCATGCACTGGTACACACCCCTCTGAGGCCAACCCCATGGCAACAAGGCTGAGAGTAGGGAAGTCAGAGTACCTGTGGTGAACTCAGCAGGCTTCTTGAAGCGGGTCAGGAAGATATGGCAGAGGATGTAGAGTGTTGCAAACAGAAGTATTGAGATCTGTGGCAAAAAGCAAGCTGGAATGAGACGTTCTATAGCCGCTATAGAAAGCTCCATACATCGTGGAGTTCTCATTGGTGACTTCCCTTCAGTTAAGCTACGGGGGAGGAGGGGAGGACTTTAAGAAGGACCAAACAGAGGTCACCCCTGGGAAAAGAAGGCCAACCCAGCCCTGGTACTGTGCTGGAGCCACAAGCTTCAAGCAGAGGAACTCGCAGAAATAACACATATGCACACACACACACACATACTCCACATCCTACATCAGGCCATAGAATGAGAGAGGCTGACATTGAGAACATTCTAGGAAAGAAACAGGCTTGGGGAAAGATGCCTCTGTTGCCTTGGCATGTCCTCTTACCCAGCTTCAGTTGCTGTAGTGAGAGCGTATGCCCCAGGCACTACTGCATAAGAATCCCATCTGGAGAGCAAATCAGAACTTCTACTCCAAACCAGGGCCCCTTCAGCTTGAGAGAAGGCTTTAGTCGGGCCCAACATTTCCAGAGCAGGTCATCTGTCACTCTAAAAGTAGTCACTCCTGAGACCCTACCATAAGTAATTTCTAACTTCAGAGCCAAGTATCTTAGGACCTACACATGGCCTTGAGTGGTTAGACCTCCAAATGACAGGACAGAACTTGGACAGATAAGTAGTACAAGCATTACATCTCTACACCATTCCAAGGCATCAGAAAAACAAAAGGGAAATGTCATTGCATTTGAGGTAGGCACAGACAAGCTCGATCTCACGTGTCTTCTAGTCTCCAAGATAAACAGACCCTAGAGGAAATCTGTACAGTGACAAAGAGGAGACCAAGAAAGTCCTGTGTCTAGAATAAAGTGATAGCTTTTGATTTAGGAAGTCCCCATAGGAAGAGCCACTAAGATGGAAGCTGAATTTTCCCAACAGCTCCTTCTCTGCCCCTTTTGGTCTTGAACTTGATTAACAGCCAAGAGGGTAGTAGAGCTCAAAAGGTCAGGCTTGGGGTTCCACCCACTTCCAGGACAGGCTAAGCTGTTTCAGTGCTCGCTCCCTCCCTCTCCCATGGTGTCTCTGTGTAGCCCTGGATGTCCTGAAACTCACTCTGTAGACCAGACTGGCCATAAACTCAAGAGATCCGCTTGCCTGTGCCTCCTGAGTGCTGGAACTGAAGGCGCGCACCCCCACCTCCTACCTGGGTTGTTCTCTAGTTTCTAGATGGGAGCCACATTCAGGAGACACTAGAAACGTTCACTTGCCCCTGGCTGGAGCTGATGTCCTAAGCTAATGGCTTAGGAGGCAGAAACACATACTGAGCAGTTTCTTCGGCCTCATCCCTCCAGGTGGTCAGTATCTTATAAGGCCTGGATGTGCCCCCCCCTGGCCCCCCACCGTGATATGCCCAATCCCCAATGTGTACCTCTCCCAAGGAACACAGAAGAGATGCTACCCGACTCTTATCCTGGGGCTAGATACTCGTATGCCCTCATTGGTAAGGGCAGACCTAGTCCCCTTTACCGTTTCTTCAATCTAAGCATGCCAAGGGGTAGCCTAAAGCTCAGCCTGAGAAAAATGAAGAAAGACACCATCTGAGCCCTCCCCTTTATTCAGTAAGATCTCCTTCCACTCCTCCAAACCCTTCCCTTTTCATTTAGTATGTGCAGAGCTCTCTGGGAAAACAAAACAAAATAAAACAAAAAAACCCAGCAGACAAAGAGATTATCATTCAAAGCAGGCCCAAGGAAAATAGATTTCCCTAAGTCCCACGGGTGCTCCTACCCTAGAGTAGTACACTGCCGTATGGAAAGTTCAACTGCAATTCTAGATTAATGCTTAAAGAATAAGAAATACAGGCTAGATGCGCTCAGGATCACTGCGGACCCGGGACCCTCCCACCCCCACCCCACCCCACCCCACCCCACCCACACATGAGAACTCACACGGGATGGCTGGAAACCCAGTCTGAGTGTCAAACAAATTATCCGGAAGTCGTGCGGGGTGTGTGTCATTGTATTGGCTTGTGTTTGGCATGCTGCATGCCAGAGGCCCAGGATTCAATCACAGAAGGAATGAAAACAACCACTACTACAGGGGAGAGAAAACAGGCGGGGAAACCTCGGTGTTCCTCCATCTCCACTTCTTACAACCCCATCTCGTCGGACAGGACTTCTTTCTTCCTTAGTGGGAGGACCCACTACAGCTCCCACTTTTCCTTCGCCCCTCGCGCCACCATCGCATGTCCCCGGTTAACTGCTCAATGTGACCGAGTCTCCCTTCATTTCAACATCAACCATGGTTGCCCTTCATCTACTTTTAAGGGGGAACACGCACACTAACTTGTCCCGAAGCAAATCCATCCTTTTCCAGAGGATCAAACGCTCCACACTAGAGGACCCCCATCGCCAGGAACGCCCACGGGGGTGGAGTAGAAGGGGCGGGGGGAGGGGCGAGCGGCCGAGGAACGGAAACCCGGCGGCTTTGTTTACGGCTCAGGGACCCAGCCGACCCGACCGGGAGTTCACCGGCCCGGCCCCGGCGCTCGCAGGGGTCGAGGTGCTCCGGAGCCCAGGCAGCTGGACTTCCCGTCTCCATCGCGGCGCGCCCCTCCCACCTCGGCCCGGCCCCTTCCCGCCCAGGTCCCGGACTCACGATGCACTCGCGGACCCTGTCGTGGAACAGCTGTTCTCGCACGGATAGCACTTCGTAGTCAGCTGCTTCCATACTCTGCTCAGCATGACTGGGGCGGGGGTGTCTCCGGGCCCGGGGAGGACGAGCGGGGATGAGGCCGCCGCCGCCCGCCAAGCACCCGGACCCAGCCTAAGCGCCTCTCCTCGCTGCCCGTGACGGAAACTCAAGGTAATCTGGGGCTCAGATTCTGCGGTCGGACGCCCCGCCCTTAAAGGGGCAGGCCCCAGCCCGCCTAGTCTTAAAGGGCTCGGGTCCCCCTCGGTCCCCTCCCCTTTAAGGTGGGGTCACTCGCAAGCACGTTTCAACGCAAGTACCCGCCGCCCGGCTACGCGGAAGTGCCAGGCTTGGTGCCCAGTGACGACACAAGGCCTGGGCGGGTTTCTTCAGAGGAGCGGAACTTACTGGTTCCTCGTAGACTGTCGGTCATCGCTAGGAGTGCGCTGATAGGACATTCTGGGAAAGGAGGCGGGATGTTTTTGGCCTGTCGAAGCTGTTCTAAAACTAAGAGTCCTTGTGGTCCACGGCTGAGATGTGAGGGTTGGTTCCAGGATGTGTATCCGTCAGGATTTTAGTTTAAACGAATAAGGTTGGGATCAGGTCAGCCCGTCGAGAAGATGTAAGCACCACGGGGTCTTCTGAAGGGACGGCTGCCTGTAACCCAAAGGTCCATAGCGTTTTCTTTTCTTTTTCTTTATTTTTATTTTTGGTTTTTCGAGATAGGGTTTCTCTGTGTAGCCCTGGCTGTCCTGGATCTCACTCTGTAGACCAGGCTGGTCTCGAACTCAGAAATCCGCCTGCCTCTGCCTCCCAAGTGCTGGGATTAGTGGCTTGTGCCACCACTGCCCGATGCGTTTTTTTATTTGTTATTGGAGTTTCCCTGCCACTCCAGACAGCTTTCACACAGTTATTTTTGTGGAAGGCCTAGGGTATTAGAGAACAAATAGTTAAAAAACAAACCACAACAAAAACAAAAAAACAGGAGACTTTTTAAAAATGTCATGAAACTTTTGTTTTGTTGAGACAGGTCTTGCGATGCAAACCAGGCTACCCTTGAATTCTCAGCTTCCTAGTTGATTGCATGTATTACCAGGCCCAGGCTATCCCGAAACTGAGGAAATATCCCAGGGAATATTGGTGAGTGGGTTGAGTAAAACATTAACTCCCAAACATTAACTCCCTGCTATGTGCTGTTCTCTTTATAGCCTTTATCTAATTTTAATGTTTTAACATTTTAACGTTTTAACGTTTTAATTTGAAACTAGAAAATAGAGGTTGGCCCAGTCCTACTTTGAGATTCAGAAACCATCTGGGCATTGTGGCACACGTCTTTTAATTCAGCACTAGGAAGGCAGAAGCAGGTGGATCTATAAATTCATGGCCAGTCTGCCCTTTACATAATGTTTTAGGACAACCAGAGTAACATGGTGAGAATTTGTCTCAAAAACAAAATAAATACATCCCGTGTATACATTTATGTTTATATAGTTGGCCCTCTGCATTGTTGGGTTCTACATCTGTGGGTTCAGCTAATCTCAAACACAAAGCAAAAACCATTTGGGAGGGGTAGCTATAGAGATGGCTCAGTTGGTAACAGGAGAAGGACCTAAGTTCCATTCCTAGCACCCACAATTAATGAGTAGTGCAGGCTGGTGAACCCGGGGAGGTGTGGACGGGAGGATCCCTAGGGTCTGCTGACTAGACTAGTCAGCGAACCCTATTCATGTAGCCCCAAGTCCTAATGAGAGACCAAGTCTAAAAACACATCTGGGATACAAAGAGAGACCCTGCTTCAAAATACAACAGCAAAATACATCTAGGGCTGGGAATGTTACACAGTGATAAAGAACTTAGCATGAGCAAGACCTTGGATTTGATTCCCAACACCATGAAAAAAAGTCTTGGGAACAAAATTATGTCTGTACTGAACATGTGCAGATTTTGTGTTCTTGCTGGTATACCCTAAATTTTGTTTTGTTTTTTGTTTTTTGAGACAGGGTTTCTCTGTGTAGCCCTGGCTGTCCTGGAACTCACTCTGTAGACCAGGCTGGCCTTGAACTCAGAACCACCTGCCTCTGCCTCCCAAGTGCTGGGATTAAAGGCATGCGCCACCACTGCCCGGCTATACCCTAAACTATTTATATAATTTTTACACCGTATTGAGAATTATAGGTGCTGGAGTATTGGTTCTAAATATTTTGGGCGATATGCATACGTTATATGCAAATTCTGAGTTGTTGGCATTTTTTTGTTGTTGTTTTTTTGTTTTTAAGACAAGGCCTCTCTATAGTCCCAGCCTTCTCAGAATTCAGTGTTTAGAGAAGGCTGGCCTCAGATTCACTGAGATCCAGCTGCTGCTCCTCCTGATGCTGGAATTAAATACACGTGCCACCATGCCCCACTCCACCACACCACAGTTGTAAGTTTTACACTTGTACGTCTGTTTCTCTCTCTGTCTCTGTCTCTCTCTCTCTCTCTCTGTGTGTGTGTGTGTGTGTGTGTGCATGAGAACAAGTTCATGCCCAGGTGCACATGAGGCGGTCACAGGACAACTTTGGGGAGCTAATTTTCTCCTTCCACAGTGTAGGTCCCAGCAACTGAGCTGAGGTTGTCAGGCTTGGCCAGCAAGTGCTTTTGAAAGCCACCAGAGTCCTCAGACATTTATTTCAACTATGAGAAGCGTGGTGCTTTAATGACAGTGGTATAGTGCAAATCAGGTTGGGCACACTCCTGTCTGCACAGGCTTGTAATTCCAGCACAGAGAAGGATTGAAAGCTGAGGCAGAAGGATGTAGGTTGGCCAGCTTGGGTTAGGAAGTTCCAGTCTAACTGGGAATACCTAACAAGGCTTTGTCGCAAAAAATAAACCAAAAGTAGACATTGTCTCAACAAAATAGATCAAAAATAACTAAAAGACTTAGACTCGCTGGGCAGTGGTGGCGCCTGCCTTTAATCCCAGCACTCGGGAGGCAGAGGCAGGCGGATTTCTGAGTTTGAGGCCAGCCTGGTCTACAGAGTGAGTTCCAGGACAGCCAGGGCTACACAGAGAAACCCTGCCTCGAAAAACAAAACAAAACAAAACAGAAAAAAAAAAACCAAAAAAACAAAAAAACCTCAGAGTCAAACCAGAGCATTTCATTCCTATTGACTGCCATGCATAAGATTCAGGTCCATGATATGCCAGGTGTTAGGTGTGTTGAGTAGATATGAAGGACCTAGCTTCTCCTTCATAGAACTTAGAACTTGTAGGAATGATAAACAGCGAGTAGGAGGCTGGGGGCAGGGTAGTTCAGTAGGCAGAGTGCTGCCAACCATGCACATAACCTGGGGTTTGCTCCCCAACAATGCATAAATGAGTCTGGTAGTGTACATTTGTAATCTCAGCACTTGAATACAGAGCTCAAGGTCACTTATGCCTATATGACTAGTTCAGGCCAGGCAGTGGTGGCTGCACACGCCTTTGATCCCAACACTTGGGAGGCAGAGGCAGATAGATGGCTGAGTCTGAGTCCAGCCTGGTCTACAGAGTGAGTTCCAGTACAGTTTGGGCTACACAAAGAAACCCTATCTTGAAAATCCAAAATAAAAAAACCATAAATGTGTCTACAGCCCAAAAGGCCACTCAGTGGGGGGTTGGAGAAACAGCTCAGAGGTTAAAAGTCCTCAGGCTCCTGAGGAGGAAAGAGGCAGGGCTCCAGGACCCAGAGCTGGTGTAACTCCAGTTCCAAGGAAATCCAACAGTCCCGGCCCCTGGAGGCATTCACGCACACACAAACCGATACATTGTGGAGTGTAACACCCCACCCCACCCCCCATCCCCGAGACTGAGCATAGGCTCGTTATGTTTGAATACTAAGTATCCAAGTGGTGGAACCCATCTGGGAAGGATTAGGAGGTGTGGCCTTGTGGGAAGAGGCATGTTACTGGAAGTGGCCTTTGAGATTTCAAAAGCCATTCTCTCTCTGCTTCCTGCTTGTGGGTCTGATGTAAGCTCTCAGCTACTGCTCCAGAGCCATGCCCACCTGCCTGCCTAACCCAAGCTCCTCACCATGATGGTCATAGACTCACCCTCCAAACTCTAAAGCCCCCAATAACCTCTTTTTCTATAAGTTCCTTTGGTCATAGTGCCTCATCACTGCAACTTAAAAGTCACCAAGATAGCCAGACGTGGTGGCACACGCCTTTAATCCCAGCACTTGGGAGGCAGAGGCAGGCAGATTTCTGAGTTTGAGGCCAGCCTGGTCTACAAAGTGAGTTCCAGGACAGCCAGGGCTACACAGAGAAACCCTGTCTCAGGAAAAAAAAAAAAAAAGTCACCAAGATGTCAATTGGTACCAGGAAGTAGGTCATTACTGTGACAGGCCTGACAATGCTGGTTTTGTGGGTCCATGGAAGACTTTGGGACTTTGCAATAGGAAGCTTAATGAATGCTGTAGTTGGGGCTTAATAGACAGTAGTACTGAGAGCAATATGGACTATGGAGGTCTAGCTCCAAAGGTTCCAGAAGGAACGATATTAACAGCTTGTCTAGAGACCATTCTTGCCCTAAGAATCCACCGAAGACTAAACTGAAGAGTTTGGCTGGCGGAGGTGATTTCAGACAGCCTCATATGGACCTTGTCGTTTAGTCATTCGTTATTAGTGATCCCTCTTCTGCAGCTCTACCACGAGAGAGAGCACGTGGGGCAAAAAGAAACACAAAGGCACAGATGAGAGACAAGGTGACAACATCAGGAAATGTAAGGTGGAGGTCAGAATAGGCCATCTTATGAAGCAGTGACAGTGGAGCCTGGATTGCATTGAAGACCCCAAAACGTTGGAGGTGCCAGAACTGTGGGATACCTGCCAAGGAGCCGTTCAGACAGGGAGTGGAACCAGGCTAAGAGAGAGAAAAGTGTTGTAATCAGCAGAGCTGGATGAGTGGAGCCCCGTGAGTCCTTGGACTTGAGACAGAATTACAGGAGCTGGAGTTTGCCCTGCTGGGTTTCTGTCTTGCTGTGCTCTGGTCTTTCCTCACTGTATTCCATTACTCTCCTTTGGAATGAAAATGTTTACTCTGTTCCATTACATGTTAGAAGTACACATCTTGTTCCTGTATTTTATTTACAGGAGGTTATGATTGAGAGATTGCTGAGTCTTGGAAGAGATTTTAGACTTTTAAATTATGTTGAAACTGTCAACAACTATGGGGACTTTTGAGGTTGGACTGGGCTAGAGATCATTCTTGTGATTTTGGGGGGCAGGGGCTGGGGAGTGCTATTATGATAGCACTATCCAGTAGATTGGGAAGGACTAGGAGGTGTGTGGCCTTGTTGGAGGAAGTATGTCACTGGGGTGGGCTTTGAGCCAGTTATCTCTCTGGCTCCAGCCTATGGATCAGATGTAAGCTCTCAGCTACTGCTCTAGTGCTGTGCCTGCCTGACAGCTGCCATGCTCCCCACCGTGATGGTCATGGACTCACCCTCTGAAACTGTGAACTCCAAATTAAATGCTTTCTTTTATAAGTTGCCTTGGTCATGTTTTTGTTTGTTTGTTTGGTTTGGTTTTGTCACAGCAATAAAACAGTAACTGAGACATTCATACACATAATTTAAAATGTTAAAAATAAAGTCTTTTTTAAAAAGTAAGTCAGGTGTGGCGGCACATGCCTTTAATCCCAGCACTCTTGAGGACAAGACAATCAAATCTCTGTGAGTGTGAAGCCATCCTGGTCTACATAGGACATCCAGGGCTATGTAGAAAGACTCTGTCTCAATTAATTGATTAATTAGTTAGTGAATTTTAAAGAGAGAGAGCTGCAGAGGCAGTTCAGAGCTTAAGAGCATGCATTGCTTTTGCAAAGGACCTGAGCTGGATTCTTATCACCCACCCTGGACAGCTCTTCGCTACCTGCAACTTCAGCTCTAGGGGGAATCTGTGTGCGCATATATGTGTGTGTGTGTGTGTGTGTGTGTGCTTATACTTATACTCATGATTAAAATATAAAAATATTTAAAAAATAAATCAGTAGTAAAGTATGCCAAGTTGATTGGTGTGAGGGAGATTCATCTGTCCTAAAGACCGCTCCAAGGCCCTCGCAGGTGGAACAATAGGGTGGCTTGACTTGTGTCTTTTTTTAAACAAATTCCAACCTTGGGGTTTGATTTCACACCACTTCCTCCCCTCCCTCTCGTGTGTGTGTGTGTGTGTGTGTGTGTGTCTGTGTCTGTGTGCGTGTGTGTCTGCGTGTGTCTGTGTGTGTGTGAGATGCTGAAGATTGAACAAACAGTTTTGAGTAAATATTGCATGCACTCCCCTGCTGACATATACATTAGCCCAGAATGTTTCTTTTTTTTTTTTTTTTTTTTTAAGATTTACTTATTATATATGAGTACACTGTAGCTGTCTTCAGACACCCCAGAAGAGGGCACAAGATCTCATTGCAGATGGTTGTGAGCCACCATGTGGTTGCTGGGATTTGAACTCCTGACCTTCGGAAGAGCAGTCGGGTGCTCTTACCCACTGAGCCATCTCACCAGCCCGCTTTTTGGTTTTTTGAGACAGGGTTTCTCTGTGTAGCCTTGGCTGTCCTGGAACTCACTCTGTAGACCAGGCTGGCCTCAAACTCAGAAATCCACCTGCCTCTGCCTCCCCAGTGCTGGGATTAAAGGTGTGCACCACCACCTCCGGGATCCAGAATGTTTCTTAAAGAGAGATCTGTGTCGGAGGCTACCCTGGTCTACAGGGCAAGTTCCAGGATAGCCAGTGCCACACAGAGAAAATCCTGTCTCAACAAAACAAAAACCAAAGAACAAACAATATACCACCAGATCAGGGGCAGATCTACTGCTCTCTGGATGGGCTGGAATGTGTGCCCTGGTCCACAGCCCACATCACATACACCTTGCCAGATTTTCTATTTATTTTGTTGGCTCAGACTTTGTATCTGAGATCTAGGTCCTCTCTACTGTAACCCGGTGTTGTCCTCATTCCAGCCTTCTATTCAGTCCTTAGGAGGCCTTTCCACACCCTTTCTGACCTCAGGACTCTGGATCTGTTGTAGATCACTCCCAGCTCGCTCCTGGCTGGCTCCCTAACCCAGGATGGCCTTGAAATGTCTGATCTTTCACCCATTTATCTCCTGGTTTAAATTTTACAGTTCATGGTCGTCTCCCTCACCACCTTATCTAAAGCAACCCACTTTTTAATTTTTAAATTGTTTTGTATATATGTCCAGGCACATTCATGGCACTGTAATGTATGGAGGTCAAAGAACAACTTCCAGGACTGGGCTCTTTCTATCTTGTGGGTCTTGAGACTCATGCTCAAGTCTTCAGATTTGTCACTTTAGGCTAAAGCCATTTCACCAGCCCAAGCAACCTGTTTTTTCATGTTATCAGAAGTTGCCATAGTTGGATTTAACTTGCGTATATTAATTTGCTGGCCTTCTCCCATATAGACTTCTCTAGAGAATCATGTTTGTCTTGAACTAAGTGATTTTCTTAGCTTTTGACCTGCTGTACATACCCAAGGACAAACATTTGCAAACATAGGAAGAAAAAAAATAGCCAGCATTATTAATAATCAAAAGATTTAGGTTCTGAGTCTACTAGTCTGTTGTTCTGAGCTATACTACACTTTATCTCACCTTCCAGTCAGAATTTTTTGTTTGTTTTTTGCCTGTGCTGGGGATCCAATCCAGGACCTGCTAGTACATGCTAGGTAAACACTCTACCATTGATCTATAATCCAGCCCTCCAGACCTCACTTTTTTTGTTTTAAGTCAGGGCTGTACTCCATAGCCCAGGCTGGTTAGAAATGAACTATGTAGTCTAGGCTATCATCTTCAAACTCATGGAGTGTGGGAAGCCACATGTGCCGTTGCTGAGTGGCACTGACTACTGCTGGCCACCACGCATAAGATTGGACAAACAACCAATGTGTACATATGCAGGAAAGTTTTTTGCAAAAACACTGCCTGGCCCAGGCATGATAATGAGGTTCTGTAAGGTACTGAGAGTATAACCAATCGGATGTGAGACATGCAAATGAGATATGATAATGAGGTTCTGTAAGGTACTAAGAGAGAGTAGCCAATCAGATGAGGAACATGCAAATGAGGCTTAGTGCATAACCAATCCGGGTATGAGACACGCCTCTCCTAGGCCTATAAAAGCAGCACCAGTTCTGGGCTCGAAGTCTTTTCGCCTCTGCAATCAAGCTCTCCCAATAAACGTGTGCAGAAGGATCCTGTTGCAGCGTAGTTCTTGCTGGTCGAGTCCGGTGCGCGCAAGAATGGAGGTCCTCCTGCCTCCGACTCTCACAGGCACTAATTATTATGGAATCTGAGTATACATTGAACATCTACGGAGAACTGATTTTGAGCCTGTTTTACTTATTTTGAGACAAGGTCTCGCTGTGTAACTCAGGCTAGCCTCTAGTGCTGGAATTATGGAAATATAACACTACAATCTGGCCTGAAGTGCACTTTAGAAGGCAAAATGCCCAGGACTACAGAGATGGCTCAGCAGGTGAGAGCACTTGTTGCTCTTGCAGAGGACCTGGGTCGAGTTCCCAGCACCTACATGGTAGCTCACGACCTGTAACCGTTAGTCCTAGGCAAAACCAGTGCCGTCTTCTGGCCTGACTTTCCTTAGGCGCATGCACACTTTGTTTGTTTGTTTTGAGTTACCGTGTAACTCTAGCTGGCCTAGAACATGTTGACTAGGCTGGCTTCAAACTTACATACCCAACAAAAGTAAAATTTGATAATGATGATATAATGATGATGATGCAGAGCTAGAGCTAGGCAGTGGTGGCACACACCTTTAATCCCAGCACTCATACTTCGGAGGCAGAGACAGGCAGATCTTTATGAGTTCGAGGCTAGCCTGATCTACAGAGCAACTTCCAGGACAGCCAGGGCTGCACAGAGAAACCATCCAACCTTTGTGACATAGTTATTCCCCCTAGCCAGGGCTAGGAAAAAAGAAAAAAATAAAAAAAAAAAAAGAAAAAAAAAAGGTATCAATACAGCTAGTCAAGTCAGAACTGTACAGTGTAAATTCAAGCTGCAGTAGAAAGAGCTTAGAAGATCTAGGAGAAATAGCCTAGTCTGGCATCAACCTGTGACTTAACCCTCTGCAAGCCCAGTACCTTACGTTTCCTTCTGTGATAGGTCTTCCTGTGTAGCCAAACTAGCCAAAAGCTCCCCGAATGAATCTCCTCACTCGGCTTCCCACTGTTAACATGGCTGTTAATGTTTACTGGCCTACTGAGGACAGGTGGCACCTGACTTGGGGCATAGGATGTGACCCCAAATTTGATAACACACTCTCTCCAGATTCCCCAAAGGGATTTCTACCTCTCTAAGTTTCAAAAACTACCATTGAGCACTGAGTGGTTGCGATAGAGTACAGCTTTAATCCCAGCACTCAGGCAGCAGAGGCAGGTGGTTCTGAGTTCAAGGCCAGCCTGGTCTAGAGAGCGAGTTCCAGGACAGCCAGGGCTATGCAGAGAAACCCTGTCTCAAAAACTGAAAAAAAAGTACCAGTGAGCACTGAACGAAGGTCCATGCTTTCCACCGTCCCAGGATTCTCAGCCTGTCTCTCCTGCCTCAGTCGATTAAAGTGCTTACAATCCTTTTCTTTAAAAGGATATTAAAGAAAACCTCCATTTGGATGAAACCTGCTTTCATTTCATACTTGGTTCAGTGCAAGGGTGCCTGCGTGGTATGCACAACGCCCTGAGTTCATCCACAGAGCCAATAAAAAGACAAAGAAGGGCTGGGACTGTAGCTCAGTTGTCAGAATGATTGCCCAGCATTCACACACACACACACACACACACACACACACACACTCCTGCGCACAAGAACACAAGATGAGGGATATGACTCTGCTTTCTTTTCTTACTTTTTGTTTCGTTTTTCAGTTTTCAAGACAGGGAGTTTCTCTGTGTAGTCCTGGGTGTCCTGGAACTCATAGATCTGGAATCCACAGAGATCCATCCACCTGCCTCTGCCTCTCACATTCCGAGATAAAAGGCATACACCACCACTGCTCAGCACCTCTGCCTTCCTCATTCAAACTCTTCCTCTGAACACTGGAACACAGCATCCACAAGCTGTCAGTTGAGAGTGGCAGAGGGGAAGAAGCTAGTTCTAGCAACACAGTGTCAACAGTAGCAGCCTGGAGATGACCACCAGTGACTATTTCTTTTTTCTTTCTTTCTTTTTTTTTTTAAAGATGACCTATGACTTTTTTTTTAGAATAATTTATTTATTTATTTATTTATATAAGTACATTATAGCTGTCTTCAGGCACCCCAGAAGAGGGCATCAGATGGATCCCATTACAGATGGTTGTGAGCCACCATGTGGTTTCTGGGATTTGAACTCAGGACCTCCGGAAGAGCAGCCAGTGCTCTTAACCTCTGAGCCATCTCTCCAGCCCTAGTGATTATTTCTTTGTATCAGTATTGAGTTTAGTTTAGTTTAGTTAATATAGCCACATTCTCTTCTTTAGTTCCTGTTGACCCAGAAGCCATGCCTTTTTTTTCTTTTTTTCTTTTAATTTTTTTTATTAGGTATTTTCCTCGTTTACATTTTCAATGCTATCTCAAAAGTCCGACATACCCCCCCCCTTTTTTTTTTTTACTATTGTCCTGGAGTAGGAGTGGAGAGTTTGGGTCTCAGGTCGAGAAACTTCTTGGGTATGAGGTTGCTTCATTCACTGTGATGGAACACCAGGCACGGCTTCCTCCAGTAGCTGCCAAAACAAAATTTGACAAGCCGTGAATGCTAGGCATGCCCCGTGGGTCACTTCCTGTTTGCTGCATTTTTTTGAGCCTTACCTCCAAGGTGATGGCAAGGGCAGGCTGAGTTCCCAAGGCTTGGCTTGGCTTGGCTTTCCTGGACAGAGAACTCCTTGTCGGTGGTGCCATCTGCAGGGCATTAAGGAATTTGCTAGGCACTTTATGGGAATGGGAGGGGTGGATGTCTTCTCATTCCGCAGTCTCAGACTGAAAGGTTCTTCCTGCCTTCCGTGATGAAATCCTGAATGTCTACCCTGGATCACAGCATGGACCTCCTTAAGGCTGAAAGACCCGTATTCGCTCTAATCCTTTAACAGGCAATATTTAAACCTGGACCCAAAGCTGTGGTATCATCTTCCTTGCTTGCCAATTAAATGTGTCATCTGTGAGATGAGTAACCCGAGTCCTCCCACTTTAACAATGACCTTAGGCGGAAGGTGAAGAACGCTGAGCTCTGAACGCATTTTAGCAGGCTGTGGTTTTTGTTGTTTGTTTGTTGTTTTTGTTTTGTTTTTAGCAAATGTTAAGGCTAATGAGATGCCAAGTTCGATCACCTAAGTTTGATTCTCACAATCCATATGTTGGAAGAAGGGAACCATCTCTGGCTTCCACAGCTACAGGGCCTGACAGGGTGCTGTTAACTCCTGTGAGCAAAGCACAATGGAAATCCACAGTGCAAAGGAAGAAATGGGCCCAGAAGGGGATGGAGCGTCAGGACGGAACAAGAGCCAAGTCTCTCTCTGACCCCAACCCCTCAGGACTCCCCTTCTCCAGAGGCTGCTTAAAGAGGATGTGAGCTGGAAGGAGAATGTGGGAGTTTTACAAACCTTTAAAATGCACATTGACTATAAACAATAAAGATCTTAAGATGGCCACGAACACTTGTACTTTCCTGTAATCCTAGTATTTGGGAAGCTGAGGCAGAAGGACTGCCATAAATTAAAAAAAAAAAAAAAAAAGCCAGGGTGTAGTGGCAGATGCCTATAATCCCAGCATCTAGCCTGAGGCAGAGGCAGAGGCAGAGGCAGAGGCAGAGGCAGAGGCAGGATCTCTCTCAGCTCTAGGCTAGCCTGGTCTACTACAGAGCTGGACAGCTAGGGCTACACACAGAGAAACCCTATCATGAAAAAAAAACAAAAAACAAAACCTCAAAATGGTAACTACAACAAACCGGGCTTAAGAGGGAAAATCAAGATTTAATAATTTTTCAGCCTCCTCTGGGTCACAGGCATCGTCGCCAGGCACTGCACCCTGATCAACTTCTGCCTGATCCTCCTGCCTCCACCTTGAGTCCTGAGATTATAGGCCTCAGCCACCATGCCAGGATGAATGCAGTGTTGGGGCTCAAACCCAAGGCTTCATGAATGCTGGGCAAACATCCCACAAACTAAGCTACAGATGCACTTCTGCATCCCCAAAGGTGTTGCTTTACGACAGGGTCTATGTGGTCCCGGAACTCGGAACTCACAGAGGACTGCCTTGAACTCAAGAGATTCACCTGCCCCTGCCTCTTGCACGCTGAGATTAAAAGTGTGTGCCACCACACCTGGCACAATCTCTCTTGTGAAGACGTTCTGTATCTGTGTGTGAACTCGTGCATGCTCATACAAAACTGTGCACATGTGTGGCCAGAGGTCACCCCAATGTTGTTTCACAGGCATTGTCCACCTTGTTTTGGGTGCTTTAGACTTATTATATGTACACATGTGGAGAATTTGCAGCCTCCAGAAGGCATAGGGACCAGATCTCCCTGGAGCTGGAGCTAGTAAAATAACTAGATGTGGGTGCTTGGGTGAACTTGGGTCCTCTACTAGGTCATTTGTTAGCCTCTACCTTGGTTTTTGTACAATGGTTTTTGAGACAAAGTCTCTCAGTCCGAAGTGGGATTTAGACTGGGTCAGACTTGCTGGTTAGCAAGCACAAGGGCATCTTCCTCCGAATATTCAGCATAAGCCAAATACCTAGTTTGCTTGCTTTTCTTGGGACAGGGTCATTACAGCTCAGGCTGGCCTTGTATTCCTGGTCATCCAGCTTTTATTTTTGGCCTCTAATCCCACACTTGGGAGGCAGAAGCAACCCTGGGCTACATACCAAAATGGATAACAAGACCAGCATAGATAACTAAGACATCGCAAAATAAGTAGAGTATAACAGCAGGTTTATCACTTGTCTTTCATGTCTGGGGCCCTTTGTTCAATCCCAAGTACCAAATATCCTCATAGTGGTATAAATGGGAGTACTTTTATCATTTACCAGTGTTCCCACATCCTGTAGACAGTGTACTCTTCCTTTGGCTCTTTCCTAGTAGGAAATGACCAGTTAACTGTCACCCCTGTAGACTTTACCTTAGCAGTAAGGGACAAAAACTCTTAGACTTCATGCCTTTTGGTAGACCCCAATCCTCAAACTGGAATCAGGGCTAATTGGAATTCATACCACTCTCAAGATATTTGCAGTTCAAACAACACACCCTCCATGCCCTGTGTCAGCCTGGCCTCAATGGAAGTAAGTGCACAACCAGCCTTAAGGATCACTTGACATCTTGGCAAGTATTTTAGGTAGCGTGGAGTCAAGCAAAGCTCCCATGCCATACAGACTTTCTCAGTCTAGTGCTCCCCTAGTACCCAAGAGGCAATGAATCAGCTGAGCGGTTACCTATAATGACTATCACAGGGGATTGCAATTAGCGAGGCAGGCCTAGGCTCATCTGAGCTACAGGATCTGAAACAAAGTATCCAGAAACAAAACTCTTTTCTTAAAGCTTTTACTTTGAGACATCATGGAAAACTTAAGAGGTACAACATGGAGAAGACATGATCACAGAATGGAAACAGCACAGAAGCATCAGTGCCTGCAACTAATACTGGAGCAGTTTGACGACACAGGGGGCTCAAGGAATGGACTTAGTACTCCTCTCCTTCTTCCTCCCCCTCGCCTTCCACAGAATCCACACCAACCTCCTCATAATCCTTCTCTAGGGCAGCCATGTCCTCACGGGCCTCAGAGAACTCACCCTCCTCCATGCCCTCACCCACATACCAGTGCACAAAGGCACGCTTGGCATACATCAGATCAAACTTGTGATCTAGGCGAGCCCAGGCCTCAGCAATGGCTGTGGTGTTGCTCAGCATGCACACAGCTCTCTGCACCTTGGCCAGGTCACCACCGGGTACCACAGTGGGAGGCTGGTAATTAATGCCAACCTTGAAGCCAGTGGGGCACCAGTCTACAAACTGGATGCTGCGCTTGGTCTTGATGGTGGCAATGGCAGCATTGACATCTTTGGGAACCACATCACCACGGTATAGCAGGCAGCAAGCCATGTATTTACCATGGCGAGGGTCACATTTCACCATCTGGTTGGCTGGCTCAAAGCAGGCATTGGTGATCTCTGCTACAGAAAGCTGCTCATGGTAGGCTTTCTCAGCAGAGATGACAGGGGCATAAGTGGCCAGAGGGAAGTGGATGCGAGGGTAGGGTACCAGGTTGGTCTGGAATTCTGTCAGATCAACATTCAGGGCCCCATCAAATCTGAGGGAAGCAGTGATGGAAGACACAATCTGGCTAATAAGGCGGTTAAGGTTGGTGTAGGTTGGGCGCTCAATGTCGAGGTTTCTACGACAGATGTCATAGATGGCCTCATTGTCTACCATGAAGGCACAATCAGAGTGCTCCAGGGTGGTGTGGGTGGTGAGGATGGAATTGTAGGGCTCAACCACAGCAGTGGAAACCTGGGGGGCTGGGTAAATGGAGAACTCCAGCTTGGACTTCTTTCCGTAATCCACAGAGAGCCGCTCCATCAGCAGGGAGGTGAAGCCAGAGCCAGTTCCCCCACCAAAGCTGTGGAAAACCAAGAAGCCCTGGAGACCTGTGCACTGGTCAGCCTGTGGGAGAAAAGGAAATGTAATGTTTTATTAGGAGGGCATAAACTTAGCACTATTTGCAATTCCTTTAGATTGGGAACCAAGACACCCTCCCACTGCATTTTAAACCCATCCATATATGGCATTTACCAGCTTGCGAATCCTGTCCAGGACAAGGTCAATGATCTCCTTGCCAATGGTGTAGTGGCCACGGGCATAGTTATTGGCAGCATCCTCCTTGCCTGTGATGAGCTGCTCAGGATGGAAGAGCTGGCGGTAGGTGCCGGTGCGAACTTCATCTGCAAAGGGAGAAGACATCAGCCATCGGCCACCGAGGACACACACAAGCTCACTCACCCTTCTGGGTCTGGAGAGAGATTCTGAGTATGTGACCAAGAAGGAATGCCTGGGGAAGCCCCCAGCCAGCTTACCGATGACCGTGGGTTCCAGGTCTACGAACACTGCCCGGGGCACATGCTTGCCAGCTCCTGTCTCACTGAAGAAGGTGTTGAAGGAGTCATCTCCTCCCCCAATGGTCTTGTCACTTGGCATCTGGCCATCAGGCTGGATGCCATGTTCCAGGCAGTAGAGCTCCCAGCAGGCATTGCCGATCTGGACACCAGCCTGGCCAACGTGGATGGAGATGCACTCACGCTGTGGTAGGGAAGGAAAAGAAAAAAAAAAAAATCTATTAGCAATGTTGCAAAGTAACTGGAGTTCTTAGTGGCACTATGTGACAAGTTCTGCATGTTCCACACCTAGGTGTGACTACTGCCTTCTCTTTTTGAAAACCAATATACAAAGGCCTTTCATCTACCCTCTGAACTCTGTTTTTGCTCTGGTGTCCATATCTTGGAACAATTTTAGGCACAGGAAGCACGTGGCTGGAGCAGGGAGGGGAGGGGCCCAGCTTCGGGGTCAAGGGACAGGGGCTCTTCAGAATGTGGTAAAGGAGCAGTGTTAGAGCATGCACCTGGAGCAGCCTGCAGGCTGATGGTCTTAACTTCGTCTATTTGTAGGTACAGAGCTCTGCTGTTCTACATATGTCCTGATTCAGCAAGGGATTATCAACTGCCGAGATCCGATTTCTGTTCCCTCAAAACACTTCACTGTCATCATCTGATACCACACAAATTTCTATATCGAGATAGTCGACCTTCTTGCTTTTGGATAACTAAGGTTTGTGGACTATAGTCGAGGAAATATTCCCCGTATTTCTTATGGCTTTCATTAAAAGCAAAAAGGTCGCGGGTGAGACCGCAACTCGGTAATAGCTGAGTTAAAATGGTAGAGATCCTGCGTTAGACCCTGAGCTCAAAACAAGGATCCAACTGGAGACACACCCTAAACGAATTAAACCCGCAGCGTCTCAGCGCGCACGCGCACACTGCGGAGGCTGTTCCCGCCGCTCTCAGGCGGGAATGTAACGGTTGCGCATGCGCCTTGTGTCCGGCGCCTTCCCGCCCCCGCCTTTTCGCAGGATAGAGAAAGTGAGGGCGGGGAAAATCTGCGCGCGTGCCCGAAAAGCAGCAAGCAAGGGAAGGATGGGGGAAGGGCCCGAGCGGGAAGAGTGCAATCTGAACGCGCCATGCTGCACGTTCCGTGCAGGGTGTGATAATTGGAGACCGGGTTCCAGTAAGATCCGAGTGCGCCCCTTTTCCCCAAACCAGGGACGCCCCCAGCAGCATGGGCCCCAAGCTTTCTCGCACTCGCCCCCCTCGATCACAGCCCCGAGCGAGCTTCTTCCTCCCCTCCATCACTCCTCCGCCCCACACACCGATCCCCACTCACCATGATAGCAACGGGTTAGAAGGCGAGGGTGAGAGATAGAAGCAGACACCGGGTCTCGGTTACCGTTCCCGACAACTAAGAGTCGAGGTAAGTAACGCAATGAGGCGGAGGCGCCCGCTCCGAGCCTCTTAAGTAGCAGCTGGGGAGGGGCGGGCGCGGTCGCTGGTCACGGCCCCTCCCCGGGCCAGCCGCGTCCACTGGGCGCCCGGCCTGACCGCCGCAGAGGCGGGCTCGCCTCGGAGCCCCCTCCCTGCGTGGGCCCGCGCGCGGGGCGGGGCCGCCGCCGGGGCGCGCGCCATGCTGCAGACAGGGGCGCGCCGCTGCAATGCGGGGCGGCAACGGGTACTGTCGCAGAGGCAACCAGAGGAGAATCGCTCCATGTGGGCGAGCCCTGGGACTTGGCATGTCCGCTGTTTTAGAGGTGAAGCAGCATCCCAATATGCTTGTGATCCAGATAGCTCAATTGATCATATTCACGTGGCCACGCTGGATGAGTGAGTTTTACCTTGCTCCTCGCTTCTTTTAAGGCTGTGCATTCTGTATTTAACCTTATGAAGGCGAGTAGCCATACTTGATACATTGTAACGGCTCATTCCCAAATCTAAGGGTATCGAGTAC